>NC_139752.1:0-600000 GCF_964211835.1 Anser anser
AAACTAAACCAGTAAACTTTCGCTAACCACCATGTAGCATAAACCTTCATCGCCCAATCCCAGCAAACTACCTCTAAAACTCCATTAATCATCCCTTCCATGACATCATCGGAACGATGTATATATACACACAAACACATACAAAATAACTTAAACTTATTAGAGAAACTCCAGTACTAAAAATAGTAAACACAAGCAATAATTTCATATACTTCACTCTCACTCACCACTCAACTATCAGCTAACCACACCCCCGTCCACATAGCTTAACACAAAGCATGGCACTGAAGTTGCCAAGATGGCATAAAACATGCCTGCGGACAAAAGACTTAGTCCTAACCTTACGGTTGGTTTTTGCTAAATATATACATGCAAGTATCCGCGCCCCAGTGTAAACGCCCTCGACCACCTACCCCCATACAGGCCTTGAGGAGCGGGTATCAGGCACACCCAAGTAGTAGCCCAAGACGCCTCGCTAAGCCACGCCCCCACGGGTATTCAGCAGTAATTAACATTAAGCAATGAGTGCAAACTTGACTTAGTTATAGCAACAGCCTAACTTCAAGGGTTGGTAAATCTTGTGCCAGCCACCGCGGTCATACAAGAAACCCAAATCAACCGTCCTATTGACACGGCGTAAAGAGTGGTAAAATGCCTATCCTAGCTAACTAAGATCAAAATGCAACTGAGCTGTCATAAGCCCAAGATGCACCTAAACACACCATTAAGATGATCTTAGGAACTAACGACTGATTTAAACCCACGAAAGCCAGGGCCCAAACTGGGATTAGATACCCCACTATGCCTGGCCCTAAATCTTGATACTTACTTTACCGAAGTATCCGCCAGAGAACTACGAGCACAAACGCTTAAAACTCTAAGGACTTGGCGGTGCCCCAAACCCACCTAGAGGAGCCTGTTCTACAATCGATAATCCCCGATTAACCCAACCACCCCTTGCCAACACAGCCTACATACCGCCGTCGCCAGCCCACCTCGAATGAGAGCACAACAGTGGACACAATAGCACCCCGCTAATAAGACAGGTCAAGGTATAGCCTATGGAGTGGAAGAAATGGGCTACATTCCCTATTCATAGGGCACACGGAAAGAAGCGTGAAACCACTTCTGGAAGGCGGATTTAGCAGTAAAGTGGGACAATAGAGCCTACTTTAAGCCGGCCCTGGGGCACGTACATACCGCCCGTCACCCTCCTCAAAAGCCACATCCCACATAACTAATACCATAAATACGCTGAAGATGAGGTAAGTCGTAACAAGGTAAGTGTACCGGAAGGTGTACTTAGAATATCAAGACGTAGCTATAACACCAAAGCACTCAGCTTACACCTGAAAGATATCTACTAGACCGGATCGTCTTGAAGCCCCCCCTCTAGCTCAACCACACAAATAGTACACCAAAACTAAAGAATTTACTAAACTAATTAAACTAAAGCATTTTACAGTCTTAGTATAGGCGATAGAAAAGACACTTAGACGCGATAGAGACCCCAGTACCGTAAGGGAAAGATGAAATAGCAGTGAAACAATCAAAGCGACAGACAGCAAAGATCAACCCTTGTACCTTTTGCATCATGGTTTAGCGAGAACAACCAAGCAAAGTGAACTAAAGTTTGCCCCCCCGAAACCCAAGCGAGCTACTTTCAAGCAGTTAAAGAGAGCGAACCCGTCTCTGTTGCAAAAGAGTGGGATGACTTGTCAGTAGAGGTGAAAAGCCAACCGAGCTGGGTGATAGCTGGTTACCTGTGAAACGAATCTAAGTTCCCCCTTAATCCTCCCTACCGGACATCCTGAACCCTAATGAGATGATTAAGAGCTATTTAATGGAGGGACAGCTCCATTAAAAAAGGACACAACCTCGACTAGCGGATAATTCTTACTACTGATCCTACCGTGGGCCCTAAAGCAGCCATCAAAAAAGAGTGCGTCAAAGCTCCACCACCTAAAAATACCAAAATAAGATGATTCCCTTATCACAAACAGGTCAACCTATGAATATAGGAGAATTAATGCTAAAATAAGTAACTCAGGGCCACACCCCTCTAACGGCGCAAGCTTACATAGAAACATTATTAACAGACCTAGACAGATACAAAAACCCCTACAAGACCACGTATTAACTAACCCTGTTAACCCGACTCAGGAGCGCCTATAAGAGCGATTAAAATCTGTGAAAGGAACTCGGCAAATTAATAAGGCCCGACTGTTTACCAAAAACATAGCCTTCAGCAAATTAAACAAGTATTGAAGGTGATGCCTGCCCGGTGACTTAGGTTTAACGGCCGCGGTATCCTAACCGTGCAAAGGTAGCGCAATCAATTGTCCCATAAATCGAGACTTGTATGAATGGCTAAACGAGGTCTTAACTGTCTCTCACAGATAATCAGTGAAATTGATCTCCCCGTGCAAAAGCGGGGATGTGAACATAAGACGAGAAGACCCTGTGGAACTTAAAAATCAACGACCACCGCGAATCCTCAATCAACCCCACTGGGGCCACTACCATCGCAGAGCCTGGTCGATATTTTTCGGTTGGGGCGACCTTGGAGGAGAACAAATCCTCCAAAAACAAGACCATACCTCTTTACCTAGAGCTACCCCTCAAAGTGCTAACAGTGACCAGACCCAATATAATTGATTAATGGACCAAGCTACCCCAGGGATAACAGCGCAATCCCCCTCAAGAGCCCATATCGACAGGGGGGTTTACGACCTCGATGTTGGATCAGGACATCCTAATGGTGCAGCCGCTATTAAGGGTTCGTTTGTTCAACGATTAACAGTCCTACGTGATCTGAGTTCAGACCGGAGCAATCCAGGTCGGTTTCTATCTATGACACACTCTCCCCAGTACGAAAGGACCGGGAAAGTGGGGCCAATACCACAAGCACGCCCCCCCCCTCTAAGCAGTGAAACCAACTAAACCGTGAAGAGGGCCTTCCCCCACCACTTTCAATCCTAGAAAAGGACCAGCTAGAGTGGCAGAGCCCGGCAAGTGCAGAAGGCTTAAGCCCTTTCCCCAGAGGTTCAAATCCTCTCCCTAGCTTCACCCATGATTCAAATAACAACACTAAGCTGCCTCGTTATATCCCTCCTATACATCATCCCAATCCTGATTGCCGTAGCCTTCCTAACCCTAGTAGAACGGAAAATCCTAAGCTACATACAATCCCGCAAAGGCCCTAACGTTGTCGGGCCTTTTGGCCTACTTCAACCATTTGCGGACGGACTGAAACTATTTACAAAGAGCCCATCCGACCCTCTACCTCTTCCCCACTTCTATTCATTCTGATACCAATACTAGCCCTTGTCCTAGCCCTCACCACTTGAGCACCACTACCACTCCCATTTCCCCTAGCAGATCTAAACCTCGGAGTTCTCTTCCTAATAGCCATGTCAAGCCTAGCCGTCTACTCAGTCCTATGATCAGGCTGAGCCTCGAACTCAAAATACGCACTAATCGGAGCCCTACGGGCAGTAGCACAGACCATTTCATACGAAGTGACACTGGCCATAATCCTGCTATCAATAATCATACTAAGCGGAAGCTACACACTCAGCTCCTTTGCCGTCGCACAGGAGCCTCTATACTTCATTTTCTCCTCATGACCCCTAGCAATAATATGATACGTATCCACCCTAGCAGAGACAAACCGAGCTCCTTTTGACCTCACAGAGGGTGAATCTGAGCTAGTCTCAGGGTTTAACGTTGAATACGCCGCAGGACCCTTCGCCTTATTCTTCCTAGCTGAATATGCGAACATTATGCTAATAAATACACTTACAGCCATCATATTCCTAAACCCAAGCGCCCTAGGGCCACCCACAGAACTATTCCCCGTCATCCTAGCCACAAAAGTCCTCCTACTATCTTCTGGTTTCTTATGGGTCCGAGCTTCATACCCACGATTCCGATATGACCAACTAATGCACCTACTATGAAAAAACTTCCTACCCCTCACACTAGCTCTGTGCCTCTGACACATCAGCATACCTATCTGCTATGCAGGCCTACCTCCTTACATAAGGAAATGTGCCTGAACTACAAAGGGTCACTATGATAAAGTGAACATAGAGGTATAACAGCCCTCTCATTTCCTGTTGACCTTAGAAAAGTAGGAATTGAACCCACACAAGAGAAATCAAAATTCTCCATACTTCCCTTATATTATTTTCTAGTAGAGTCAGCTAATCAAGCTATCGGGCCCATACCCCGAAAATGATGGTTTAACCCCCTCCTCTACTAATGAACCCTTACGCGACCCCAATCATAACCTTCAGCCTCATCTTGGGCACCACAATCACAATTTCCAGCAACCACTGAGTTCTGGCCTGGACAGGACTGGAGATCAACGCACTAGCCATCATTCCCCTAATTGCCAAATCCCACCACCCACGAGCAGTAGAAGCCGCAACGAAATACTTCCTAACCCAAGCAGCTGCTTCCGCCCTGGTCCTATTCTCTAGCATAACCAATGCCTGAGTCACCGGCCAATGAGACATCACACAAATAAACCACCCAACCTCCTGTCTACTACTGACAGCAGCAATCGCTATTAAACTGGGCCTAGTGCCATTTCACTTCTGATTCCCAGAAGTACTACAAGGATCGCCACTAATAACAGCCCTGCTACTCTCGACCCTCATAAAATTCCCCCCACTAACCCTGCTCCTACTAACATCCAAATCCCTCGACCCAGCTCTACTCACCGCCATGGCCCTAGCCTCAACAGCACTAGGAGGCTGAATAGGACTGAACCAAACACAAACACGCAAAATCCTAGCCTTCTCGTCCATCTCCCACTTAGGCTGAATCGCCATCATCCTAGTTTACAGCCCCAAATTGGCCTTACTTACCTTCTACCTATACACAATCATAACATCAGCCGTATTCCTAGCCCTTAACAAAATCAAAGCCCTTAACCTATCCATGATCACAACCTCATGAACAAAAACCCCAGTGCTAAACGCCACCCTAATACTAGTACTTTTATCCCTAGCAGGCCTCCCCCCATTAACAGGCTTTATACCAAAGTGACTTATCATCCAAGAACTAACTAAACAGGAAATAACACCAGCAGCCATGGCAATTGCCATGCTATCACTGCTCAGCCTCTTCTTCTACCTACGCCTCGCATACCACTCAACAATTACCCTTCCCCCCAACTCCTCTAACCACATAAAACAATGATACACTAGCAAAGCCCCAAGCACACCTACTGCGGTCCTTGCCTCACTATCAATCCTCTTACTTCCCCTGTCCCCAATAATACATGCCATTGTCTAGAAACTTAGGATAACACCCCAAACCGAAGGCCTTCAAAGCCTTAAATAAGAGTTAAACCCTCTTAGTTTCTGCACATTAAGACTTACAGAATATTAACCTGTATCTTCTGAATGCAAGTCAGACGCTTTAATTAAGCTAAAGCCTCCCTAGACAGATGGGCTTCGATCCCACAAAACTCTAGTTAACAGCTAAATGCCTAAACCAATTGGCTTCTGCCTACAAAGACCCTGACGCACCCTAGTGCGCATCGATGAGCTTGCAACTCAACATGAATTTCACTACAGAGCCGATAAGAAGAGGAATTAAACCTCTGTAAAAAGGACTACAGCCTAACGCTTCAACACTCAGCCATCTTACCCGTCACCTTCATCAACCGATGACTATTTTCCACTAACCATAAGGATATTGGCACCCTGTACCTCATCTTCGGGGCATGAGCAGGAATAGTCGGCACCGCACTCAGCCTATTAATCCGCGCAGAACTAGGACAACCAGGAACTCTCCTAGGCGACGACCAAATTTACAATGTAATCGTTACCGCTCACGCCTTTGTAATAAGCTTCTTTATAGTCATACCCATCATGATCGGAGGATTCGGCAACTGATTAGTCCCCCTCATAATCGGTGCCCCCGACATAGCATTCCCGCGAATAAACAACATAAGCTTTTGACTCCTCCCCCCATCATTCCTCCTCCTACTAGCCTCATCCACTGTAGAAGCTGGCGCCGGCACAGGCTGAACTGTCTACCCTCCCCTAGCAGGTGACCTTGCCCACGCCGGAGCTTCAGTAGACCTGGCTATCTTCTCACTCCACTTAGCCGGTATCTCCTCCATCCTTGGGGCCATCAACTTTATCACCACAGCCATCAACATAAAACCCCCCGCACTCTCACAATACCAAACCCCACTATTTGTCTGATCCGTACTAATTACCGCCATCCTACTCCTTCTATCACTCCCCGTACTCGCCGCCGGTATTACAATATTACTAACTGATCGAAACCTAAACACCACATTCTTCGACCCCGCTGGAGGAGGAGACCCAATCCTGTACCAACACCTATTCTGATTCTTCGGACACCCAGAAGTCTATATTCTGATCCTACCGGGGTTCGGAATCATCTCACACGTAGTCACGTACTACTCAGGCAAAAAGGAGCTCTTCGGCTACATGGGAATAGTCTGAGCCATACTATCCATCGGCTTCCTAGGATTCATCGTCTGAGCTCACCACATGTTTACAGTAGGAATAGACGTTGATACCCGAGCCTACTTTACATCAGCCACTATAATCATTGCCATCCCTACCGGAATCAAAGTATTTAGCTGACTAGCCACCCTGCACGGAGGAACAATCAAATGAGACCCCCCCCAATACTATGAGCTCTAGGATTTATCTTCCTATTTACCATCGGAGGATTAACAGGAATCGTTCTTGCAAACTCTTCCCTAGACATCGCCCTGCACGACACGTACTACGTAGTTGCCCACTTCCACTACGTCCTATCCATAGGCGCCGTCTTTGCCATTCTAGCAGGATTTACTCACTGATTCCCACTACTCACTGGGTTTACCCTACACCAAACATGAGCAAAAGCCCACTTCGGGGTAATATTTACAGGAGTAAACCTAACGTTCTTCCCCCAGCACTTCCTAGGCCTAGCAGGAATACCCCGACGATACTCGGACTATCCCGACGCCTACACACTATGAAACACCATTTCCTCCTAGTCCTAGGACTTAGAGAAACTCCAGTACTAAAAATAGTAAACACAAGCAATAATTTCATATACTTCACTCTCACTCACCACTCAACTATCAGCTAACCACACCCCCGTCCACATAGCTTAACACAAAGCATGGCACTGAAGTTGCCAAGATGGCATAAAACATGCCTGCGGACAAAAGACTTAGTCCTAACCTTACGGTTGGTTTTTGCTAAATATATACATGCAAGTATCCGCGCCCCAGTGTAAACGCCCTCGACCACCTACCCCCATACAGGCCTTGAGGAGCGGGTATCAGGCACACCCAAGTAGTAGCCCAAGACGCCTCGCTAAGCCACGCCCCCACGGGTATTCAGCAGTAATTAACATTAAGCAATGAGTGCAAACTTGACTTAGTTATAGCAACAGCCTAACTTCAAGGGTTGGTAAATCTTGTGCCAGCCACCGCGGTCATACAAGAAACCCAAATCAACCGTCCTATTGACACGGCGTAAAGAGTGGTAAAATGCCTATCCTAGCTAACTAAGATCAAAATGCAACTAAGCTGTCATAAGCCCAAGATGCACCTAAACACACCATTAAGATGATCTTAGGAACTAACGACTGATTTAAACCCACGAAAGCCAGGGCCCAAACTGGGATTAGATACCCCACTATGCCTGGCCCTAAATCTTGATACTTACTTTACCGAAGTATCCGCCAGAGAACTACGAGCACAAACGCTTAAAACTCTAAGGACTTGGCGGTGCCCCAAACCCACCTAGAGGAGCCTGTTCTACAATCGATAATCCCCGATTAACCCAACCACCCCTTGCCAACACAGCCTACATACCGCCGTCGCCAGCCCACCTCGAATGAGAGCACAACAGTGGACACAATAGCACCCCGCTAATAAGACAGGTCAAGGTATAGCCTATGGAGTGGAAGAAATGGGCTACATTCCCTATTCATAGGGCACACGGAAAGAAGCGTGAAACCACTTCTGGAAGGCGGATTTAGCAGTAAAGTGGGACAATAGAGCCTACTTTAAGCCGGCCCTGGGGCACGTACATGGTTAAACATGCCTGTTAGTAGTGTGGCGAGCCATAGTGGGAAGGCTAGGGCTATGTTCATAGATAGTTGGGTGGTTGGGGTGAATGTATATGGAAGGAGGCCTAGAAGGTTGATTGTAAGAAGTATGATTATTAGGGATGTAAATATTATGGCTCATTTGTGGCCATTTTTGTTGAGTGGGACTATTAGTTGTTTTGTGATTAGGTGAAGGAGTCATGTTTGGATAGTAGAAAGGCGGTTGTTGATTCATCGGTTGTTTGGGGACGGGAATAGTAGGGCTGGGAAGAGTAGGGATAGTAGGATTAAGGGGATGCCAAATAGATTGGGGCTGGAAAATTGGTCAAAGAAGCTTAGGTTCATGGTCAGGATCATGGTGTGGGTTTGGTAGTGAGGGAGGTCTTATTTGATGGGGGGTTGGTTGTGGTGAAGGCTAGTAGTTTTGGTTGGATGAGGAGTGCTAGGGTTAATCAGGTTATAACTATGATTGAAAATCATGGTGCGGGGTTAAGCTGTGGCATATCATTAAGGAGGGGGAAGTCCCTCTTTGGCTAGCTTAAAAGGCTAGTGCTGTTGCATAGCTTCTTAATGATTAGGATGATGATAGAAGGGACGATCAGGCCTCGAAATGTGGGAGTGGGGTTGATTCTACTACAATGGGTATGTAGCTGTGATTAGCCCCGCAAATTTCTGAGCATTGTCCGTAAAAAATCCCAGGCCGGGTGGTAATGAATGAAGTTTGGTTTAGTCGGCCTGGGATTGCGTCTGTTTTAACTCCGAGCGTTGGGACTGCTCAGGAGTGGAGTACGTCTCCTGCAGTAATGATCACACGGATGGGGGATTCTATTGGGATAACTACGCGGTGGTCAACTTCTAGCAGTCGGAAGTGGCCGTTGGGTAAGTCTGGGGTGGGCACTATGTAGGAGTCGAATGATAGGTCTTTGAAGTCTGTGTATTCGTAGCTTCAGTATCATTGGTGGCCGATGGCTTTTAGGGTGAGGTCTGGTTCATCGATTTCGTCCATTATGTAGAGGATTTGTAGGGATGGGAGGGCGAGGAGTACCAGGACGATAGCAGGTAGGATTGTCCAGATCAGCTCTACTTCTTGGGCGTCTACAGCATTGGACGAGAGTTTTTCTGTTAGTATGTGGGCTAAAAGGTAGAGAACTAGGCTGCAGATAGCTAGGGCAACGATTAGGGCGTGGTCGTGGAATTCAACGAGTTCTTCTATGATGGGTGATGAGGCGTCTTGGAATCCTAGTTGGGAGTGGTTGGCCACATGAGATGTACAGGATTTTTACCTGTGATTTAGTCTTGACAAGGCTATGTAATTGGTTTACTAACGTCTCATAAGAAAGAAGCATGAGCGGTTAACCTCCTGGGAGACCCAGAAAACTTCACCCCAGCAAACCCACTAGTAACCCCACCACACATCAAGCCAGAATGATACTTCCTATTCGCCTACGCCATCCTACGTTCAATCCCAAATAAACTAGGAGGCGTATTAGCACTGGCCGCCTCCGTACTGATCCTATTTCTAATCCCATTCCTGCACAAATCAAAACAACGAGCAATAACATTCCGACCACTCTCCCAGCTCCTATTCTGAGTACTAGTCGCCGACCTCCTCGTCCTAACATGAGTAGGAAGCCAACCCGTCGAACACCCATTCATCATCATCGGCCAACTCGCTTCAATCGCCTACTTCACTATCCTCCTATTTCTCCTCCCCGCCGCAAGCGCCCTAGAAAACAAAATACTCAACTGCTAAATACTCTAATAGTTTATAAAAACATTGGTCTTGTAAACCAAAGATTGAAGACTTACCACTTCTTAGAGTACCCCAAACTCAGAAAAAAAGGACTCAAACCTTTATCTCCAGCTCCCAAAGCTGGCATTTTCAATAAACTATTCTCTGACCCTAACCCCTAAACCGCCCGAATAGCACCCCGCGACAACCCCCGCACAAGCTCCAATACAACAAACAAAGTCAACAACAGCCCCCAACCCGCCACTAAAAACATCCCTGCCCCATGTGAATAAAACATGGAAACTCCACTAAAATCCGACCGAACAACAAACACCCCAACATTATTCACAGTAGAAACCCCGAACTTCCAAGCCCCCATAAACCCCCCAAACACCAACCCCCCAAAAACAATTGCCACAAACGCTACTGCACATCCAATCACCCGTCAATCCCCCCAAGCCCCAGGGAAAGGCTCCGCTGCTAAAGCTACTGAATAAACAAACACCACCAGCATACCCCCCAAATACACCATAAACAGCACTAAAGCCACGAACGAAACCCCAAGGCCCAGCAACCACCCGCACCCCGCCACAGACGCTAACACCAAACCAACAACCCCATAATACGGCGAAGGATTCGACGCCACACCCAAAACACCCACCGCAAAGCAAATCCCTAAAAAAAACATAAAATAAGTCATTATTCCTGCCCGGACACTACCCGAGGCCTGCGGCTCGAAAAGCCGCCATTGTTCTCAACTACAGGAACTAACCGCAAGCCCCCAATAATTCTACCCCATCTATGCCATTATGCTTAACCCCCCCCCCCCCCCCCCGAGGCGGGGGTATTTGGTTATGCATATTCGTGCATAAATTTATATACCCCATATACATACATACTATAGTACCAGTAATATACATTATATACGGACTATCTTATAAGCAGGTGCTAAACCCATACATGTACACGGCCATTAAACCCTTAAACACACTCCTACCAAACCACCCGGCATGAATGTTCTAGGACCATACCCCACAACACCCAATACAACTCCACTCAAGCGCATAACAAGACCCCATTTTAATGAATGCTCACAGGACATGCTCCAACAACAACTCTCCACCACATATCTCATGCAGTTCGTATCAGACGGATTTATTAATCGTACTCCTCACGTGAAATCAGCAACCCGTTGCACATAATGTCCGGTATGACTAGCTTCAGGCCCATACGTTCCCCCTAAACCCCTCGCCCTCCTCACATTTTTGCGCCTCTGGTTCCTCGGTCAGGGCCATCCATTGGGTTCACTCACCCCTCCTTGCCCTTCAAAGTGGCATCTGTGAGTACTTTCACCTTCTCAATGCGTAATCGCGGCATGTTCCAGCTTTTTGGCGCCTCTGGTTCCTCTTATTTTTTCCGGGGTTACCTCACAGGTGGCTATTCCCAGTGATCTCGGGGGTCCCACAATCTAAGCCTGGACACACCTGCCTCACGGCCTATCCTATATTTCAAGGGTCCCTCGATGAGACGGTTGGCGTATATGGGGAATCATCCTGACACTGATGCACTTTGACCACATTCAGTTAATGTTACCTCCACCCTCCGGGTTAAATGGGGCTATTGGATGAATGCTCGTTGGACATAGCACAAAACAACAAATCATTAAGCGCAACCCCTGCGCTTCACAAACTAAACCAGTAAACTTTCGCTAACCACCATGTAGCATAAACCTTCATCGCCCAATCCCAGCAAACTACCTCTAAAACTCCATTAATCATCCCTTCCATGACATCATCGGAACGATGTATATATACACACAAACACATACAAAATAACTTAAACTTATTAGAGAAACTCCAGTACTAAAAATAGTAAACACAAGCAATAATTTCATATACTTCACTCTCACTCACCACTCAACTATCAGCTAACCACACCCCCGTCCACATAGCTTAACACAAAGCATGGCACTGAAGTTGCCAAGATGGCATAAAACATGCCTGCGGACAAAAGACTTAGTCCTAACCTTACGGTTGGTTTTTGCTAAATATATACATGCAAGTATCCGCGCCCCAGTGTAAACGCCCTCGACCACCTACCCCCATACAGGCCTTGAGGAGCGGGTATCAGGCACACCCAAGTAGTAGCCCAAGACGCCTCGCTAAGCCACGCCCCCACGGGTATTCAGCAGTAATTAACATTAAGCAATGAGTGCAAACTTGACTTAGTTATAGCAACAGCCTAACTTCAAGGGTTGGTAAATCTTGTGCCAGCCACCGCGGTCATACAAGAAACCCAAATCAACCGTCCTATTGACACGGCGTAAAGAGTGGTAAAATGCCTATCCTAGCTAACTAAGATCAAAATGCAACTGAGCTGTCATAAGCCCAAGATGCACCTAAACACACCATTAAGATGATCTTAGGAACTAACGACTGATTTAAACCCACGAAAGCCAGGGCCCAAACTGGGATTAGATACCCCACTATGCCTGGCCCTAAATCTTGATACTTACTTTACCGAAGTATCCGCCAGAGAACTACGAGCACAAACGCTTAAAACTCTAAGGACTTGGCGGTGCCCCAAACCCACCTAGAGGAGCCTGTTCTACAATCGATAATCCCCGATTAACCCAACCACCCCTTGCCAACACAGCCTACATACCGCCGTCGCCAGCCCACCTCGAATGAGAGCACAACAGTGGACACAATAGCACCCCGCTAATAAGACAGGTCAAGGTATAGCCTATGGAGTGGAAGAAATGGGCTACATTCCCTATTCATAGGGCACACGGAAAGAAGCGTGAAACCACTTCTGGAAGGCGGATTTAGCAGTAAAGTGGGACAATAGAGCCTACTTTAAGCCGGCCCTGGGGCACGTACATACCGCCCGTCACCCTCCTCAAAAGCCACATCCCACATAACTAATACCATAAATACGCTGAAGATGAGGTAAGTCGTAACAAGGTAAGTGTACCGGAAGGTGTACTTAGAATATCAAGACGTAGCTATAACACCAAAGCACTCAGCTTACACCTGAAAGATATCTACTAGACCGGATCGTCTTGAAGCCCCCCCTCTAGCTCAACCACACAAATAGTACACCAAAACTAAAGAATTTACTAAACTAATTAAACTAAAGCATTTTACAGTCTTAGTATAGGCGATAGAAAAGACACTTAGACGCGATAGAGACCCCAGTACCGTAAGGGAAAGATGAAATAGCAGTGAAACAATCAAAGCGACAGACAGCAAAGATCAACCCTTGTACCTTTTGCATCATGGTTTAGCGAGAACAACCAAGCAAAGTGAACTAAAGTTTGCCCCCCCGAAACCCAAGCGAGCTACTTTCAAGCAGTTAAAGAGAGCGAACCCGTCTCTGTTGCAAAAGAGTGGGATGACTTGTCAGTAGAGGTGAAAAGCCAACCGAGCTGGGTGATAGCTGGTTACCTGTGAAACGAATCTAAGTTCCCCCTTAATCCTCCCTACCGGACATCCTGAACCCTAATGAGATGATTAAGAGCTATTTAATGGAGGGACAGCTCCATTAAAAAAGGACACAACCTCGACTAGCGGATAATTCTTACTACTGATCCTACCGTGGGCCCTAAAGCAGCCATCAAAAAAGAGTGCGTCAAAGCTCCACCACCTAAAAATACCAAAATAAGATGATTCCCTTATCACAAACAGGTCAACCTATGAATATAGGAGAATTAATGCTAAAATAAGTAACTCAGGGCCACACCCCTCTAACGGCGCAAGCTTACATAGAAACATTATTAACAGACCTAGACAGATACAAAAACCCCTACAAGACCACGTATTAACTAACCCTGTTAACCCGACTCAGGAGCGCCTATAAGAGCGATTAAAATCTGTGAAAGGAACTCGGCAAATTAATAAGGCCCGACTGTTTACCAAAAACATAGCCTTCAGCAAATTAAACAAGTATTGAAGGTGATGCCTGCCCGGTGACTTAGGTTTAACGGCCGCGGTATCCTAACCGTGCAAAGGTAGCGCAATCAATTGTCCCATAAATCGAGACTTGTATGAATGGCTAAACGAGGTCTTAACTGTCTCTCACAGATAATCAGTGAAATTGATCTCCCCGTGCAAAAGCGGGGATGTGAACATAAGACGAGAAGACCCTGTGGAACTTAAAAATCAACGACCACCGCGAATCCTCAATCAACCCCACTGGGGCCACTACCATCGCAGAGCCTGGTCGATATTTTTCGGTTGGGGCGACCTTGGAGGAGAACAAATCCTCCAAAAACAAGACCATACCTCTTTACCTAGAGCTACCCCTCAAAGTGCTAACAGTGACCAGACCCAATATAATTGATTAATGGACCAAGCTACCCCAGGGATAACAGCGCAATCCCCCTCAAGAGCCCATATCGACAGGGGGGTTTACGACCTCGATGTTGAATCAGGACATCCTAAAGGTGCAGCCGCTATTAAGGGTTCGTTTGTTCAACGATTAACAGTCCTACGTGATCTGAGTTCAGACCGGAGCAATCCAGGTCGGTTTCTATCTATGACACACTCTCCCCAGTACGAAAGGACCGGGAAAGTGGGGCCAATACCACAAGCACGCCCCCCCCCTCTAAGCAGTGAAACCAACTAAACCGTGAAGAGGGCCTTCCCCCACCACTTTCAATCCTAGAAAAGGACCAGCTAGAGTGGCAGAGCCCGGCAAGTGCAGAAGGCTTAAGCCCTTTCCCCAGAGGTTCAAATCCTCTCCCTAGCTTCACCCATGATTCAAATAACAACACTAAGCTGCCTCGTTATATCCCTCCTATACATCATCCCAATCCTGATTGCCGTAGCCTTCCTAACCCTAGTAGAACGGAAAATCCTAAGCTACATACAATCCCGCAAAGGCCCTAACGTTGTCGGGCCTTTTGGCCTACTTCAACCATTTGCGGACGGACTGAAACTATTTACCAAAGAGCCCATCCGACCCTCTACCTCTTCCCCACTTCTATTCATTCTGATACCAATACTAGCCCTTGTCCTAGCCCTCACCACTTGAGCACCACTACCACTCCCATTTCCCCTAGCAGATCTAAACCTCGGAGTTCTCTTCCTAATAGCCATGTCAAGCCTAGCCGTCTACTCAGTCCTATGATCAGGCTGAGCCTCGAACTCAAAATACGCACTAATCGGAGCCCTACGGGCAGTAGCACAGACCATTTCATACGAAGTGACACTGGCCATAATCCTGCTATCAATAATCATACTAAGCGGAAGCTACACACTCAGCTCCTTTGCCGTCGCACAGGAGCCTCTATACTTCATTTTCTCCTCATGACCCCTAGCAATAATATGATACGTATCCACCCTAGCAGAGACAAACCGAGCTCCTTTTGACCTCACAGAGGGTGAATCTGAGCTAGTCTCAGGGTTTAACGTTGAATACGCCGCAGGACCCTTCGCCTTATTCTTCCTAGCTGAATATGCGAACATTATGCTAATAAATACACTTACAGCCATCATATTCCTAAACCCAAGCGCCCTAGGGCCACCCACAGAACTATTCCCCGTCATCCTAGCCACAAAAGTCCTCCTACTATCTTCTGGTTTCTTATGGGTCCGAGCTTCATACCCACGATTCCGATATGACCAACTAATGCACCTACTATGAAAAAACTTCCTACCCCTCACACTAGCTCTGTGCCTCTGACACATCAGCATACCTATCTGCTATGCAGGCCTACCTCCTTACATAAGGAAATGTGCCTGAACTACAAAGGGTCACTATGATAAAGTGAACATAGAGGTATAACAGCCCTCTCATTTCCTGTTGACCTTAGAAAAGTAGGAATTGAACCCACACAAGAGAAATCAAAATTCTCCATACTTCCCTTATATTATTTTCTAGTAGAGTCAGCTAATCAAGCTATCGGGCCCATACCCCGAAAATGATGGTTTAACCCCCTCCTCTACTAATGAACCCTTACGCGACCCCAATCATAACCTTCAGCCTCATCTTGGGCACCACAATCACAATTTCCAGCAACCACTGAGTTCTGGCCTGGACAGGACTGGAGATCAACGCACTAGCCATCATTCCCCTAATTGCCAAATCCCACCACCCACGAGCAGTAGAAGCCGCAACGAAATACTTCCTAACCCAAGCAGCTGCTTCCGCCCTGGTCCTATTCTCTAGCATAACCAATGCCTGAGTCACCGGCCAATGAGACATCACACAAATAAACCACCCAACCTCCTGTCTACTACTGACAGCAGCAATCGCTATTAAACTGGGCCTAGTGCCATTTCACTTCTGATTCCCAGAAGTACTACAAGGATCGCCACTAATAACAGCCCTGCTACTCTCGACCCTCATAAAATTCCCCCCACTAACCCTGCTCCTACTAACATCCAAATCCCTCGACCCAGCTCTACTCACCGCCATGGCCCTAGCCTCAACAGCACTAGGAGGCTGAATAGGACTGAACCAAACACAAACACGCAAAATCCTAGCCTTCTCGTCCATCTCCCACTTAGGCTGAATCGCCATCATCCTAGTTTACAGCCCCAAATTGGCCTTACTTACCTTCTACCTATACTAGGATGGCCTCTAGCAGGATTTACTCACTGATTCCCACTACTCACTGGGTTTACCCTACACCAAACATGAGCAAAAGCCCACTTCGGGGTAATATTTACAGGAGTAAACCTAACGTTCTTCCCCCAGCACTTCCTAGGCCTAGCAGGAATACCCCGACGATACTCGGACTATCCCGACGCCTACACACTATGAAACACCATTTCCTCCATCGGCTCCCTAATCTCAATAGTAGCCGTAATCATACTAATATTCATCATCTGAGAAGCCTTTTCGGCCAAACGAAAAGTCCTACAACCAGAACTAACTACCACAAACGTTGAATGAATCCACGGCTGCCCTCCCCCATACCATACTTTCGAGGAACCGGCCTTCGTCCAAGTACAAGAAAGGAAGGAATCGAACCCTCACATGCTGGTTTCAAGCCAACTGCATTAACCGCTCATGCTTCTTTCTTATGAGACGTTAGTAAACCAATTACATAGCCTTGTCAAGACTAAATCACAGGTAAAAATCCTGTACATCTCATGTGGCCAACCACTCCCAACTAGGATTCCAAGACGCCTCATCACCCATCATAGAAGAACTCGTTGAATTCCACGACCACGCCCTAATCGTTGCCCTAGCTATCTGCAGCCTAGTTCTCTACCTTTTAGCCCACATACTAACAGAAAAACTCTCGTCCAATGCTGTAGACGCCCAAGAAGTAGAGCTGATCTGGACAATCCTACCTGCTATCGTCCTGGTACTCCTCGCCCTCCCATCCCTACAAATCCTCTACATAATGGACAAAATCGATGAACCAGACCTCACCCTAAAAGCCATCGGCCACCAATGATACTGAAGCTACGAATACACAGACTTCAAAGACCTATCATTCGACTCCTACATAGTGCCCACCCCAGACTTACCCAACGGCCACTTCCGACTGCTAGAAGTTGACCACCGCGTAGTTATCCCAATAGAATCCCCCATCCGCGTGATCATTACTGCAGGAGACGTACTCCACTCCTGAGCAGTCCCAACGCTCGGAGTTAAAAGAGACGCAATCCCAGGCCGACTAAACCAAACTTCATTCATTACCACCCGGCCTGGGATTTTTTACGGACAATGCTCAGAAATTTGCGGGGCTAATCACAGCTACATACCCATTGTAGTAGAATCAACCCCACTCCCACATTTCGAGGCCTGATCGTCCCTTCTATCATCATCCTAATCATTAAGAAGCTATGCAACAGCACTAGCCTTTTAAGCTAGCCAAAGAGGGACTTCCCCCTCCTTAATGATATGCCACAGCTTAACTGCGCACCATGATTTTCAATCATAATTATAACCTGATTAACCCTAGCACTCCTCATCCAACCAAAACTACTAGCCTTCACCACAACCAACCCCCCATCAAATAAGACCTCCCTCACTACCAAACCCACACCATGATCCTGACCATGAACCTAAGCTTCTTTGACCAATTTTCCAGCCCCAATCTATTTGGCATCCCCTTAATCCTACTATCCCTACTCTTCCCAGCCCTACTATTCCCGTCCCCAAACAACCGATGAATCAACAACCGCCTTTCTACTATCCAAACATGACTCCTTCACCTAATCACAAAACAACTAATAGTCCCACTCAACAAAAATGGCCACAAATGAGCCATAATATTTACATCCCTAATAATCATACTTCTTACAATCAACCTTCTAGGCCTCCTTCCATATACATTCACCCCAACCACCCAACTATCTATGAACATAGCCCTAGCCTTCCCACTATGGCTCGCCACACTACTAACAGGCCTACGAAACCAACCATCAGCCTCTTTAGCCCACCTATTACCCGAAGGTACCCCTACACCCCTAATCCCCGCACTAATCCTGATCGAAACAACCAGCCTACTAATCCGCCCCCTAGCCCTCGGAGTCCGCCTTACAGCCAACCTTACAGCAGGACACTTACTCATCCAACTCATCTCTACAGCCTCCATTGCATTAATACCCACCCTTCCTGCAGTATCCATCCTAACAATAATCATCCTACTACTCCTAACCATCCTAGAAGTAGCAGTAGCCATAATCCAGGCCTACGTCTTCGTGCTCCTTCTAAGCCTATACTTACAAGAAAACATCTAATGGCACACCAAGCACACTCATACCACATAGTTGACCCAAGCCCTTGACCAATCTTCGGGGCAGCCGCCGCCCTACTCACAACCTCAGGATTAATCATGTGATTCCACTACAACTCATCCATACTACTAACCCTAGGCCTCATCTCAATACTCCTAGTAATACTCCAATGATGACGAGACATTGTACGAGAAAGCACCTTCCAAGGCCATCACACTCCCACAGTCCAAAAAGGCCTACGATACGGCATAATCCTTTTCATCACATCCGAAGCATTCTTCTTCTTAGGGTTCTTCTGAGCGTTCTTCCACTCGAGCATGGCCCCAACCCCAGAACTAGGAGGCCAATGACCCCCAACAGGAATTAAACCACTCAACCCGATAGAAGTCCCCCTACTAAACACAGCCATCCTACTAGCCTCAGGCGTTACCGTAACGTGAGCCCATCACAGCATCACAGAAGGAAACCGAAAACACGCCATCCACGCCCTAACCCTAACGATCCTCCTGGGATTCTACTTCACAGCCCTACAAGCAATAGAATACCACGAAGCCCCATTCTCAATCGCCGATAGCGTCTACGGATCTACCTTCTTCGTTGCCACTGGATTCCACGGACTCCACGTAATCATCGGATCCTCCTTCCTGACCGTCTGCCTCTTCCGACTGATCAAGTTCCACTTTACATCAGACCACCACTTCGGATTCGAGGCAGCAGCCTGATACTGACACTTCGTAGACGTCATCTGACTATTCCTCTACATAACCATCTACTGATGAGGATCTTGCTCTTCTAGTATATTAATTACAATTGACTTCCAATCTCTAGAATCTGGTATAAACCCAGAGGAGAGCAATGAACGCACTCATGTTCATATTCGCCCTATCATCAATCCTAAGCGCCGCCCTAACCGCATTAAACTTCTGACTCGCCCAAATAAACCCCGACTCAGAGAAACTCTCACCGTACGAATGTGGATTCGACCCACTTGGATCTGCTCGATTACCATTCTCAGTCCGATTCTTCCTCAGTAGCCATCCTGTTCGTCCTATTCGACCTAGAAATCGCCCTCCTACTCCCCCTGCCATGAGCCGTCCAACTCCAATCCCCCCTAATGACCCTCACCTGAACTGTAGTGATCCTCCTTCTCCTAACACTCGGACTGGCCTACGAGTGAATTCAAGGGGGCCTAGAATGAGCAGAATAACAGAAAGTTAGTCTAACCAAAAAGATTGCTGGTTTCGACCCAGCAGATTACAGCCAACCCTGTAACTTTTTTATGTCGCCCCTACATTTAAGCTTCTACTCAGCCTTCATTTTCAGCGGACTAGGACTAGCCTTCCACCGAACCCACCTAGTATCCGCCCTACTATGCCTTGAAAGCATAATATTATCGATATTCGTAGGCCTATCAATATGATCCATCGAAAACCAAGTCTCCTCATTCACCATGGTACCAATTCTCATGCTAACCTTCTCAGCGTGTGAGGCGGGCACAGGCCTGGCCATCCTAGTAGCCTCCACCCGCACACATGGCTCCGACCATCTACACAACCTAAACCTCCTGCAATGCTAAAAATCATCCTACCCACAATCATACTTCTTCCAACAGCCCTGCTGTCTCCACCAAAATTTCTATGGACTAACACCACCTTATACAGCCTCCTAATCGCTGCCCTAAGCCTACAGTGATTAATCCCAACCTACTACCCCTACAAATTTTTATCCAACTGAACAGGAATTGACCAAATCTCATCCCCCCTCCTAGTACTATCCTGCTGACTACTCCCACTCATAATCATAGCAAGCCAAAACCACCTGCAACAAGAACCCCTACAACGCAAACGAATCTTTATCTCAACCTTAGTCGCAGTCCAGCCATTCATCCTACTAGCCTTTTCCACCACAGAACTAGCACTATTTTACATCTCATTTGAAGCAACCCTCATTCCCACCCTAATCTTAATCACCCGATGGGGGAACCAACCAGAACGCCTAAGCGCTGGCATCTACCTGCTATTCTACACGCCAGTAAGCTCTCTACCCCTGCTAATCACAATCATACACCTATACGTGAAAATTGGCACCCTGCACCTGCCAACCCTACAACTAACCCACCCAACCCTATCCACCTCATGGACAGGAATACTATCAGGTCTAGCACTGCTCATAGCATTCATAGTAAAAGCCCCACTATACGGCCTACACCTCTGACTGCCAAAAGCCCACGTAGAAGCACCCATCGCAGGCTCAATACTCCTCGCCGCCCTACTACTAAAGCTAGGAGGATACGGAATTATACGAGTCACTCTATTTATGGGCCCACTGTCCAACCTCCTGCACTACCCCTTCCTAACCCTGGCCCTATGAGGCGCCCTAATGACTAGCTCAATCTGCCTACGACAGACAGACCTAAAATCACTAATCGCTTATTCATCCGTTAGCCACATAGGCCTAGTTATCGCCGCAGGAATAATCCAAACCCACTGATCATTCTCAGGGGCAATGATCCTAATAATTTCCCATGGACTAACTTCCTCCATACTATTCTGCCTAGCCAACACAAACTATGAACGTACGCACAGCCGAATTCTACTACTCACACGAGGCCTACAACCTCTCCTACCACTCATAGCTACCTGATGATTGCTGGCCAATCTAACAAACATAGCCTTACCCCCAACAACAAACCTCATAGCAGAGCTAACCATTATAATCACCTTATTCAACTGATCTGCCTTCACGATCATCCTAACAGGAATCGCAACCCTACTAACCGCCTCCTACACCTTATTCATACTACTAATGACCCAACGAGGCTCAATCCCCTCCCACATCACATCTATGCAAAACTCAACCACGCGAGAACACCTGCTCATAACACTCCACATTATCCCAATATTCCTCCTAATCCTCAAACCCGAACTGATCTCCGGAATCCCCTCATGCAAGTATAGTTTAAACCAAACATTAGACTGTGATTCTAAGAATAGAAGTTCAAACCTTCTTACCTGCCGAGGGGAGGGTTTAACCAACAAGAGCTGCTAACTCTTACATCTGAGCCTAAAACCTCAGCCCCCTTACTTTTAAAGGATAACAGCAATCCACTGGTCTTAGGAACCACCCATCTTGGTGCAAATCCAAGTAAAAGGAGTGAACCCCACACTACTAATCAACTCCCTCACACTACTCACGCTGACAATCCTCCTAACCCCAATCATCCTGCCATTTCTATTTAAAAACTTTAAAAACACCCCACAAGCCACCACCCGCGCTGTTAAAACCGCATTCCTAATTAGCCTAGCCCCTACAACCGCATTCATCTACTCGGGAGTAGAATCTGTCACCTGCCACTGGGAGTGAAAATTCATTATAAACTTTAAAATCCCCCTGAGCCTAAAAATAGACCAATACTCAATAACATTTCTTCCAATCGCCCTATTTGTAACATGATCAATCCTACAATTCGCCATATGATACATGGCCTCAGAGCCATACGTAACAAAATTTTTCACCTACCTACTGACATTCCTAGTCGCCATACTCCTCCTAACAACCGCAAACAACATATTCCTCCTATTCGTAGGCTGGGAAGGAGTACGAATCATGTCCTTCCTTCTCATCGGCTGATGACAAGGCCGAGCAGATGCCAACACCGCCGCCCTACAAGCCGTAATCTACAACCGAATCGGAGACGTCGGACTGACCCTGAGCATAGCATGACTAGCTTCAACATTCAACACCTGAGAGATCCAACAAGCCGTACACCCCCACCAAACCCCAATCCTCCCCCTCATAGGATTAATCCTCGCAGCCGCAGGAAAATCCGCCCAATTTGGACTCCACCCATGACTGCCCGCAGCAATAGAAGGCCCCACCCCAGTATCAGCCCTACTGCACTCCAGTACCATAGTAGTAGCCGGAATCTTCCTGCTCATCCGCATGCACCCCCTGCTAGCCACCAACCAGACAGCCCTAACTGCCTGCCTATGCCTAGGTGCTCTATCAACCCTATTCGCTGCCACATGCGCCCTAACCCAAAATGACATCAAAAAAATCATTGCTTTCTCAACATCCAGCCAACTAGGACTAATAATAGTCACTATCGGACTAAACCTCCCACAACTAGCCTTCCTACACATCTCAACCCATGCCTTCTTTAAAGCCATACTATTCCTATGCTCAGGGTCTATCATCCACAACCTAAACGGAGAACAAGATATCCGAAAGATAGGAGGCCTACAGAAAATACTCCCAGTCACTACTTCCTGCCTAACCATCGGAAACCTGGCGCTGATAGGAACCCCATTCCTAGCCGGATTCTACTCAAAAGACCTCATCATCGAAAGCTTAAACACATCATACCTAAATACTTGAGCCCTACTCCTAACCCTTATAGCCACAGCATTCACCGCAACCTACAGCATCCGCATAACCATCCTAGTCCAAGCTGGACAAACCCGAATCCCCCCAATAGTATCAATAAACGAAAACAACCCACTAATCACCGCCCCCCTAACCCGACTCGCCCTAGGCAGCATTACAGCAGGAATAATCATTACCTCTTTCATCACACCAACCAAAACCCCCCCAATAACCATACCCCTTAGCACCAAAACCGCTGCCATCCTCATAACAATCCTAGGAATCATCCTAGCCCTAGAACTATCGAACATAACACACACCCTCACTCACCCCAAACCAAACCCCCTCATAAACTTCTCCTCTGCATTAGGGTACTTCAACCCCCTAGTACACCGATTCTTCTCCAAAAACCTACTAGAAAAGGGACAAAACATTGCCCTACACTTGATCGACCTCTCCTGACTCAAAAAAATAGGGCCAGAGGGCCTTGCTGAACTACAAGTAGCCGCAAGCAAAGCCTCAACCTCAATACACACAGGGCTAATTAAGGCCTACCTAGGATCCTTCGCCCTCTCCATCCTGGTAATAATCCTAATAACACACAGACTCACTAATGGCCCCTAACATCCGCAAATCCCATCCCCTACTAAAAATAATCAACAACTCCCTAATCGACCTACCCGCCCCCTCCAACATCTCTGCCTGATGAAACTTCGGCTCCCTTCTAGCCATCTGCTTAGCCACACAAATCCTAACAGGCCTGCTACTAGCCATACACTACACCGCAGACACTTCACTCGCCTTCTCCTCAGTAGCTCACACATGCCGAGACGTCCAGTACGGATGGCTCATCCGCAACCTCCACGCCAACGGTGCTTCGCTCTTCTTTATCTGCATCTACTTACACATCGGACGAGGCCTCTACTACGGCTCCTACCTATACAAAGAAACCTGAAACACAGGAGTAATCCTCCTACTCACCCTAATAGCAACTGCCTTCGTAGGGTATGTCCTACCATGAGGACAAATGTCATTCTGAGGGGCCACCGTAATCACCAACCTATTCTCAGCCATCCCGTACATTGGGCAAACTCTAGTAGAATGAGCCTGAGGAGGATTCTCAGTACACAATCCAACCTTAACCCGATTCTTCGCCATCCACTTCCTACTGCCCTTCCTAATTGCAGGAATCACCCTAGTCCACCTAACCTTCCTACACGAATCAGGCTCAAATAACCCACTAGGAATCGTATCAGACTGCGACAAAATCCCATTCCACCCATACTTCTCCATTAAAGACAGCTTAGGGCTTACCCTAATAATCACCCCTCTAATAGCACTAGCCCTATTTTCACCGAACCTCCTGGTTCGAGTGGTTGGCCACATGAGATGTACAGGATTTTTACCTGTGATTTAGTATTGACAAGGCTATGTAATTGGTTTACTAACGTCTCATAAGAAAGAAGCATGAGCGGTTAATGCAGTTGGCTTGAAACCCATCCCCAGTGGTGCAAGTGCACTCTCTGAACTCACTGAAGTGCATTCCCAGTGGTGCCAGTGCACTCTCTGCACTCACTGCACTGCATGTCCAGTGGTGCCAGTGCACTCTCTGGACTCACTGTACTGCATCCCCACTGGTGCCAGTGCACTCTGTGGACTCACTGCACTGCATCCCCAGTGGTGCCAGTGCACTCTCTGGACTCACTGCAGTGCATCCCCAGTGGTGCCAGTGCACTCTCTGGACTCACTGCACTGCAGCCCCAGTGGTGCCAGTGCACTCTCTGGACTCACTGCACTGCATCCCCAGTGGTGCCAGTGCACTCTCTGGACTCACTGCAGTGCATCCCCAGTGGTGCCAGTGCACTCTCTGGACTCACTGCACTGCATCCCCAGTGGTGCCAGTGCGCTCTCTGGAGTCACAGCACTGCATCCCCATCGGTGCCATTGCACTCACTGGACTGACTGCACTGCATCCCCAGTGGTGCCAGTGCGCTCTCCGGAGTCACAGCACTGCATCCCCAGTGGTGCCAGTGCACTCACTGGACACACTGTACTGCATCACAGGTGGTGCCAGTGCACTCTCTGCACTCACTGCACAGCATCCCCAGTGGTGCCAGTGCATTCACTGGACTCACTGGACTGCATCACCAGTGGTGCCAGTGCACTCTCTGGACTCACTGCACTGCATCCCCAGTGGTGCCAGTGCACTCTCTGGACTCACTGCAGTGCATCCCCAGTGGTGCCAGTGCACTCTCTGGACTCACTGCACTGCATCCCCAGTGGTGCCAGTGCACTCTCTGGACTCAGTGCACTGCATCCCCAGTGGTGCCAGTGCACTCTCTGGACTCACTGCAGTGCATCCCCAGTGGTGTCAGTACACTCTCTGGACTCACTGAAGTGCATCCCCAGTGGTGCCAGTGCACTCTCTGGACTCACTAAACTGCATCCCCAGTGGTGCCAGTGCACTCTCTGGACTCACTGCACTGCATCCCCAGTGGTGCCAGTGCAATCTCTGGACTCACTGTAGTGCATCCCCAGTGGTGCCAGTGCACTCTCTGGACTCACTGCAGTGCATCCCCAGTGGTGCCAGTGCACTCTCTGGACTCACTGCACTGAATCCCCAGTGGTGCCAGTGCACTCTCTGGACTCACTGAAGTGCATCCCCAGTGGTGCCAGTGCACTCTCTGCACTCACTGCACTGCATTCCCAGTGGTGCCAGTGAAGTCTCTGGACTCACTGCACTGCATCCCCAGTGGTGCCACTGCACTCTCTGGACTCACTGCACTGCATCCCCAGTGGTGCCAGTGCACTCTCTGGACTCACTGCACTGCATCCCCAGTGGTGCCAGTGCACTCACTGGACTCACTGCACTGCATCCCCAGTGGTGCCAGTGCACTCTCTCGAGTCACTGCACTACATCCCCAGTAGTGCCAGTGCACTCTCTGGACTCACTGTACTGCATCATCGGTGGTGCCAGTGCACTCTCTGGACTCACTGCACTGCATCCCCAGTGGTGCCAGTGAGCTCTCTGGACTCACTGCTCTGCATCCCCAGTGGTGCCAGTGTACTCACAGGATTCACTGCACTGCATCCCCAGTGGTGCTAGTGCACTCTCTGGACTCACTGCAGTGCATCCCCATTGGTGCCAGTGCACTCTCTGGACTCACTGAAGTGCATTCTCAGTGGTGCCAGTGCACTCTCTGGGCTCACTGAAGTGCATCCCCAGTGGTGCCAGTACACTCACTGGACTCACTGCACTGCATCCCCAGTGGTGCCAGTGCACTCTCTGGACTCACTGCACTGCATCCCCAGTGGTGCCAGTGCACTCTCTGGACTCACTGCAGTGCATCCCCAGTGGTGCCAGTGCACTCTCTGCACTCACTTCACTGCATCCCCAGTGGTGCCAGTGCACTCTCTGGACTCACTGCACTGCATCCACAGTGGTGCCAGTGAAGTCTTTGGACTCACTGCACTGCATCCCCAGTGTTGCCAGTGCACTCTGTGGAGTCACTCAAGTGCATCCCCAGTGGTGCCAGTGCACTCTCTGGACTCACTGCACTGCATGTCCAGTGGTGCCAGTGCACTCTCTGGACTCACTGTACTGCATCCCCACTGGTGCCAGTGCACTATGTGGACTCACTGTACTGCATCCCCAGTGGTGACAGTGCACTCTCTGGACTAACTGCAGTGCATCCCCAGTGGTGCCAGTGCACTCTCTGGACTCACTGCAGTGCATCCCCAGTGGTGCCAGTGCACTCTCTGGTCTCACTGCAGTGCATCCCCAGTGGTGCCAGTGCAGTCTCTGGACTCACTGCACTGCATCCCCAGTGGTGCCAGTGCACTCTCTGGACTCACTGCAGTGCATCCCCAGTGGTGTCAGTGCACTCTCTGGACTCACTGTACTGCACCCCCTGTGGTGCCAGTGCACTCACTGGACTGACTGCACTGCATCCCCAGTGGTGCCAGTGCGCTCTCTGGAGTCACAGAACTGCATCCCCAGTGGTGCCAGTGCACTCACTGGACTCACTGCACTGCATCACAGGTGGTGCCAGTGCACTCTCTGGACTCACTGCAGTGAATCCCCGGTGGTGCCAGTGTACTCTCTGCAGTCACTGCACTGCATCCCCAGTGGTGCCAGTGCACTCACTGGACTCACTGGACTGCATCCCCAGTGGTGCCAGTGAACTCTCTGGACTCACTGCACTGCATCCCCAGTGGTGCCAGTGTA
The DNA here is from genome assembly GCF_964211835.1 of Anser anser. Lineage (NCBI taxonomy): Eukaryota > Metazoa > Chordata > Aves > Anseriformes > Anatidae > Anser > Anser anser. The sequence continues at coordinate 27,131 of NC_139752.1, forward strand.
CTCTCTGGACTCACTGCAGTGCATCCCCAGTGGTGCCAGAGCACTCTCTGGACTCACTGCAGTGCATCCCCAGTGGTGCCAGTGCACTCTCTGGACTCACTGTACTGCATCCCCGGTGGTGCCAGTGCACTCTCTGGACTCACTGCAGTGCATCCCCAGTGGTGCCAGTGCACTCTCTGGACTCACTGCACTGCAGCCCCGGTGGTACCAGTGCAATCTCTGGACTCACTGCACTGCATCCCCAGTGGTGCCAGTGCACTCTCTGGACTCACTGCACTGCATCTCCAGTTTTGCCAGTGAAGTCTTTGGCCTCACTGCACTGCATCCCCAGTGGTGCCAGTGCACTCTCTGGAGTCACTGAAGTGCATCCCCAGTGGTGCCAGTGCACTCTCTGGACTCACTGCACTGCATGCCCAGTGGTGCCACTGCACTCTCTGGACTCACTGTACTGCATCCCCACTGGTACCAGTGCACTCTGTGGACTCACTGTACTGCATCCCCAGTGGTGACAGTGCACTCTCTGCACTCACTGCACTGCATCCCCAGTGGTGCCAGTGCACTCTCTGGACTCACTGCAGTGCATCCCCAGTGGTGCCAGTGCACTCTCTGGACACACTGCACTGCATCCCCAGTGGTGCCAGTGCACTCTCTGGACTCACTGCAGTGCATCCACAGTGGTGCCAGTGCACTCACTGGACTCACTGCAGTGCATTCCCTCTGGTGCCAGTGCACTCTCTGGACTCACTAAACTGCATCACCAGTGGTGCCAGTGCACTCTCTGGACTCACTGCACTGCATCCCCAGTGGTGCCAGGGCACACTCTGGACTCACTGCACTGCATCCCCAGTGGTGCCAGTGCACTCTCTGGACTCACTGCACTGCATCCCCAGTGTTCACAGTGCACTCTCTGCACTCACTACACTGCATCCCCAGTGGTGCCAGTGCACTCTCTGGACTAACTAAACTGCATCACCAGTGGTGCCAGTGCACTCTGTGGACTCACTGCACTGCATCCCCAGTGGTGTCAGTGCACTCTCTGGACTCACTGCACTGCATCCCCAGTGGTGCCAGTGCACTCTCTGGACTCACTGCAGTGCATCCCCAGTGGTGCCAGTGCACTCTCTGGACTCACTGCACTGCATCCCCAGTGGTGCCAGTGCGCTCTCTGGAGTCACAGCACTGCATCCCCATCGGTGCCATTGCACTCACTGGACTGACTGCACTGCATCCCCAGTGGTGCCAGTGCGCTCTCCGGAGTCACAGCACTGCATCCCCAGTGGTGCCAGTGCACTCACTGGACACACTGTACTGCATCACAGGTGGTGCCAGTGCACTCTCTGCACTCACTGCACAGCATCCCCAGTGGTGCCAGTGCATTCACTGGACTCACTGGACTGCATCACCAGTGGTGCCAGTGCACTCTCTGGACTCACTGCACTGCATCCCCAGTGGTGCCAGTGCACTCTCTGGACTCACTGCAGTGCATCCCCAGTGGTGCCAGTGCACTCTCTGGACTCACTGCACTGCATCCCCAGTGGTGCCAGTGCACTCTCTGGACTCAGTGCACTGCATCCCCAGTGGTGCCAGTGCACTCTCTGGACTCACTGCAGTGCATCCCCAGTGGTGTCAGTACACTCTCTGGACTCACTGAAGTGCATCCCCAGTGGTGCCAGTGCACTCTCTGGACTCACTAAACTGCATCCCCAGTGGTGCCAGTGCACTCTCTGGACTCACTGCACTGCATCCCCAGTGGTGCCAGTGCAATCTCTGGACTCACTGTAGTGCATCCCCAGTGGTGCCAGTGCACTCTCTGGACTCACTGCAGTGCATCCCCAGTGGTGCCAGTGCACTCTCTGGACTCACTGCACTGAATCCCCAGTGGTGCCAGTGCACTCTCTGGACTCACTGAAGTGCATCCCCAGTGGTGCCAGTGCACTCTCTGCACTCACTGCACTGCATTCCCAGTGGTGCCAGTGAAGTCTCTGGACTCACTGCACTGCATCCCCAGTGGTGCCACTGCACTCTCTGGACTCACTGCACTGCATCCCCAGTGGTGCCAGTGCACTCTCTGGACTCACTGCACTGCATCCCCAGTGGTGCCAGTGCACTCACTGGACTCACTGCACTGCATCCCCAGTGGTGCCAGTGCACTCTCTCGAGTCACTGCACTACATCCCCAGTAGTGCCAGTGCACTCTCTGGACTCACTGTACTGCATCATCGGTGGTGCCAGTGCACTCTCTGGACTCACTGCACTGCATCCCCAGTGGTGCCAGTGAGCTCTCTGGACTCACTGCTCTGCATCCCCAGTGGTGCCAGTGTACTCACAGGATTCACTGCACTGCATCCCCAGTGGTGCTAGTGCACTCTCTGGACTCACTGCAGTGCATCCCCATTGGTGCCAGTGCACTCTCTGGACTCACTGAAGTGCATTCTCAGTGGTGCCAGTGCACTCTCTGGGCTCACTGAAGTGCATCCCCAGTGGTGCCAGTACACTCACTGGACTCACTGCACTGCATCCCCAGTGGTGCCAGTGCACTCTCTGGACTCACTGCACTGCATCCCCAGTGGTGCCAGTGCACTCTCTGGACTCACTGCAGTGCATCCCCAGTGGTGCCAGTGCACTCTCTGCACTCACTTCACTGCATCCCCAGTGGTGCCAGTGCACTCTCTGGACTCACTGCACTGCATCCACAGTGGTGCCAGTGAAGTCTTTGGACTCACTGCACTGCATCCCCAGTGTTGCCAGTGCACTCTGTGGAGTCACTCAAGTGCATCCCCAGTGGTGCCAGTGCACTCTCTGGACTCACTGCACTGCATGTCCAGTGGTGCCAGTGCACTCTCTGGACTCACTGTACTGCATCCCCACTGGTGCCAGTGCACTATGTGGACTCACTGTACTGCATCCCCAGTGGTGACAGTGCACTCTCTGGACTAACTGCAGTGCATCCCCAGTGGTGCCAGTGCACTCTCTGGACTCACTGCAGTGCATCCCCAGTGGTGCCAGTGCACTCTCTGGTCTCACTGCAGTGCATCCCCAGTGGTGCCAGTGCAGTCTCTGGACTCACTGCACTGCATCCCCAGTGGTGCCAGTGCACTCTCTGGACTCACTGCAGTGCATCCCCAGTGGTGTCAGTGCACTCTCTGGACTCACTGTACTGCACCCCCTGTGGTGCCAGTGCACTCACTGGACTGACTGCACTGCATCCCCAGTGGTGCCAGTGCGCTCTCTGGAGTCACAGAACTGCATCCCCAGTGGTGCCAGTGCACTCACTGGACTCACTGCACTGCATCACAGGTGGTGCCAGTGCACTCTCTGGACTCACTGCAGTGAATCCCCGGTGGTGCCAGTGTACTCTCTGCAGTCACTGCACTGCATCCCCAGTGGTGCCAGTGCACTCACTGGACTCACTGGACTGCATCCCCAGTGGTGCCAGTGAACTCTCTGGACTCACTGCACTGCATCCCCAGTGGTGCCAGTGTACTCTCTGGACTCACTGCAGTGCATCCCCAGTGGTGCCAGAGCACTCTCTGGACTCACTGCAGTGCATCCCCAGTGGTGCCAGTGCACTCTCTGGACTCACTGTACTGCATCCCCGGTGGTGCCAGTGCACTCTCTGGACTCACTGCAGTGCATCCCCAGTGGTGCCAGTGCACTCTCTGGACTCACTGCACTGCAGCCCCGGTGGTACCAGTGCAATCTCTGGACTCACTGCACTGCATCCCCAGTGGTGCCAGTGCACTCTCTGGACTCACTGCACTGCATCTCCAGTTTTGCCAGTGAAGTCTTTGGCCTCACTGCACTGCATCCCCAGTGGTGCCAGTGCACTCTCTGGAGTCACTGAAGTGCATCCCCAGTGGTGCCAGTGCACTCTCTGGACTCACTGCACTGCATGCCCAGTGGTGCCACTGCACTCTCTGGACTCACTGTACTGCATCCCCACTGGTACCAGTGCACTCTGTGGACTCACTGTACTGCATCCCCAGTGGTGACAGTGCACTCTCTGCACTCACTGCACTGCATCCCCAGTGGTGCCAGTGCACTCTCTGGACTCACTGCAGTGCATCCCCAGTGGTGCCAGTGCACTCTCTGGACACACTGCACTGCATCCCCAGTGGTGCCAGTGCACTCTCTGGACTCACTGCAGTGCATCCACAGTGGTGCCAGTGCACTCACTGGACTCACTGCAGTGCATTCCCTCTGGTGCCAGTGCACTCTCTGGACTCACTAAACTGCATCACCAGTGGTGCCAGTGCACTCTCTGGACTCACTGCACTGCATCCCCAGTGGTGCCAGGGCACACTCTGGACTCACTGCACTGCATCCCCAGTGGTGCCAGTGCACTCTCTGGACTCACTGCACTGCATCCCCAGTGTTCACAGTGCACTCTCTGCACTCACTACACTGCATCCCCAGTGGAGCCCGTGCACTCTCTGGACTCACTGAAGTGCATCCCCAGTGGTGCCAGTGCACTCTCTGGACTCACTGCAGTGCATCCCCGTTGGTGCCAGTGCACTCTCTGGACTCACTGCACTGCATCCCCACTGGTGCCAGTGCACTCTCTGGACTCACTGAAGTGCATTCTCAGTGGTGCCAGTGCACTCTCTGGACTCACTGCACTGCATCCCCAGAGGTGCCAGTACACTCACAGGACTGACTGCACTGCATCCCCAGTGGAGCCAGTGCGCTCTCTGGACTCACTGCACTGCATCCCCATTGGTGCCAGTGCACTCTCTGGACTCACTGAAGTGCATTGTCAGTGGTGCCAGTGCACTCTCTGGGCTCACTGAAGTGCATCCCCAGTGGTGCCAGTACACTCACTGGACTCACTGCACTGCATCCCCAGTGGTGCCAGTGCACTCTCTGGACTCACTGCAGTGCATCCCCAGTGGTGCCAGTGCACTCTCTGCACTCACTTCACTGCATCCCCAGTGGTGCCAGTGCACTCTCTGGACTCACTGCACTGCATCCACAGTGGTGCCAGTGAAGTCTTTGGACTCACTGCACTGCATCCCCAGTGTTGCCAGTGCACTCTGTGGAGTCACTCAAGTGCATCCCCAGTGGTGCCAGTGCACTCTCTGGACTCACTGCACTGCATGTCCAGTGGTGCCAGTGCACTCTCTGGACTCACTGTACTGCATCCCCACTGGTGCCAGTGCACTATGTGGACTCACTGTACTGCATCCCCAGTGGTGACAGTGCACTCTCTGGACTAACTGCAGTGCATCCCCAGTGGTGCCAGTGCACTCTCTGGACTCACTGCAGTGCATCCCCAGTGGTGCCAGTGCACTCTCTGGTCTCACTGCACTGCATCCCCAGTGGTGCCAGTGCAGTCTCTGGACTCACTGCACTGCATCCCCAGTGGTGCTAGTGCACTGTCTGGACTCACTGCAGTGCATCCCCAGTGGTGTCAGTGCACTCTCTGGACTCACTGTACTGCACCCCCTGTGGTGCCAGTGCACTCACTGGACTGACTGCACTGCATCCCCAGTGGTGCCAGTGCGCTCTCTGGAGTCACAGCACTGCATCCCCAGTGGTGCCAGTGCACTCACTGGACTCACTGCACTGCATCACAGGTGGTGCCAGTGCACTCTCTGGACTCACTGCAGTGAATCCCCGGTGGTGCCAGTGTACTCTCTGCAGTCACTGCACTGCATCCCCAGTGGTGCCAGTGCACTCACTGGACTCACTGGACTGCATCCCCAGTGGTGCCAGTGAACTCTCTGGACTCACTGCACTGCATCCCCAGTGGTGCCAGTGTACTCTCTGGACTCACTGCAGTGCATCCCCAGTGGTGCCAGAGCACTCTCTGGACTCACTGCACTGCATCCCCAGTGGTGCCAGTGCACTCTCTGGACTCACTGCACTGCATCCCCAGTGGTGTCAGTGCACTCTCTGGACTCACTGAAGTGCATCCCCAGTTGTGCCAGTGCACTCTCTGGACTCAATGCACTGCATCCCCAGTGGTGCCAGTGCTCTCTCTGGACTCACTGCACTGCATCCCCAGTGGTGCCAGTGCACTCTCTGGACTCACTAAACTGCATCACCAGTGGTGCCAGTGCACTCTCTGGACTCACTGCACTGCATCCCCAGTGGTGCCAGTGCAATCTCTGGACTCACTGCAGTGCATCCCCAGTGGTGCCAGTGCACACTCTGGACTCACTGCACTGCATCCCCAGTGGTGCCAGTGCACTCTCTGGACTCACTGCACTGCATCCCCAGTGTTCACAGTGCACTCTCTGCACTCACTACACTGCATCCCCAGTGGTGCCAGTGCACTCTCTGGACTCACTGCACTGCATCCCCAGTGGTGCCAGTGCACTCTGTGGACTCACTGCACTGCATCCCCAGTGGTGTCAGTGCACTCTCTGGACTCACTGCACTGCATCCCCAGTGGTGCCAGTGCACTCTCTGGACTCACTGCACTGCATCCCCAGTGGAGCCCGTGCACTCTCTGGACTCACTGAAGTGCATCCCCAGTGGTGCCAGTGCACTCTCTGGACTCACTGCAGTGCATCCCCGTTGGTGCCAGTGCACTCTCTGGACTCACTGCACTGCATCCCCACTGGTGCCAGTGCACTCTCTGGACTCACTGAAGTGCATTCTCAGTGGTGCCAGTGCACTCTCTGGACTCACTGCACTGCATCCCCAGTGGTGCCAGTACACTCACAGGACTGACTGCACTGCATCCCCAGTGGAGCCAGTGCGCTCTCCGGACTCACTGCACTGCATCCCCATTGGTGCCAGTGCATTCTCTGGACTCACCGCACTGCACCCTGAGTGGTGCCAGTGCACTCTCTAGACTCACTGCAGTGCATCCCCAGTGGTGCCAGTGCACTCTCTGGACTCACTGTACTGCATCCCCAGTGTTGCCAGTGCACTCTCTGGACTCACTGCAGTGCATCCCCAGTGGTGCCAAAGCACTCTCTGGACTCCCGGCACCGCATCCCCAGTGGTGCCAGTGCACTCTCTGGGCTCACTGCAGTGCATCCCCAGTGGTGCCAGTGCACTCTCTTGACACACTGCACTGCATCCCCAGTGGTGCCAGTGCACTCACTGGACTCACTGCACTGCATTCCCCAGAGGTGCTAGTGCACTCTCTGGACTCACTGCAGTGCATCCCCAGTGGTGCCAGTGCACTCTCTGGACTCACTGAAGTGCATTCTCAGTGGTTCCAGTGCACTCTGTGGACTCACTGCAGTGCATCCCCAGTGGTGCCAGTGCACTCTCTGGACTCACTGCAGTGCATCCCCAGTGGTGCCAGTGCACTCTCTGGACTCACTGCAGTGCATCCCCAGTGCTGCCAGTGCACTCTCTGGACTCCCTGCACTGCATCCCCAGTGGTGCCAGTGCACTCTCTGGACTCACTGCACTGCATCCCCAGTGGTGCCAGTGCACTCTCTGGACTCACTGCACTGCATCCCCAGTGGTGCCACTGCACTCTCTGGACTCACTGCAGTGCATCCCCAGTGGTGCCAGTGCACTCTCTGGACTCACTGCACTGCATCCCCACTGCTGCCAGTGCACTCTCTGGACTCACAGCAGTGCATCCCCAGTGGTGCCAGTGCACTCTCTGGACTCACTGCACTGCATCCCCAGTGGTGCCAATGCACTCTCTGGACTCACTGCACTGCATCCCCAGTGGTGCCAGTGCACTCTCTGGACTCACTGCACTGCATCCCAAGTGGTGCCAGTGTACTCTCTGGACTCACTGCACTGCATCCCCAGTGGTGCCAGTGCACTCTCTCGAGTCACTGCACTACATCCCCAGTGGTGCCAGTGCGCTCACTGGACTCACTGTACTGCATCATCAGTGGTGCCAGTGCACTCTCTGGAGTGACTGCAGTGCATCCCCAGTGGTGCCAGTGCACTCTCTGGACTCACTGCACTGCATCCCCAGTGGTGCCAATGCACTCTCTGGACTCACTGCACTGCATCCCCAGTGGTGCCAGTGCACTCACTGGACTCACTGCACTGCATCCCAAGTGGTACCAGTGCACTCTCTGGACTCACTGCACTGCATCCCCAGTGGTGCCAGTGCACTCTCTCGAGTCACTGCACTACATCCCCAGTGGTGCCAGTGCACTCACTGGACTCACTGTACTGCATTCCCAGTGGTGCTAGTGCACTCTCTGGACTCAGTGCAGTGCATCCCCAGTGGTTCCAGTGCACTCTTTGGACTCACTGAAGTGCATTCTCAGTGGTGCCAGTGCACTCTCTGGACTCACTGCACTGCATCCCCAGTGGTGCCAGTGCACTCTCTGGACTCACTGAAGTGCATTCTCAGTGGTGCCAGTGCACTCTCTGGACTCACTGCAGTGCATCCCCAGTGGTGCCAGTACACTCACTGGACTCACTGCACTGCATCCCCAGTGGTGCCAGTGCACTCTCTGGACTCACTGCACTGCATCCCCAGTGGTGCCAGTGCACTCTCTGGACTCACTGCACTGCATCCCCAGTGCTGCCTGTGCACTCTCTGGACTCACTGCACTGCATCCCCAGCGGTGTCACTGCACTCTCTGGACTCACTGCACTGCATCCCCAGTTGTGCCAGTGCACTCTCTGCACTCACTGCACTGCATACCCAGTGGTGCCAGTGCACTCACTGGACTCACTGCAGTGCATTCCCTCTGGTGCCAGTGCACTCTCTGGACTCACTGCAGTGCATCCCCAGTGGTGCCAGTGCACTGTCTGGACTCACTGCACTGCATCCCCAGTGGTGCCAGTGCACTCTCTGGACTCACTGCAGTGCATCACCTGTGGTGCCAGTGCACTCTGTGGACTCACTGAAGTGCATCCCCAGTGGTGCCAGTGCAATCTCTGGACTCACTGCACTGCATTCCCAGTCGTGCCAGTGCACACTCTGGACTCACTGCACTGCATCCCCAGTGGTGCCAGTGCACTCTCTGGACTCACTGCACTGCAACCCCAGTGTTGCCAGTGCACTCTCTGGACTCACTGCACTGCATCCCCAGTGGTGCCAGTGCACTCTCTGGACTCACTTCAGTGCATCCCCAGTGGTGCCAGAGCACTCTCTGGACTCACTGCACTGCATCCCCAGTGGTGCCAGTGCACTCTCTGGACTCACTGCACTGCAGCCCCAGTGGTGCCAGTGCACTTTCTGGACTCACTGCACTGCATCCCCAGTATTGCCAGTGCACTCTCTGGACTCACTGCACTGCATCCCCAGTGCTGCCAGTGCACTCTCTGGACTCACTGCAGTGCATCCCCAGTGGTGCCAGTGCACTCTCTGGACTCACTGCACTGCATGTCCAGTAGTGCCAGTGCACTCTCTGCACTCACTGCACTGCATCCCCAGTGGTGCCAGTGCACTCACTGGACTCACTGCAGTGCATTCCCTCTGGAGCCAGTGCACTCTCTGGACTCACTGCACTGCATCACCAGTGGTGCCAGTGCACTCTCTGGACTCACTGCACTGCATCCCCAGTGGTGCCAGTGCACTCTCTGGACTCACTGCAGTGCATCACCAGTGGTGCCAGTGCACTCTCTGGACTCACTGAAGTGCATCCCCAGTGGTGCCAGTGCACTCTCTGGACTCACTGCACTGCATCCCCAGTGGTGCCAGTGCACTCTCTGGACTCACTGCACTGCATCCCCAGTGGTGCCAGAGCACTCTCTGGACTCACTGCACTGCATCCTCTGTGCTGCCAGTGCACTCTCTGGACTCACTGCACTGCATCCCCAGTGGAGCGCGTGCACTCTCTGGACTCACTGAAGTGAATCCCCAGTGGTGCCAGTGCACTCTCTGGACTCACTGCACTGCATCCCCAGTGGTGCTAGTGCACTCTGTGGACTCACTGCAGTGCATCCCCAGTGGTGCCAGTGCACTCTCTGGACTCACTGAAGGGCATTCTCAGTGGTGCCAGTGCACTCTCTGGACTCACTGCAGTGTTTCCCCAGTGGTGCCAGTACACTCACTGGACTGACTGCACTGCATCCCCAGTGGTGCCAGTGCACTCTCTGGACTCACCGCACCGCATCCCCAGTGGTGCCAGTGCACTCTCTGGAGTAACTGCAGTGCATCACCAGTGGTGCCAGTGCACTCTCTGGACTCAGTGCACGGCATCCCCAGTGGTGCCAGTGCACTCTCTGGACTCACTGCACTGCATCCCCAGTGGTGCCAGAGCACTCTCTGGACTCACTGCAGTGCATCCCCAGTGGTGCCAGTGCACTCTCTGGACTCACTGCACTGCATCCCCAGTGGTGCCAGTGCACTCTCTGCACTCACTGCACTGCATCCTCAGTGATGCCAGTGCACTCTCTGGACTCCCGGCACCGCATCCCCAGTGGTGCCAGTGCACTCTCTGGGCTCACTGCAGTGCATCCCCAGTGGTGCCAGTGCACTCTCTGGACTCACTGCAGTGCATCCCCAGTGGTGCCAGTGCACTCACTGGATTCACTGCACTGCATCCCCAGTGGTGCTAGTGCACTCTCTGGACTCACTGCAGTGCATCCCCAGTGGTACCAGTGCACTCCTGAACTCACTGAAGTGCATTCTCAGTGGTGCCAGTGCACTCTGTGGACTCACTGCAGTGCATCCCCAGTGGTGCCAGTGCGCTCTCTGGACTCACTGCAGTGCATCCCCAGTGGTGCCAGTGCACTCTCTGGACTCACTGCACTGCATCCCCAGTGCTGCCAGTGCACTCTCTGGACTCACTGCACTGCATCCCCAGTGGTGCCAGTGCACTCTCTGGACTCACTGCACTGCATCCCCAGTGGTGCCAGTGCACTCTCTGGACTCACTGCAGTGCATCCCCAGTGGTGCCAGTGCACTCTCTGGACTCACTGCACTGCATCCCCAGTGGTACCAGTGCACTCTGTGGACTCACTGCAGTGCATCCCCAGTGGTGCCAGTGCACTCTCTGGACTCACTGCACTGCATCCCCAGTGGTACCAGTGCACTCTGTGGACTCACTGCAGTGCATCCCCAGTGGTGCCAGTGCACTCTCTGGACTCACTGCACTGCATCCCCAGTGGTGCCAGTGCACTCTCTGGACTCACTGGAGTGCATCCCCAGTGGTGCCAGTACACTCTCTGGAGTCACGCACTACATCCCCAGTGGTGCTAGTGCACTCTGTGGACTCACTGCAGTACATCCCCAGTGGTGCCAGTGCACTCTCTGGACTCACAGAAGGGCATTCTCAGTGGTGCCAGTGCACTCTCTGGACTCACTGCAGTGCATCCCCAGTGGTGCCAGTATACTCACTGGACTGACTGCACTGCATCCCCAGTGGTGCCAGTGCACTCTCTGGACTCACCGCACCGCATCCCCAGTGGTGTCAGTGCACTCTCTGGAGTAACTGCAGTGCATCACCAGTGGTGCCAGTGCGCTCTCCGGAGTCACAGCACTGCATCCCCAGTGGTGCCAGTGCACTCACTGGACACACTGTACTGCATCACCAGTGGTGCCAGTGCACTCTCTGCACTCACTGCACAGCATCCCCAGTGGTGCCAGTGCATTCACTGGACTCACTGGACTGCATCACCAGTGGTGCCAGTGCACTCTCTGGACTCACTGCACTGCATCCCCAGTGGTGCCAGTGCACTCTCTGGACTCACTGCAGTGCATCCCCAGTGGTGCCAGTGCAGTCTCTGGACTCACTGCACTGCATCCCCAGTGGTGCCAGAGCACTCTCTGGACTCACTGCACTGCATCCCCAGTGGTGCCAGTGCACTCTCTGGACTCACTGCACCGCATCCCCAGTGGTGTCAGTACACTCTCTGGACTCACTGAAGTGCATCCCCAGTGGTGCCAGTGCACTCTCTGGACTTACTAAACTGCATCACCAGTGGTGCCAGTGCACTCTCTGGACTCACTGCACTGCATCCCCAGTGGTGCCAGTGCAATCTCTGGACTCACTGTAGTGCATCCCCAGTGGTGCCAGTGCACTCTCTGGACTCACTGCACTGCATCCCCAGTGGTGCCAGTGCACTCTCTGGACTCACTGCAGTGCATCCCCAGTGGTGCCAGTGCACTCTCTGGACTCACTGCACTGCATCCCCAGTGGTGCCAGTGCACTCTCTGCACTCGCTGCACTGCATTCCCAGTGGTGCCAGTGAAGTCTCTGGACTCACTGCACTGCATCCCCAGTGGTGCCAGTGCACTCTCTGGACTCACTGCTCTGCATACCCAGTGGTGCCAGTGTACTCACAGGATTCACTGCACTGCATCCCCAGTGGTGCCAGTACACTCACTGGACTGACTGCACTGCATCCCCAGTGGTGCCAGTGCACTCTCTGGACTCACCGCACCGCATCTCCAGTGGTGCCAGTGCACTCTCTGGAGTAACTTCAGTGCATCACCAGTGGTGCCAGTGCACTCTCTGGACTCACTGCACTGCATCCCCAGTGGTGCCAGTGCACTCTCTGGACTCACTGCACTGCATCCCCAGTGGTGCCAGAGCACTCTCTGGACTCACTGCAGTGCAACCCCAGTGTTGCCAGTGCACTCTCTGGACTCACTGCACTGCATCCCCAGTGCTGCCAGTGCACTCTGTGGAGTCACTGAAGTGCATCCCCAGTGGTGCCAGTGCACTCTCTGGACTCACTGCACTGCATCCCCAGTGGTGCCAGTGCACTCTCTGGACTCACTGCAGTGCATCCCCAGTGGTGCCAGTGCACTCTCTGGACTCACTGCACTGCATCCCCAGTGGTACCAGTGCACTCTGTGGACTCACTGCAGTGCATCCCCAGTGGTGCCAGTGCACTCTCTGGACTCACTGCACTGCATCCCCAGTGGTGCCAATGCACTCTCTGGACTCACTGCACTGCATCCCCAGTGGTGCCAGTGCACTCTCTGGACTCACTGCACTGCATCCCCAGTGGTGCCAATGCACTCTCTGGACTCACTGCACTGCATCCCCAGTGGTGCCAGTACACTCTCTGGAGTCACGCACTACATCCCCAGTGGTGCTAGTGCACTCTGTGGACTCACTGCAGTGCATCCCCAGTGGTGCCAGTGCACTCTCTGGACTCACAGAAGGGCATTCTCAGTGGTGCCAGTGCACTCTCTGGACTCACTGCAGTGCATCCCCAGTGGTGCCAGTATACTCACTGGACTGACTGCACTGCATCCCCAGTGGTGCCAGTGCACTCTCTGGACTCACCGCACCGCATCCCCAGTGGTGTCAGTGCACTCTCTGGAGTAACTGCAGTGCATCACCAGTGGTGCCAGTGCACTCTCTGGACTCACTGCACTGCATCCCCAGTGGTGCCAGTGCGCTCTCCGGAGTCACAGCACTGCATCCCCAGTGGTGCCAGTGCACTCACTGGACACACTGTACTGCATCACCAGTGGTGCCAGTGCACTCTCTGCACTCACTGCACAGCATCCCCAGTGGTGCCAGTGCATTCACTGGACTCACTGGACTGCATCACCAGTGGTGCCAGTGCACTCTCTGGACTCACTGCACTGCATCCCCAGTGGTGCTAGTGCACTCTGTGGACTCACTGCAGTGCATCCCCAGTGGTGCCAGTGCACTCTCTGGACTCACTGAAGGGCATTCTCAGTGGTGCTAGTGCACTCTCTGGACTAACTGCAGTGTTTCCCCAGTGGTGCCAGTACACTCACTGGACTGACTGCACTGCATCCCCAGTGGTGCCAGTGCACTCTCTGGAGTAACTGCAGTGCATCCGCAGTGGTGCCAGTGCACTCTCTGGACTCACTGCACTGCATCCCCAGTGGTGCCAGTGCACTCTCTGGACTCACTGCACTGCATCCCCAGTGGTGCCAGAGCACTCTCTGGACTCACTGCGCTGCATCCCCAGTGGTGCCAGTGCACTCTCTGGACTCACTGCAGTGCATCCCCAGTGGTGCCAGTGCACTCTCTGGACTCACTGCACTGCATCCCCAGTGGTGCCAGTGCACTCTCTGCACTCGCTGCACTGCATTCCCAGTGGTGCCAGTGAAGTCTCTGGACTCACTGCACTGCATCCCCAGTGGTGCCAGTGCACTCTCTACTCACTGCTCTGCATACCCAGTGGTGCCAGTGTACTCACAGGATTCACTGCACTGCATCCCCAGTGGTGCCAGTACACTCACTGGACTGACTGCACTGCATCCCCAGTGGTGCCAGTGCACTCTCTGGACTCACCGCACCGCATCTCCAGTGGTGCCAGTGCACTCTCTGGAGTAACTGCAGTGCATCACCAGTGGTGCCAGTGCACTCTCTGGACTCACTGCACTGCATCCCCAGTGGTGCCAGTGCACTCTCTGGACTCACTGCACTGCATCCCCAGTGGTGCCAGAGCACTCTCTGGACTCACTGCAGTGCAACCCCAGTGTTGCCAGTGCACTCTCTGGACTCACTGCACTGCATCCCCAGTGGTGCCAGTGCACTCTCTGGACTCACTTCAGTGCATCCCCAGTGGTGCCAGAGCACTCTCTGGACTCACTGCACTGCATCCCCAGTGGTGCCAGTGCACTCTCTGGACTCACTGCACTGCAGCCCCAGTGGTGCCAGTGCACTCTCTGGACTCACTGCACTGCATCCCCTGTATTGCCAGTGCACTCTCTGGACTCACTGCACTGCATCCCCAGTGCTGCCTGTACACTCTCTGGACTCACTGCACTGCATCCCCAGTGGTGCCACTGCACTCTCTGGACTCACTGCACTGCATGTCCAGTGGTGCCAGTGCACTCTCTGCACTCACTGCTCTGCATCCCCAGTGGTGCCAGTGCACTCTCTGGACTCACTGCAGTGCATTCCCTCTGGAGCCAGTGCACTCTCTGGACTCACTGCACTGCATCCCCAGTGGTGCCAGTGCACTCTCTGGACTCACTGCAGTGCATCCCCAGTGGTGCCAGTGCACTCTCTGGACTCACTGCAGTGCATCACCAGTGGTGCCAGTGCACTCTCTGGACTCATTGAAGTGCATCCCCAGTGGTGCCAGTGCACTCTCTGGACTCACTGCACTGCATCCCCAGTGGTGCCAGAGCACTCTCTGGACTCACTGCACTGCATCATCTGTGCTGCCAGTGCACACTCTGGACTCACTGCACTGCATCCCCAGTGGTGCCAGTGCACTCTCTGGACTCACTGTACTGCATCCCCAGTGGTGCCAGAGCACTCTCTGGACTCACTGCACTGCATCCCCAGTAGTGCCAGTGCACTCTCTGGACTCACTGCACTGCATCCCCAGTGGTGCTAGTGCACTCTGTGGACTCACTGCAGTGCATCCCCAGTGGTGCCAGTGCACTCTCTGGACTCACCGCACCGCATCCCCAGTGGTGCCAGTGCACTCTCTGGAGTAACTGCAGTGCATCACCAGTGGTGCCAGTGCACTCTCTGGACTCACTGCACTGCATCCCCAGTGGTGCCAGTGCACTCTCTGGACTCACTGCACTGCATCCCCAGTGGTGCCAGAGCACTCTCTGGACTCACTGCAGTGCAAACCCTGTGTTGCCAGTGCACTCTCTGGACTCACTTCACTGCATCCCCAGTGGTGCCAGTGCACTCTCTGGACTCACTTCAGTGCATCCCCAGTGGTGCCAGAGCACTCTCTGGACTCACTGCACTGCATCCCCAGTGGTGCCAGTGCACTCTCTGGACTCACTGCACTGCAGCCCCAGTGGTGCCAGTGCACTCTCTGGACTCACTGCACTGCATCCCCAGTGGTGCCAGTGCACTCTCTGGACTCACAGCACTGCATCCCCAGTGCTGCCAGTGCACTCTCTGGACTCACTGCACTGCATCCCCAGTGGTGCCACTGCACTCTCCGGACTCACTGCACTGCATGTCCAGTGGTGCCAGTGCACTCTCTGCACTCACTGCACTGCATCCCCAGTGGTGCCAGTGCACTCACTGGACTCACTGCAGTGCATTCCCTCTGGAGCCAGTGCACTCTCTGGACTCACTGCACTGCATCCCCAGTGGTGCCAGTGCACTCTCTGGACTCACTGCAGTGCATCCCCAGTGGTGCCAGTGCACTCTCTGGACTCACTGCAGTGCATCACCAGTGGTGCCAGTGCACTCTCTGGACTCATTGAAGTGCATCCCCAGTGGTGCCAGTGCACTCTCTGGACTCACTGCACTGCATGTCCAGTGGTGCCAGTGCACTCTCTGAACTCACTGCACTGCATCCTCTGTGCTGCCAGTGCACTCTCTGGACTCACTGCACTGCATCCCCAGTGGTGCCAGTGCACTCTCTGGACTCACTGTACTGCATCCCCAGTGGAGCGCGTGCACTCTCTGGACTCACTGCACTGCATCCCCAGTGGTGCCAGTGCACTCTCTGGACTCACTGCACTGCATCCCCAGTGGTGCTAGTGTACTCTGTGGACTCACTGCAGTGCATCCCCAGTGGTGCCAGTGCACTCTCTGGACTCACTGAAGGGCATTCTCAGTGGTGCTAGTGCACTCTCTGGACTAACTGCAGTGTTTCCCCAGTGGTGCCAGTACACTCACTGGACTGACTGCACTGCATCCCCAGTGGTGCCAGTGCACTCTCTGGAGTAACTGCAGTGCATCCGCAGTGGTGCCAGTGCACTCTCTGGACTCACTGCACTGCATCCCCAGTGGTGCCAGTGCACTCTCTGGACTCACTGCACTGCATCCCCAGTGGTGCCAGAGCACTCTCTGGACTCACTGCGCTGCATCCCCAGTGGTGCCAGTGCACTCTCTGGACTCACTGCACTGCATCCCCAGTGGTGCCAGTGCACTCTCTGGACTCACTGCACTGCATCCCCAGTGGTGCCAGTGCACTCTCTGGACTCCCGGCACCGCATCCCCAGTGGTGCCAGTGCACTCTCTGGGCTCACTGCAGTGCATCCCCAGTGGTGCCAGTGCACTCTCTGGACTCACTGCACTGCATCCCCAGTGGTGCCAGTGTACTCACTGGATTCACTGCACTGCATCCCTAATGGAGCTAGTGCACTCTCTGGACTCACTGCAGTGCATCCCCAGTGGTACCAGTGCACTCTCTGGGCTCACTGAAGTGCATTCTCAGTGGTGCCAGTGCACTCTGTGGACTCACTGCAGTGCATCCCCAGTGGTGCCAGTGCACTCTCTGGACTCACTGCACTGCATCCCCAGTGGTGCCAATGCACTCTCTGGACTCACTGCACTGCATCCCCAGTGGTGCCAGTGCACTCTCTGGACTCACTGCACTGCATCCCAAGTGGTGCCAGTGCACTCTCTGGAGTCACTGCACTGCATCCCCAGTGGTGCCAGTGCACTCTCTCGAGTCACTGCACTACATTCCCAGTGGTGCCAGTGCACTCACTGGACTCACTGTACTGCATCATCAGTGGTGCCAGTGCACTCTCTGGACTCACTGCAGTGCATCCCCAGTGGTGCCAGTGCACTCTCTGGACTCACTGCACTGCATCCCCAGTGGTGCCAGTGCGCTCTCTGGACTCACTGAAGTGCATTCTCAGTGGTGCCAGTGCACTCTCTGGACTCACTGCAGTGCATCCCCAGTGGTGCCAGTGCACTCTCTGGACTCACCGCACCGCATCTCCAGTGGTGCCAGTGCACTCTCTGGAGTAACTGCAGTGCATCACCAGTGGTGCCAGTGCACTCTCTGGACTCACTGCACTGCATCCCCAGTGGTGCCAGTGCACTCTCTGGACTCACTGCACTGCATCCCCAGTGGTGCCAGAGCACTCTCTGGACTCACTGCAGTGCAACCCCAGTGTTGCCAGTGCACTCTCTGGACTCACTGCACTGCATCCCCAGTGGTGCCAGTGCACTCTCTGGACTCACTTCAGTGCATCCCCAGTGGTGCCAGAGCACTCTCTGGACTCACTGCACTGCATCCCCAGTGGTGCCAGTGCACTCTCTGGACTCACTGCACTGCAGCCCCAGTGGTGCCAGTGCACTCTCTGGACTCACTGCACTGCATCCCCTGTATTGCCAGTGCACTCTCTGGACTCACTGCACTGCATCCCCAGTGCTGCCTGTGCACTCTCTGGACTCACTGCACTGCATCCCCAGTGGTGCCACTGCACTCTCTGGACTCACTGCACTGCATGTCCAGTGGTGCCAGTGCACTCTCTGCACTCACTGCTCTGCATCCCCAGTGGTGCCAGTGCACTCTCTGGACTCACTGCAGTGCATTCCCTCTGGAGCCAGTGCACTCTCTGGACTCACTGCACTGCATCCCCAGTGGTGCCAGTGCACTCTCTGGACTCACTGCAGTGCATCCCCAGTGGTGCCAGTGCACTCTCTGGACTCACTGCAGTGCATCACCAGTGGTGCCAGTGCACTCTCTGGACTCATTGAAGTGCATCCCCAGTGGTGCCAGTGCACTCTCTGGACTCACTGCACTGCATCCCCAGTGGTGCCAGAGCACTCTCTGGACTCACTGCACTGCATCATCTGTGCTGCCAGTGCACACTCTGGACTCACTGCACTGCATCCCCAGTGGTGCCAGTGCACTCTCTAGACTCACTGTACTGCATCCCCAGTGGTGCCAGAGCACTCTCTGGACTCACTGCACTGCATCCCCAGTAGTGCCAGTGCACTCTCTGGACTCACTGCACTGCATCCCCAGTGGTGCTAGTGCACTCTGTGGACTCACTGCAGTGCATCCCCAGTGGTGCCAGTGCACTCTCTGGACTCACCGCACCGCTTCCCCAGTGGTGCCAGTGCACTCTCTGGAGTAACTGCAGTGCATCACCAGTGGTGCCAGTGCACTCTCTGGACTCACTGCACTGCATCCCCAGTGGTGCCAGTGCACTCTCTGGACTCACTGCACTGCATCCCCAGTGGTGCCAGAGCACTCTCTGGACTCACTGCAGTGCAAACCCTGTGTTGCCAGTGCACTCTCTGGACTCACTTCACTGCATCCCCAGTGGTGCCAGTGCACTCTCTGGACTCACTTCAGTGCATCCCCAGTGGTGCCAGAGCACTCTCTGGACTCACTGCACTGCATCCCCAGTGGTGCCAGTGCACTCTCTGGACTCACTGCACTGCAGCCCCAGTGGTGCCAGTGCACTCTCTGGACTCACTGCACTGCATCCCCAGTGGTGCCAGTGCACTCTCTGGACTCACAGCAGTGCATCCCCAGTGCTGCCAGTGCACTCTCTGGACTCACTGCACTGCATCCCCAGTGGTGCCACTGCACTCTCCGGACTCACTGCACTGCATGTCCAGTGGTGCCAGTGCACTCTCTGCACTCACTGCACTGCATCCCCAGTGGTGCCAGTGCACTCACTGGACTCACTGCAGTGCATTCCCTCTGGAGCCAGTGCACTCTCTGGACTCACTGCACTGCATCCCCAGTGGTGCCAGTGCACTCTCTGGACTCACTGCAGTGCATCCCCAGTGGTGCCAGTGCACTCTCTGGACTCACTGCAGTGCATCACCAGTGGTGCCAGTGCACTCTCTGGACTCATTGAAGTGCATCCCCAGTGGTGCCAGTGCACTCTCTGGACTCACTGCACTGCATCCCCAGTGGTGCCAGTGCACTCTCTGGACTCACTGCACTGCATGTCCAGTGGTGCCAGTGCACTCTCTGAACTCACTGCACTGCATCCTCTGTGCTGCCAGTGCACTCTCTGGACTCACTGCACTGCATCCCCAGTGGTGCCAGTGCACTCTCTGGACTCACTGTACTGCATCCCCAGTGGAGCGCGTGCACTCTCTGGACTCACTGCACTGCATCCCCAGTGGTGCCAGTGCACTCTCTGGACTCACTGCACTGCATCCCCAGTGGTGCTAGTGCACTCTGTGGACTCACTGCAGTGCATCCCCAGTGGTGCCAGTGCACTCTCTGGACTCACTGAAGGGCATTCTCAGTGGTGCTAGTGCACTCTCTGGACTAACTGCAGTGTTTCCCCAGTGGTGCCAGTACACTCACTGGACTGACTGCACTGCATCCCCAGTGGTGCCAGTGCACTCTCTGGAGTAACTGCAGTGCATCCGCAGTGGTGCCAGTGCACTCTCTGGACTCACTGCACTGCATCCCCAGTGGTGCCAGTGCACTCTCTGGACTCACTGCACTGCATCCCCAGTGGTGCCAGAGCACTCTCTGGACTCACTGCGCTGCATCCCCAGTGGTGCCAGTGCACTCTCTGGACTCACTGCACTGCATCCCCAGTGGTGCCAGTGCACTCTCTGGACTCACTGCACTGCATCCCCAGTGGTGCCAGTGCACTCTCTGGACTCCCGGCACCGCATCCCCAGTGGTGCCAGTGCACTCTCTGGGCTCACTGCAGTGCATCCCCAGTGGTGCCAGTGCACTCTCTGGACTCACTGCACTGCATCCCCAGTGGTGCCAGTGTACTCACTGGATTCACTGCACTGCATCCCTAATGGAGCTAGTGCACTCTCTGGACTCACTGCAGTGCATCCCCAGTGGTACCAGTGCACTCTCTGGGCTCACTGAAGTGCATTCTCAGTGGTGCCAGTGCACTCTGTGGACTCACTGCAGTGCATCCCCAGTGGTGCCAGTGCACTCTCTGGACTCACTGCACTGCATCCCCAGTGGTGCCAATGCACTCTCTGGACTCACTGCACTGCATCCCCAGTGGTGCCAGTGCACTCTCTGGACTCACTGCACTGCATCCCAAGTGGTGCCAGTGCACTCTCTGGAGTCACTGCACTGCATCCCCAGTGGTGCCAGTGCACTCTCTCGAGTCACTGCACTACATTCCCAGTGGTGCCAGTGCACTCACTGGACTCACTGTACTGCATCATCAGTGGTGCCAGTGCACTCTCTGGACTCACTGCAGTGCATCCCCAGTGGTGCCAGTGCACTCTCTGGACTCACTGCACTGCATCCCCAGTGGTGCCAGTGCGCTCTCTGGACTCACTGAAGTGCATTCTCAGTGGTGCCAGTGCACTCTCTGGACTCACTGCAGTGCATCCCCAGTGGTGCCAGTGCACTCTCTGGACTCACCGCACCGCATCTCCAGTGGTGCCAGTGCACTCTCTGGAGTAACTGCAGTGCATCACCAGTGGTGCCAGTGCACTCTCTGGACTCACTGCACTGCATCCCCAGTGGTGCCAGTGCACTCTCTGGACTCACTGCACTGCATCCCCAGTGGTGCCAGAGCACTCTCTGGACTCACTGCAGTGCAACCCCAGTGTTGCCAGTGCACTCTCTGGACTCACTGTACTGCATCCCCAGTGGTGCCAGTGCACTCTCTGGACTCACTTCAGTGCATCCCCAGTGGTGCCAGAGCACTCTCTGGACTCACTGCACTGCATCCCCAGTGGTGCCAGTGCACTCTCTGGACTCACTGCACTGCAGCCCCAGTGGTGCCAGTGCACTCTCTGGACTCACTGCACTGCATCCCCTGTATTGCCAGTGCACTCTCTGGACTCACTGCACTGCATCCCCAGTGCTGCCTGTGCACTCTCTGGACTCACTGCACTGCATCCCCAGTGGTGCCACTGCACTCTCTGGACTCACTGCACTGCATGTCCAGTGGTGCCAGTGCACTCTCTGCACTCACTGCTCTGCATCCCCAGTGGTGCCAGTGCACTCTCTGGACTCACTGCAGTGCATTCCCTCTGGAGCCAGTGCACTCTCTGGACTCACTGCACTGCATCCCCAGTGGTGCCAGTGCACTCTCTGGACTCACTGCAGTGCATCCCCAGTGGTGCCAGTGCACTCTCTGGACTCACTGCAGTGCATCACCAGTGGTGCCAGTGCACTCTCTGGACTCATTGAAGTGCATCCCCAGTGGTGCCAGTGCACTCTCTGGACTCACTGCACTGCATCCCCAGTGGTGCCAGAGCACTCTCTGGACTCACTGCACTGCATCATCTGTGCTGCCAGTGCACACTCTGGACTCACTGCACTGCATCCCCAGTGGTGCCAGTGCACTCTCTAGACTCACTGTACTGCATCCCCAGTGGTGCCAGAGCACTCTCTGGACTCACTGCACTGCATCCCCAGTAGTGCCAGTGCACTCTCTGGACTCACTGCACTGCATCCCCAGTGGTGCTAGTGCACTCTGTGGACTCACTGCAGTGCATCCCCAGTGGTGCCAGTGCACTCTCTGGACTCACCGCACCGCTTCCCCAGTGGTGCCAGTGCACTCTCTGGAGTAACTGCAGTGCATCACCAGTGGTGCCAGTGCACTCTCTGGACTCACTGCACTGCATCCCCAGTGGTGCCAGTGCACTCTCTGGACTCACTGCACTGCATCCCCAGTGGTGCCAGAGCACTCTCTGGACTCACTGCAGTGCAAACCCTGTGTTGCCAGTGCACTCTCTGGACTCACTTCACTGCATCCCCAGTGGTGCCAGTGCACTCTCTGGACTCACTTCAGTGCATCCCCAGTGGTGCCAGAGCACTCTCTGGACTCACTGCACTGCATCCCCAGTGGTGCCAGTGCACTCTCTGGACTCACTGCACTGCAGCCCCAGTGGTGCCAGTGCACTCTCTGGACTCACTGCACTGCATCCCCAGTGGTGCCAGTGCACTCTCTGGACTCACAGCAGTGCATCCCCAGTGCTGCCAGTGCACTCTCTGGACTCACTGCACTGCATCCCCAGTGGTGCCACTGCACTCTCCGGACTCACTGCACTGCATGTCCAGTGGTGCCATTGCACTCTCTGCACTCACTGCACTGCATCCCCAGTGGTGCCAGTGCACTCACT
Source organism: Anser anser (assembly GCF_964211835.1). Classification (NCBI taxonomy): domain Eukaryota; kingdom Metazoa; phylum Chordata; class Aves; order Anseriformes; family Anatidae; genus Anser; species Anser anser. The sequence goes on from NC_139752.1 coordinate 49,708, forward strand.
GGACTCACTGCAGTGCATTCCCTCTGGAGCCAGTGCACTCTCTGGACTCACTGCACTGCATCCCCAGTGGTGCCAGTGCACTCTCTGGACTCACTGCAGTGCATCCCCAGTGGTGCCAGTGCACTCTCTGGACTCACTGCAGTGCATCACCAGTGGTGCCAGTGCACTCTCTGGACTCATTGAAGTGCATCCCCAGTGGTGCCAGTGCACTCTCTGGACTCACTGCACTGCATCCCCAGTGGTGCCAGTGCACTCTCTGGACTCACTGCACTGCATGTCCAGTGGTGCCAGTGCACTCTCTGAACTCACTGCACTGCATCCTCTGTGCTGCCAGTGCACTCTCTGGACTCACTGCACTGCATCCCCAGTGGTGCCAGTGCACTCTCTGGACTCACTGTACTGCATCCCCAGTGGAGCGCGTGCACTCTCTGGACTCACTGCACTGCATCCCCAGTGGTGCCAGTGCACTCTCTGGACTCACTGCACTGCATCCCCAGTGGTGCTAGTGCACTCTGTGGACTCACTGCAGTGCATCCCCAGTGGTGCCAGTGCACTCTCTGGACTCACTGAAGGGCATTCTCAGTGGTGCTAGTGCACTCTCTGGACTAACTGCAGTGTTTCCCCAGTGGTGCCAGTACACTCACTGGACTGACTGCACTGCATCCCCAGTGGTGCCAGTGCACTCTCTGGAGTAACTGCAGTGCATCCGCAGTGGTGCCAGTGCACTCTCTGGACTCACTGCACTGCATCCCCAGTGGTGCCAGTGCACTCTCTGGACTCACTGCACTGCATCCCCAGTGGTGCCAGAGCACTCTCTGGACTCACTGCGCTGCATCCCCAGTGGTGCCAGTGCACTCTCTGGACTCACTGCACTGCATCCCCAGTGGTGCCAGTGCACTCTCTGGACTCACTGCACTGCATCCCCAGTGGTGCCAGTGCACTCTCTGGACTCCCGGCACCGCATCCCCAGTGGTGCCAGTGCACTCTCTGGACTCACAGCAGTGCATCCCCAGTGCTGCCAGTGCACTCTCTGGACTCACTGCACTGCATCCCCAGTGGTGCCACTGCACTCTCCGGACTCACTGCACTGCATGTCCAGTGGTGCCATTGCACTCTCTGCACTCACTGCACTGCATCCCCAGTGGTGCCAGTGCACTCACTGGACTCACTGCAGTGCATTCCCTCTGGAGCCAGTGCACTCTCTGGACTCACTGCACTGCATCCCCAGTGGTGCCAGTGCACTCTCTGGACTCACTGCAGTGCATCCCCAGTGGTGCCAGTGCACTCTCTGGACTCACTGCAGTGCATCACCAGTGGTGCCAGTGCACTCTCTGGACTCATTGAAGTGCATCCCCAGTGGTGCCAGTGCACTCTCTGGACTCACTGCACTGCATCCCCAGTGGTGCCAGTGCACTCTCTGGACTCACTGCACTGCATGTCCAGTGGTGCCAGTGCACTCTCTGAACTCACTGCACTGCATCCTCTGTGCTGCCAGTGCACTCTCTGGACTCACTGCACTGCATCCCCAGTGGTGCCAGTGCACTCTCTGGACTCACTGTACTGCATCCCCAGTGGAGCGCGTGCACTCTCTGGACTCACTGCACTGCATCCCCAGTGGTGCCAGTGCACTCTCTGGACTCACTGCACTGCATCCCCAGTGGTGCTAGTGCACTCTGTGGACTCACTGCAGTGCATCCCCAGTGGTGCCAGTGCACTCTCTGGACTCACTGAAGGGCATTCTCAGTGGTGCTAGTGCACTCTCTGGACTAACTGCAGTGTTTCCCCAGTGGTGCCAGTACACTCACTGGACTGACTGCACTGCATCCCCAGTGGTGCCAGTGCACTCTCTGGAGTAACTGCAGTGCATCCGCAGTGGTGCCAGTGCACTCTCTGGACTCACTGCACTGCATCCCCAGTGGTGCCAGTGCACTCTCTGGACTCACTGCACTGCATCCCCAGTGGTGCCAGAGCACTCTCTGGACTCACTGCGCTGCATCCCCAGTGGTGCCAGTGCACTCTCTGGACTCACTGCACTGCATCCCCAGTGGTGCCAGTGCACTCTCTGGACTCACTGCACTGCATCCCCAGTGGTGCCAGTGCACTCTCTGGACTCCCGGCACCGCATCCCCAGTGGTGCCAGTGCACTCTCTGGGCTCACTGCAGTGCATCCCCAGTGGTGCCAGTGCACTCTCTGGACTCACTGCACTGCATCCCCAGTGGTGCCAGTGTACTCACTGGATTCACTGCACTGCATCCCTAGTGGAGCTAGTGCACTCTCTGGACTCACTGCAGTGCATCCCCAGTGGTACCAGTGCACTCTCTGGGCTCACTGAAGTGCATTCTCAGTGGTGCCAGTGCACTCTGTGGACTCACTGCAGTGCATCCCCAGTGGTGCCAGTGCACTCTCTGGACTCACTGCACTGCATCCCCAGTGGTGCCAATGCACTCTCTGGACTCACTGCACTGCATCCCCAGTGGTGCCAGTGCACTCTCTGGACTCACTGCACTGCATCCCAAGTGGTGCCAGTGCACTCTCTGGAGTCACTGCACTGCATCCCCAGTGGTGCCAGTGCACTCTCTCGAGTCACTGCACTACATTCCCAGTGGTGCCAGTGCACTCACTGGACTCACTGTACTGCATCATCAGTGGTGCCAGTGCACTCTCTGGACTCACTGCAGTGCATCCCCAGTGGTGCCAGTGCACTCTCTGGACTCACTGCACTGCATCCCCAGTGGTGCCAGTGTGCTCTCTGGACTCACTGAAGTGCATTCTCAGTGGTGCCAGTGCACTCTCTGGACTCACTGCAGTGCATCCCCAGTGGTGCCAGTGCACTCTCTGGACTGACTGCACTGCATCCCCAGTGGTGCTAGTGCACTCTGTGGACTCACTGCAGTGCATTCCCAGTGGTGCCAGTGCACTCTCTGGACTCACTGAAGGGCATTCTCAGTGGTGACAGTGCACTCTCTGGACTCACTGCAGTGCATCACCAGTGGTGCCAGTGCACTCTCTGGACTCACCGCACCGCATCCCCAGTGGTGCCAGTGCACTCTCTGGAGTAACTGCAGTGCATCACCAGTGGTGCCAGTGCACTCTCTGGGCTCACTGCACTGCATCCCCAGTGGTGCCAGTGCACTCTCTGGACTCACTGAAGTGCATCCCCATTGGTGCCATTGCACTCTCTGCACTCACTGCACTGCATCCCCAGTGGTGCCAGTGCACTCACTGGACTGACTGCACTGCATTCCCAGTGGTGCCAGTGCGCTCTCCGGAGTCACAGCACTGCATCCCCAGTGGTGCCAGTGCACTCACTGGACACACTGTACTGCATCACAGGTGGTGCCAGTGCACTCTCTGCACTCACTGCACAGCATCCCCAGTGGTGCCAGTGCATTCACTGGACTCACTGGACTGCATCACCAGTGGTGCCAGTGCACTCTCTGGACTCACTGCACTGCATCCCCAGTGGTGCCAGTGCACTCTCTGGACTCACTGCACTGCATCCCCAGTGGTGCCAGTGCAGTCTCTGGACTCACTGCACTGCATCCCCAGTGGTGCCAGAGCACTCTCTGGACTCACTGCACTGCATCCCCAGTGGTGCCAGTGCACTCTCTGGACTCACTGCACCGCATCCCCAGTGGTGTCAGTATACTCTCTGGACTCACTGAAGTGCATCCCCAGTGGTGCCAGTGCACTCTCTGGACTCACTAAACTGCATCACCAGTGGTGCCAGTGCACTCTCTGGACTCACTGCACTGCATCACCAGTGGTGCCAGTGCAATGTCTGGACTCACTGTAGTGCATCCCCAGTGGTGCCAGTGCACTCTCTGGACTCACTGCAGTGCATCCCCAGTGGTGCCAGTGCACTCTCTGGACTCACTGCAGTGCATCCCCAGTGGTGCCAGTGCACTCTCTGGACTCACTGCACTGCATCCCCAGTGGTGCCAGTGCACTCTCTGCACTCACTGCACTGCATTCCCAGTGGTGCCAGTGAAGTCTCTGGACTCACTGCACTGCATCCCCACTGGTGCCAGTGCACTCTCTGGACTCACTGCACTGCATCCCCAGTGGTGCCAGTGCACTCTCTGGACTCACTGCACTGCATCCCCAGTGGTGCCAGTGCACTCACTGGACTCACTGCACTGCATCCCCAGTGGTGCCAGTGCACTCTCTCGAGTCACTGCACTACATCCCCAGTAGTGCCAGTGCACTCACTGGACTCACTGTACTGCATCATCGGTGGTGCCAGTGCACTCTCTGGACTCACTTCACTGCATCCCCAGTGGTGCCAGTGCACTCTCTGGACTCACTGCACTGCAGGCCCAGTGGTACCAGTGCACTCACTGGACTCACTGTACTGCATCACCAGTGGTGCCAGTGCACTCTCTGGACTCACTGTACTGCATCCCCAGTGGTTCCAGTGCATTCACTGGACTCACTGTACTGCATCTCCAGTGGTGCCAGTGCACTCTCTGGACTCACTGCACTGCATTCCCAGTGGTGCCAGTGAGCTCTCTGGACTCACTGCTCTGCATACCCAGTGGTGCCAGTGTACTGACAGGATTCACTGCACTGCATCCCCAGTGGTGCTAGTGCACTCTCTGGACTCACTGCAGTGCATCCCCAGTGGTGCCAGTGCACTCTCTGGACTCACTGAAGTGCATTCTCAGTGGTGCCAGTGCACTCTCTGGGCTCACTGAAGTGCATCCCCAGTGGTGCCAGTACACTCACTGGACTCACTGCACTGCATCCCCAGTCCTGCCAGTGCACTCTCTGGACTCACTGCAGTGCATCCCCAGTGGTGCCAGTGCACTCTCTGGACTCACTGTAGTGCATCCCCAGTGGTGCCAGTGCACTCTCTGGACTCACTGCAGTGCATCCCCAGTGCTGCCAGTGCACTCTCTGCACTCACTTCACTGCATCCCCAGTGGTGCCAGTGCACTCTCTGGACTCACTGCACTGCATCCACAGTGGTGCCAGTGAAGTCTTTGGACTCACTGCACTGCATCCCCAGTGGTGCCAGAGCACTCTCTGGACTCACTGCACTGCATCCCCAGTGGTGCCAGTGCACTCTCTGGACTCACTGCACTGCATCCCCACTGGTGCCAGTGCACTATGTGGACTCACTGTACTGAATCTCCAGTGGTGACAGTGCACTCTCTGGACTAACTGCAGTGCATCCCCAGTGGTGCCAGTGCACTCTCTGGACTCACTGCACTGCATCCCCAGTGGTGCCAGTGCACTCTCTGGTCTCACTGCACTGCATCCCCAGTGGTGCCAGTGCAGTCTCTGGACTCACTGCACTGCATCCCCAGTGGTGCCAGTGCACTGTCTGGACTCACTGCAGTGCATCCCTAGAGGTGTCAGTGCACTCTCTGGACTCACTGTACTGCACCCCCAGTGGTGCCAGTGCACTCACTGGACTGACTGCACTGCATCCCCAGTGGTGCCAGTGCGCTCTCTGGAGTCACAGCACTGCATCCCCAGTGGTGCCAGTGCACTCACTGGACTCACTGCACTGCATCACAGGTGGTGCCAGTGCACTCTCTGGACTCACTGCAGTGAATCCCCGGTGGTGCCAGTGTACTCTCTGCAGTCACTGCACTGCATCCCCAGTGGTGCCAGTGCACTCACTGGACTCACTGGACTGCATCCCCAGTGGTGCCAGTGAACTCTCTGGACTCACTGCACTGCATCCCCAGTGGTGCCAGTGTACTCTCTGGACTCACTGCAGTGCATCCCCAGTGGTGCCAGAGCACTCTCTGGACTCACTGCACTGCATCCCCAGTGGTGCCAGTGCACTCTCTGGACTCACTGCACTGCATCCCCAGTGGTGTCAGTGCAATCTCTGGACTCACTGAAGTGCATCCCCAGTTGTGCCAGTGCACTCTCTGGACTCAATGCACTGCATCCCCAGTGGTGCCAGTGCACTCTCTGGACTCAGTGCACTGCATCCCCAGAGGTGCCAGTGCAATCTCTGGACTCACTGTAGTGCATCCCCAGTGGTGCCAGTGCACTCTCTGGACTCACTGCAGTGCATCCCCAGTGGTGCCAGTGCACTCTCTGGACTCACTGTACTGCATCACCAGTGGTGCCAGTGCACTCTCTGGACTCACTGCACTGCATCCCCAGTGGTGCCAGTGCACTCTCTGGACTCACTGCACTGCAGCCCCGGTGGTGCCAGTGCAATCTCTGGACTCACTGCACTGCATCCCCAGTGGTGCCAGTGCACTCTCTGGACTCACTGAAGTGCATTCTCAGTGGAGCCAGTGCACTCTCTGGACTCACTGCACTGCATCCCCAGTGGTGCCAGTACACTCACAGGACTAACTGCACTGCATCCCCAGTGGAGCCAGTGCGCTCTCTGGACTCACTGCACTGCATCCCCATTGGTGCCAGTGCATTCTCTGGACTCACCGCACTGCACCCTGAGTGGTGCCAGTGCACTCTCTGGACTCACTGCAGTGCATCCCCAGTGTTGCCAGTGCACTCTCTGGACTCACTGTACTGCATCCCCAGTGTTGCCAGTGCACTCTCTGGAGTAACTGCAGTGCATCCCCAGTGGTACCAAAGCACTCTCTGGACTCCCGGCACCGCATCCCCCGTGGTGCAAGTGCACTCTCTGGGCTCACTGCAGTGCATCCCCAGTGGTGCCAGTGCACTCTCTGGACTCACTTCACTGCATCCCCAGTGGTGCCAGTGTACTCACTGGACTCACTGCACTGCATTCCCCAGTGGTGCTAGTGCACTCTCTGGACTCACTGCAGTGCATCCCCAGTGGTGCCAGTGCACTCTCTGGACTCACTGAAGTGCATTCTCAGTGGTTCCAGTGCACTCTCTGGACTCACTGCACTGCAGCCCCAGTGGTGCCTGTGCGCTCTCTGGACTCACTGCAGTGCATCCCCAGTGGTGCCAGTGCACTCTCTGGACTCACTGCACTGCATCCCCAGTGGTGCCAGTGCACTCTCTGGACTCACTGCACTGCATCCCCAGTGGTGCCAGTGCACTCTCTGGACTCACTGCAGTGCATCCCCAGTGGTGCCAGTGCACTCTCTGGACTCACTGCACTGCATCCCCAGTGGTGCCACTGCACTCTCTGGACTCACTGCAGTACATCCCCAGTGGTGCCAGTGCACTCTCTGGACTCACTGCACTGCATCCCCACTGCTGCCAGTGCACTCTCTGGACTCACAGCAGTGCATCCCCAGTGGTGCCAGTGCACACTCTGGACTCACTGCACTGCATCCCCAGTGGTGCCAATGCACTCTCTGGACTCACTGCACTGCATCCCCAGTGGTGCCAGTGCACTCTCTGGACTCACTGCACTGCATCCCAAGTGGTGCCAGTGCACTCTCTGGACTCACTGCACTGCATCCCCAGTGGTGCCAGTGCACTCTCTCGAGTCACTGCACTACATCCCCAGTGGTGCCAGTGCGCTCACTGGACTCACTGTACTGCATCATCAGTGGTGCCAGTGCACTCTCTGGAGTGACTGCAGTGCATCCCCAGTGGTGCCAGTGCACTCTCTGGACTCACTGCACTGCATCCCCAGTGGTGCCAGTGCACTCACTGGACTCACTGCACTGCATCCCAAGTGGTGCCAGTGCACTCTCTGGACTCACTGCACTGCATCCCCAGTGGTGCCAGTGCACTCTCTCGACTCACTGCACTACATCCCCAGTGGTGCCAGTGCACTCACTGGACTCAATGTACTGCATTCCCAGTGGTGCTAGTGCACTCTCTGGACTCACTGCAGTGCATCCCCAGTGGTGCCAGTGCACTCTTTGGACTCACTGAAGTGCATTCTCAGTGGTGCCAGTGCACTCTCTGGACTCACTGCACTGCATCCCCAGTGGTGCCAGTGCACTCTCTGGACTCACTGAAGTGCATTCTCAGTGGTGCCAGTGCACTCTCTGGACTCACTGCAGTGCATCCCCAGTGGTGCCAGTGCACTCACTGGACTCACTGCACTGCATCCCCAGTGGTGCCAGTGCACTCTCTGGACTCACTGCACTGCATCCCCAGTGGTGCCAGTGCACTCTCTGGACTCACTGCACTGCATCCCAAGTGCTGCCTGTGCACTCTCTGGACTCACTGCACTGCATCCCCAGTGGTGTCACTGCACTCTCTGGACTCACTGCACTGCATCCCCAGTTGTGCCAGTGCACTCTCTGCACTCACTGCACTGCATACCCAGTGGTGCCAGTGCACTCACTGGACTCACTGCAGTGCATTCCCTCTGGTGCCAGTGCACTCTCTGGACTCACTGCACTGCATCCCCAGTGGTGCCAGTGCACTCTCTGGACTCACTGCAGTGTATCACCTGTGGTGCCAGTGCACTCTCTGGACTCACTGAAGTGCATCCCCAGTGGTGCCAGTGCACTCTCTGGACTCACTTCAGTGCATCCCCAGTGGTGCCAGAGCACTCTCTGGACTCACTGCACTGCATCCCCAGTGGTGCCAGTGCACTCTCTGGACTGACTGCACTGCAGCCCCAGTGGTGCCAGTGCACTCTCTGGACTCACTGCACTGCAACCCCAGTATTGCCAGTGCACTCTCTGGACTCACTGCACTGCATCCCCAGTGCTGCCAGTGCACTCTCTGGACTCACTGCACTGCATCCCCAGTGGTGCCAGTGCACTCTCTGGACTCACTGCACTGCAGCCCCAGTGGTGCCAGTGCACTCTCTGGACTCACTGCACTGCATCCCCAGTATTGCCAGTGCACTCTCTGGACTCACTGCACTGCATCCCCAGTGGTGCCAGTGCACTCTCTGGACTCACTGCACTGCATCCCCAGTGGTGCCACTGCACTCTCTGGACTCACTGCACTGCATCCCCAGTGGTGCCAGTGCACTCTCTGCACTCACTGCACTGCATCCCCAGTGGTGCCAGTGCACTCACTGGACTCACTGCAGTGCATTCCCTCTGGAGCCAGTGCACTCTCTGGACTCACTGCACTGCATCCCCAGTGGTGCCAGTGCACTCTCTGGACTAACTGCAGTGCATCCCCAGTGGTGCCAGTGCACTCTCTGGACTCACTGCAGTGCATCACCAGTGGTGCCAGTGCACTCTCTGGACTCATTGAAGTGCATCCCCAGTGGTGCCAGTGCACTCTCTGGACTCACTGCACTGCATCCCCAGTGGTGCCAGTGCACTCTCTGGACTCACTGAACTGCATCCCCAGTGGTGCCAGAGCACTCTCTGGACTCACTGCACTGCATCCTCTGTGCTGCCAGTGCACTCTCTGGACTCACTGCACTGCATCCCCAGTGGTGCCAGTGCACTCTCTGGACTCACTGTACTGCATCCCCAGTGGAGCGCGTGCACTCTCTGGACTCACTGAAGTGCATCCCCAGTGGAGCGCGTGCACTCTCTGGACTCACTGAAGTGCATCCCCAGTGGGGCCAGTGCACTCTCTGGACTCACTGCACTGCATCCCCAGTGGTGCCAGTGCACTCTCTGGACTCACTGCACTGCATCCCCAGTGGGTGCCAGAGCACTCTCTGGACTCACTGCACTGCATCCCCAGTGGTGCCAGTGCACTCTCTGGACTCACTGCACTGCAGACCAGTGGTGCCAGTGCACTCTCTGGACTCACTGCACTGCATCCCCAGTATTGCCAGTGCACTCTCTGGACTCACTGCACTGCATCCCCAGTGCTGCCAGTGCACTCTCTGGACTCACTGCACTGCATCCCCAGTGGTGCCACTGCACTCTCTGGACTCACTGCACTGCATGTCCAGTGGTGCCAGTGCACTCTCTGCACTCACTGCACTGCATCCCCAGTGGTGCCAGTGCAATCACTGGACTCACTGCAGTGCATTCCCTCTGGAGCCAGTGCACTCTCTGGACTCACTGCACTGCATCCCCAGTGGTGCCAGTGCACTCTCTGGACTCACTGCAGTGCATCACCAGTGGTGCCAGTGCACTCCCTGGACTCACTGCAATGCATCACCAGTGGTGCCAGTGCACTCTCTGGACTCATTGAAGTGCATCCCCAGTGGTGCCAGTGCACTCTCTGCACTCACTGCACTGCATCCCCAGTGGTGCCAGTGCACTCTCTGGACTCACTGCACTGCATCCCCAGTGGTGCCAGAGCACTCTCTGGACTCACTGCACTGCATCCTCTGTGTTGCCAGTGCACTCTCTGGACTCACTGCACTGCATCTCCAGTGGTGCCAGTGCACTCTCTGGACTCACTGTACTGCATCCCCAGTGGAGCGCGTGCACTCTCTGGACTAACTGAAGTGCATCCCCAGTGGTGCCAGTGCACTCTCTGGACTCACTGCACTGCATCCCCAGTGGTGCTAGTGCACTCTGTGGACTCACTGCAGTGCATCTCCAGTGGTGCCAGTGCACTCTCTGGACTCACTGAAGGGCATTCTCAGTGGTGCCAGTGCACTCTCTGCACTCACTGCAGTGTTTCCCCAGTGGTGCCAGTACACTCACTGGACTGACTGCACTGCATCCCCAGTGGTGCCAGTGCACTCTCTGGACTCACCGCACCGCATCCCCAGTGGTGCCAGTGCACTCTCTGGACTCACTGCAGTGCATCACCAGTGGTGCCAGTGCACGCTCTGGACTCACTGCACTGCATCCCCAGTGGTGCCAGTGCACTCTCTGGACTCATTGCACTGCATCCCCAGTGGTGCCAGAGCACTCTCTGGACTCACTGCAGTGCATCCCCAGTGGTGCCAGTGCACTCTCTGGACTCACTGCACTGCATCCCCAGTGGTGCCAGTGCACTCTCTGGACTCACTGCACTGCATCCCCAGTGGTGCCAGTGCACTCTCTGGACTCCCGGCACCGCATCCCCAGTGGTGACAGTGCACTCTCTGGGCTCACTGCACTGCATCCCCAGTGGTGCCAGTGCACTCTCTGGACTCACTGCAGTGCATCCCCAGTGCTGCCAGTGCACTCTCTGGACTCACTGCAGTGCATCCCCAGTGGTGCCACTGCACTCTCTGGACTCACTGCACTGCATCCCCAGTGGTGCCAGTGCACTCTCTGGACTCACTGAACTGCATCCCCAGTGGTGCCAGAGCACTCTCTGGACTCACTGCACTGCATCCTCTGTGCTGCCAGTGCACTCTCTGGACTCACTGCACTGCATCCCCAGTGGTGCCAGTGCACTCTCTGGACTCACTGTACTGCATCCCCAGTGGAGCGCGTGCACTCTCTGGACTCACTGAAGTGCATCCCCAGTGGAGCGCGTGCACTCTCTGGACTCACTGAAGTGCATCCCCAGTGGTGCCAGTGCACTCTCTGGACTCACTGCACTGCATCCCCAGTGGTGCCAGTGCACTCTCTGGACTCACTGCACTGCATCCCCAGTGGTGCCAGAGCACTCTCTGGACTCACTGCAGTGCATACCCAGTTGTGCCAGTGCACTCTCTGGACTCACTGCACTGCATCCCCAGTGGTGCCAGTGCACTCTCTGGACTCACTTCAGTGCATCCCCAGTGGGTGCCAGAGCACTCTCTGGACTCACTGCACTGCATCCCCAGTGGTGCCAGTGCACTCTCTGGACTCACTGCACTGCAGACCCAGTGGTGCCAGTGCACTCTCTGGACTCACTGCACTGCATCCCCAGTATTGCCAGTGCACTCTCTGGACTCACTGCACTGCATCCCCAGTGCTGCCAGTGCACTCTCTGGACTCACTGCACTGCATCCCCAGTGGTGCCAGTGCACTCTCTGGACTCACTGCACTGCATGTCCAGTGGTGCCAGTGCACTCTCTGCACTCACTGCACTGCATCCCCAGTGGTGCCAGTGCACTCACTGGACTCACTGCAGTGCATTCCCTCTGGAGCCAGTGCACTCTCTGGACTCACTGCACTGCATCCCCAGTGGTGCCAGTGCACTCTCTGGACTCACTGCAGTGCATCCCCAGTGGTGCCAGTGCACTCTCTGGACTCACTGCAGTGCATCACCAGTGGTGCCAGTGCACTCTCTGGACTCATTGAAGTGCATCCCCAGTGGTGCCAGTGCACTCTCTGGACTCACTGCACTGCATCCCCAGTGGTGCCAGTGCACTCTCTGGACTCACTGCACTGCATCCCCAGTGGTGCCAGAGCACTCTCTGGACTCACTGCTCTGCATCCTCTGTGTTGCCAGTGCACTCTCTGGACTCACTGCACTGCATCTCCAGTGGTGCCAGTGCACTCTCTGGACTCACTGTACTGCATCCCCAGTGGAGCGCGTGCACTCTCTGGACTCACTGAAGTGCATCCCCAGTGGTGCCAGTGCACTCTCTGGACTCACTGCACTGCATCCCCAGTGGTGCTAGTGCACTCTGTGGACTCACTGCAGTGCATCTCCAGTGGTGCCAGTGCACTCTCTGGACTCACTGAAGGGCATTCTCAGTGGTGCCAGTGCACTCTCTGGACTCACTGCAGTGTTTCCCCAGTGGTGCCAGTACACTCACTGGACTGACTGCACTGCATCCCCAGTGGTGCCAGTGCACTCTCTGGACTCACCGCACCGCATCCCCAGTGGTGCCAGTGCACTCTCTGGACTCACTGCAGTGCATCACCAGTGGTGCCAGTGCACGCTCTGGACTCACTGCACTGCATCCCCAGTGGTGCCAGTGCACTCTCTGGACTCATTGCACTGCATCCCCAGTGGTGCCAGAGCACTCTCTGGACTCACTGCAGTGCATCCCCAGTGGTGCCAGTACACTCTCTGGACTCACTGCACTGCATCCCCAGTGGTGCCAGTGCACTCTCTGGACTCACTGCACTGCATCCCCAGTGGTGCCAGTGCACTCTCTGGACTCCCGGCACCGCATCCCCAGTGGTGCCAGTGCACTCTCTGGGCTCACTGCACTGCATCCCCAGTGGTGCCAGTGCACTCTCTGGACTCACTGCAGTGCATCCCCAGTGCTGCCAGTGCACTCTCTGGACTCACTGCAGTGCATCCCCAGTGGTGCCACTGCACTCTCTGGACTCACTGCAGTGCATCCCCAGTGGTGCCAGTGCACTCTCTGGACTCACTGCACTGCATCCCCAGTGGTGCCAGTGCACTCTCTGGACTCACTGCAGTGCATCCCCAGTGGTGCCAGTGCACTCTCTGGACTCACTGCACTGCATCCCCAGTGGTACCAGTGCACTCTGTGGACTCACTGCAGTGCATCCCCAGTGGTGCCAGTGCACTCTCTGGACTCACTGCACTGCATCCCCAGTGGTGCCAATGCACTCTCTGGACTCACTGCACTGCATCCCCAGTGGTGCCAGTGCACTCTCTGGACTCACTGAAGTGCATCCCCTGTGGTGCCAGTGCACTCTCTGGAGTCACTGCACTGCATCCCCAGTGGTGCTAGTGCACTCTGTGGACTCACTGCAGTGCATCCCCAGTGGTGCCAGTGCACTCTCTGGACTCACTGAAGGGCATTCTCAGTGGTGCCAGTGCACTCTCTGGACTCACTGCAGTGCATCCCCAGTGGTGCCAGTACACTCACTGGACTGACTGCACTGCATCCCCAGTGGTGCCAGTGCACTCTCTGGACTCACCGCACCGCATCCCCAGTGGTGCCAGTGCACTCTCTGGAGTAACTGCAGTGCATCACCAGAGGTGCCAGTGCCCTCTCTGGACTCACTGCACTGCATCCCCAGTGGTGCCAGTGCACTCTCTGGACTCACTGCAGTGCATCCCCAGTGGTGCCAGAGCACTCTCTGGACTCACTGCAGTGCATCCCCAGTGGTGCCAGTGCACACTCTGGACTCACTGCACTGCATCCCCAGTGGCGCCAGTGCACTCTCTGGACTCCCGGCACCGCATCCCCAGTGGTGCCAGTGCACTCTCTGGGCTCACTGCAGTGCATCCCCAGTGGTGCCAGTGCACTCTCTTGACTCACTGCACTGCATCCCCAGTGGTGCCAGTGCACTCACTGGATTCACTGCACTGCATCCCCAGTGGTGCTAGTGCACTCTCTGGACTCACTGCAGTGCATCCCCAGTGGTACCAGTGCACTCTCTGGACTCACTGAAGTGCATTCTCAGTGGTGCCAGTGCGCTCTCTGGACTCACTGCAGTGCATCCCCAGTGGTGCCAGTGCACTCTCTGGACTCACTGCACTGCATCCCCAGTGGTGCCAGTGCACTCTCTGGACTCACTGCACTGCATCCCCAGTGGTGCCAGTGCACTCTCTGGACTCACTGCACTGCATCCCCAGTGGTGCCAGTGCACTCTCTGGACTCACTGCACTGCATCCCCAGTGGTACCAGTGCACTCTGTGGACTCACTGCAGTGCATCCCCAGTGGTGCCAGTGCACTCTCTGGACTCACTGCACTGCATCCCCAGTGGTGCCAATGCACTCTCTGGACTCACTGCACTGCATCCCCAGTGGTGCCAGTGCACTCTCTGGACTCACTGCACTGCATCCCAAGTGGTGCCAGTGCACTCTCTGGACTCACTGCAGTGCATCCCCAGTGGTGGCAGTGCACTCTCTGGACTCACTGCAGTGCATCCCCAGTGGTGCCAGTGCACTCACTGGACTCACTATACTGCATCACCAGTGGTGCCAGTGCACTCTCTGGACTCACTGCACTGCATCCCAGTGTTGCCAGTGCATTCACTGGACTCACTGTACTGCATCTCCAGTGGTGCCAGTGCACTCTCTGGGCTCACTGCAGTGCATCACCAGTGGTGCCAGTGCACTCACTGGATTCACTGCACTACATTCCCAGTGGTGCTAGTGCACTCTCTGGACTCACTGCAGTGCATCCCCAGTGGTGCCAGTGCACTCTTTGGACTCACTGAAGTGCATTCTCAGTGGTGCCAGTGCACTCTCTGGACTCACTGCACTGCATCCCCAGTGGTGCCAGTGCGCTCTCTGGACTCACTGAAGTGCATTCTCAGTGGTGCCAGTGCACTCTCTGGACTGACTGCAGTGCATCCCCAGTGGTGCCAGTACACTCTCTGGACTCAATGCAGTGCATCCCCAGTGGTGCCAGTGCACTCACTGGACTGACTGCACTGCATCCCCAGTGGTGCCAGTGCACTCTCTGGACTCACTGCACTGCATCCCCAGTGGTGCCAGTGCACTCTCTGGACTCACTGAAGTGCATCCCCAGTGGTGCCAGTGCACTCTCTGGAGTCACTGCACTGCATCCCCAGTGGTGCTAGTGCACTCTGTGGACTCACTGCAGTGCATCCCCAGTGGTGCCAGTGCACTCTCTGGACTCACTGAAGGGCATTCTCAGTGGTGCCAGTGCACTCTCTGGACTCACTGCACTGCATCCCCAGTGGTGCCAGTACACTCACTGGATTGACTGCACTGCATCCCCAGTGGTGCCAGTGCACTCTCTGGACTCACCGCACCGCATCCCCAGTGGTGCCAGTGCACTCTCTGGACTCACTGCACTGCAGCCCCAGTGGTGCCAGTGCACTCTCTGGACTCACTGCACTGCAACCCCAGTATTGCCAGTGCACTCTCTGGACTCACTGCACTGCATCCCCAGTGCTGCCAGTGCACTCTCTGGACTCACTGCACTGCATCCCCAGTGGTGCCAGTGCACTCTCTGGACTCACTGTACTGCATCCCCAGTGGAGCGCGTGCACTCTCTGGACTCACTGAAGTGCATCCCCAGTGGTGCCAGTGCACTCTCTGGACTCACTGCACTGCATCCCCAGTGGTGCTAGTGCACACTGTGGACTCACTGCAGTGCATCCCCAGTGGTGCCAGTGCACTCTCTGGACTCACTGAAGGGCATTCTCAGTGGTGCCAGTGCACTCTCTGGACTCACTGCAGTGTTTCCCCAGTGGTGCCAGTACACTCACTGGACTGACTGCACTGCATCCCAAGTGGTGCCAGTGCACTCTCTGGACTCACCGCACCGCATCCCCAGTGGTGCCAGTGCACTCTCTGGAGTAACTGCAGTGCATCACCAGTGGTGCCAGTGCACTCTCTGGACTCACTGCACTGCATCCCCATTGGTGCCAGAGCACTCTCTCGACTCACTGCAGTGCATACCCAGTTGTGCCAGTGCACTCTCTGGACTCACTGCACTGCATCCCCAGTGGTGCCAGTGCACTCTCTGGACTCACTTCAGTGCATCCCCAGTGGTGCCAGAGCACTCTCTGGACTCACTGCACTGCATCCCCAGTGGTGCCAGTGCACTCTCTGGACTCACTGCACTGCAGACCCAGTGGTGCCAGTGCACTCTCTGGACTCACTGCACTGCATCCCCAGTATTGCCAGTGCACTCTCTGGACTCACTGCACTGCATCCCCAGTGCTGCCAGTGCACTCTCTGGACTCACTGCACTGCATCCCCAGTGGTGCCACTGCACTCTCTGGACTCACTGCACTGCATGTCCAGTGGTGCCAGTGCACTCTCTGCACTCACTGCACTACATCCCCAGTGGTGCCAGTGCACTCACTGGACTCACTGCAGTGCATTCCCTCTGGAGCCAGTGCACTCTCTGGACTCACTGCACTGCATCCCCAGTGGTGCCAGTGCACTCTCTGGACTCACTGCACTGCATCCCCAGTGGTGCCAGTGCACTCTCTGGACTCACTGCACTGCATCCCCAGTGGTGCCAGAGCACTCTCTGGACTCACTGCACTGCATCCTCTGTGCTGCCAGTGCACTCTCTGGACTCACTGCACTGCATCTCCAGTGGTGCCAGTGCACTCTCTGGACTCACTGTACTGCATCCCCAGTGGAGCGCGTGCACTCTCTGGACTCACTGAAGTGCATCCCCAGTGGTGCCAGTGCACTCTCTGGACTCACTGCACTGCATCCCCAGTGGTGCTAGTGCACTCTGTGGACTCACTGCAGTGCATCCCCAGTGGTGCCAGTGCACTCTCTGGACTCACTGAAGGGCATTCTCAGTGGTGCCAGAGCACTCTCTGGACTCACTGCAGTGTTTCCCCAGTGGTGCCAGTACACTCACTGGACTGACTGCACTGCATCCCCAGTGGTGCCAGTGCACTCTCTGGACTCACCGCACCGCATCCCCAGTGGTGCCAGTGCACTCTCTGGAGTAACTGCAGTGCATCACCAGTGGTGCCAGTGCACTCTCTGGACTCACTGCACTGCATCCCCAGTGGTGCCAGTGCACTCTCTGGACTCACTGCACTGCATCCCCAGTGGTGCCAGTGCACTCTCTGGACTCACTGCACTGCATCCCCAGTGGTGCCAGTGCACTCTCTGGACTCACTGCACTGCATCCCCAGTGGTGCCAGAGCACTCTCTGGACTCACTGCACTGCATCCTCTGTGCTGCCAGTGCACTCTCTGGACTCACTGCACTGCATCTCCAGTGGTGCCAGTGCACTCTCTGGACTCACTGTACTGCATCCCCAGTGGAGCGCGTGCACTCTCTGGACTCACTGAAGTGCATCCCCAGTGGTGCCAGTGCACTCTCTGGACTCACTGCACTGCATCCCCAGTGGTGCTAGTGCACTCTGTGGACTCACTGCAGTGCATCCCCAGTGGTGCCAGTGCACTCTCTGGACTCACTGAAGGGCATTCTCAGTGGTGCCAGAGCACTCTCTGGACTCACTGCAGTGTTTCCCCAGTGGTGCCAGTACACTCACTGGACTGACTGCACTGCATCCCCAGTGGTGCCAGTGCACTCTCTGGACTCACCGCACCGCATCCCCAGTGGTGCCAGTGCACTCTCTGGAGTAACTGCAGTGCATCACCAGTGGTGCCAGTGCACTCTCTGGACTCACTGCACTGCATCCCCAGTGGTGCCAGTGCACTCTCTGGACTCACTGCACTGCATCCCCAGTGGTGCCAGAGCACTCTCTGGACTCACTGCAGTGCATCCCCAGTGGTGCCAGTGCACTCTCTGGACTCACTGCACTGCATCCCCAGTGGTGCCAGTGCACTCTCTGGACTCACTGCACTGCATTCCCAGTGGTGCCAGTGCACTCTCTGGACTCCCGGCACCGCATCCCCAGTGGTGCCAGTGCACTCTCTGGGCTCACTGCACTGCATCCCCAGTGGTGCCAGTGCACTCTCTGGACTCACTGCAGTGCATCCCCAGTGCTGCCAGTGCATTCTCTGGACTCACTGCAGTGCATCCCCAGTGGTGTCAGTGCACTCTCTGGACTCACTGCAGTGCATCCCCAGTGGTGCCAGTGCACTCTCTGGACTCACTGCACTGCATCCCCAGTGGTGCCAGTGCACTCTCTGGACTCACTGCACTGCATCCCCAGTGGTGCCAGTGCACTCTCTGGACTCACTGCACTGCATCCCCAGTGGTACCAGTGCACTCTGTGGACTCACTGCAGTGCATCCCCAGTGGTGGCAGTGCACTCTCTGGACTCACTGCACTGCATCCCCAGTGGTGCCAGTGCACTCTCTGGAGTCACTGCACTGCATCCCCAGTGGTGCTAGTGCACTCTGTGGACTCACTGCAGTGCATCCCCAGTGGTGCCAGTGCACTCTCTGGACTCACTGAAGGGCATTCTCAGTGGTGCCAGTGCACTCTCTGGACTCACTGCAGTGCATCCCCAGTGGTGCCAGTAAACTCACTGGACTGACTGCACTGCATCATCAGTGGTGCCAGTGCACTCTCTGGACTCACCGCACCGCATCCCCAGTGGTGCCAGTGCACTCTCTGGAGTAACTGCAGTGCATCACCAGAGGTGCCAGTGCCCTCTCTGGACTCACTGCACTGCATCCCCAGTGGTGCCAGTGCACTCTCTGGACTCACTGCAGTGCATCCCCAGTGGTGCCAGAGCACTCTCTGGACTCACTGCAGTGCATCCCCAGTGGTGCCAGTGCACTCTCTGGACTCACTGCACTGCATCCCCAGTGGTGCCAGTGCACTCTCTGGACTCCCGGCACCGCATCCCCAGTGGTGCCAGTGCACTCTCTGGGCTCACTGCACTGCATCCCCTGTGGTGCCAGTGCACTCTCTTGACTCACTGCACTGCATCCCCAGTGGTGCCAGTGCACTCACTGGATTCACTGCACTGCATCCCCAGTGGTGCTAGTGCACTCTCTGGACTCACTGCAGTGCATCCCCAGTGGTACCAGTGCACTCTCTGGACTCACTGAAGTGCATTCTCAGTGGTGCCAGTGCGCTCTCTGGACTCACTGCAGTGCATCCCCTGTGGTGCCAGTA
Organism: Anser anser; assembly: GCF_964211835.1. NCBI lineage: Eukaryota > Metazoa > Chordata > Aves > Anseriformes > Anatidae > Anser > Anser anser. The sequence continues at coordinate 68,793 of NC_139752.1, forward strand.
CACTCTCTGGACTCACTGCACTGCATCCCCAGTGCTGCCAGTGCACTCTCTGGACTCACTGCACTGCATCCCCAGTGGTGCCAGTGCACTCTCTGGACTCACTGCACTGCATCCCCAGTGGTGCCAGTGCACTCTCTGGACTCACTGCACTGCATCCCCAGTGGTGCCAGTGCACTCTCTGGACTCACTGCACTGCATCCCCAGTGGTACCAGTGCACTCTGTGGACTCACTGCAGTGCATCCCCAGTGGTGCCAGTGCACTCTCTGGACTCACTGCACTGCATCCCCAGTGGTGCCAATGCACTCTCTGGACTCACTGCACTGCATCCCCAGTGGTGCCAGTGCACTCTCTGCACTCACTGCACTGCATGTCCAGTGGTGCCAGTGCACTCTCTGCACTCACTGCACTGCATCCCCAGTGGTGCCAGTGCACTCTCTGGACTCACTGCAGTGCATTCCCTCTGGAGCCAGTGCACTCTCTGGACTCACTGCACTGCATCCCCAGTGGTGCCAGTGCACTCTCTGGACTAACTGCAGTGCATCCCCAGTGGTGCCAGTGCACTCTTTCGAGTCACTGCAGTGCATCCCGAGTGGTGCCAGTGCACTCTCTGGACTCATTGAAGTGCATCCCCAGTGGTGCCAGTGCACTCTCTGGACTCACTGCACTGCATCCCCAGTGGTGCCAGTGCACTCTCTGGACTCACTGCACTGCATCCCCAGTGGTGCCAGAGCACTCTCTGGACTCACTGCACTGCATCCTCTGTGCTGCCAGTGCACTCTCTGGACTCACTGCACTGCATCCCCAGTGGTGCCAGTGCACTCTCTGGACTCACTGTATTGCATCCCCAGTGGAGCGCGTGCACTCTCTGGACTCACTGAAGTGCATCCCCAGTGGAGCGCGTGCACTCTCTGGACTCACTGAAGTGCATCCCCAGTGGTGCCAGTGCACTCTCTGGACTCACTGCACTGCATCCCCAGTGGTGCTAGTGCACTCTGTGGACTCACTGCAGTGCATCCCCAGTGGTGCCAGTGCACTCTCTGGACTCACTGAAGGGCATTCTCAGTGGTGCCAGTGCACTCTCTGGACTCACTGCAGTGTTTCCCCAGTGGTGCCAGTACACTCACTGGACTGACTGCACTGCATCCCCAGTGGTGCCAGTGCACTCTCTGGACTCACCGCACCGCATCCCCAGTGGTGCCAGTGCACTCTCTGGAGTAACTGCAGTGCATCACCAGTGGTGCCAGTGCACTCTCTGGACTCACTGCACTGCATCCCCAGTGGTGCCAGTGCACTCTCTGGACTCACTGCACTGCATCCCCAGTGGTGCCAGAGCACTCTCTGGACTCACTGCAGTGCATACCCAGTTGTGCCAGTGCACTCTCTGGACTCACTGCACTGCATCCCCAGTGGTGCCAGTGCACTCTCTGGACTCACTTCAGTGCATCCCCAGTGGTGCCAGAGCACTCTCTGGACTCACTGCACTGCATCCCCAGTGGTGCCAGTGCACTCTCTGGACTCACTGCACTGCAGACCCAGTGGTGCCAGTGCACTCTCTGGACTCACTGCACTGCATCCCCAGTATTGCCAGTGCACTCTCAGGACTCACTGCACTGCATCCCCAGTGCTGCCAGTGCACTCTCTGGACTCACTGCACTGCATCCCCAGTGGTGCCACTGCACTCTCTGGACTCACTGCACTGCATGTCCAGTGGTGCCAGTGCACTCTCTGCACTCACTGCACTGCATCCCCAGTGGTGCCAGTGCACTCACTGGACTCACTGCAGTGCATTCCCTCTGGAGCCAGTGCACTCTGTGGACTCACTGCACTGCATCCCCAGTGGTGCCAGTGCACTCTCTGGACTCACTGCAGTGCATCCCCAGTGGTGCCAGTGCACTCTCTGGACTCACTGCAGTGCATCACCAGTGGTGCCAGTGCACTCTCTGGACTCATTGAAGTGCATCCCCAGTGGTGCCAGTGCACTCTCTGGACTCACTGCACTGCATCCCCAGTGGTGCCAGTGCACTCTCTGGACTCACTGCACTGCATCCCCAGTGGTGCCAGAGCACTCTCTGGACTCACTGCACTGCATCCTCTGTGCTGCCAGTGCACTCTCTGGACTCACTGCACTGCATCTCCAGTGGTGCCAGTGCACTCTCTGGACTCACTGTACTGCATCCCCAGTGGAGCGCGTGCACTCTCTGGACTCACTGAAGTGCATCCCCAGTGGTGCCAGTGCAATCTCTGGACTCACTGCACTGCATCCCAGTGGTGCTAGTGCACTCTGTGGACTCACTGCAGTGCATCCCCAGTGGTGCCAGTGCACTCTCTGGACTCACTGAAGGGCATTCTCAGTGGTGCCAGAGCACTCTCTGGACTCACTGCAGTGTTTCCCCAGTGGTGCCAGTACACTCACTGGACTGACTGCACTGCATCCCCAGTGGTGCCAGTGCACTCTCTGGACTCACCGCACCGCATCCCCAGTGGTGCCAGTGCACTCTCTGGACTCACTGCAGTGCATCACCAGTGGTGCCAGTGCACGCTCTGGACTCACTGCACTGCATCCCCAGTGGTGCCAGTGCACTCTCTGGACTCACTGCACTGCATCCCCAGTGGTGCCAGAGCACTCTCTGGACTCACTGCACTGCATCCCCAGTGGTGCCAGTGCACTCTCTGGACTCACTGCACTGCATCCCCAGTGGTGCCAGTGCACTCTCTGGACTCACTGCACTGCATCCCCAGTGGTGCCAGTACACTCTCTGGACTCCCGGCACCGCATCCCCAGTGGTGCCAGTGCACTCTCTGGGCTCACTGCACTGCATCCCCAGTGGTGCCAGTGCACTCTCTGGACTCACTGCATGCATCCCCAGTGCTGCCAGTGCACTCTCTGGACTCACTGCAGTGCATCCCCAGTGGTGCCAGTGCACTCTCTGGACTCACTGCAGTGCATCACCAGTGGTGCCAGTGCACTCTCTGGACTCACTGCACTGCATCCCCAGTGGTGCCAGTGCACTCTCTGGACTCACTGCAGTGCATCCCCAGTGGTGCCAGTGCACTCTCTGGACTCACTGCACTGCATCCCCAGTGGTACCAGTGCACTCTGTGGACTCACTGCAGTGCATCCCCAGTGGTGCCAGTGCACTCTCTGGACTCACTGCACTGCATCCCCAGTGGTGCCAATGCACTCTCTGGACTCACTGCACTGCATCCCCAGTGGTGCCAGTGCACTCTCTGGACTCACTGAAGTGCATCCCCAGTGGTGCCAGTGCACTCTCTGGAGTCACTGCACTGCATCCCCAGTGGTGCTAGTGCACTCTCTGGACTCACTGCAGTGCATCCCCGGTGGTGCCAGTGCACTCTCTGGACTCACTGAAGGGCATTCTCAGTGGTGCCAGTGCACTCTCTGGACTCACTGCACTGCATCCCCAGTGGTGCCAGTACACTCACTGGACTGATGGCACTGCATCCCCAGTGGTGCCAGTGCACTCTCTGGACTCACCGCACCGCATCCCCAGTGGTGCCAGTGCACTCTCTGGAGTAACTGCAGTGCATCACCAGAGGTGCCAGTGCCCTCTCTGGACTCACTGCACTGCATCCCCAGTGGTGCCAGTGCACTCTCTGGACTCACTGCAGTGCATCCCCAGTGGTGCCAGAGCACTCTCTGGACTCACTGCAGTGCATCCCCAGTGGTGCCAGTGCACACTCTGGACTCACTGCACTGCATCCCCAGTGGCGCCAGTGCACTCTCTGGGCTCCCGGCACCGCATCCCCAGTGGTGCCAGTGCACTCTCTGGGCTCACTGCAGTGCATCCCCAGTGGTGCCAGTGCACTCTCTTGACTCACTGCACTGCATCCCCAGTGGTGCCAGAGCAGTCACTGGATTCACTGCACTGCATCCCCAGTGGTGCTAGTGCACTCTCTGGACTCACTGCAGTGCATCCCCAGTGGTACCAGTGCACTCTCTGGACTCACTGAAGTGCATTCTCAGTGGTGCCAGTGCGCTCTCTGGACTCACTGCAGTGCATCCCCAGTGGTGCCAGTGCACTCTCTGGACTCACTGCACTGCATCCCCAGTGGTGCCAGTGCACTCTCTGGACTCACTGCACTGCATCCCCAGTGGTGCCAGTGCACTCTCTGGACTCACTGCACTGCATCCCCAGTGGTGCCAGTGCACTCTCTGGACTCACTGCACTGCATCCCCAGTGGTACCAGTGCACTCTGTGGACTCACTGCAGTGCATCCCCAGTGGTGCCAGTGCACTCTCTGGACTCACTGCACTGCATCCCCAGTGGTGCCAATGCACTCTCTGGACTCACTGCACTGCATGCCCAGTGGTGCCAGTGCACTCTCTGGACTCACTGCAGTGCATCCCCAGTGGTGGCAGTGCACTCTCTGGACTCACTGCAGTGCATCCCCAGTGGTGCCAGTGCACTCACTGGACTCACTATACTGCATCACCAGTGGTGCCAGTGCACTCTCTGGACTCACTGCACTGCATCCCCAGTGTTGCCAGTGCATTCACTGGACTCACTGTACTGCATCTCCAGTGGTGCCAGTGCACTCTCTGGGCTCACTGCAGTGCATCCCCAGTGGTGCCAGTGCACTCTCTCGACTCACTGCAGTGCATCCCCACTGGTGCCAGTGCACTCACTGGATTCACTGCACTACATTCCCAGTGGTGCTAGTGCACTCTCTGGACTCACTGCAGTGCATCCCCAGTGGTGCCAGTGCACTCTTTGGACTCACTGAAGTGCATTCTCAGTGGTGCCAGTGCACTCTCTGGACTCACTGCACTGCATCCCCAGTGGTGCCAGTGCGCTCTCTGGACTCACTGAAGTGCATTCTCAGTGGTGCCAGTGCACTCTCTGGACTCACTGCAGTGCATCCCCAGTGGTGCCAGTACACTCTCTGGACTCACTGCAGTGCATCCCCAGTGGTGCCAGTGCACTCACTGGACTGACTGCACTGCATCCCCAGTGGTGCCAGTGCACTCTCTGGACTCACTGCACTGCATCCCCAGTGGTGCCAGTGCACTCACTGGATTCACTGCACTGCATCCCCAGTGGTGCTAGTGCACTCTCTGGACTCACTGCAGTGCATCCCCAGTGGTGCCAGTGCACTCTCTGGACTCACTGAAGTGCATTCTCAGTGGTGCCAGTGCACTCTGTGGACTCACTGCAGTGCATCCCCAGTGGTGCCAGTGCGCTCTCTGGACTCACTGCAGTGCATTACCAGTGGTGCCAGTGCACTCTCTGGACTCACTGCACTGCATCCCCAGTGCTGCCAGTGCACTCTCTGGACTCACTGCACTGCATCCCCAGTGGTGCCAGTGCACTCTCTGGACTCACTGCACTGCATCCCCAGTGGTGCCAGTGCACTCTCTGGACTCACTGCAGTGCATCCCCAGTGGTGCCAGTGCACTCTCTGGACTCACTGCACTGCATCCCCAGTGGTACCAGTGCACTCTGTGGACTCACTGCAGTGCATCACCAGTGGTGCCAGTGCACTCTCTGGACTCACTGCACTGCATCCCCAGTGGTGCCAATGCACTCTCTGGACTCACTGCACTGCATCCCCAGTGGTGCCAGTGCACTCTCTGGACTCACTGAAGTGCATCCCCAGTGGTGCCAGTGCACTCTCTGGAGTCACTGCACTGCATCCGCAGTGGTGCTAGTGCACTCTGTGGGCTCACTGCAGTGCATCCCCAGTGGTGCCAGTGCACTCTCTGGACTCACTGAAGGGCATTCTCAGTGGTGCCAGTGCACTCTCTGGACTCACTGCACTGCATCCCCAGTGGTGCCAGTACACTCACTGGATTGACTGCACTGCATCCCCAGTGGTGCCAGTGCACTCTCTGGACTCACCGCACCGCATCCCCAGTGGTGCCAGAGCACTCTCTGGACTCACTGCACTGCAGCCCCAGTGGTGCCAGTGCACTCTCTGGACTCACTGCACTGCAACCCCAGTATTGCCAGTGCACTCTCTGGACTCACTGCACTGCATCCCCAGTGCTGCCAGTGCACTCTCTGGACTCACTGCTCTGCATCCCCAGTGGTGCCAGTGCACTCTCTGGACTCACTGCACTGCAGCCCCAGTGGTGCCAGTGCACTCTCTGGACTCACTGCACTGCATCCCCAGTATTGCCAGTGCACTCTCTGGACTCAATGCACTGCATCCCCAGTGCTGCCAGTGTACTCTCTGGACTCACTGCACTGCATCCCCAGTGGTGCCACTGCACTCTCTGGACTCACTGCACTGCATGTCCAGTGGTGCCAGTGCACTCTCTGCACTCACTGCACTGCATCCCCAGTGGTGCCAGTGCACTCACTGGACTCACTGCAGTGCATTCCCTCTGGAGCCAGTGCACTCTCTGGACTCACTGCACTGCATCCCCAGTGGTGCCAGTGCACTCTCTGGACTCACTGCACTGCATTCCCAGTGGTGCCAGTGCACTCTCTGGACTCCCGGCACCGCATCCCCAGTGGTGCCAGTGCACTCTCTGGGCTCACTGCACTGCATCCCCAGTGGTGCCAGTGCACTCTCTGGACTCACTGCAGTGCATCCCCAGTGCTGCCAGTGCATTCTCTGGACTCACTGCAGTGCATCCCCAGTGGTGTCAGTGCACTCTCTGGACTCACTGCAGTGCATCCCCAGTGGTGCCAGTGCACTCTCTGGACTCACTGCACTGCATCCCCAGTGGTGCCAGTGCACTCTCTGGACTCACTGCAGTGCATCCCCAGTGGTGCCAGTGCACTCTCTGGACTCACTGCACTGCATCCCCAGTGGTACCAGTGCACTCTGTGGACTCACTGCAGTGCATCCCCAGTGGTGGCAGTGCACTCTCTGGACTCACTGCACTGCATCCCCAGTGGTGCCAGTGCACTCTCTGGAGTCACTGCACTGCATCCCCAGTGGTGCTAGTGCACTCTGTGGACTCACTGCAGTGCATCCCCAGTGGTGCCAGTGCACTCTCTGGACTCACTGAAGGGCATTCTCAGTGGTGCCAGTGCACTCTCTGGACTCACTGCAGTGCATGCCCAGTGGTGCCAGTAAACTCACTGGACTGACTGCACTGCATCATCAGTGGTGCCAGTGCACTCTCTGGACTCACCGCACCGCATCCCCAGTGGTGCCAGTGCACTCTCTGGAGTAACTGCAGTGCATCACCAGAGGTGCCAGTGCCCTCTCTGGACTCACTGCACTGCATCCCCAGTGGTGCCAGTGCACTCTCTGGACTCACTGCAGTGCATCCCCAGTGGTGCCAGAGCACTCTCTGGACTCACTGCAGTGCATCCCCAGTGGTGCCAGTGCACTCTCTGGACTCACTGCACTGCATCCCCAGTGGTGCCAGTGCACTCTCTGGACTCCCGGCACCGCATCCCCAGTGGTGCCAGTGCACTCTCTGGGCTCACTGCAGTGCATCCCCTGTGGTGCCAGTGCACTCTCTTGACTCACTGCACTGCATCCCCAGTGGTGCCAGTGCACTCACTGGATTCACTGCACTGCATCCCCAGTGGTGCTAGTGCACTCTCTGGACTCACTGCAGTGCATCCCCAGTGGTACCAGTGCACTCTCTGGACTCACTGAAGTGCATTCTCAGTGGTGCCAGTGCGCTCTCTGGACTCACTGCAGTGCATCCCCAGTGGTGCCAGTACACTCTCTGGACTCACTGCACTGCATCCCCAGTGCTGCCAGTGCACTCTCTGGACTCACTGCACTGCATCCCCAGTGGTGCCAGTGCACTCTCTGGACTCACTGCACTGCATCCCCAGTGGTGCCAGTGCACTCTCTGGACTCACTGCACTGCATCCCCAGTGGTGCCAGTGCACTCTCTGGACTCACTGCACTGCATCCCCAGTGGTACCAGTGCACTCTGTGGACTCACTGCAGTGCATCCCCAGTGGTGCCAGTGCACTCTCTGGACTCACTGCACTGCATCCCCAGTGGTGCCAATGCACTCTCTGGACTCACTGCACTGCATCCCCAGTGGTGCCAGTGCACTCTCTGCACTCACTGCACTGCATGTCCAGTGGTGCCAGTGCACTCTCTGCACTCACTGCACTGCATCCCCAGTGGTGCCAGTGCACTCACTGGACTCACTGCAGTGCATTCCCTCTGGAGCCAGTGCACTCTCTGGACTCACTGCACTGCAACCCCAGCGGTGCCAGTGCACTCTCTGGACTAACTGCAGTGCATCCCCAGTGGTGCCAGTGCACTCTTTCGAGTCACTGCAGTGCATCCCGAGTGGTGCCAGTGCACTCTCTGGACTCATTGAAGTGCATCCCCAGTGGTGCCAGTGCACTCTCTGGACTCACTGCACTGCATCCCCAGTGGTGCCAGTGCACTCTCTGGACTCACTGCACTGCATCCCCAGTGGTGCCAGAGCACTCTCTGGACTCACTGCACTGCATCCTCTGTGCTGCCAGTGCACTCTCTGGACTCACTGCACTGCATCCCCAGTGGTGCCAGTGCACTCTCTGGACTCACTGTATTGCATCCCCAGTGGAGCGCGTGCACTCTCTGGACTCACTGAAGTGCATCCCCAGTGGAGCGCGTGCACTCTCTGGACTCACTGAAGTGCATCCCCAGTGGTGCCAGTGCACTCTCTGGACTCACTGCACTGCATCCCCAGTGGTGCTAGTGCACTCTGTGGACTCACTGCAGTGCATCCCCAGTGGTGCCAGTGCACTCTCTGGACTCACTGAAGGGCATTCTCAGTGGTGCCAGTGCACTCTCTGGACTCACTGCAGTGTTTCCCCAGTGGTGCCAGTACACTCACTGGACTGACTGCACTGCATCCCCAGTGGTGCCAGTGCACTCTCTGGACTCACCGCACCGCATCCCCAGTGGTGCCAGTGCACTCTCTGGAGTAACTGCAGTGCATCACCAGTGGTGCCAGTGCACTCTCTGGACTCACTGCACTGCATCCCCAGTGGTGCCAGTGCACTCTCTGGACTCACTGCACTGCATCCCCAGTGGTGCCAGAGCACTCTCTGGACTCACTGCAGTGCATACCCAGTTGTGCCAGTGCACTCTCTGGACTCACTGCACTGCATCCCCAGTGGTGCCAGTGCACTCTCTGGACTCACTTCAGTGCATCCCCAGTGGTGCCAGAGCACTCTCTGGACTCACTGCACTGCATCCCCAGTGGTGCCAGTGCACTCTCTGGACTCACTGCACTGCATCCCCAGTGGTGCCAGTGCACTCTCTGGACTCACTGCACTGCATCCCCAGTATTGCCAGTGCACTCTCAGGACTCACTGCACTGCATCCCCAGTGCTGCCAGTGCACTCTCTGGACTCACTGCACTGCATCCCCAGTGGTGCCACTGCACTCTCTGGACTCACTGCACTGCATGTCCAGTGGTGCCAGTGCACTCTCTGCACTCACTGCACTGCATCCCCAGTGGTGCCAGTGCACTCACTGGACTCACTGCAGTGCATTCCCTCTGGAGCCAGTGCACTCTGTGGACTCACTGCACTGCATCCCCAGTGGTGCCAGTGCACTCTCTGGACTCACTGCAGTGCATCCCCAGTGGTGCCAGTGCACTCTCTGGACTCACTGCAGTGCATCACCAGTGGTGCCAGTGCACTCTCTGGACTCATTGAAGTGCATCCCCAGTGGTGCCAGTGCACTCTCTGGACTCACTGCACTGCATCCCCAGTGGTGCCAGTGCACTCTCTGGACTCACTGCACTGCATCCCCAGTGGTGCCAGAGCACTCTCTGGACTCACTGCACTGCATCCTCTGTGCTGCCAGTGCACTCTCTGGACTCACTGCACTGCATCTCCAGTGGTGCCAGTGCACTCTCTGGACTCACTGTACTGCATCCCCAGTGGAGCGCGTGCACTCTCTGGACTCACTGAAGTGCATCCCCAGTGGTGCCAGTGCAATCTCTGGACTCACTGCAGTGCATCCCAGTGGTGCTAGTGCACTCTGTGGACTCACTGCAGTGCATCCCCAGTGGTGCCAGTGCACTCTCTGGACTCACTGAAGGGCATTCTCAGTGGTGCCAGAGCACTCTCTGGACTCACTGCAGTGTTTCCCCAGTGGTGCCAGTACACTCACTGGACTGACTGCACTGCATCCCCAGTGGTGCCAGTGCACTCTCTGGACTCACCGCACCGCATCCCCAGTGGTGCCAGTGCACTCTCTGGACTCACTGCAGTGCATCACCAGTGGTGCCAGTGCACGCTCTGGACTCACTGCACTGCATCCCCAGTGGTGCCAGTGCACTCTCTGGACTCACTGCACTGCATCCCCAGTGGTGCCAGAGCACTCTCTGGACTCACTGCAGTGCATCCCCAGTGGTGCCAGTGCACTCTCTGGACTCACTGCACTGCATCCCCAGTGGTGCCAGTGCACTCTCTGGACTCACTGCACTGCATCCCCAGTGGTGCCAGTACACTCTCTGGACTCCCGGCACCGCATCCCCAGTGGTGCCAGTGCACTCTCTGGGCTCACTGCACTGCATCCCCAGTGGTGCCAGTGCACTCTCTGGACTCACTGCATGCATCCCCAGTGCTGCCAGTGCACTCTCTGGACTCACTGCAGTGCATCCCCAGTGGTGCCAGTGCACTCTCTGGACTCACTGCAGTGCATCACCAGTGGTGCCAGTGCACTCTCTGGACTCACTGCACTGCATCCCCAGTGGTGCCAGTGCACTCTCTGGACTCACTGCAGTGCATCCCCAGTGGTGCCAGTGCACTCTCTGGACTCACTGCACTGCATCCCCAGTGGTACCAGTGCACTCTGTGGACTCACTGCAGTGCATCCCCAGTGGTGCCAGTGCACTCTCTGGACTCACTACACTGCATCCCCAGTGGTGCCAATGCACTCTCTGGACTCACTGCACTGCATCCCCAGTGGTGCCAGTGCACTCTCTGGACTCACTGAAGTGCATCCCCAGTGGTGCCAGTGCACTCTCTGGAGTCACTGCACTGCATCCCCAGTGGTGCTAGTGCACTCTCTGGACTCACTGCAGTGCATCCCCGGTGGTGCCAGTGCACTCTCTGGACTCACTGAAGGGCATTCTCAGTGGTGCCAGTGCACTCTCTGGACTCACTGCAGTGCATCCCCAGTGGTGCCAGTACACTCACTGGACTGATGGCACTGCATCCCCAGTGGTGCCAGTGCACTCTCTGGACTCACCGCACCGCATCCCCAGTGGTGCCAGTGCACTCTCTGGAGTAACTGCAGTGCATCACCAGAGGTGCCAGTGCCCTCTCTGGACTCACTGCACTGCATCCCCAGTGGTGCCAGTGCACTCTCTGGACTCACTGCAGTGCATCCCCAGTGGTGCCAGAGCACTCTCTGGACTCACTGCAGTGCATCCCCAGTGGTGCCAGTGCACACTCTGGACTCACTGCACTGCATCCCCAGTGGCGCCAGTGCACTCTCTGGGCTCCCGGCACCGCATCCCCAGTGGTGCCAGTGCACTCTCTTGACTCACTGCACTGCATCCCCAGTGGTGCCAGAGCAGTCACTGGATTCACTGCACTGCATCCCCAGTGGTGCTAGTGCACTCTCTGGACTCACTGCAGTGCATCCCCAGTGGTACCAGTGCACTCTCTGGACTCACTGAAGTGCATTCTCAGTGGTGCCAGTGCGCTCTCTGGACTCACTGCAGTGCATCCCCAGTGGTGCCAGTGCACTCTCTGGACTCACTGCACTGCATCCCCAGTGGTGCCAGTGCACTCTCTGGACTCACTGCACTGCATCCCCAGTGGTGCCAGTGCACTCTCTGGACTCACTGCACTGCATCCCCAGTGGTGCCAGTGCACTCTCTGGACTCACTGCACTGCATCCCCAGTGGTACCAGTGCACTCTGTGGACTCACTGCAGTGCATCCCCAGTGGTGCCAGTGCACTCTCTGGACTCACTGCACTGCATCCCCAGTGGTGCCAATGCACTCTCTGGACTCACTGCACTGCATGCCCAGTGGTGCCAGTGCACTCTCTGGACTCACTGCACTGCATCCCAAGTGGTGCCAGTGCACTCTCTGGACTCACTGCAGTGCATCCCCAGTGGTGGCAGTGCACTCTCTGGACTCACTGCAGTGCATCCCCAGTGGTGCCAGTGCACTCACTGGACTCACTATACTGCATCACCAGTGGTGCCAGTGCACTCTCTGGACTCACTGCACTGCATCCCCAGTGTTGCCAGTGCATTCACTGGACTCACTGTACTGCATCTCCAGTGGTGCCAGTGCACTCTCTGGGCTCACTGCAGTGCATCCCCAGTGGTGCCAGTGCACTCTCTCGACTCACTGCAGTGCATCCCCACTGGTGCCAGTGCACTCACTGGATTCACTGCACTACATTCCCAGTGGTGCTAGTGCACTCTCTGGACTCACTGCAGTGCATCCCCAGTGGTGCCAGTGCACTCTTTGGACTCACTGAAGTGCATTCTCAGTGGTGCCAGTGCACTCTCTGGACTCACTGCACTGCATCCCCAGTGGTGCCAGTGCGCTCTCTGGACTCACTGAAGTGCATTCTCAGTGGTGCCAGTGCACTCTCTGGACTCACTGCAGTGCATCCCCAGTGGTGCCAGTACACTCTCTGGACTCACTGCAGTGCATCCCCAGTGGTGCCAGTGCACTCACTGGACTGACTGCACTGCATCCCCAGTGGTGCCAGTGCACTCTCTGGACTCACTGCACTGCATCCCCAGTGGTGCCAGTGCACTCACTGGATTCACTGCACTGCATCCCCAGTGGTGCTAGTGCACTCTCTGGACTCACTGCAGTGCATCCCCAGTGGTGCCAGTGCACTCTCTGGACTCACTGAAGTGCATTCTCAGTGGTGCCAGTGCACTCTGTGGACTCACTGCAGTGCATCCCCAGTGGTGCCAGTGCGCTCTCTGGACTCACTGCAGTGCATCCCCAGTATTGCCAGTGCACTCTCTGGACTCACTGCACTGCATCCCCAGTGCTGCCAGTGCACTCTCTGGACTCACTGCACTGCATCCCCAGTGGTGCCACTGCACTCTCTGGACTCACTGCACTGCATGTCCAGTGGTGCCAGTGCACTCTCTGCACTCACTGCACTACATCCCCAGTGGTGCCAGTGCACTCACTGGACTCACTGCAGTGCATTCCCTCTGGAGCCAGTGCACTCTCTGGACTCACTGCACTGCATCCCCAGTGGTGCCAGTGCACTCTCTGGACTCACTGCACTGCATCCCCAGTGGTGCCAGTGCACTCTCTGGACTCACTGCAGTGCATCACCAGTGGTGCCAGTGCACTCTCTGGACTCATTGAAGTGCATCCCCAGTGGTGCCAGTGCACTCTCTGGACTCACTGCACTGCATCCCCAGTGGTGCCAGTGCACTCTCTGGACTCACTGCACTGCATCCCCAGTGGTGCCAGAGCACTCTCTGGACTCACTGCACTGCATCCTCTGTGCTGCCAGTGCACTCTCTGGACTCACTGCACTGCATCTCCAGTGGTGCCAGTGCACTCTCTGGACTCACTGTACTGCATCCCCAGTGGAGCGCGTGCACTCTCTGGACTCACTGAAGTGCATCCCCAGTGGTGCCAGTGCACTCTCTGGACTCACTGCACTGCATCCCCAGTGGTGCTAGTGCACTCTGTGGACTCACTGCAGTGCATCCCCAGTGGTGCCAGTGCACTCTCTGGACTCACTGAAGGGCATTCTCAGTGGTGCCAGAGCACTCTCTGGACTCACTGCAGTGTTTCCCCAGTGGTGCCAGTACACTCACTGGACTGACTGCACTGCATCCCCAGTGGTGCCAGTGCACTCTCTGGACTCACCGCACCGCATCCCCAGTGGTGCCAGTGCACTCTCTGGAGTAACTGCAGTGCATCACCAGTGGTGCCAGTGCACTCTCTGGACTCACTGCACTGCATCCCCAGTGGTGCCAGTGCACTCTCTGGACTCACTGCACTGCATCCCCAGTGGTGCCAGAGCACTCTCTGGACTCACTGCAGTGCATCCCCAGTGGTGCCAGTGCACTCTCTGGACTCACTGCACTGCATCCCCAGTGGTGCCAGTGCACTCTCTGGACTCACTGCACTGCATTCCCAGTGGTGCCAGTGCACTCTCTGGACTCCCGGCACCGCATCCCCAGTGGTGCCAGTGCACTCTCTGGGCTCACTGCACTGCATCCCCAGTGGTGCCAGTGCACTCTCTGGACTCACTGCAGTGCATCCCCAGTGCTGCCAGTGCATTCTCTGGACTCACTGCAGTGCATCCCCAGTGGTGTCAGTGCACTCTCTGGACTCACTGCAGTGCATCCCCAGTGGTGCCAGTGCACTCTCTGGACTCACTGCACTGCATCCCCAGTGGTGCCAGTGCACTCTCTGGACTCACTGCAGTGCATCCCCAGTGGTGCCAGTGCACTCTCTGGACTCACTGCACTGCATCCCCAGTGGTACCAGTGCACTCTGTGGACTCACTGCAGTGCATCCCCAGTGGTGGCAGTGCACTCTCTGGACTCACTGCACTGCATCCCCAGTGGTGCCAGTGCACTCTCTGGAGTCACTGCACTGCATCCCCAGTGGTGCTAGTGCACTCTGTGGACTCACTGCAGTGCATCCCCAGTGGTGCCAGTGCACTCTCTGGACTCACTGAAGGGCATTCTCAGTGGTGCCAGTGCACTCTCTGGACTCACTGCAGTGCATCCCCAGTGGTGCCAGTAAACTCACTGGACTGACTGCACTGCATCATCAGTGGTGCCAGTGCACTCTCTGGACTCACCGCACCGCATCCCCAGTGGTGCCAGTGCACTCTCTGGAGTAACTGCAGTGCATCACCAGAGGTGCCAGTGCCCTCTCTGGACTCACTGCAGTGCATCCCCAGTGGTGCCAGTACACTCTCTGGACTCACTGCAGTGCATCCCCAGTGGTGCCAGAGCACTCTCTGGACTCACTGCAGTGCATCCCCAGTGGTGCCAGTGCACTCTCTGGACTCACTGCACTGCATCCCCAGTGGTGCCAGTGCACTCTCTGGACTCCCGGCACCGCATCCCCAGTGGTGCCAGTGCACTCTCTGGGCTCACTGCAGTGCATCCCCTGTGGTGCCAGTGCACTCTCTTGACTCACTGCACTGCATCCCCAGTGGTGCCAGTGCACTCACTGGATTCACTGCACTGCATCCCCAGTGGTGCTAGTGCACTCTCTGGACTCACTGCAGTGCATCCCCAGTGGTACCAGTGCACTCTCTGGACTCACTGAAGTGCATTCTCAGTGGTGCCAGTGCGCTCTCTGGACTCACTGCAGTGCATCCCCAGTGGTGCCAGTACACTCTCTGGACTCACTGCACTGCATCCCCAGTGCTGCCAGTGCACTCTCTGGACTCACTGCACTGCATCCCCAGTGGTGCCAGTGCACTCTCTGGACTCACTGCACTGCATCCCCAGTGGTGCCAGTGCACTCTCTGGACTCACTGCACTGCATCCCCAGTGGTGCCAGTGCACTCTCTGGACTCACTGCACTGCATCCCCAGTGGTACCAGTGCACTCTGTGGACTCACTGCAGTGCATCCCCAGTGGTGCCAGTGCACTCTCTGGACTCACTGCACTGCATCCCCAGTGGTGCCAATGCACTCTCTGGACTCACTGCACTGCATCCCCAGTGGTGCCAGTGCACTCTCTGCACTCACTGCACTGCATGTCCAGTGGTGCCAGTGCACTCTCTGCACTCACTGCACTGCATCCCCAGTGGTGCCAGTGCACTCACTGGACTCACTGCAGTGCATTCCCTCTGGAGCCAGTGCACTCTCTGGACTCACTGCACTGCATCCCCAGTGGTGCCAGTGCACTCTCTGGACTAACTGCAGTGCATCCCCAGTGGTGCCAGTGCACTCTTTCGAGTCACTGCAGTGCATCCCGAGTGGTGCCAGTGCACTCTCTGGACTCATTGAAGTGCATCCCCAGTGGTGCCAGTGCACTCTCTGGACTCACTGCACTGCATCCCCAGTGGTGCCAGTGCACTCTCTGGACTCACTGCACTGCATCCCCAGTGGTGCCAGAGCACTCTCTGGACTCACTGCACTGCATCCTCTGTGCTGCCAGTGCACTCTCTGGACTCACTGCACTGCATCCCCAGTGGTGCCAGTGCACTCTCTGGACTCACTGTATTGCATCCCCAGTGGAGCGCGTGCACTCTCTGGACTCACTGAAGTGCATCCCCAGTGGAGCGCGTGCACTCTCTGGACTCACTGAAGTGCATCCCCAGTGGTGCCAGTGCACTCTCTGGACTCACTGCACTGCATCCCCAGTGGTGCTAGTGCACTCTGTGGACTCACTGCAGTGCATCCCCAGTGGTGCCAGTGCACTCTCTGGACTCACTGAAGGGCATTCTCAGTGGTGCCAGTGCACTCTCTGGACTCACTGCAGTGTTTCCCCAGTGGTGCCAGTACACTCACTGGACTGACTGCACTGCATCCCCAGTGGTGCCAGTGCACTCTCTGGACTCACCGCACCGCATCCCCAGTGGTGCCAGTGCACTCTCTGGAGTAACTGCAGTGCATCACCAGTGGTGCCAGTGCACTCTCTGGACTCACTGCACTGCATCCCCAGTGGTGCCAGTGCACTCTCTGGACTCACTGCACTGCATCCCCAGTGGTGCCAGTGCACTCTCTGGACTCACTTCAGTGCATCCCCAGTGGTGCCAGAGCACTCTCTGGACTCACTGCACTGCATCCCCAGTGGTGCCAGTGCACTCTCTGGACTCACTGCACTGCAGACCCAGTGGTGCCAGTGCACTCTCTGGACTCACTGCACTGCATCCCCAGTATTGCCAGTGCACTCTCAGGACTCACTGCACTGCATCCCCAGTGCTGCCAGTGCACTCTCTGGACTCACTGCACTGCATCCCCAGTGGTGCCACTGCACTCTCTGGACTCACTGCACTGCATGTCCAGTGGTGCCAGTGCACTCTCTGCACTCACTGCACTGCATCCCCAGTGGTGCCAGTGCACTCACTGGACTCACTGCAGTGCATTCCCTCTGGAGCCAGTGCACTCTGTGGACTCACTGCACTGCATCCCCAGTGGTGCCAGTGCACTCTCTGGACTCACTGCAGTGCATCCCCAGTGGTGCCAGTGCACTCTCTGGACTCACTGCAGTGCATCACCAGTGGTGCCAGTGCACTCTCTGGACTCATTGAAGTGCATCCCCAGTGGTGCCAGTGCACTCTCTGGACTCACTGCACTGCATCCCCAGTGGTGCCAGTGCACTCTCTGGACTCACTGCACTGCATCCCCAGTGGTGCCAGAGCACTCTCTGGACTCACTGCACTGCATCCTCTGTGCTGCCAGTGCACTCTCTGGACTCACTGCACTGCATCTCCAGTGGTGCCAGTGCACTCTCTGGACTCACTGTACTGCATCCCCAGTGGAGCGCGTGCACTCTCTGGACTCACTGAAGTGCATCCCCAGTGGTGCCAGTGCAATCTCTGGACTCACTGCACTGCATCCCAGTGGTGCTAGTGCACTCTGTGGACTCACTGCAGTGCATCCCCAGTGGTGCCAGTGCACTCTCTGGACTCACTGAAGGGCATTCTCAGTGGTGCCAGAGCACTCTCTGGACTCACTGCAGTGTTTCCCCAGTGGTGCCAGTACACTCACTGGACTGACTGCACTGCATCCCCAGTGGTGCCAGTGCACTCTCTGGACTCACCGCACCGCATCCCCAGTGGTGCCAGTGCACTCTCTGGACTCACTGCAGTGCATCACCAGTGGTGCCAGTGCACGCTCTGGACTCACTGCACTGCATCCCCAGTGGTGCCAGTGCACTCTCTGGACTCACTGCACTGCATCCCCAGTGGTGCCAGAGCACTCTCTGGACTCACTGCAGTGCATCCCCAGTGGTGCCAGTGCACTCTCTGGACTCACTGCACTGCATCCCCAGTGGTGCCAGTGCACTCTCTGGACTCACTGCACTGCATCCCCAGTGGTGCCAGTACACTCTCTGGACTCCCGGCACCGCATCCCCAGTGGTGCCAGTGCACTCTCTGGGCTCACTGCACTGCATCCCCAGTGGTGCCAGTGCACTCTCTGGACTCACTGCATGCATCCCCAGTGCTGCCAGTGCACTCTCTGGACTCACTGCACTGCATCCCCAGTGGTGCCAGTGCACTCTCTGGACTCACTGCACTGCATCCCCAGTGGTGCCAGTGCACTCTCTGGACTCACTGCACTGCATCCCCAGTGGTACCAGTGCACTCTGTGGACTCACTGCAGTGCATCCCCAGTGGTGCCAGTGCACTCTCTGGACTCACTGCACTGCATCCCCAGTGGTGCCAATGCACTCTCTGGACTCACTGCACTGCATCCCCAGTGGTGCCAGTGCACTCTCTGCACTCACTGCACTGCATGTCCAGTGGTGCCAGTGCACTCTCTGCACTCACTGCACTGCATCCCCAGTGGTGCCAGTGCACTCACTGGACTCACTGCAGTGCATTCCCTCTGGAGCCAGTGCACTCTCTGGACTCACTGCACTGCATCCCCAGTGGTGCCAGTGCACTCTCTGGACTAACTGCAGTGCATCCCCAGTGGTGCCAGTGCACTCTTTCGAGTCACTGCAGTGCATCCCGAGTGGTGCCAGTGCACTCTCTGGACTCATTGAAGTGCATCCCCAGTGGTGCCAGTGCACTCTCTGGACTCACTGCACTGCATCCCCAGTGGTGCCAGTGCACTCTCTGGACTCACTGCACTGCATCCCCAGTGGTGCCAGAGCACTCTCTGGACTCACTGCACTGCATCCTCTGTGCTGCCAGTGCACTCTCTGGACTCACTGCACTGCATCCCCAGTGGTGCCAGTGCACTCTCTGGACTCACTGTATTGCATCCCCAGTGGAGCGCGTGCACTCTCTGGACTCACTGAAGTGCATCCCCAGTGGAGCGCGTGCACTCTCTGGACTCACTGAAGTGCATCCCCAGTGGTGCCAGTGCACTCTCTGGACTCACTGCACTGCATCCCCAGTGGTGCTAGTGCACTCTGTGGACTCACTGCAGTGCATCCCCAGTGGTGCCAGTGCACTCTCTGGACTCACTGAAGGGCATTCTCAGTGGTGCCAGTGCACTCTCTGGACTCACTGCAGTGTTTCCCCAGTGGTGCCAGTACACTCACTGGACTGACTGCACTGCATCCCCAGTGGTGCCAGTGCACTCTCTGGACTCACCGCACCGCATCCCCAGTGGTGCCAGTGCACTCTCTGGAGTAACTGCAGTGCATCACCAGTGGTGCCAGTGCACTCTCTGGACTCACTGCACTGCATCCCCAGTGGTGCCAGTGCACTCTCTGGACTCACTGCACTGCATCCCCAGTGGTGCCAGAGCACTCTCTGGACTCACTGCAGTGCATACCCAGTTGTGCCAGTGCACTCTCTGGACTCACTGCACTGCATCCCCAGTGGTGCCAGTGCACTCTCTGGACTCACTTCAGTGCATCCCCAGTGGTGCCAGAGCACTCTCTGGACTCACTGCACTGCATCCCCAGTGGTGCCAGTGCACTCTCTGGACTCACTGCACTGCAGACCCAGTGGTGCCAGTGCACTCTCTGGACTCACTGCACTGCATCCCCAGTATTGCCAGTGCACTCTCAGGACTCACTGCACTGCATCCCCAGTGCTGCCAGTGCACTCTCTGGACTCACTGCACTGCATCCCCAGTGGTGCCACTGCACTCTCTGGACTCACTGCACTGCATGTCCAGTGGTGCCAGTGCACTCTCTGCACTCACTGCACTGCATCCCCAGTGGTGCCAGTGCACTCACTGGACTCACTGCAGTGCATTCCCTCTGGAGCCAGTGCACTCTGTGGACTCACTGCACTGCATCCCCAGTGGTGCCAGTGCACTCTCTGGACTCACTGCAGTGCATCCCCAGTGGTGCCAGTGCACTCTCTGGACTCACTGCAGTGCATCACCAGTGGTGCCAGTGCACTCTCTGGACTCATTGAAGTGCATCCCCAGTGGTGCCAGTGCACTCTCTGGACTCACTGCACTGCATCCCCAGTGGTGCCAGTGCACTCTCTGGACTCACTGCACTGCATCCCCAGTGGTGCCAGAGCACTCTCTGGACTCACTGCACTGCATCCTCTGTGCTGCCAGTGCACTCTCTGGACTCACTGCACTGCATCTCCAGTGGTGCCAGTGCACTCTCTGGACTCACTGTACTGCATCCCCAGTGGAGCGCGTGCACTCTCTGGACTCACTGAAGTGCATCCCCAGTGGTGCCAGTGCAATCTCTGGACTCACTGCACTGCATCCCAGTGGTGCTAGTGCACTCTGTGGACTCACTGCAGTGCATCCCCAGTGGTGCCAGTGCACTCTCTGGACTCACTGAAGGGCATTCTCAGTGGTGCCAGAGCACTCTCTGGACTCACTGCAGTGTTTCCCCAGTGGTGCCAGTACACTCACTGGACTGACTGCACTGCATCCCCAGTGGTGCCAGTGCACTCTCTGGACTCACCGCACCGCATCCCCAGTGGTGCCAGTGCACTCTCTGGACTCACTGCAGTGCATCACCAGTGGTGCCAGTGCACGCTCTGGACTCACTGCACTGCATCCCCAGTGGTGCCAGTGCACTCTCTGGACTCACTGCACTGCATCCCCAGTGGTGCCAGAGCACTCTCTGGACTCACTGCAGTGCATCCCCAGTGGTGCCAGTGCACTCTCTGGACTCACTGCACTGCATCCCCAGTGGTGCCAGTGCACTCTCTGGACTCACTGCACTGCATCCCCAGTGGTGCCAGTACACTCTCTGGACTCCCGGCACCGCATCCCCAGTGGTGCCAGTGCACTCTCTGGGCTCACTGCACTGCATCCCCAGTGGTGCCAGTGCACTCTCTGGACTCACTGCATGCATCCCCAGTGCTGCCAGTGCACTCTCTGGACTCACTGCAGTGCATCCCCAGTGGTGCCAGTGCACTCTCTGGACTCACTGCAGTGCATCACCAGTGGTGCCAGTGCACTCTCTGGACTCACTGCACTGCATCCCCAGTGGTGCCAGTGCACTCTCTGGACTCACTGCAGTGCATCCCCAGTGGTGCCAGTGCACTCTCTGGACTCACTGCACTGCATCCCCAGTGGTACCAGTGCACTCTGTGGACTCACTGCAGTGCATCCCCAGTGGTGCCAGTGCACTCTCTGGACTCACTGCACTGCATCCCCAGTGGTGCCAATGCACTCTCTGGACTCACTGCACTGCATCCCCAGTGGTGCCAGTGCACTCTCTGGACTCACTGAAGTGCATCCCCAGTGGTGCCAGTGCACTCTCTGGAGTCACTGCACTGCATCCCCAGTGGTGCTAGTGCACTCTCTGGACTCACTGCAGTGCATCCCCGGTGGTGCCAGTGCACTCTCTGGACTCACTGAAGGGCATTCTCAGTGGTGCCAGTGCACTCTCTGGACTCACTGCAGTGCATCCCCAGTGGTGCCAGTACACTCACTGGACTGATGGCACTGCATCCCCAGTGGTGCCAGTGCACTCTCTGGACTCACCGCACCGCATCCCCAGTGGTGCCAGTGCACTCTCTGGAGTAACTGCAGTGCATCACCAGAGGTGCCAGTGCCCTCTCTGGACTCACTGCACTGCATCCCCAGTGGTGCCAGTGCACTCTCTGGACTCACTGCAGTGCATCCCCAGTGGTGCCAGAGCACTCTCTGGACTCACTGCAGTGCATCCCCAGTGGTGCCAGTGCACACTCTGGACTCACTGCACTGCATCCCCAGTGGCGCCAGTGCACTCTCTGGGCTCCCGGCACCGCATCCCCAGTGGTGCCAGTGCACTCTCTGGGCTCACTGCAGTGCATCCCCAGTGGTGCCAGTGCACTCTCTTGACTCACTGCACTGCATCCCCAGTGGTGCCAGAGCAGTCACTGGATTCACTGCACTGCATCCCCAGTGGTGCTAGTGCACTCTCTGGACTCACTGCAGTGCATCCCCAGTGGTACCAGTGCACTCTCTGGACTCACTGAAGTGCATTCTCAGTGGTGCCAGTGCGCTCTCTGGACTTACTGCAGTGCATCCCCAGTGGTGCCAGTGCACTCTCTGGACTCACTGCACTGCATCCCCAGTGGTGCCAGTGCACTCTCTGGACTCACTGCACTGCATCCCCAGTGGTGCCAGTGCACTCTCTGGACTCACTGCACTGCATCCCCAGTGGTGCCAGTGCACTCTCTGGACTCACTGCACTGCATCCCCAGTGGTACCAGTGCACTCTGTGGACTCACTGCAGTGCATCCCCAGTGGTGCCAGTGCACTCTCTGGACTCACTGCACTGCATCCCCAGTGGTGCCAATGCACTCTCTGGACTCACTGCACTGCATGCCCAGTGGTGCCAGTGCACTCTCTGGACTCACTGCACTGCATCCCAAGTGGTGCCAGTGCACTCTCTGGACTCACTGCAGTGCATCCCCAGTGGTGGCAGTGCACTCTCTGGACTCACTGCAGTGCATCCCCAGTGGTGCCAGTGCACTCACTGGACTCACTATACTGCATCACCAGTGGTGCCAGTGCACTCTCTGGACTCACTGCACTGCATCCCCAGTGTTGCCAGTGCATTCACTGGACTCACTGTACTGCATCTCCAGTGGTGCCAGTGCACTCTCTGGGCTCACTGCAGTGCATCCCCAGTGGTGCCAGTGCACTCTCTCGACTCACTGCAGTGCATCCCCACTGGTGCCAGTGCACTCACTGGATTCACTGCACTACATTCCCAGTGGTGCTAGTGCACTCTCTGGACTCACTGCAGTGCATCCCCAGTGGTGCCAGTGCACTCTTTGGACTCACTGAAGTGCATTCTCAGTGGTGCCAGTGCACTCTCTGGACTCACTGCACTGCATCCCCAGTGGTGCCAGTGCGCTCTCTGGACTCACTGAAGTGCATTCTCAGTGGTGCCAGTGCACTCTCTGGACTCACTGCAGTGCATCCCCAGTGGTGCCAGTACACTCTCTGGACTCACTGCAGTGCATCCCCAGTGGTGCCAGTGCACTCACTGGACTGACTGCACTGCATCCCCAGTGGTGCCAGTGCACTCTCTGGACTCACTGCACTGCATCCCCAGTGGTGCCAGTGCACTCACTGGATTCACTGCACTGCATCCCCAGTGGTGCTAGTGCACTCTCTGGACTCACTGCAGTGCATCCCCAGTGGTGCCAGTGCACTCTCTGGACTCACTGAAGTGCATTCTCAGTGGTGCCAGTGCACTCTGTGGACTCACTGCAGTGCATCCCCAGTGGTGCCAGTGCGCTCTCTGGACTCACTGCAGTGCATTACCAGTGGTGCCAGTGCACTCTCTGGACTCACTGCACTGCATCCCCAGTGCTGCCAGTGCACTCTCTGGACTCACTGCACTGCATCCCCAGTGGTGCCAGTGCACTCTCTGGACTCACTGCACTGCATCCCCAGTGGTGCCAGTGCACTCTCTGGACTCACTGCAGTGCATCCCCAGTGGTGCCAGTGCACTCTCTGGACTCACTGCACTGCATCCCCAGTGGTACCAGTGCACTCTGTGGACTCACTGCAGTGCATCACCAGTGGTGCCAGTGCACTCTCTGGACTCACTGCACTGCATCCCCAGTGGTGCCAATGCACTCTCTGGACTCACTGCACTGCATCCCCAGTGGTGCCAGTGCACTCTCTGGACTCACTGAAGTGCATCCCCAGTGGTGCCAGTGCACTCTCTGGAGTCACTGCACTGCATCCGCAGTGGTGCTAGTGCACTCTGTGGGCTCACTGCAGTGCATCCCCAGTGGTGCCAGTGCACTCTCTGGACTCACTGAAGGGCATTCTCAGTGGTGCCAGTGCACTCTCTGGACTCACTGCACTGCATCCCCAGTGGTGCCAGTACACTCACTGGATTGACTGCACTGCATCCCCAGTGGTGCCAGTGCACTCTCTGGACTCACCGCACCGCATCCCCAGTGGTGCCAGTGCACTCTCTGGACTCACTGCACTGCAGCCCCAGTGGTGCCAGTGCACTCTCTGGACTCACTGCACTGCAACCCCAGTATTGCCAGTGCACTCTCTGGACTCACTGCACTGCATCCCCAGTGCTGCCAGTGCACTCTCTGGACTCACTGCACTGCATCCCCAGTGGTGCCAGTGCACTCTCTGGACTCACTGCACTGCAGCCCCAGTGGTGCCAGTGCACTCTCTGGACTCACTGCACTGCATCCCCAGTATTGCCAGTGCACTCTCTGGACTCAATGCACTGCATCCCCAGTGCTGCCAGTGTACTCTCTGGACTCACTG
This sequence comes from Anser anser, assembly GCF_964211835.1. Lineage (NCBI taxonomy): Eukaryota > Metazoa > Chordata > Aves > Anseriformes > Anatidae > Anser > Anser anser. The sequence continues at coordinate 93,012 of NC_139752.1, forward strand.
CACTGCATCCCCAGTGGTGCCACTGCACTCTCTGGACTCACTGCACTGCATGTCCAGTGGTGCCAGTGCACTCTCTGCACTCACTGCACTGCATCCCCAGTGGTGCCAGTGCACTCACTGGACTCACTGCAGTGCATTCCCTCTGGAGCCAGTGCACTCTCTGGACTCACTGCACTGCATCCCCAGTGGTGCCAGTGCACTCTCTGGACTCACTGCACTGCATTCCCAGTGGTGCCAGTGCACTCTCTGGACTCCCGGCACCGCATCCCCAGTGGTGCCAGTGCACTCTCTGGGCTCACTGCACTGCATTCCCAGTGGTGCCAGTGCACTCTCTGGACTCACTGCAGTGCATCCCCAGTGCTGCCAGTGCATTCTCTGGACTCACTGCAGTGCATCCCCAGTGGTGTCAGTGCACTCTCTGGACTCACTGCAGTGCATCCCCAGTGGTGCCAGTGCACTCTCTGGACTCACTGCACTGCATCCCCAGTGGTGCCAGTGCACTCTCTGGACTCACTGCAGTGCATCCCCAGTGGTGCCAGTGCACTCTCTGGACTCACTGCACTGCATCCCCAGTGGTACCAGTGCACTCTGTGGACTCACTGCAGTGCATCCCCAGTGGTGGCAGTGCACTCTCTGGACTCACTGCACTGCATCCCCAGTGGTGCCAGTGCACTCTCTGGAGTCACTGCACTGCATCCCCAGTGGTGCTAGTGCACTCTGTGGACTCACTGCAGTGCATCCCCAGTGGTGCCAGTGCACTCTCTGGACTCACTGAAGGGCATTCTCAGTGGTGCCAGTGCACTCTCTGGACTCACTGCAGTGCATCCCCAGTGGTGCCAGTAAACTCACTGGACTGACTGCACTGCATCATCAGTGGTGCCAGTGCACTCTCTGGACTCACCGCACCGCATCCCCAGTGGTGCCAGTGCACTCTCTGGAGTAACTGCAGTGCATCACCAGAGGTGCCAGTGCCCTCTCTGGACTCACTGCACTGCATCCCCAGTGGTGCCAGTGCACTCTCTGGACTCACTGCAGTGCATCCCCAGTGGTGCCAGAGCACTCTCTGGACTCACTGCAGTGCATCCCCAGTGGTGCCAGTGCACTCTCTGGACTCACTGCACTGCATCCCCAGTGGTGCCAGTGCACTCTCTGGACTCCCGGCACCGCATCCCCAGTGGTGCCAGTGCACTCTCTGGGCTCACTGCAGTGCATCCCCTGTGGTGCCAGTGCACTCTCTTGACTCACTGCACTGCATCCCCAGTGGTGCCAGTGCACTCACTGGATTCACTGCACTGCATCCCCAGTGGTGCTAGTGCACTCTCTGGACTCACTGCAGTGCATCCCCAGTGGTACCAGTGCACTCTCTGGACTCACTGAAGTGCATTCTCAGTGGTGCCAGTGCGCTCTCTGGACTCACTGCAGTGCATCCCCAGTGGTGCCAGTACACTCTCTGGACTCACTGCACTGCATCCCCAGTGCTGCCAGTGCACTCTCTGGACTCACTGCACTGCATCCCCAGTGGTGCCAGTGCACTCTCTGGACTCACTGCACTGCATCCCCAGTGGTGCCAGTGCACTCTCTGGACTCACTGCACTGCATCCCCAGTGGTGCCAGTGCACTCTCTGGACTCACTGCACTGCATCCCCAGTGGTACCAGTGCACTCTGTGGACTCACTGCAGTGCATCCCCAGTGGTGCCAGTGCACTCTCTGGACTCACTGCACTGCATCCCCAGTGGTGCCAATGCACTCTCTGGACTCACTGCACTGCATCCCCAGTGGTGCCAGTGCACTCTCTGCACTCACTGCACTGCATGTCCAGTGGTGCCAGTGCACTCTCTGCACTCACTGCACTGCATCCCCAGTGGTGCCAGTGCACTCACTGGACTCACTGCAGTGCATTCCCTCTGGAGCCAGTGCACTCTCTGGACTCACTGCACTGCATCCCCAGTGGTGCCAGTGCACTCTCTGGACTAACTGCAGTGCATCCCCAGTGGTGCCAGTGCACTCTTTCGAGTCACTGCAGTGCATCCCGAGTGGTGCCAGTGCACTCTCTGGACTCATTGAAGTGCATCCCCAGTGGTGCCACTGCACTCTCTGGACTCACTGCACTGCATCCCCAGTGGTGCCAGTGCACTCTCTGGACTCACTGCACTGCATCCCCAGTGGTGCCAGAGCACTCTCTGGACTCACTGCACTGCATCCTCTGTGCTGCCAGTGCACTCTCTGGACTCACTGCACTGCATCCCCAGTGGTGCCAGTGCACTCTCTGGACTCACTGTATTGCATCCCCAGTGGAGCGCGTGCACTCTCTGGACTCACTGAAGTGCATCCCCAGTGGAGCGCGTGCACTCTCTGGACTCACTGAAGTGCATCCCCAGTGGTGCCAGTGCACTCTCTGGACTCACTGCACTGCATCCCCAGTGGTGCTAGTGCACTCTGTGGACTCACTGCAGTGCATCCCCAGTGGTGCCAGTGCACTCTCTGGACTCACTGAAGGGCATTCTCAGTGGTGCCAGTGCACTCTCTGGACTCACTGCAGTGTTTCCCCAGTGGTGCCAGTACACTCACTGGACTGACTGCACTGCATCCCCAGTGGTGCCAGTGCACTCTCTGGACTCACCGCACCGCATCCCCAGTGGTGCCAGTGCACTCTCTGGAGTAACTGCAGTGCATCACCAGTGGTGCCAGTGCACTCTCTGGACTCACTGCACTGCATCCCCAGTGGTGCCAGTGCACTCTCTGGACTCACTGCACTGCATCCCCAGTGGTGCCAGAGCACTCTCTGGACTCACTGCAGTGCATACCCAGTTGTGCCAGTGCACTCTCTGGACTCACTGCACTGCATCCCCAGTGGTGCCAGTGCACTCTCTGGACTCACTTCAGTGCATCCCCAGTGGTGCCAGAGCACTCTCTGGACTCACTGCACTGCATCCCCAGTGGTGCCAGTGCACTCTCTGGACTCACTGCACTGCAGACCCAGTGGTGCCAGTGCACTCTCTGGACTCACTGCACTGCATCCCCAGTATTGCCAGTGCACTCTCAGGACTCACTGAACTGCATCCCCAGTGCTGCCAGTGCACTCTCTGGACTCACTGCACTGCATCCCCAGTGGTGCCACTGCACTCTCTGGACTCACTGCACTGCATGTCCAGTGGTGCCAGTGCACTCTCTGCACTCACTGCACTGCATCCCCAGTGGTGCCAGTGCACTCACTGGACTCACTGCAGTGCATTCCCTCTGGAGCCAGTGCACTCTGTGGACTCACTGCACTGCATCCCCAGTGGTGCCAGTGCACTCTCTGGACTCACTGCAGTGCATCCCCAGTGGTGCCAGTGCACTCTCTGGACTCACTGCAGTGCATCACCAGTGGTGCCAGTGCACTCTCTGGACTCATTGAAGTGCATCCCCAGTGGTGCCAGTGCACTCTCTGGACTCACTGCACTGCATCCCCAGTGGTGCCAGTGCACTCTCTGGACTCACTGCACTGCATCCCCAGTGGTGCCAGAGCACTCTCTGGACTCACTGCACTGCATCCTCTGTGCTGCCAGTGCACTCTCTGGACTCACTGCACTGCATCTCCAGTGGTGCCAGTGCACTCTCTGGACTCACTGTACTGCATCCCCAGTGGAGCGCGTGCACTCTCTGGACTCACTGAAGTGCATCCCCAGTGGTGCCAGTGCAATCTCTGGACTCACTGCACTGCATCCCAGTGGTGCTAGTGCACTCTGTGGACTCACTGCAGTGCATCCCCAGTGGTGCCAGTGCACTCTCTGGACTCACTGAAGGGCATTCTCAGTGGTGCCAGAGCACTCTCTGGACTCACTGCAGTGTTTCCCCAGTGGTGCCAGTACACTCACTGGACTGACTGCACTGCATCCCCAGTGGTGCCAGTGCACTCTCTGGACTCACCGCACCGCATCCCCAGTGGTGCCAGTGCACTCTCTGGACTCACTGCAGTGCATCACCAGTGGTGCCAGTGCACGCTCTGGACTCACTGCACTGCATCCCCAGTGGTGCCAGTGCACTCTCTGGACTCACTGCACTGCATCCCCAGTGGTGCCAGAGCACTCTCTGGACTCACTGCAGTGCATCCCCAGTGGTGCCAGTGCACTCTCTGGACTCACTGCACTGCATCCCCAGTGGTGCCAGTGCACTCTCTGGACTCACTGCACTGCATCCCCAGTGGTGCCAGTACACTCTCTGGACTCCCGGCACCGCATCCCCAGTGGTGCCAGTGCACTCTCTGGGCTCACTGCACTGCATCCCCAGTGGTGCCAGTGCACTCTCTGGACTCACTGCATGCATCCCCAGTGCTGCCAGTGCACTCTCTGGACTCACTGCAGTGCATCCCCAGTGGTGCCAGTGCACTCTCTGGACTCACTGCAGTGCATCACCAGTGGTGCCAGTGCACTCTCTGGACTCACTGCACTGCATCCCCAGTGGTGCCAGTGCACTCTCTGGACTCACTGCAGTGCATCCCCAGTGGTGCCAGTGCACTCTCTGGACTCACTGCACTGCATCCCCAGTGGTACCAGTGCACTCTGTGGACTCACTGCAGTGCATCCCCAGTGGTGCCAGTGCACTCTCTGGACTCACTGCACTGCATCCCCAGTGGTGCCAATGCACTCTCTGGACTCACTGCACTGCATCCCCAGTGGTGCCAGTGCACTCTCTGGACTCACTGAAGTGCATCCCCAGTGGTGCCAGTGCACTCTCTGGAGTCACTGCACTGCATCCCCAGTGGTGCCAGTGCACTCTCTGGACTCACTGCAGTGCATCCCCGGTGGTGCCAGTGCACTCTCTGGACTCACTGAAGGGCATTCTCAGTGGTGCCAGTGCACTCTCTGGACTCACTGCAGTGCATCCCCAGTGGTGCCAGTACACTCACTGGACTGATGGCACTGCATCCCCAGTGGTGCCAGTGCACTCTCTGGACTCACCGCACCGCATCCCCAGTGGTGCCAGTGCACTCTCTGGAGTAACTGCAGTGCATCACCAGAGGTGCCAGTGCCCTCTCTGGACTCACTGCACTGCATCCCCAGTGGTGCCAGTGCACTCTCTGGACTCACTGCAGTGCATCCCCAGTGGTGCCAGAGCACTCTCTGGACTCACTGCAGTGCATCCCCAGTGGTGCCAGTGCACACTCTGGACTCACTGCACTGCATCCCCAGTGGCGCCAGTGCACTCTCTGGGCTCCCGGCACCGCATCCCCAGTGGTGCCAGTGCACTCTCTGGGCTCACTGCAGTGCATCCCCAGTGGTGCCAGTGCACTCTCTTGACTCACTGCACTGCATCCCCAGTGGTGCCAGAGCAGTCACTGGATTCACTGCACTGCATCCCCAGTGGTGCTAGTGCACTCTCTGGACTCACTGCAGTGCATCCCCAGTGGTACCAGTGCACTCTCTGGACTCACTGAAGTGCATTCTCAGTGGTGCCAGTGCGCTCTCTGGACTCACTGCAGTGCATCCCCAGTGGTGCCAGTGCACTCTCTGGACTCACTGCACTGCATCCCCAGTGGTGCCAGTGCACTCTCTGGACTCACTGCACTGCATCCCCAGTGGTGCCAGTGCACTCTCTGGACTCACTGCACTGCATCCCCAGTGGTGCCAGTGCACTCTCTGGACTCACTGCACTGCATCCCCAGTGGTACCAGTGCACTCTGTGGACTCACTGCAGTGCATCCCCAGTGGTGCCAGTGCACTCTCTGGACTCACTGCACTGCATCCCCAGTGGTGCCAATGCACTCTCTGGACTCACTGCACTGCATGCCCAGTGGTGCCAGTGCACTCTCTGGACTCACTGCACTGCATCCCAAGTGGTGCCAGTGCACTCTCTGGACTCACTGCAGTGCATCCCCAGTGGTGGCAGTGCACTCTCTGGACTCACTGCAGTGCATCCCCAGTGGTGCCAGTGCACTCACTGGACTCACTATACTGCATCACCAGTGGTGCCAGTGCACTCTCTGGACTCACTGCACTGCATCCCCAGTGTTGCCAGTGCATTCACTGGACTCACTGTACTGCATCTCCAGTGGTGCCAGTGCACTCTCTGGGCTCACTGCAGTGCATCCCCAGTGGTGCCAGTGCACTCTCTCGACTCACTGCAGTGCATCCCCACTGGTGCCAGTGCACTCACTGGATTCACTGCACTACATTCCCAGTGGTGCTAGTGCACTCTCTGGACTCACTGCAGTGCATCCCCAGTGGTGCCAGTGCACTCTTTGGACTCACTGAAGTGCATTCTCAGTGGTGCCAGTGCACTCTCTGGACTCACTGCACTGCATCCCCAGTGGTGCCAGTGCGCTCTCTGGACTCACTGAAGTGCATTCTCAGTGGTGCCAGTGCACTCTCTGGACTCACTGCAGTGCATCCCCAGTGGTGCCAGTACACTCTCTGGACTCACTGCAGTGCATCCCCAGTGGTGCCAGTGCACTCACTGGACTGACTGCACTGCATCCCCAGTGGTGCCAGTGCACTCTCTGGACTCACTGCACTGCATCCCCAGTGGTGCCAGTGCACTCACTGGATTCACTGCACTGCATCCCCAGTGGTGCTAGTGCACTCTCTGGACTCACTGCAGTGCATCCCCAGTGGTGCCAGTGCACTCTCTGGACTCACTGAAGTGCATTCTCAGTGGTGCCAGTGCACTCTGTGGACTCACTGCAGTGCATCCCCAGTGGTGCCAGTGCGCTCTCTGGACTCACTGCAGTGCATTACCAGTGGTGCCAGTGCACTCTCTGGACTCACTGCACTGCATCCCCAGTGCTGCCAGTGCACTCTCTGGACTCACTGCACTGCATCCCCAGTGGTGCCAGTGCACTCTCTGGACTCACTGCACTGCATCCCCAGTGGTGCCAGTGCACTCTCTGGACTCACTGCAGTGCATCCCCAGTGGTGCCAGTGCACTCTCTGGACTCACTGCACTGCATCCCCAGTGGTACCAGTGCACTCTGTGGACTCACTGCAGTGCATCACCAGTGGTGCCAGTGCACTCTCTGGACTCACTGCACTGCATCCCCAGTGGTGCCAATGCACTCTCTGGACTCACTGCACTGCATCCCCAGTGGTGCCAGTGCACTCTCTGGACTCACTGAAGTGCATCCCCAGTGGTGCCAGTGCACTCTCTGGAGTCACTGCACTGCATCCGCAGTGGTGCTAGTGCACTCTGTGGGCTCACTGCAGTGCATCCCCAGTGGTGCCAGTGCACTCTCTGGACTCACTGAAGGGCATTCTCAGTGGTGCCAGTGCACTCTCTGGACTCACTGCACTGCATCCCCAGTGGTGCCAGTACACTCACTGGATTGACTGCACTGCATCCCCAGTGGTGCCAGTGCACTCTCTGGACTCACCGCACCGCATCCCCAGTGGTGCCAGTGCACTCTCTGGACTCACTGCACTGCAGCCCCAGTGGTGCCAGTGCACTCTCTGGACTCACTGCACTGCAACCCCAGTATTGCCAGTGCACTCTCTGGACTCACTGCACTGCATCCCCAGTGCTGCCAGTGCACTCTCTGGACTCACTGCACTGCATCCCCAGTGGTGCCAGTGCACTCTCTGGACTCACTGCACTGCAGCCCCAGTGGTGCCAGTGCACTCTCTGGACTCACTGCACTGCATCCCCAGTATTGCCAGTGCACTCTCTGGACTCAATGCACTGCATCCCCAGTGCTGCCAGTGTACTCTCTGGACTCACTGCACTGCATCCCCAGTGGTGCCACTGCACTCTCTGGACTCACTGCACTGCATGTCCAGTGGTGCCAGTGCACTCTCTGCACTCACTGCACTGCATCCCCAGTGGTGCCAGTGCACTCACTGGACTCACTGCAGTGCATTCCCTCTGGAGCCAGTGCACTCTCTGGACTCACTGCACTGCATCCCCAGTGGTGCCAGTGCACTCTCTGGACTAACTGCAGTGCATCCCCAGTGGTGCCAGTGCACTCTCTGGACTCACTGCAGTGCATCACCAGTGGTGCCAGTGCACTCTCTGGACTCATTGAAGTGCATCCCCAGTGGTGCCAGTGCACTCTCTGGACTCACTGCACTGCATCCCCAGTGGTGCCAGTGCACTCTCTGGACTCACTGCACTGCATCCCCAGTGGTGCCAGAGCACTCTCTGGACTCACTGCACTGCATCCTCTGTGCTGCCAGTGCACTCTCTGGACTCACTGCACTGCATCCCCAGTGGTGCCAGTGCACTCTCTGGACTCACTGTACTGCATCCCCAGTGGAGCGCGTGCACTCTCTGGACTCACTGAAGTGCATCCCCAGTGGTGCCTGTGCACTCTCTGGACTCACTGCACTGCATCCCCAGTGGTGCTAGTGCACTCTGTGGACTCACTGCAGTGCATCCCCAGTGGTGCCAGTGCACTCTCTGGACTCACTGAAGGGCATTCTCAGTGGTGCCAGTGCACTCTCTGGACTCACTGCAGTGTTTCCCCAGTGGTGCCAGTACACTCACTGGACTGACTGCACTGCATCCCAAGTGGTGCCAGTGCACTCTCTGGACTCACCGCACCGCATCCCCAGTGGTGCCAGTGCACTCTCTGGAGTAACTGCAGTGCATCACCAGTGGTGCCAGTGCACTCTCTGGACTCACTGCACTGCATCCCCAGTGGTGCCAGAGCACTCTCTGGACTCACTGCACTGCATCCCCAGTGGTGCCAGAGCACTCTCTGGACTCACTGCAGTGCATACCCAGTTGTGCCAGTGCACTCTCTGGACTCACTGCACTGCATCCCCAGTGGTGCCAGTGCACTCTCTGGACTCACTTCAGTGCATCCCCAGTGGTGCCAGAGCACTCTCTGGACTCACTGCACTGCATCCCCAGTGGTGCCAGTGCACTCTCTGGACTCACTGCACTGCAGACCCAGTGGTGCCAGTGCACTCTCTGGACTCACTGCACTGCATCCCCAGTATTGCCAGTGCACTCTCAGGACTCACTGCACTGCATCCCCAGTGCTGCCAGTGCACTCTCTGGACTCACTGCACTGCATCCCCAGTGGTGCCACTGCACTCTCTGGACTCACTGCACTGCATGTCCAGTGGTGCCAGTGCACTCTCTGCACTCACTGCACTGCATCCCCAGTGGTGCCAGTGCACTCACTGGACTCACTGCAGTGCATTCCCTCTGGAGCCAGTGCACTCTCTGGACTCACTGCAGTGCATCCCCAGTGGTGCCAGTGCACTCTCTGGACTCACTGCAGTGCATCCCCAGTGGTGCCAGTGCACTCTCTGGACTCACTGCAGTGCATCACCAGTGGTGCCAGTGCACTCTCTGGACTCATTGAAGTGCATCCCCAGTGGTGCCAGTGCACTCTCTGGACTCACTGCACTGCATCCCCAGTGGTGCCAGTGCACTCTCTGGACTCACTGCACTGCATCCCCAGTGGTGCCAGAGCACTCTCTGGACTCACTGCACTGCATCCTCTGTGCTGCCAGTGCACTCTCTGGACTCACTGCACTGCATCCCCAGTGGTGCCAGTGCACTCTCTGGACTCACTGTACTGCATCCCCAGTGGAGCGCGTGCACTCTCTGGACTCACTGAAGTGCATCCCCAGTGGTGCCTGTGCACTCTCTGGACTCACTGCACTGCATCCCCAGTGGTGCTAGTGCACTCTGTGGACTCACTGCAGTGCATCCCCAGTGGTGCCAGTGCACTCTCTGGACTCACTGAAGGGCATTCTCAGTGGTGCCAGTGCACTCTCTGGACTCACTGCAGTGTTTCCCCAGTGGTGCCAGTACACTCACTGGACTGACTGCACTGCATCCCAAGTGGTGCCAGTGCACTCTCTGGACTCACCGCACCGCATCCCCAGTGGTGCCAGAGCACTCTCTGGACTCACTGCACTGCATCCCCAGTGGTGCCAGAGCACTCTCTGGACTCACTGCAGTGCATACCCAGTTGTGCCAGTGCACTCTCTGGACTCACTGCACTGCATCCCCAGTGGTGCCAGTGCACTCTCTGGACTCACTTCAGTGCATCCCCAGTGGTGCCAGAGCACTCTCTGGACTCACTGCACTGCATCCCCAGTGGTGCCAGTGCACTCTCTGGACTCACTGCACTGCAGACCCAGTGGTGCCAGTGCACTCTCTGGACTCACTGCACTGCATCCCCAGTATTGCCAGTGCACTCTCAGGACTCACTGCAGTGCATCCCCAGTGCTGCCAGTGCACTCTCTGGACTCACTGCACTGCATCCCCAGTGGTGCCACTGCACTCTCTGGACTCACTGCACTGCATGTCCAGTGGTGCCAGTGCACTCTCTGCACTCACTGCACTGCATCCCCAGTGGTGCCAGTGCACTCACTGGACTCACTGCAGTGCATTCCCTCTGGAGCCAGTGCACTCTCTGGACTCACTGCAGTGCATCCCCAGTGGTGCCAGTGCACTCTCTGGACTCACTGCAGTGCATCCCCAGTGGTGCCAGTGCACTCTCTGGACTCACTGCAGTGCATCACCAGTGGTGCCAGTGCACTCTCTGGACTCATTGAAGTGCATCCCCAGTGGTGCCAGTGCACTCTCTGGACTCACTGCACTGCATCCCCAGTGGTGCCAGTGCACTCTCTGGACTCACTGCACTGCATCCCCAGTGGTGCCAGAGCACTCTCTGGACTCACTGCACTGCATCCTCTGTGCTGCCAGTGCACTCTCTGGACTCACTGCACTGCATCTCCAGTGGTGCCAGTGCACTCTCTGGACTCACTGTACTGCATCCCTAGTGGAGCGCGTGCACTCTCTGGACTCACTGAAGTGCATCCCCAGTGGTGCCAGTGCACTCTCTGGACTCACTGCACTGCATCCCCAGTGGTGCTAGTGCACTCTGTGGACTCACTGCAGTGCATCCCCAGTGGTGCCAGTGCACTCTCTGGACTCACTGAAGGGCATTCTCAGTGGTGCCAGAGCACTCTCTGGACTCACTGCAGTGTTTCCCCAGTGGTGCCAGTACACTCACTGGACTGACTGCACTGCATCCCCAGTGGTGCCAGTGCACTCTCTGGACTCACCGCACCGCATCCCCAGTGGTGCCAGTGCACTCTCTGGAGTAACTGCAGTGCATCACCAGTGGTGCCAGTGCACTCTCTGGACTCACTGCACTGCATCCCCAGTGGTGCCAGTGCACTCTCTGGACTCACTGCACTGCATCCCCAGTGGTGCCAGAGCACTCTCTGGACTCACTGCAGTGCATCCCCAGTGGTGCCAGTGCACTCTCTGGACTCACTGCACTGCATCCCCAGTGGTGCCAGTGCACTCTCTGGACTCACTGCACTGCATCCCCAGTGGTGCCAGTGCACTCTCTGGACTCCCGGCACCGCATCCCCAGTGGTGCCAGTGCACTCTCTGGGCTCACTGCACTGCATCCCCAGTGGTGCCAGTGCACTCTCTGGACTCACTGCAGTGCATCCCCACTGCTGCCAGTGCACTCTGTGGACTCACTGCAGTGCATCCCCAGTGGTGTCAGTGCACTCTCTGGACTCACTGCAGTGCATCCCCAGTGGTGCCAGTGCACTCTCTGGACTCACTGCACTGCATCCCCAGTGGTGCCAGTGCACTCTCTGGACTCACTGCAGTGCATCCCCAGTGGTGCCAGTGCACTCTCTGGACTCACTGCACTGCATCCCCAGTGGTACCAGTGCACTCTGTGGACTCAATGCAGTGCATCCCCAGTGGTGGCAGTGCACTCTCTGGACTCACTGCACTGCATACCCAGTGGTGCCGATGCACTCTCTGGACTCACTGCACTGCATCCCCAGTGGTGCCAGTGCACTCTCTGGACTCACTGAAGTGCATCCCCAGTGGTGCCAGTGCACTCTCTGGAGTCACTGCACTGCATCCCCAGTGGTGCTAGTGCACTCTGTGGACTCACTGCAGTGCATCCCCAGTGGTGCCAGTGCACTCTCTGGACTCACTGAAGGGCATTCTCAGTGGTGCCAGTGCACTCTCTGGACTCACTGCACTGCATCCCCAGTGGTGCCAGTAAACTCACTGGACTGACTGCACTGCATCCCCAGTGGTGCCAGTGCACTCTCTGGACTCACCGCACCGCATCCCCAGTGGTGCCAGTGCACTCTCTGGAGTAACTGCAGTGCATCACCAGAGGTGCCAGTGCCCTCTCTGGACTCACTGCACTGCATCCCCAGTGGTGCCAGTGCACTCTCTGGACTCACTGCAGTGCATCCCCAGTGGTGCCAGAGCACTCTCTGGACTCACTGCAGTGCATCCCCAGTGGTGCCAGTGCACTCTCTGGACTCACTGCACTGCATCCCCAGTGGTGCCAGTGCACTCTCTGGACTCCCGGCACCGCATCCCCAGTGGTGCCAGTGCACTCTCTGGGCTCACTGCAGTGCATCCCCAGTGGTGCCAGTGCACTCTCTTGACTCACTGCACTGCATCCCCAGTGGTGCCAGTGCACTCACTGGATTCACTGCACTGCATCCCCAGTGGTGCTAGTGCACTCTCTGGACTCACTGCAGTGCATCCCCAGTGGTACCAGTGCACTCTCTGGACTCACTGAAGTGCATTCTCAGTGGTGCCAGTGCGCTCTCTGGACTCACTGCAGTGCCTCCCCAGTGGTGCCAGTGCACTCTCTGGACTCACTGCACTGCATCCCCAGTGCTGCCAGTGCACTCTCTGGACTCACTGCACTGCATCCCCAGTGGTGCCAGTGCACTCTCTGGACTCACTGCAGTGCATCCCCAGTGGTGCCAGTGCACTCTCTGGACTCACTGCACTGCATCCCCAGTGGTACCAGTGCACTCTGTGGACTCACTGCAGTGCATCCCCAGTGTTGCCAGTGCACTCTCTGGACTCACTGCACTGCATCCCCAGTGGTGCCAATGCACTCTCTGGACTCACTGCACTGCATCCCCAGTGGTGCCAGTGCACTCTCTGGACTCACTGCACTGCATTCCAAGTGGTGCCAGTGCACTCTCTGGACTCACTGCAGTGCATCCCCAGTGGTGGCAGTGCACTCTCTGGACTCACTGAAGTGCATCCCCAGTGGTGCCAGTGCACTCACTGGACTCACTATACTGCATCACCAGTGGTGCCAGTGCACTCTCTGGACTCACTGCACTGCATCCCCAGTGTTGCCAGTGCATTCACTGGACTCACTGTACTGCATCTCCAGTGGTGCCAGTGCACTCTCTGGGCTCACTGCAGTGCATCCCCAGTGGTGCCAGTGCACTCTCTGGACTCACTGCACTGCATCCCCAGTGCTGCCAGTGCACTCACTGGATTCACTGAACTACATTCCCAGTGGTGCTAGTGCACTCTCTGGACTCACTGCAGTGCATCCCCAGTGGTGCCAGTGCACTCTTTGGACTCACTGAAGTGCATTCTCAGTGGTGCCAGTGCACTCTCTGGACTCACTGCACTGCATCCCCAGTGGTGCCAGTGCGCTCTCTGGACTCACTGAAGTGCATTCTCAGTGGTGCCAGTGCACTCTCTGGACTCACTGCAGTGCATCCCCAGTGGTGCCAGTACACTCTCTGGACTCACTGCAGTGCATCCCCAGTGGTGCCAGTGCACTCACTGGACGGACTGCACTGCATCCCCAGTGGTGCCAGTGCACTCTCTGGACTCACTGCACTGCATCCCCAGTGGTGCCAGTGCACTCACTGGATTCACTGCACTGCATCCCCAGTGGTGCTAGTGCACTCTCTGGACTCACTGCAGTGCATCCCCAGTGGTACCAGTGCACTCTCTGGACTCACTGAAGTGCATTCTCAGTGGTGCCAGTGCACTCTGTGGACTCACTGCAGTGCATCCCCAGTGGTGCCAGTGCGCTCTCTGGACTCACTGCAGTGCATTCCCAGTGGTGCCAGTGCACTCTCTGGACTCACTGCACTGCATCCCCAGTGCTGCCAGTGCACTCTCTGGACTCACTGCACTGCATCCCCAGTGGTGCCAGTGCACTCTCTGGACTCACTGCACTGCATCCCCAGTGGTGCCAGTGCACTCTCTGGACTCACTGCACTGCATCCCCAGTGGTACCAGTGCACTCTGTGGACTCACTGCAGTGCATCCCCAGTGGTGCCAGTGCACTCTCTGGACTCACTGCACTGCATCCCCAGTGGTGCCAATGCACTCTCTGGACTCACTGCACTGCATCCCCAGTGGTGCCAGTGCACTCTCTGGACTCACTGAAGTGCATCCCCAGTGGTGCCAGTGCACTCTCTGGAGTCACTGCACTGCATCCCCAGTGGTGCTAGTGCACTCTGTGGACTCACTGCAGTGCATCCCCAGTGGTGCCAGTGCACTCTCTGGACTCACTGAAGGGCATTCTCAGTGGTGCCAGTGCACTCTCTGGACTCACTGCACTGCATCCCCAGTGGTGCCAGCACACTCACTGGATTGACTGCACTGCATCCCCAGTGGTGCCAGTGCACTCTCTGGACTCACCGCACCGCATCCCCAGTGGTGCCAGTGCACTCTCTGGAGTAACTGCAGTGCATCACCAGTGGTGCCAGTGCCCTCTCTGGACTCACTGCACTGCATCCCCAATGGTGAGAGTGCACTCTCTGGACTCACTGCAGTGCATCCCCAGTGGTGCCAGAGCACTCTCTGGACTCACTGCAGTGCATCCCCAGTGGTGCCAGTGCACTCTCTGGACTCACTGCACCGCATCCCCAGTGGTGCCAGTGCACTCTCTGGACTCCCGGCACCGCATCCCCAGTGGTGCCAGTGCACTCTCTGGGCTCACTGCAGTGCATCCCCAGTGGTGCCAGTGCACTCTCTGGACTCACTGCACTGCATCCCCAGTGCTGCCAGTGCACTCTCTGGACTCATTGCACTGCATCCCCAGTGGTGCCAGTGCACTCTCTGGACTCACTGCACTGCATCCCCAGTGGTGCCAGTGCACTCTCTGGACTCACTGAAGGGCATCCCCAGTGGTGCCAGTGCACTCTCTGGACTCACTGCACTGCATCCCCAGTGGTACCAGTGCACTCTGTGGACTCACTGCAGTGCATCCCCAGTGGTGCCAGTGCACTCTCTGGACTCACTGCACTGCATCCCCAGTGGTGCCAATGCACTCTCTGGACTCACTGCACTGCATCCCCAGTGGTGCCAGTGCACTCTCTGGACTCACTGCACTGCATCCCAAGTGGTGCCAGTGCACTCTCTGGAGTCACTAAACTGCATCCCCAGTGGTGCCAGTGCACTCTCTGGACTCGCGTCACTGCATCCCCAGTAGTGCCAGTGCACTCTCTGGACTCACTGAAGTGCATCCCCAGTGGTGCCAGTGTACTCTCTGGACTCACTGCAGTGCATCCCCAGTGGTACTAGTGCACCCTGGACTCACTGCAGTGCATCCCCAGTGGTGCCAGTGCACTCTCTGGACTCACTGCACTGCATCCCCAGTGGTGCCAGTGCACTCTCTGGACTCACTGCAGTGCATTCCCGGTGGTGCCAGTGCACTCTCTGGACTCACTGCAGTGCATCTCCAGTGGTGCTATTGCACTCTGGACTCACTGCAGTGCATCCCCAGTGGTGCCAGTGCACTCTCTGGACTCACTGCACTGCATCCCCAGTGGTGCCAGTGCACTCTCTGGACTCACTGCACCGCATCCCCAGTGGTGCCAGTGCACTCTCTAGAGTCACTGCGCTGCATTCCCAGTGGTGCCAGTGCACTCTCTGGACTCACTGTACTGCATCCCCAGTGGTGCCAAAGCACTCTCTGGACTCCCGCCACCGCATCCCCAGTGGTGCCACTGCACTCTCTGGACTCACTGCACTGCATCCCCAGTGGTGCCAGTGCACTCTCTGGACTCACTGCACCGCATCCCCAGTGGTGCCAGTGCACTCTCTGGAGTGACTGCAGTGCATCCCCAGTGGTGCCAGTGCACTCTCTGGACTCACTGCAGTGCATCCCTAGTGGTGCCAGTGCACTCTCTGGACTCACTGCACTGCATCCCCAGTGCTGCCAGTGCTCTCTCTGGACTCACTGCACTGCATCCCCAGTGGTGCCAGTGCACTCTCTGGACTCACTGCAGTGCATCACCAGTGGTGCCAGTGCACTCTGTGGACACACTGAAGTGCATTCTCAGTGGTGCCAGTGCACTCTCTGGACTCACTGCGCTGCATCCCCAGTGGTGCCAGTACACTCACTGGACTCACTGCACTGCATCCCCAGTGGTGCCAGTGCAGTCTCTACACTCACTGAAGTGCATCTCCAGTGGTGCCAGTGAACTCTCTGGACTCACTGCACTGCATCCCCAGTGCTGCCAGTGCACTCTCTGGACTCACTGCACTGCATCCCTAGTGGTGCCAGGGCACTCTCTGCAGACACTGCAGTGCATCCCCAAAGGTGACAGTGCACTCTCTGGACTCACTGCACTGCATCCCCAGTGGTGCCAATGCACTCTCTGGACTCACTGCACTACTCCAGCCGCGGCAGTCGCTCCAGCCGCGGTAGCCCTCCAGCCTCGCAGCCGCGGCAGCCGCGGCAGCCGCTCCAGCCGCTGCAGCCGCTCCAGCCGCGGAAGCCGCGGCCGCCGCTCCAAACGCGGCAGGCGCTCCAACAGCGGCAACCGCTGCAGTCGTGGCATCCGCTCCACTCGGTAGCGGCTGGAGCGGCTGCCGCGTCTAGAGCGGCTGGAGCGGCTGCCGCCGCTGGAGCTCCTGCCGCGTTTGGAGCGGTTACCGCGGCTGGAGCGGCTGGAACGGCTGCCGCGGCTGGAGCGTCTGCCGCGGCTGGAGGGGCTACCGCGGCTGGAGCGGTTGACGCGGCTGGAGCGGAAACCGAGGCTGGAGCGCCACTCTCTGGTATCACTGCACTGCATCACCAGTGGTGCCAGTGCACTCTCTGGACTCACTGCACTGCATCACCAGTGGTGCCAGTGCACTCACTGGACTCACTGCAGTGCATCCCCAGTGGTGCCATTGCACTCTCTGGACTCACTGCACTGCATCCCCAGTGACGCTAGTGCACTCTCTGGACTCACTGCAGTGCATCCCCAGTGGTGCCAGTGCACTCTCTGGACACAGTGAAGTGCATTTTCAGTGGTGCCAGTGCACTCTCTGGACTCACTGCACTGCATCCCCAGTGGTGCCAGTGCACTCTCTGGACTCACTGCACTGCATCGCCAGTGGTGCCAGTGCACTCTCTGGGCTCACTGCAGTGCATCCCCAGTGGTGCCAGTGCACTCTCTGGACTCACTGCACTGCATCCCCAGTGGTGCCAGTGCACTCTGTGGACTCACTGCACTGCATCCACAGTGGTGCCAGTACACTCTCTGGACTCACTGAATTGCATCCCCCGTGGTGCAAGTGCACTCTCTGGACTCACTGGAGTGCATCACCTGTGGTGCCAGTGTACTCTCTGGACTCACTGCACTGCATCCCCAGTGGTGCCAGTGCACTCTCTGGACTCACTGCACTGCATTCTCAGTGGTGCCAGTGCACTCTCTGGACTCACTGCAGGGCATCCCCAGTGGTGCCAGTGCTATCCCTGGACTCACTGTAGTGCATCCCCAGTGGTGCCAGTGCACTCTCTGGACTCACTGCAGTGCATCCCCAGTCCTGCCAGTGCACTCTCTGGACTCACTGAAGTGCATTCTCAGTGGTGCCAGTGCACTCTCTGGACTCACTGCACTGCATCCCCAGTGGTGCCAGTGCACTCACTGGACTCACTGCACTGCATCCCCAGTGGTGCCAGTGCACTCTCTGGGCTCACTGCAGGGCATCCCCAGTGGTGCCAGTGCACTCTCTGGACTCACTGCAGTGCATCCCCAGTGGTGCCAGTGCTATCCCTGGATTCACTGTAGTGCATCCCCACTGGTGCCAGTGCACTCTCTGGACTCACTGCAGGGCATCCCCAGTGGTGCCAGTGCACTCTCTGGACTCACTGCAGTGCATCCCCAGTGGTGCCATTGCACTCTCTGCACTCACTTCACTGCATCGCCAGTGGTGCCAGTGCACTCTCTGGACTCACTGCACTGCATTCCCTGTGGTGACAGTGAAGTCTTTGGACTCACTGCACTCCATCCCCACTGGTGCCTTTGCACTCCCTGGACTCACTGCACTGCTCCAGCCGCGGCAGCCGCTCCAGCCGCGGTAGCCCTCCAGCCGTGGCAGCCGCTCCACTCGGTAGCGGCTGGAGCGGTTGACTCGGCTGGAGCGGCTGGAGCGGCTGCCGCGGCTGGAGCGGCTGCCGCGGTTGGAGCGGCTGCCGCGGCTGCCGCGGTTGGAGCGGATGCCGCGGCTGGAGCGGCTGGAGCGGCTGCCGCGGCTGGAGCGGCTGGAGCGGCTGCCGCGGCTGGAGCGGCTGGAGCGGATGCCGCGGCTGGAGCGGCTGCCGCGGCTGTAGCAGTGCAGTGAGTCCAGAGAGTGCACTGGCACCACTGGGGATGCAGTGCAGTGAGTCCAGAGAGTGCACTGGCAGCACTGGAGATGCAGTGCAGTGAGTCCAGAGAGTGCACTGGCACCACTGGGGATGCAATGCAGTGAGTCCAGAGAGTGCACTGGCACCACTGGGCATGCAGTGCAGTTAGTCCAGAGAGTGCACTGGCACCACTGGGGATGCAGTGCCGTGAGTCCAGAGAATGCACTGGCACCACTGGGGATACGGTGCCGGGAGTCCAGAGAGTGCACTGACACCACTGGGGATGCGGTGCCTGGAGTCCAGAGAGTGCTTTGGCACCACTGGGGATGCA
This sequence comes from Anser anser, assembly GCF_964211835.1. Lineage (NCBI taxonomy): Eukaryota > Metazoa > Chordata > Aves > Anseriformes > Anatidae > Anser > Anser anser. The sequence continues at coordinate 111,666 of NC_139752.1, forward strand.
GTGCAGTGAGTCCACAGACTGCACTGACACCAGTGGGAATGCGGTGCAGTGAGTCCAGAGAGTGCAATGGCACCACTGGGGATGCACTGCAGTGAGTCCAGAGTTCACTAGCACCACTGGGGATGCAGAGCAGTGAGTCCAGAGTGTCCACTGGCACCACTGAGAATGCATTTCAGTGAGTCCAGAGAGTGCCGCTCCAGCCGCGGCAGCCGCTCCAGCCGCTCCAGCCGCGGCAGCCGCTCCAGCCCCTCCAGCCGCGCCAGCCTCTCCATCCGCGGCAGCCGCTACAGCCGCGGTAGCCGCTCCAGCAGCTCCAGCCGCGGCAGCCGCTCCAGCCGCTTACGAGTGGAGCGGCTGCCACGGCTGGAGGGCTACCGCGGCTGGAGCGGCTGCCGCGGCTGTAGCAGTGCAGTGAGTCCAGAGAGTGCACTGGCACCACTGGGGATGCAGTGCTGTGAGTCCAGAGAGTGCACTGACACCACTGGGGATGCACTTCAGTCAGTCCAGTGAGTGTACTGGCACCACTGGGGATGCACTGCAGTGAGTCCAGAGAGTGCACTGGCTCCACTGAGAATGAACTTCAGTGAGTCCAGAGAGTGCACTGGCACCACTGGGGATGCACTGCAGTGAGTCCAGAGAGTGCACTGGCAGGATTGGGGATGCAGTGCAGTGAGTCCAGAGAGTGCACTGGCACCACTAGGGATGCCCTGCAGTGAGTCCAGAGAGCGCACTGGCACCAATGGGGATGCCCTGCAGTGAGTCCAGAGAGTGCACTGGCACCACTGGGGATGCACTGCAGTGAGTCCAGAGAGTGCACTGGCAGCACTGGGGATGCACTCCAGTGAGTCCAGAGAGTGCACTTGCACCACGGGGGATGCACTGCAGTGAGTCCAGAGAGCGCACTGGCACCACTGGGGATGCACTGCAGTGAGTCCAGAGAGCGCACTGGCACCACTGGGGATGCAGTGCAGTGAGTCCAGAGAGCGCACTGGCACCACTGGGGATGCAGTGCAGTGAGTCCAGAGAGTGCACTGGCACCACTGGTGATGCAGTGCAGTGAGTCCAGAGAGTGCACTGGCACCACAGGTGATGCACTCCAGTGAGTCCAGAGAGTGCACTTGCACCACGGGGGATGCACTGCAGTGAGTCCAGAGAGCGCACTGGCACCACTGGGGATGCACTTCAGTGTGTCCAGAGAGTGCACTGGCACCACTGGGGATGCACTGCAGTGAGTCCAGAGAGTGCACTGGCACCACTGGTGATGCAGTGCAGTGAGTCCAGAGAGTGGCGCTCCAGCCTCGGTTTCCGCTCCAGCCGCGTCAACCGCTCCAGCCGCGGTCGCCCCTCCAGCCGCGGCAGACGCTCTAGACGCTTCAACCGCGTCAGCCTCTCCAGACGCGTTAGCCCCTCCAGCCGCGGCAGCCGCTCCAGCCGCGGAAGCCGCTCCAGCCGCTCTAGCCGCGGCAGCCGCTCCAGCCGCTACCGAGTGGAGCGGCTGCCACGGCTGGAGCGGTTGCCGAGGTTGGAGCGCCTGCCGCGTTTGGAGCGGCTGCCGCGGCTTCCGCGGCTGGTGCGGCTGCCGCGGTTGGAGAGACTGCCGCGTATGCCGCGTACGGAGCGGCTGCCGCGGCTGGAGCGGCTGCCGCGGCTGCCGCGGCTGCCGAGGCTGGAGGGCTACCGCGGCTGGAGCGACTGCCGCGGCTGGAGTAGTGCAGTGAGTCCAGAGAGTGCCCTGGCACCACTAGGGATGCAGCGCAGTGAGTCCAGAGAGTGCACTGGCACCACTGAGAATGCACTTCAGTGTGTCCAAGGAGTGTACTGGCACCACTGGTGATGCACTGCAGTGAGTCCAGAGAGTGCAATGGCACCACTCGGGATGCAGTGCAGTGAGTCCAGAGTGCATTAGCAGCACTGGGGATGCATTGACGCGAGTCCAGAGAGTGCACTGGCACCACTGGGGATGCACTGCAGTCACTCCAGAGAGTGCACTGGCACCACTGGGGATGCGGTAGCGGGAGTCCAGAGAGTGCTTTGGCACCACTGGGGATGCAGTACAGTGAGTCCAGAGAGTGCACAGGCACCACTGGGGATGCAGCGCAGTGACTCTAGAGAGTGCACTGGCACCACTGGGGATGCGGTGCAGTGAGTCCAGAGAGTGCACGCGCTCCACTGGGGATGCACTTCAGTGAGTCCAGAGAGTGCACGCGCTCCACTGGGGATGCAGTACAGTGAGTCCAGAGAGTGCACTGTCACCACTGGGGATGCACTGCAGTGAATCCAGAGTGCACTAGCACCACTGGGGATGCAGTGCAGTGAGTCCAGAGAGTGCACTGGCACCACCGGGAATGCACTGCAGTGAGTCCAGAGAGTGCAGTGGCACCACTGGGGATGCACTTCAGTGAGTCCAGAGAGTGCACTGGCACCACTGGGGATGCAGTGACGCGAGTCCAGAGAGTGCACTGGCACCACTGGGGATGCACTGCAGTCACTCCAGAGAGTGCACTGGCACCACTGGGGATGCGCTGCAGTGACTCTAGAGAGTGCACTGGCACCACTGCGGATGCGGTGCAGTGAGTCCAGAGAGTGCACTGGCAGCACTGGGGATGCAGTGCAGTGAGTCCAGAGAGTGCACTGGCACCACAGGTGATGCACTCCAGTGAGTCCAGAGAGTGCACTTGCACCACGGGGGATGCACTGCAGTGACGCCAGAGAGTGCACTGGCAGCATTGGAGTGCAGTGCAGTGAGTCCAGAGAGTGCACTGGCACCACTGGGGATGCAGTGCAGTGAGTCCAGAGAGTGCACTGGCACCACTGGGGATGCACTGCAGTGAGTCCTGAGAGTACACTGGCTCCACCGGGGATGCAGTGCAGTGATTCCAGAGAGTGCACTGGCACCACTGGGGATGCAGTGCAGTGAGTCCTGAGATTGCACTGGCACCACTGGGGATGCAGTGCTGTGACTCCAGAGAGCGCACTGGCACCACTGGGGATGCACTGCAGTGAGTCCAGAGAGTGCACTGGCACCACTGGGGATGCACTGCTGTGAGTCCAGAGAGTGCACTGGCACCACTGGGGATGCACTGCAGTGACTCGAAAGAGTGCACTGGCACCACTGGGGAAGCAGTGCAGTGAGTCCAGAGAGTGCACTGGCAGCACTGGGGATGCACTGCAGTGAGTCCAGAGAGTGCACTGTCACTACTGGGGATGCAGTGCAGTGAGTCCAGAGAGTGCACTGGCACCACTGAGAATGCACTTCAGTGAGTCCAGAGAGTGCACTGGCACCACTGGGGATGCACTGCAGTGAGTCCAGAGATTGCACTGGCACCACTGGGGATGCAGTACAGTGAGTCCACACAGTGCACTAGCACCACTGGGGATGCAGTACAGTGAGTCCAGAGAGTGCACTAGCACCACTGGGGATGCACTGCTGTGAGTCCAGAGAGTGCTCTTGCACCACAGGGGATGCAGTGCAGTGACTCAAGAGAGTGCACTGGCAGCACTGGGGATGCACTGCAGTGAGTCCAGAGAGTGTACTAGCACCACTGGGGATGCACTGAAGTCAGTCCAGAGAGTGCACTGGTACCACTGAGAATGCACTTCAGTGAGTCCAGAGAGTGCACTGGCACCACTGGGGATGCACTGCAGTGAGTCCACAGAGTGCACTAGCACTACTGGGGATGCAGTGCAGTGAGTCCAGAGAGTGTGCTGGAACCACTGGGGATGCAGTGCAGTGAGTCCAGAGAGTGCACTGGCACCACTGGGGATGCAGTGCAGTGACTCCAGAGAGTGCACTGGCACCACTGGAGATGCACTGCAGTGAGTCCAGTGAGTGCACCGGCACCACTGGGGATGCAGTGCAGTGAGTCCAGAGAGTGCAGTGGCACCACTGGGGATGCAGTGCAGTGAGTCCAGAGAGTGCACTGGCAGCACTGGGGATGCAGTTCAGTGAGTCCAGAGAGTGCACTGGCACCACTGGGGATGCAGTGCAGTGAGTCCAGAGAGTGCACTGGCACCACTGAGAATGCAGTGCTGTGACTCCAGAGAGCACAGAGGCACCACTGGGGATGCAGTGCAGTGAGTCCAGAGAGTGCACTGGCACCACTGGGGATGCACTGCAGTGAGCCCAGAGAGTGCACTGGCACCACTGGGGATGCACTGCAGTCAGTCCAGAGAGTGCACTGGCACCACTGGGGATGCAGTGCAGTGAGTCCAGTGAGTATACTGGCGCTACTGGGGATGCACTGCAGTGAGTCCAGAGAGTGCACTGGCACCACTGAGAATGCACTTCAGTGAGTCCAGAGAGTGCACTGGCACCACTGGGGATGCACTGCAGTGAGTCCAGAGAGTGCACTGGCACCACTGGGGATGCACTGCAGTGAGTCCAGAGAGTGCACTGGCACCACTGGAGATGCAGTACAGTGAGTCCAGAGAGTGCACTGGCACCACTGGGGATGCGGTGCTGGGAGTCCAGAGAGTGCTTTGGCACCAGTGGGTATGCAGTGCAGTTACTCCAGAGACTGCACTGGCACCACCGGGGGTGCAGTGCAGTGAGTCCAGAGAGTGCACTGGCACCACTGGGGATGCAGTGCAGTGAGTCCAGAGATTGCACTGGCACCACTGGGGATGCAGTGCTGTGACTCCAGAGAGCGCACTGGCACCAATGGGGATGCAGTGCAGTGAGCCCAGAGAGTGCACTGGCACCACTGGGGATGCACTGCAGTGAGCCCAGAGAGTGCACTGGCACCAGTGGGGATGCACTGCAGTGAGTCCACAGAGTGCACTGGCACCACTGGGGAAGCAGTGCAGTGAGTCCAGAGAGTGCACTGGCACCAGTGGGGATGCACTGCAGTGAGTCCAGAGAGTGCACTGGCACCACTGGGGATGCACTGCAGTGAGTCCTGAGAGTACACTGGCTCCACCGGGGATGCAGTGCAGTGAGTCCAGAGAGTGCACTGGCACCACTGGGGATGCAGTGCAGTGAGTCCTGAGATTGCACTGGCACCACTGGGGATGCAGTGCTGTGACTCCAGAGAGCGCACTGGCACCACTGGGGATGCACTGCAGTGAGTCCAGAGAGTGCACTGGCACCACTGGGGATGCACTGCAGTGAGTCCAGAGAGTGCACTGGCACCACTGGGGATGCACTGCAGTGACTCGAAAGAGTGCACTGGCACCACTGGGGATGCAGTGCAGTGAGTTCAGAGAGAACACTGGCACCACTGAGAATGCACTTCAGTGAGCCCAGAGAGTGCACATGCAACACTGGGGATGCAGTGCAGTGAGTCCAGAGATTGCACTGGCACCACTGGGGATGCAGTACAGTGAGTCCACACAGTGCACTAGCACCCCTGGGGATGCAGTACAGTGAGTCCAGAGAGTGCACGGGCAGCACTGGGGATGCAGTGCAGTGAGTCCAGAGAGTGCACTGGCACCACTGGGGATGCAGTGCAGTGATGCCAGAGAGTGCACTGGCAGCATTGGAGTGCAGTGCAATGAGTCCAGAGAGTGCACTGGCACCACTGGGGATGCAGTACAGTGAGTCCAGAGAGTGCACTGTCACCACTGGGGATGCACTGCAGTGAGTCCAGAGTGCACTAGCACCACTGGGGATGCAGTGCAGTGAGTCCAGAGAGTGCACAGGCACCACCGGGAATGCACTGCAGTGAGTCCAGAGAGTGCAGTGGCACCACTGGGGATGCACTTCAGTGAGTCCAGAGAGTGCACTGGCACCACTGGGGATGCACTGCAGTCACTCCAGAGAGTGCACTGGCACCACTGGGGATGCGCTGCAGTGACTCTAGAGAGTGCACTGGCACCACTGCGGATGCGGTGCAGTGAGTCCAGAGAGTGCACTGGCACCACAGGTTATGCAGTGCAGTGAGTCCAGAGAGTGCACTGGCAGCACTGGGGATGCAGTGCAGTGAGTCCAGAGAGTGCACAGGCACCACAGGTGATGCACTCCAGTGAGTCCAGAGAGTGCACTTGCACCACGGGGGATGCACTGCAGTGACGCCAGAGAGTGCACTGGCAGCATTGGAGTGCAGTGCAGTGAGTCCAGAGAGTGCACTGGCACCACTGGGGATGCAGTGCAGTGAGTCCAGAGAGTGCACTGGCACCACTGGGGATGCACTGCAGTGAGTCCTGAGAGTACACTGGCTCCACCGGGGATGCATTGCAGTGAGTCCAGAGAGTGCACTGGCACCACTGGGGATGCAGTGCAGTGAGTCCTGAGATTGCACTGGCACCACTGGGGATGCAGTGCTGTGACTCCAGAGAGCGCACTGGCACCACTGGGGATGCACTGCAGTGAGTCCAGAGAGTGCACTGGCACCACTGGGGATGCACTGCAGTGAGTCCAGAGAGTGCACTGGCACCACTGGGGATGCACTGCAGTGACTCGAAAGAGTGCACTGGCACCACTGGGGAAGCAGTGCAGTGAGTCCAGAGAGTGCAGAGGCACCACTGGTGATGCAGTTTAGTGAGTCCAGAGAGTGCACTGGCAGCACTGGGGATGCAGTGCAGTGAGTCCAGAGATTGCACTGGCACCACTGGGGATGCAGTACAGTGAGTCCACACAGTGCACTAGCACCACTGGGGATGCAGTACAGTGAGTCCAGAGAGTGCACTAGCACCACTGGGGATGCAGTGCAGTGAGTCCAGAGAGTGCACTGGCACCACTGGGGATACACTGCTGTGAGTCCAGAGAGTGCACTGGAACCACTGGGGATGCAGTGCAGTGACTCCAGAGAGTGCACTGGCACCACTGGGGATGCACTGCAGTGAGTCCAGTGAGTGCACTGGCACCACTGGGCAAGCAGTGCAGTGAGTCCAGAGAGTGCAGTGGCACCACTGGGGATGCAGTGCAGTGAGTCCAGAGAGTGCACTGGCACCACTGGGGATGCAGTTCAGTGAGTCCAGAGAGTGCACTGGCACCACTGGGGATGCAGTGCAGTGAGTCCAGAGAGTGCACTGGCACCACTGAGAATGCAGTGCTGTGACTCCAGAGAGCACAGAGGCACCACTGGGGATGCAGTGCAGTGAGTCCAGAGAGTGCACTGGCACCACTGGGGATGCACTGCAGTGAGCCCAGAGAGTGCACTGGCACCAGTGGGGATGCACTGCAGTCAGTCCAGAGAGTGCACTGGCACCACTGGGGATGCAGTGCAGTGAGTCCAGTGAGTATACTGGCGCTACTGGGGATGCACTGCAGTGAGTCCAGAGAGTGCACTGGCACCACTGAGAATGCACTTCAGTGAGTCCAGAGAGTGCACTGGCACCACTGGGGATGCACTGCAGTGAGTCCAGAGAGAGCACTGGCACTACTGGGGATGCACTGCAGTGAGTCCAGAGAGTGCACTGGCACCACTGGGGATGCAGTACAGTGAGTCCAGAGAGTGCACTGGCACCACTGGGGATGCGGTGCTGGGAGTCCAGAGAGTGCTTTGGCACCAGTGTGGATGCAGTGTAGTTACTCCAGAGAGTGCACTGGCACCACCGGGGGTGCAGTGCAGTGAGTCCAGAGAGTGCACTGGCACCACTGGGGATGCAGTGCAGTGAGTCCAGAGATTGCACTGGCACCACTGGGGATGCAGTGCTGTGACTCCAGAGAGCGCACTGGCACCAATGGGGATGCAGTGCAGTGAGTCCAGAGAGTGCACTGGCACCACTGGGGATGCACTGCAGTGAGCCCAGAGAGTGCACTGGCACCAGTGGGGATGCACTGCAGTGAGTCCACAGAGTGCACTGGCACCACTGGGGAAGCAATGCAGTGAGTCCAGAGAGTGCACTGGCACCACTGGGGATGCACTCCAGTGAGTCCAGAGAGTGCACTTGCACCACGGGGGATGCACTGCAGTGACGCCAGAGAGTGCACTGGCAGCATTGGAGTGCAGTGCAGTGAGTCCAGAGAGTGCACTGGCACCACTGGGGATGCAGTGCAGTGAGTCCAGAGAGTGCACTGGCACCACTGGGGATGCACTGCAGTGAGTCCTGAGAGTACACTGGCTCCACCGGGGATGCATTGCAGTGAGTCCAGAGAGTGCACTGGCACCACTGGGGATGCAGTGCATTGAGTCCTGAGATTGCACTGGCACCACTGGGGATGCAGTGCTGTGACTCCAGAGAGCGCACTGGCACCACTGGGGATGCACTGCAGTGAGTCCAGAGAGTGCACTGGCACCACTGGGGATGCACTGCAGTGAGTCCAGAGAGTGCACTGGCACCACTGGGGATGCACTGCAGTGACTCGAAAGAGTGCACTGGCACCACTGGGGAAGCAGTGCAGTGAGTCCAGAGAGTGCAGAGGCACCACTGGTGATGCAGTTTAGTGAGTCCAGAGAGTGCACTGGCAGCACTGGGGATGCAGTGCAGTGAGTCCAGAGATTGCACTGGCACCACTGGGGATGCAGTACAGTGAGTCCACACAGTGCACTAGCACCACTGGGGATGCAGTCCAGTGAGTCCAGAGAGTGCACTAGCACCACTGGGGATGCAGTGCAGTGAGTCCAGAGAGTGCACTGGCACCACTGGGGATGCACTGCTGTGAGTCCAGAGAGTGCACTGGAACCACTGGGGATGCAGTGCAGTGACTCCAGAGAGTGCACTGGCACCACTGGGGATGCAGTGCAGTGAGTCCAGAGAGTGCACTGGCACCACTGGGCAAGCAGTGCAGTGAGTCCAGAGAGTGCAGTGGCACCACTGGGGATGCAGTGCAGTGAGTCCAGAGAGTGCACTGGCAGCACTGGGGATGCAGTGCAGTGAGTCCAGAGAGTGCTTTGGCACCAGTGTGGATGCAGTGTAGTTACTCCAGAGAGTGCACTGGCACCACCGGGGGTGCAGTGCAGTGAGTCCAGAGAGTGCACTGGCACCACTGGGGATGCAGTGCAGTGAGTCCAGAGATTGCACTGGCACCACTGGGGATGCAGTGCTGTGACTCCAGAGAGCGCACTGGCACCAATGGGGATGCAGTGCAGTGAGTCCAGAGAGTGCACTGGCACCACTGGGGATGCACTGCAGTGAGCCCAGAGAGTGCACTGGCACCACTGGGGATGCAGTGCAGTGAGTCCAGAGAGTGCAGTGGCACCACTGGGGATGCAGTGCAGTGAGTCCAGAGAGTGCACTGGCAGCACTGGGGATGCAGTGCAGTGAGTCCAGAGAGTGCACTGGCACCACTGGGGTGCAGTTCAGTGAGTCCAGAGAGTGCACTGGCACCACTGGGGATGCAGTGCAGTGAGTCCAGAGAGTGCACTGGCACCACTGAGAATGCAGTGCTGTGACTCCAGAGAGCGCAGAGGCACCACTGGGGATGCAGTGCAGTGAGTCCAGAGAGTGCAGTGGCACCACTGGGGATGCACTTCAGTGAGTCCAGAGAGTGCACTGGCACCACTGGGGATGCACTGCAGTCACTCCAGAGAGTGCACTGGCACCACTGGGGATGCGCTGCAGTGACTCTAGAGAGTGCACTGGCACCACTGCGGATGCGGTGCAGTGAGTCCAGAGAGTGCACTGGCACCACAGGTTATGCAGTGCAGTGAGTCCAGAGAGTGCACTGGCAGCACTGGGGATGCAGTGCAGTGAGTCCAGAGAGTGCACTGGCACCACAGGTGATGCACTCCAGTGAGTCCAGAGAGTGCACTTGCACCACGGGGGATGCACTGCAGTGACGCCAGAGAGTGCACTGGCAGCATTGGAGTGCAGTGCAGTGAGTCCAGAGAGTGCACTGGCACCACTGGGGATGCAGTGCAGTGAGTCCAGAGAGTGCACTGGCACCACTGGGGATGCACTGCAGTGAGTCCTGAGAGTACACTGGCTCCACCGGGGATGCATTGCAGTGAGTCCAGAGAGTGCACTGGCACCACTGGGGATGCAGTGCAGTGAGTCCTGAGATTGCACTGGCACCACTGGGGATGCAGTGCTGTGACTCCAGAGAGCGCACTGGCACCACTGGGGATGCAGTGCAGTGAGTCCAGAGAGTGCACTGGCACCACTGGGGATGCACTGCAGTGAGTCCAGAGAGTGCACTGGCACCACTGGGGATGCACTGCAGTGACTCGAAAGAGTGCACTGGCACCACTGGGGAAGCAGTGCAGTGAGTCCAGAGAGTGCAGAGGCACCACTGGTGATGCAGTTTAGTGAGTCCAGAGAGTGCACTGGCAGCACTGGGGATGCAGTGCAGTGAGTCCAGAGATTGCACTGGCACCACTGGGGATGCAGTACAGTGAGTCCACACAGTGCACTAGCACCACTGGGGATGCAGTACAGTGAGTCCAGAGAGTGCACTAGCACCACTGGGGATGCAGTGCAGTGAGTCCAGAGAGTGCACTGGCACCACTGGGGATGCACTGCTGTGAGTCCAGAGAGTGCTCTTGCACCACAGGGGATGCAGTGCAGTGACTCAAGAGAGTGCACTGGCAGCACTGGGGATGCACTGCAGTGAGTCCAGAGAGTGTACTAGCACCACTGGGGATGCACTGAAGACAGTCCAGAGAGTGCACTGGTACCACTGAGAATGCACTTCAGTGAGTCCAGAGAGTGCACTGGCACCACTGGGGATGCACTGCAGTGAGTCCACAGAGTGCACTAGCACTACTGGGGATGCAGTGCAGTGAGTCCAGAGAGTGTGCTGGAACCACTGGGGATGCAGTGCAGTGAGTCCTGAGAGTGCACTGGAACCACTGGGGATGCAGTGCAGTGACTCCAGAGAGTGCACTGGCACCACTGGGGATGCACTGCAGTGAGTCCAGTGAGTGCACTGGCACCACTGGGCAAGCAGTGCAGTGAGTCCAGAGAGTGCAGTGGCACCACTGGGGATGCAGTGCAGTGAGTCCAGAGAGTGCACTGGCAGCACTGGGGATGCAGTGCAGTGAGTCCAGAGAGTGCACTGGCACCACTGGGGATGCAGTTCAGTGAGTCCAGAGAGTGCACTGGCACCAATGGGGATGCAGTGCAGTGAGTCCAGAGAGTGCACTGGCACCACTGAGAATGCAGTGCTGTGACTCCAGAGAGCACAGAGGCACCACTGGGGATGCAGTGCAGTGAGTCCAGAGAGTGCACTGGCACCACTGGGGATGCACTGCAGTGAGCCCAGAGAGTGCACTGGCACCAGTGGGGATGCACTGCAGTCAGTCCAGAGAGTGCACTGGCACCACTGGGGATGCAGTGCAGTGAGTCCAGTGAGTATACTGGCGCTACTGGGGATGCACTGCAGTGAGTCCAGAGAGTGCACTGGCACCACTGAGAATGCACTTCAGTGAGTCCAGAGAGTGCACTGGCACCACTGGGGATGCACTGCAGTGAGTCCAGAGAGAGCACTGGCACTACTGGGGATGCACTGCAGTGAGTCCAGAGAGTGCACTGGCACCACTGGGGATGCAGTACAGTGAGTCCAGAGAGTGCACTGGCACCACTGGGGATGCGGTGCTGGGAGTCCAGAGAGTGCTTTGGCACCAGTGTGGATGCAGTGCAGTTACTCCAGAGAGTGCACTGGCACCACCGGGGGTGCAGTGCAGTGAGTCCAGAGAGTGCACTGGCACCACTGGGGATGCAGTGCAGTGAGTCCAGAGATTGCACTGGCACCACTGGGGATGCAGTGCTGTGACTCCAGAGAGCGCACTGGCACCAATGGGGATGCAGTGCAGTGAGTCCAGAGAGTGCACTGGCACCACTGGGGATGCACTGCAGTGAGCCCAGAGAGTGCACTGGCACCAGTGGGGATGCACTGCAGTGAGTCCACAGAGTGCACTGGCACCACTGGGGAAGCAGTGCAGTGAGTCCAGAGAGTGCACTGGCACCAGTGGGGATGCACTGCAGTGAGTCCAGAGAGTGCACTGGCACCACTGGGGATGCACTGCAGTGAGTCCTGAGAGTACACTGGCTCCACCGGGGATGCAGTGCAGTGAGTCCAGAGAGTGCACTGGCACCACTGGGGATGCAGTGCAGTGAGTCCTGAGATTGCACTGGCACCACTGGGGATGCAGTGCTGTGACTCCAGAGAGTGCACTGGCACCACTGGGGATGCACTGCAGTGACTCGAAAGAGTGCACTGGCACCACTGGGGAAGCAGTGCAGTGAGTCCAGAGAGTGCACTGGCACCACTGGGGATGCACTGCAGTGAGTCCAGAGAGTGCACTGTCACTACTGGGGATGCAGTGCAGTGAGTTCAGAGAGTGCACTGGCACCACTGAGAATGCACTTCAGTGAGTCCAGAGAGTTCACATGCACCACTGGGGATGCAGTGCAGTGAGTCCAGAGATTGCACTGGCACCACTGGGGATGCAGTACAGTGAGTCCACACAGTGCACTAGCACCACTGGGGATGCAGTACAGTGAGTCCAGAGAGTGCACTGGCAGCACTGGGGATGCAGTGCAGTGAGTCCAGAGAGTGCACTGGCACCACAGGTGATGCATTCCAGTGAGTCCAGAGAGTGCACTTGCACCACGGGGGATGCAGTGCAGTGACGCCAGAGAGTGCACTGGCAGCATTGGAGTGCAGTGCAATGAGTCCAGAGAGTGCACTGGCACCACTGGGGATGCAGTGCAGTGAGTCCAGAGAGTGCACTGGCACCACTGGGGATGCACTGCAGTGAGTCCTGAGAGTACACTGGCTCCACCGGGGATGCAGTGCAGTGAGTCCAGAGAGTGCACTGGCACCACTGGGGATGCAGTGCAGTGAGTCCTGAGATTGCACTGGCACCACTGGGGATGCACTGCTGTGAGTCCAGAGAGTGCTCTTGCACCACAGGGGATGCAGTGCAGTGACTAAAGGGAGTGCACTGGCACCACTGGGGATGCAGTGCAGTGAGTCCAGAGAGTGCACTGGCACCACTGGGGATGCAGTGCAGTGAGTCCAGAGAGTGCAATGGCACCACTGCGGATGCACTGCAGTGAGTCCAGAGAGTGCACTGGCTCCAATGGGGATGCAGTGCAGTGAGTCCAGAGAGTGCACTGGCACCACTGGGGATGCACTGCAGTGAGTCCAGAGAGTGTACTTGCACCACTGGGGATGCACTGAAATCAGTCCAGAGAGTGCACTGGCACCACTGAGAATGCACTTCAGTGAGTCCAGAGAGTGCACTGGCACCACTGGGGATGCACTGCAGTGAGTCCACAGAGTGCACTAGCACTACTGGGGATGCAGTGCAGTGAGTCCAGAGAGTGCGCTGGAACCACTGGGGATGCAGTGCAGTGAGTCCAGAGAGTGCACTGGAACCACTGGGGTTGCAGTGCAGTGACTCCAGAGAGTGCACTGGCACCACTGGGGATGCACTGCAGTGAGTCCAGTGAGTGCACTGGCACCACTGGGGATGCAGTGCAGTGAGTCCAGAGAGTGCACTGGCACCACTGGGGATGCAGTGCAGTGAGTCCAGAGAGTGCAGTGGCACCACTGGGGATGCAGTGCAGTGAGTCCAGAGAGTGCACTGGCAGCACTGGGGATGCAGTGCAGTGAGTCCAGAGAGTGCACTGGCACCACTGGGGTGCAGTTCAGTGAGTCCAGAGAGTGCACTGGCACCACTGGGGATGCAGTGCAGTGAGTCCAGAGAGTGCACTGGCACCACTGAGAATGCAGTGCTGTGACTCCAGAGAGCGCAGAGGCACCACTGGGGATGCAGTGCAGTGAGTCCAGAGAGTGCACTGGCACCACTGGGGATGCACTGCAGTGAGCCCAGAGAGTGCACTGGCACCACTGGGGATGCAGTGCAGTGAGTCCAGAGAGTGCACTGGCACCACTGGGGATGCAGTGCAGTGAGTCCAGAGAGTGCACTGGCAGCACTGGGGATGCAGTGCAGTGAGTCCAGAGAGTGCACTGGCACCACTGAGAATGCACTTCAGTGAGTCCAGAGAGTGCACTGGCACCACTGGGGATGCACTGCAGTGAGTCCAGAGAGTGCACTGGCACCACTGGGGATGCACTGCAGTGAGTCCAGAGAGTGCACTGGCACCACTGGGGATGCAGTGCAGTGAGTCCAGAGAGTGCACTGGCACCACTGGTGATGCAGTGCAGTGAGTCCAGAGAGTGCACTGGCAGCACTGGGGATGCAGTGCAGTGAGTCCAGAGAGTGCACTGGCACCACTGGGGATGCAGTTCAGTGAGTCCAGAGAGTGCACTGGCACCACTGGGGATGCAGTGCAGTGAGTCCAGAGAGTGCACTGGCACCACTGAGAATGCAGTGCTGTGACTCCAGAGAGCGCAGAGGCACCACTGGGGATGCAGTGCAGTGAGTCCAGAGAGTGCACTGGCACCACTGGGGATGCCCTTCAGTGAGTCCAGAGAGTGCACTGGCACCACTGGGGATGCAGTGCAGTGAGTCCAGAGAGTGCACTGGCACCACTGAGAATGCAGTGCTGTGAGTCCTGTGAGTATACTGGCAACACTGGGGATGCACTGCAGTGAGTCCAGAGAGTGCACTGGCACCACTGGGGATGCACTGCAGTGAGTCCAGAGAGTGCACTGGCACCACTGGGGATGCACTGCAGTGAGTCCAGAGAGTGCACTGGCACCACTGGGGATGCCCTTCAGTGAGTCCAGAGAGTGCACTGGCACCACTGGGGATGCAGTGCAGTGAGTCCAGAGAGTGCACTGGCACCACTGAGAATGCAGTGCTGTGACTCCAGAGAGCGCAGAGGCACCACTGGGGATGCAGTGCAGTGAGTCCAGAGAGTGCACTGGCACCACTGGGGATGCACTGCAGTGAGCCCAGAGAGTGCACTGGCACCAGTGGGGATGCACTGCAGTCAGTCCAGAGAGTGCACTGGCACCACTGGGGATGCAGTGCAGTGAGTCCTGTGAGTATACTGGCACCACTGGGGATGCCCTTCAGTGAGTCCAGAGAGTGCACTGGCACCACTGGGGATGCACTGCAGTGAGTCCAGAGAGTGCACTGGCACCACTGGGGATGCAGTGCAGTGAGTCCAGAGATTGCACTGGCACCACTGGGGATGCAGTGCTGTGACTCCAGACAGCGCACTGGCACCACTGGGGATGCAGTGCAGTGAGTCCAGAGAGTGCACTGGCACCACTGGGGATGCACTGCAGTGAGCCCAGAGAGTGCACTGGCACCAGTGGCGATGCACTGCAGTGAGTCCAGTGAGTGCACTGGCACCACTGGGGAAGCAGTGCAGTGAGTCCAGAGAGTGCAGTGGCACCACTGGGGATGCAGTTTAGTGAGTCCAGAGAGTGCACTGGCACCACTGGGGATGCAGTGCAGTGAGTCCAGTGAGTGTACTGGCACCACTGGGGATGCACTGCAGTGAGTCCAGAGAGTGCACTGGCACCACTGAGAATGCACTTCAATGAGTCCAGAGAGTGCACTGGCACCACTGGGGATGCACTGCAGTGAGTCCAGAGAGTGCACTGGCACCACTGGGGATGCACTGCAGTGAGTCCAGAGAGTGCTTTGGCACCAGTGGGGATGCACTGCAGTTACTCCAGAGACTGCACTGGCACCACTGGGGATGCACTGCAGTGAGTCCAGAGAGTGCACTGGCACCAGTGGGGATGCACTGCAGTGAGTCCGGAGAGTGCACTGGCACCACTGGGGATGCACTGCAGTGAGTCCAGAGAGTGCACTGTCACCACTGGGGATGCAGTACAGTGAGTCTACAGAGTGCACTGGCACCACTGGGGATGCAGTGCAGTGAGTCCAGAGAGTGCACTGGCACCACTGGGGATGCAGTGCAGTGAGTCCAGAGAGTGCACTGGCACTACTGGGGATGCAGTGCAGTGAGTCCAGAGAGTGCACTGGCACCACTGGTGATGCACTGCAGTGAGTCCAGAGAGTGCACTGTCACTACTGGGGATGCAGTGCAGTGAGTCCACAGAGTGCACTGGCACCACTGGGGATGCAGTGCAGTGAGTCCTGAGAGTGCACTGGCACCACTGGGGATGCACTGCAGTGAGTCCAGAGATTGCACTGGCACCACTGGGGATGCAGTACAGTGAGTCCACACAGAGCACTAGCACCACTGTGGATGCAGTGCAGTGAGTCCAGAGAGTGCACTGGCACCACTGGTGATGCACTGCTGTGAGTCCAGAGAGTGCTCTTGCACCACAGGGGATGCAGTGCAGTGACTCAAGAGAGTGCACTGGCAGCACTGGGGATGCAGTGCAGTGAGTCCAGAGAGTGCACTGGCACCACTGGAGATGCAGTGCAGTGAGTCCAGAGAGTGCAATGGCACCACTGCGGATGCACTGCAGTGAGTCCAGAGAGTGCACTGGCTCCACTGGGGATGCACTGCAGTGAGTCCAGAGAGTGCACTGGCACCCCTGGGGATGCAGTGCAGTGAGTCCAGAGAGTGTACTGGCACCACTGGGGATGCACTGAAGTGAGTCCAGAGAGTGCACTGGCACCACTGAGAATGCACTTCAGTGAGTCCACAGAGTGCACTAGCACCACTGGGGATGCAGTGCAGTGAGTCCAGAGAGTGCGCTGGAACCACTGGGGATGCAGTGCAGTGAGTCCAGAGAGTGCACTGGCACCACTGGGGATGCAGTGCAGTGAGTCCAGAGAGTGCACTGGCACCACTGGGGATGCACTGCAGTGAGTCCAGTGAGTGCACTGGCACCACTGGGGATGCAGTGCAGTGAGTCCAGAGAGTGCACTGGCACCACTGGGGAAGCAGTGCAGTGTGTCCAGAGAGTGCAGTGGCACCACTAGGGATGCACTTCAGTGAGTCCAGAGAGTGCACTGGCACCACTGGGGATGCACTGCAGTGAGTCCACAGAGTGCACTAGCACTACTGGGGATGCAGTGCAGTGAGTCCAGAGAGTGTGCTGGAACCACTGGGGATGCAGTGCAGTGAGTCCAGAGAGTGCACTGGAACCACTGGGGATGCAGTGCAGTGACTCCAGAGAGTGCACTGGCACCACTGGTGATGCACTGCAGTGAGTCCAGTGAGTGCACTGGCACCACTGGGCAAGCAGTGCAGTGAGTCCAGAGAGTGCAGTGGCACCACTGGGGATGCAGTGCAGTGAGTCCAGAGAGTGCACTGGCAGCACTGGGGATGCAGTGCAGTGAGTCCAGAGAGTGCACTGGCACCACTGGGGATGCAGTTCAGTGAGTCCAGAGAGTGCACTGGCACCACTGGGGATGCAGTGCAGTGAGTCCAGAGAGTGCACTGGCACCACTGAGAATGCAGTGCTGTGACTCCAGAGAGCACAGAGGCACCACTGGGGATGCAGTGCAGTGAGTCCAGAGAGTGCACTGGCACCACTGGGGATGCACTGCAGTGAGCCCAGAGAGTGCACTGGCACCAGTGGGGATGCACTGCAGTCAGTCCAGAGAGTGCACTGGCACCACTGGGGATGCAGTGCAGTGAGTCCAGTGAGTATACTGGCGCTACTGGGGATGCACTGCAGTGAGTCCAGAGAGTGCACTGGCACCACTGAGAATGCACTTCAGTGAGTCCAGAGAGTGCACTGGCACCACTGGGGATGCACTGCAGTGAGTCCAGAGAGTGCACTGGCACTACTGGGGATGCACTGCAGTGAGTCCAGAGAGTGCACTGGCACCACTGGGGATGCAGTACAGTGAGTCCAGAGAGTGCACTGGCACCACTGGGGATGCGGTGCTGGGAGTCCAGAGAGTGCTTTGGCACCAGTGTGGATGCAGTGCAGTTACTCCAGAGAGTGCACTGGCACCACCGGGGGTGCAGTGCAGTGAGTCCAGAGAGTGCACTGGCACCACTGGGGATGCAGTGCAGTGAGTCCAGAGATTGCACTGGCACCACTGGGGATGCAGTGCTGTGACTCCAGAGAGCGCACTGGCACCAATGGGGATGCAGTGCAGTGAGTCCAGAGAGTGCACTGGCACCACTGGGGATGCACTGCAGTGAGCCCAGAGAGTGCACTGGCACCAGTGGGGATGCACTGCAGTGAGTCCACAGAGTGCACTGGCACCACTGGGGAAGCAGTGCAGTGAGTCCAGAGAGTGCACTGGCAGCAGTGGGGATGCACTGCAGTGAGTCCAGAGAGTGCACTGGCACCACTGGGGATGCACTGCAGTGAGTCCTGAGAGTACACTGGCTCCACCGGGGATGCAGTGCAGTGAGTCCAGAGAGTGCACTGGCACCACTGGGGATGCAGTGCAGTGAGTCCTGAGATTGCACTGGCACCACTGGGGATGCAGTGCTGTGACTCCAGAGAGCGCACTGGCACCACTGGGGATGCACTGCAGTGAGTCCAGAGAGTGCACTGGCACCACTGGGGATGCACTGCAGTGAGTCCAGAGAGTGCACTGGCACCACTGGGGATGCACTGCAGTGACTCGAAAGAGTGCACTGGCACCACTGGGGAAGCAGTGCAGTGAGTCCAGAGAGTGCACTGGCACCACTGGGGATGCACTGCAGTGAGTCCAGAGAGTGCACTGTCACTACTGGGGATGCAGTGCAGTGAGTTCAGAGAGTGCACTGGCACCACTGAGAATGCAGTACAGTGAGTCCACACAGTGCACTAGCACCACTGGGGATGCAGTACAGTGAGTCCAGAGAGTGCACTGGCAGCACTGGGGATGCAGTGCAGTGAGTCCAGAGAGTGCACTGGCACCACTGGGGATGCACTGCAGTGAGTCCAGAGAGTTCACATGCACCACTGGGGATGCAGTGCAGTGAGTCCAGAGATTGCACTGGCACCACTGGGGATGCACTGCAGTGAGTCCAGAGAGTTCACATGCACCACTGGGGATGCAGTGCAGTGAGTCCAGAGATTGCACTGGCACCACTGGGGATGCAGTGCAGTGAGTCCACACAGTGCACTAGCACCACTGGGGATGCAGTACAGTGAGTCCAGAGAGTGCACTGGCACCACTGGGGAAGCAGTGCAGTGAGTCCAGAGAGTGCACTGGCACCACTGGGGATGCACTGCAGTGAGTCCAGAGAGTTCACATGCACCACTGGGGATGCAGTGCAGTGAGTCCAGAGATTGCACTGGCACCACTGGGGATGCAGTACAGTGAGTCCACACAGTGCACTAGCACCACTGGGGATGCAGTACAGTGAGTCCAGAGAGTGCACTGGCAGCACTGGGGATGCAGTGCAGTGAGTCCAGAGAGTGCACTGGCACCACAGGTGATGCATTCCAGTGAGTCCAGAGAGTGCACTTGCACCACGGGGGATGCAGTGCAGTGACGCCAGAGAGTGCACTGGCAGCATTGGAGTGCAGTGCAATGAGTCCAGAGAGTGCACTGGCACCACTGGGGATGCAGTGCAGTGAGTCCAGAGAGTGCACTGGCACCACTGGGGATGCACTGCAGTGAGTCCTGAGAGTACACTGGCTCCACCGGGGATGCAGTGCAGTGAGTCCAGAGAGTGCACTGGCACCACTGGGGATGCAGTGCAGTGAGTCCTGAGATTGCACTGGCACCACTGGGGATGCACTGCTGTGAGTCCAGAGAGTGCTCTTGCACCACAGGGGATGCAGTGCAGTGAGTCCAGAGAGTGCACTGGCACCACTGGGGATGCAGTGCAGTGAGTCCAGAGAGTGCAATGGCACCACTGCGGATGCACTGCAGTGAGTCCAGAGAGTGCACTGGCTCCAATGGGGATGCAGTGCAGTGAGTCCAGAGAGTGCACTGGCACCACTGGGGATGCACTGCAGTGAGTCCAGAGAGTGTACTTGCACCACTGGGGATGCACTGAAGTCAGTCCAGAGAGTGCACTGGCACCACTGAGAATGCACTTCAGTGAGTCCAGAGAGTGCACTGGCACCACTGGGGATGCACTGCAGTGAGTCCACAGAGTGCACTAGCACTACTGGGGATGCAGTGCAGTGAGTCCAGAGAGTGCGCTGGAACCACTGGGGATGCAGTGCAGTGAGTCCAGAGAGTGCACTGGAACCACTGGGGTTGCAGTGCAGTGACTCCAGAGAGTGCACTGGCACCACTGGGGATGCACTGCAGTGAGTCCAGTGAGTGCACTGGCACCACTGGGGATGCAGTGCAGTGAGTCCAGAGAGTGCACTGGCACCACTGGGGATGCAGTGCAGTGAGTCCAGAGAGTGCAGTGGCACCACTGGGGATGCAGTGCAGTGAGTCCAGAGAGTGCACTGGCAGCACTGGGGATGCAGTGCAGTGAGTCCAGAGAGTGCACTGGCACCACTGGGGTGCAGTTCAGTGAGTCCAGAGAGTGCACTGGCACCACTGGGGATGCAGTGCAGTGAGTCCAGAGAGTGCACTGGCACCACTGAGAATGCAGTGCTGTGACTCCAGAGAGCGCAGAGGCACCACTGGGGATGCAGTGCAGTGAGTCCAGAGAGTGCACTGGCACCACTGGGGATGCACTGCAGTGAGCCCAGAGAGTGCACTGGCACCACTGGGGATGCAGTGCAGTGAGTCCAGAGAGTGCACTGGCACCACTGGGGATGCAGTGCAGTGAGTCCAGAGAGTGCACTGGCAGCACTGGGGATGCAGTGCAGTGAGTCCAGAGAGTGCACTGGCACCACTGAGAATGCACTTCAGTGAGTCCAGAGAGTGCACTGGCACCACTGGGGATGCACTGCAGTGAGTCCAGAGAGTGCACTGGCACCACTGGGGATGCACTGCAGTGAGTCCAGAGAGTGCACTGGCACCACTGGGGATGCAGTGCAGTGAGTCCAGAGAGTGCACTGGCACCACTGGTGATGCAGTGCAGTGAGTCCAGAGAGTGCACTGGCAGCACTGGGGATGCAGTGCAGTGAGTCCAGAGAGTGCACTGGCACCACTGGGGATGCAGTGCAGTGAGTCCAGAGAGTGCACTGGCACCACTGAGAATGCAGTGCTGTGACTCCAGAGAGCGCAGAGGCACCACTGGGGATGCAGTGCAGTGAGTCCAGAGAGTGCACTGGCACCACTGGGGATGCCCTTCAGTGAGTCCAGAGAGTGCACTGGCACCACTGGGGATGCAGTGCAGTGAGTCCAGAGAGTGCACTGGCACCACTGAGAATGCAGTGCTGTGAGTCCTGTGAGTATACTGGCAACACTGGGGATGCACTGCAGTGAGTCCAGAGAGTGCACTGGCACCACTGAGAATGCACTTCAATGAGTCCAGAGAGTGCACTGGCACCACTGGGGATGCACTGCAGTGAGTCCAGAGAGTGCACTGGCACCACTGGGGATGCCCTTCAGTGAGTCCAGAGAGTGCACTGGCACCACTGGGGATGCAGTGCAGTGAGTCCAGAGAGTGCACTGGCACCACTGAGAATGCAGTGCTGTGACTCCAGAGAGCGCAGAGGCACCACTGGGGATGCAGTGCAGTGAGTCCAGAGAGTGCACTGGCACCACTGGGGATGCACTGCAGTGAGCCCAGAGAGTGCACTGGCACCAGTGGGGATGCACTGCAGTCAGTCCAGAGAGTGCACTGGCACCACTGGGGATGCAGTGCAGTGAGTCCTGTGAGTATACTGGCACCACTGGGGATGCCCTTCAGTGAGTCCAGAGAGTGCACTGGCACCACTGGGGATGCACTGCAGTGAGTCCAGAGAGTGCACTGGCACCACTGGGGATGCAGTGCAGTGAGTCCAGAGATTGCACTGGCACCACTGGGGATGCAGTGCTGTGACTCCAGACAGCGCACTGGCACCACTGGGGATGCAGTGCAGTGAGTCCAGAGAGTGCACTGGCACCACTGGGGATGCACTGCAGTGAGCCCAGAGAGTGCACTGGCACCAGTGGCGATGCACTGCAGTGAGTCCAGTGAGTGCACTGGCACCACTGGGGAAGCAGTGCAGTGAGTCCAGAGAGTGCAGTGGCACCACTGGGGATGCAGTTTAGTGAGTCCAGAGAGTGCACTGACACCACTGGGGATGCAGTGCAGTGAGTCCAGTGAGTGTACTGGCACCACTGGGGATGCACTGCAGTGAGTCCAGAGAGTGCACTGGCACCACTGAGAATGCACTTCAATGAGTCCAGAGAGTGCACTGGCACCACTGGGGATGCACTGCAGTGAGTCCAGAGAGTGCACTGGCACCACTGGGGATGCAGTGCAGTGAGTCCAGAGAGTGCTTTGGCACCAGTGGGGATGCACTGCAGTTACTCCAGAGACTGCACTGGCACCACTGGGGATACACTGCAGTGAGTCCAGAGAGTGCACTGGCACCAGTGGGGATGCACTGCAGTGAGTCCGGAGAGTGCACTGGCACCACTGGGGATGCACTGCAGTGAGTCCAGAGAGTGCACTGTCACCACTGGGGATGCAGTACAGTGAGTCTACAGAGTGCACTGGCACCACTGGGGATGCAGTGCAGTGAGTCCAGAGAGTGCACTGGCACCACTGGGGATGCAGTGCAGTGAGTCCAGAGAGTGCACTGGCACTACTGGGGATGCAGTGCAGTGAGTCCAGAGAGTGCACTGGCACCACTGGTGATGCACTGCAGTGAGTCCAGAGAGTGCACTGTCACTACTGGGGATGCAGTGCAGTGAGTCCACAGAGTGCACTGGCA
Organism: Anser anser; assembly: GCF_964211835.1. Classification (NCBI taxonomy): domain Eukaryota; kingdom Metazoa; phylum Chordata; class Aves; order Anseriformes; family Anatidae; genus Anser; species Anser anser. The sequence continues at coordinate 134,071 of NC_139752.1, forward strand.
CCACTGGGGATGCAGTGCAGTGAGTCCTGAGAGTGCACTGGCACCACTGGGGATGCACTGCAGTGAGTCCAGAGATTGCACTGGCACCACTGGGGATGCAGTACAGTGAGTCCACACAGAGCACTAGCACCACTGTGGATGCAGTGCAGTGAGTCCAGAGAGTGCACTGGCACCACTGGAGATGCAGTGCAGTGAGTCCAGAGAGTGCAATGGCACCACTGCGGATGCACTGCAGTGAGTCCAGAGAGTGCACTGGCTCCACTGGGGATGCACTGCAGTGAGTCCAGAGAGTGCACTGGCACCACTGGGGATGCAGTGCAGTGAGTCCAGAGAGTGTACTGGCACCACTGGGGATGCACTGAAGTGAGTCCAGAGAGTGCACTGGCACCACTGAGAATGCACTTCAGTGAGTCCACAGAGTGCACTAGCACCACTGGGGATGCAGTGCAGTGAGTCCAGAGAGTGCGCTGGAACCACTTGGGATGCAGTGCAGTGAGTCCAGAGAGTGCACTGGCACCACTGGGGATGCAGTGCAGTGAGTCCAGAGAGTGCACTGGCACCACTGGGGATGCACTGCAGTGAGTCCAGTGAGTGCACTGGCACCACTGGGGATGCAGTGCAGTGAGTCCAGAGAGTGCACTGGCACCACTGGGGAAGCAGTGCAGTGTGTCCAGAGAGTGCAGTGGCACCACTAGGGATGCAGTGCAGTGAGTCCAGAGAGTGCACTGGCAGCATTGGGGATGCAGTGCAGTGAGTCCAGAGAGTGCACTGGCACCACTGGGGATGCAGTTCAGTGAGTCCAGAGAGTGCACTGGCACCACTGGGGATGCAGTGCAGTGAGTCCAGAGATTGCACTGGCACCACTGGGGATGCAGTGCTGTGACTCCAGAGAGCGCACAGACACCACTGGGGATGCAGTGCAGTGAGTCCAGAGAGTGCACTGGCACCACTGGGGATGCACTGCAGTGAGCCCAGAGAGTGCACTGGCACCAGTGGGGATGCACTGCAGTGAGTCCAGTGAGTGCACTGGCACCACTGGGGAAGCAGTGCAGTGAGTCCAGAGAGTGCAGAGGCACCACTGGTGATGCAGTTTAGTGAGTCCAGAGAGTGCACTGGCAGCACTGGGGATGCAGTGCAGTGAGTCCAGTGAGTGTACTGGCACCACTGGGGATGCAGTGCAGTGAGTCCAGAGAGTGCACTGGCACCACTGGGGATGCAGTGCTGTGACTCCAGAGAGTGCACTGGCACCACTGGGGATGCAGTGCAGTGAGTCCAGAGAGTGCACTGGCACCACTGGGGATGCGGTGCTGGGAGTCCAGAGAGTGCTTTGGCACCAGTGGGGATGCACTGCAGTTACTCCAGAGACTGCACTGGCACCACTGGGGATGCAGTGCAGTTACTCCAGGGAGTGCACTGGCACCACTGGGGATGCAGTGCAGTGAGTCCAGAGAGTGCACTGGCACCACTGGGGATGCAGTGCAGTGAGTCCAGAGAGTGCACTGTCACCACTGGGGATGCAGTGCAGTGAGTCCACAGAGTGCACTGGCACCACTGGGGATGCAGTGCAGTGAGTCCAGAGAGTGCACTGGCACCACTGGGGATACAGTGCAGTGAGTCCAGAGAGTGCACTGGCACCACTGGGGAAGCAGTGCAGTGAGTCCAGAGAGTGCACTGGCACCACTGGGGATGCATTGCAGTGAGTCCAGAGAGTGCACTGGCACCACAGATGATGCAGTACAGTGAGTGCAGTGAGTGCACTGGCACCACTGGGGATGTAGTGCAGTGACTCGAGAGAGTGCACTTGCACCACTGGGGATGCAGTCCAGTGAGTCCAGAGAGTGCACTGGCACCACTGGGGATGCACTGCAGTGAGTCCAGAGAGTGCACTGGCACCACTGGTGATGCACTGCAGTGAGTCCAGTGAGTGCACTGGCACCACTGGGGATGTACTGCAGTGAGTCCAGAGAGTGCACTGGCACCACTGGGGATGCACTGCAGTGAGTCCAGAGAGTACACTGGCACCACTGGGGATGCAGTGCAGTGAGTCCAGAGAGTGCACTGGCACCACTGGGGATGCACTGCAGTGAGTCCAGAGAGTGCACTGGCACCACTGGGGATGTGTCCAGTGAGTCCAGTGAGTGCACTGGCACGACTGGGGATGCAGTGCATTGAGTCCAGAGAGTACACTGGCACCAGTGGGGATGCAGTGCAGTGAGTCCAGAGAGTGCACTGGCACCACTGGGGATGCAGTGCAGTCAGTCCAGTGAGTGCACTGGCACCACTGGGGGTGCAGTACAGTGAGTCCAGAGAGTGCACTGGCACCACTGGGGATGCACTGCAGTGAGTCCAGACAGTGCACTGGCACCACTGGGGATGCCCTGCAGTGAGTCCAGAGAGTGCACTGGCACCACTGGGGATGCAGTGCAGTGAGTCCAGTGAGTGTACTGGCACCACTGGGGATGCACTGCAGTGAGTCCAGAGAGTGCACTGGCACCACTGAGAATGCACTTCAGTGAGTTCAGAGAGTGCACTGGCACCACTGGGGATGCACTTCAGTGAGTCCAGAGAGTGCACTGGCACCACTGGGGATGCACTGCAGTGAGTCCAGAGAGTGCACTGGCACCACTGGGGATGCACTTCAGTGACTCCGGAGAGTGCACTGGCACCACTGAGAATGCAGTGCAGTGAGTCCAGAGAGTGCACTGGCACCACTGGGGATGCGGTGCCGGGAGTCCAGAGAGTGCTTTGGCACCAGTGGGGATGCACTGCAGTTACTCCAGAGAGTGCACTGGCACCACTGGGGATGCAGTGCAGTGAGTCCAGAGAGTGCACTGGCACCACTGGGGATGCACTGCAGTGAGTCCAGAGAGTGCACTGGCACCACTGGGGATGCACTGCAGTGAGTCCAGAGAGTGCACTGTCACCACTTGGGATGCAGTGCAGTGAGTCCACAGAGTGCACTGGCACCACTGGGGATGCAGTGCAGTGAGTCCAGAGAGTGCACTGGCACCACTGGGGTGCACTGCAGTGAATCCAGTGAGTGCACTGGCACCACTGGGGATACAGTGCAGTGAGTCCAGAGAGTGCACTGGCACCACTGGGGATGCATTGCAGTGAGTCCAGAGAGTGCACTGGCACCACTGGGGATGCATTGCAGTGAGTCCAGAGAGTGCACTGGCACCACTGGGGATGCATTGCAGTGAGTCCAGAGAGTGCACTGGCACCACAGATGATGCAGTACAGTGAGTCCAGTGAGTGCACTGGCACCACTGGGGATGTTGTGCAGTGACTCGAGAGAGTGCACTTGCACCACTGGGGATGCAGTGCAGTGAGTCCAGAGAGTGCACTGGCACCACTGGGGATACAGTGCAGTGAATCCAGTGAGTGCACTGGCACCACTGGGGATGCAGTGCAGTGAGTCCAGAGAGTGCACTGGCACCACAGGTGATAAACTCCAGTGAGTCCAGAGAGTGCACTTGCACCACGGGGGATGCACTGCAGTGACGCCAGAGAGTGCACTGGCAGCATTGGAGTGCAGTGCAGTGAGTCCAGAGAGTGCACTGGCACCACTGGGGATGCAGTGCAGTGAGTCCAGAGAGTGCACTGGCACCACTGGGGATGCACTGCAGTGAGTCCTGAGAGTACACTGGCTCCACCGGGGATGCAGTGCAGTGAGTCCAGAGAGTGCACTGGCACCACTGGGGATGCAGTGCAGTGAGTCCTGAGATTGCACTGGCACCACTGGGGATGCAGTGCTGTGACTCCAGAGAGCGCACTGGCACCACTGGGGATGCACTGCAGTGAGTCCAGAGAGTGCACTGGCACCACTGGGGATGCACTGCAGTGAGTCCAGAGAGTGCACTGGCACCACTGGGGATGCACTGCAGTGACTCGAAAGAGTGCACTGGCACCACTGGGGAAGCAGTGCAGTGAGTCCAGAGAGTGCACTGGCAGCACTGGGGATGCACTGCAGTGAGTCCAGAGAGTGCACTGTCACTACTGGGGATGCAGTGCAGTGAGTCCAGAGAGTGCACTGGCACCACTGAGAATGCACTTCAGTGAGTCCAGAGAGTGCACTGGCACCACTGGGGATGCACTGCAGTGAGTCCAGAGATTGCACTGGCACCACTGGGGATGCAGTACAGTGAGTCCACACAGTGCACTAGCACCACTGGGGATGCAGTACAGTGAGTCCAGAGAGTGCACTAGCACCACTGGGGATGCAGTGCAGTGAGTCCAGAGAGTGCACTGGCACCACTGGGGATGCACTGCTGTGAGTCCAGAGAGTGCTCTTGCACCACAGGGGATGCAGTGCAGTGACTCAAGAGAGTGCACTGGCAGCACTGGGGATGCACTGCAGTGAGTCCAGATAGTGTACTAGCACCACTGGGGATGCACTGAAGTCAGTCCAGAGAGTGCACTGGTACCACTGAGAATGCACTTCAGTGAGTCCAGAGAGTGCACTGGCACCACTGGGGATGCACTGCAGTGAGTCCACAGAGTGCACTAGCACTACTGGGGATGCAGTGCAGTGAGTCCAGAGAGTGTGCTGGAACCACTGGGGATGCAGTGCAGTGAGTCCAGAGAGTGCACTGGAACCACTGGGGATGCAGTGCAGTGACTCCAGAGAGTGCACTGGCACCACTGGGGATGCACTGCAGTGAGTCCAGTGAGTGCACTGGCACCACTGGGCAAGCAGTGCAGTGAGTCCAGAGAGTGCAGTGGCACCACTGGGGATGCAGTGCAGTGAGTCCAGAGAGTGCACTGGCAGCACTGGGGATGCAGTTCAGTGAGTCCAGAGAGTGCACTGGCACCACTGGGGATGCAGTGCAGTGAGTCCAGAGAGTGCACTGGCACCACTGAGAATGCAGTGCTGTGACTCCAGAGAGCACAGAGGCACCACTGGGGATGCAGTGCAGTGAGTCCAGAGAGTGCACTGGCACCACTGGGGATGCACTGCAGTGAGCCCAGAGAGTGCACTGGCACCACTGGGGATGCACTGCAGTCAGTCCAGAGAGTGCACTGGCACCACTGGGGATGCAGTGCAGTGAGTCCAGTGAGTATACTGGCGCTACTGGGGATGCACTGCAGTGAGTCCAGAGAGTGCACTGGCACCACTGGGGATGCACTGCAGTGAGTCCAGAGTGCACTAGCACCACTGGGGATGCAGTGCAGTGAGTCCAGAGAGTGCACTGGCACCACCGGGAATGCACTGCAGTGAGTCCAGAGAGTGCAGTGGCACCACTGGGGATGCACTTCAGTGAGTCCAGAGAGTGCACTGGCACCACTGGGGATGCAGTGACGCGAGTCCAGAGAGTGCACTGGCACCACTGGGGATGCACTGCAGTCACTCCAGAGAGTGCACTGGCACCACTGGGGATGCGCTGCAGTGACTCTAGAGAGTGCACTGGCACCACTGCGGATGCGGTGCAGTGAGTCCAGAGAGTGCACTGGCACCACAGGTGATGCAGTGCAGTGAGTCCAGAGAGTGCACTGGCAGCACTGGGGATGCAGTGCAGTGAGTCCAGAGAGTGCACTGGCACCACAGGTGATGCACTCCAGTGAGTCCAGAGAGTGCACTTGCACCACGGGGGATGCACTGCAGTGACGCCAGAGAGTACACTGGCAGCATTGGAGTGCAGTGCAGTGAGTCCAGAGAGTGCACTGGCACCACTGGGGATGCAGTGCAGTGAGTCCAGAGAGTGCACTGGCACCACTGGGGATGCACTGCAGTGAGTCCTGAGAGTACACTGGCTCCACCGGGGATGCAGTGCAGTGAGTCCAGAGAGTGCACTGGCACCACTGGGGATGCAGTGCAGTGAGTCCTGAGATTGCACTGGCACCACTGGGGATGCAGTGCTGTGACTCCAGAGAGCGCACTGGCACCACTGGGGATGCACTGCAGTGAGTCCAGAGAGTGCACTGGCACCACTGGGGATGCACTGCAGTGAGTCCAGAGAGTGCACTGGCACCACTGGGGATGCACTGCAGTGACTCGAAAGAGTGCACTGGCACCACTGGGGAAGCAGTGCAGTGAGTCCAGAGAGTGCACTGGCAGCACTGGGGATGCACTGCAGTGAGTCCAGAGAGTGCACTGTCACTACTGGGGATGCAGTGCAGTGAGTCCAGAGAGTGCACTGGCACCACTGAGAATGCACTTCAATGAGTCCAGAGAGTGCACTGGCACCACTGGGGATGCACTGCAGTGAGTCCAGAGATTGCACTGGCACCACTGGGGATGCAGTACAGTGAGTCCACACAGTGCACTAGCACCACTGGGGATGCAGTACAGTGAGTCCAGAGAGTGCACTAGCACCACTGGGGATGCAGTGCAGTGAGTCCAGAGAGTGCACTGGCACCACTGGGGATGCACTGCTGTGAGTCCAGAGAGTGCTCTTGCACCACAGGGGATGCAGTGCAGTGACTCAAGAGAGTGCACTGGCAGCACTGGGGATGCACTGCAGTGAGTCCAGAGAGTGTACTAGCACCACTGGGGATGCACTGAAGTCAGTCCAGAGAGTGCACTGGTACCACTGAGAATGCACTTCAGTGAGTCCAGAGAGTGCACTGGCACCACTGGGGATGCACTGCAGTGAGTCCACAGAGTGCACTAGCACTACTGGGGATGCAGTGCAGTGAGTCCAGAGAGTGTGCTGGAACCACTGGGGATGCAGTGCAGTGAGTCCAGAGAGTGCACTGGAACCACTGGGGATGCAGTGCAGTGACTCCAGAGAGTGCACTGGCACCACTGGGGATGCACTGCAGTGAGTCCAGTGAGTGCACTGGCACCACTGGGCAAGCAGTGCAGTGAGTCCAGAGAGTGCAGTGGCACCACTGGGGATGCAGTGCAGTGAGTCCAGAGAGTGCACTGGCAGCACTGGGGATGCAGTGCAGTGAGTCCATAGAGTGCACTGGCACCACTGGGGATGCACTTCAGTGAGTCCAGAGAGTGCACTGGCACCACTGGGGATGCAGTGCAGTGAGTCCAGAGAGTGCACTGGCACCACTGAGAATGCAGTGCTGTGACTCCAGAGAGCACAGAGGCACCACTGGGGATGCAGTGCAGTGAGTCCAGAGAGTGCACTGGCACCACTGGGGATGCACTGCAGTGAGCCCAGAGAGTGCACTGGCACCAGTGGGGATGCACTGCAGTCAGTCCAGAGAGTGCACTGGCACCACTGGGGATGCAGTGCAGTGAGTCCAGTGAGTATACTGGCGCTACTGGGGATGCACTGCAGTGAGTCCAGAGAGTGCACTGGCACCACTGAGAATGCACTTCAGTGAGTCCAGAGAGTGCACTGGCACCACTGGGGATGCACTGCAGTGAGTCCAGAGAGTGCACTGGCACCACTGGGGATGCACTGCAGTGAGTCCAGAGAGTGCACTGGCACCACTGGGGATGCAGTACAGTGAGTCCAGAGAGTGCACTGGCACCACTGGGGATGCGGTGCTGGGAGTCCAGAGAGTGCTTTGGCACCAGTGTGGATGCAGTGCAGTTACTCCAGAGAGTGCACTGGCACCACCGGGGGTGCAGTGCAGTGAGTCCAGAGAGTGCACTGGCACCACTGGGGATGCAGTGCAGTGAGTCCAGAGATTGCACTGGCACCACTGGGGATGCAGTGCTGTGACTCCAGAGAGCGCACTGGCACCAATGGGGATGCAGTGCAGTGAGTCCAGAGAGTGCACTGGCACCACTGGGGATGCACTGCAGTGAGCCCAGAGAGTGCACTGGCACCAGTGGGGATGCACTGCAGTGAGTCCACAGAGTGCACTGGCACCACTGGGGAAGCAGTGCAGTGAGTCCAGAGAGTGCACTGGCACCAGTGGGGATGCACTGCAGTGAGTCCAGAGAGTGCACTGGCACCACTGGGGATGCACTGCAGTGAGTCCTGAGAGTACACTGGCTCCACCGGGGATGCAGTGCAGTGAGTCCAGAGAGTGCACTGGCACCACTGGGGATGCAGTGCAGTGAGTCCTGAGATTGCACTGGCACCACTGGGGATGCAGTGCTGTGACTCCAGAGAGCGCACTGGCACCACTGGGGATGCACTGCAGTGAGTCCAGAGAGTGCACTGGCACCACTGGGGATGCACTGCAGTGAGTCCAGAGAGTGCACTGGCACCACTGGGGATGCACTGCAGTGACTCGAAAGAGTGCACTGGCACCACTGGGGAAGCAGTGCAGTGAGTCCAGAGAGTGCACTGGCACCACTGGGGATGCACTGCAGTGAGTCCAGAGAGTGCACTGTCACTACTGGGGATGCAGTGCAGTGAGTTCAGAGAGTGCACTGGCACCACTGAGAATGCACTTCAGTGAGTCCAGAGAGTTCACATGCACCACTGGGGATGCAGTGCAGTGAGTCCAGAGATTGCACTGGCACCACTGGGGATGCAGTACAGTGAGTCCACACAGTGCACTAGCACCACTGGGGATGCAGTACAGTGAGTCCAGAGAGTGCACTGGCAGCACTGGGGATGCAGTTCAGTGAGTCCAGAGAGTGCACTGGCACCACAGGTGATGCATTCCAGTGAGTCCAGAGAGTGCACTTGCACCACGGGGGATGCAGTGCAGTGACGCCAGAGAGTGCACTGGCAGCACTGGGGATGCAGTGCAGTGAGTCCAGAGAGTGCACTGGCACCACTGGGGATGCAGTGCAGTGAGTCCAGAGAGTGCAATGGCACCACTGCGGATGCACTGCAGTGAGTCCAGAGAGTGCACTGGCTCCAATGGCGATGCAGTGCAGTGAGTCCAGAGAGTGCACTGGCACCACTGGGGATGCACTGCAGTGAGTCCAGAGAGTGTACTTGCACCACTGGGGATGCACTGAAGTCAGTCCAGAGAGTGCACTGGCACCACTGAGAATGCACTTCAGTGAGTCCAGAGAGTGCACTGGCACCACTGGGGATGCACTGCAGTGAGTCCACAGAGTGCACTAGCACTACTGGGGATGCAGTGCAGTGAGTCCAGAGAGTGCGCTGGAACCACTGGGGATGCAGTGCAGTGAGTCCAGAGAGTGCACTGGAACCACTGGGGTTGCAGTGCAGTGACTCCAGAGAGTGCACTGGCACCACTGGGGATGCACTGCAGTGAGTCCAGTGAGTGCACTGGCACCACTGGGGATGCAGTGCAGTGAGTCCAGAGAGTGCACTGGCACCACTGGGGATGCAGTGCAGTGAGTCCAGAGAGTGCAGTGGCACCACTGGGGATGCAGTGCAGTGAGTCCAGAGAGTGCACTGGCAGCACTGGGGATGCAGTGCAGTGAGTCCAGAGAGTGCACTGGCACCACTGGGGTGCAGTTCAGTGAGTCCAGAGAGTGCACTGGCACCACTGGGGATGCAGTGCAGTGAGTCCAGAGAGTGCACTGGCACCACTGAGAATGCAGTGCTGTGACTCCAGAGAGCGCAGAGGCACCACTGGGGATGCAGTGCAGTGAGTCCAGAGAGTGCACTGGCACCACTGGGGATGCACTGCAGTGAGCCCAGAGAGTGCACTGGCACCACTGGGGATGCAGTGCAGTGAGTCCAGAGAGTGCACTGGCACCACTGGGGATGCAGTGCAGTGAGTCCAGAGAGTGCACTGGCAGCACTGGGGATGCAGTGCAGTGAGTCCAGAGAGTGCACTGGCACCACTGAGAATGCACTTCAGTGAGTCCAGAGAGTGCACTGGCACCACTGGGGATGCACTGCAGTGAGTCCAGAGAGTGCACTGGCACCACTGGTGATGCACTGCAGTGAGTCCAGAGAGTGCACTGGCACCACTGGGGATGCAGTGCAGTGAGTCCAGAGAGTGCACTGGCACCACTGGTGATGCAGTGCAGTGAGTCCAGAGAGTGCACTGGCAGCACTGGGGATGCAGTGCAGTGAGTCCAGAGAGTGCACTGGCACCACTGGGGATGCAGTTCAGTGAGTCCAGAGAGTGCACTGGCACCACTGGGGATGCAGTGCAGTGAGTCCAGAGAGTGCACTGGCACCACTGAGAATGCAGTGCTGTGACTCCAGAGAGCGCAGAGGCACCACTGGGGATGCAGTGCAGTGAGTCCAGAGAGTGCACTGGCACCACTGGGGATGCCCTTCAGTGAGTCCAGAGAGTGCACTGGCACCACTGGGGATGCAGTGCAGTGAGTCCAGAGAGTGCACTGGCACCACTGAGAATGCAGTGCTGTGAGTCCTGTGAGTATACTGGCAACACTGGGGATGCACTGCAGTGAGTCCAGAGAGTGCACTGGCACCACTGAGAATGCACTTCAATGAGTCCAGAGAGTGCACTGGCACCACTGGGGATGCACTGCAGTGAGTCCAGAGACTGCACTGGCACCACTGGGGATGCCCTTCAGTGAGTCCAGAGAGTGCACTGGCACCACTGGGGATGCAGTGCAGTGAGTCCAGAGAGTGCACTGGCACCACTGAGAATGCAGTGCTGTGACTCCAGAGAGCGCAGAGGCACCACTGGGGATGCAGTGCAGTGAGTCCTGTGAGTATACTGGCACCACTGGGGATGCCCTTCAGTGAGTCCAGAGAGTGCACTGGCACCACTGGGGATGCACTGCAGTGAGTCCAGAGAGTGCACTGGCACCACTGGGGATGCAGTGCAGTGAGTCCAGAGATTGCACTGGCACCACTGGGGATGCAGTGCTGTGACTCCAGACAGCGCACTGGCACCACTGGGGATGCAGTGCAGTGAGTCCATAGAGTGCACTGGCACCACTGGGGATGCACTGCAGTGAGCCCAGAGAGTGCACTGGCACCAGTGGCGATGCACTGCAGTGAGTCCAGTGAGTGCACTGGCACCACTGGGGAAGCAGTGCAGTGAGTCCAGAGAGTGCAGTGGCACCACTGGGGATGCAGTTTAGTGAGTCCAGAGAGTGCACTGGCACCACTGGGGATGCAGTGCAGTGAGTCCAGTGAGTGTACTGGCACCACTGGGGATGCACTGCAGTGAGTCCAGAGAGTGCACTGGCACCACTGAGAATGCACTTCAATGAGTCCAGAGAGTGCACTGGCACCACTGGGGATGCACTGCAGTGAGTCCAGAGAGTGCACTGGCACCACTGGGGATGCAGTACAGTGAGTCCACACAGAGCACTAGCACCACTGTGGATGCAGTGCAGTGAGTCCAGAGAGTGCACTGGCACCACTGGGGATGCAGTGCAGTGAGTCCAGAGAGTGCACTGGCACCACTGGTGATGCACTGCTGTGAGTCCAGAGAGTGCTCTTGCACCACAGGGGATGCAGTGCAGTGACTCAAGAGAGTGCACTGGCAGCACTGGGGATGCAGTGCAGTGAGTCCAGAGAGTGCACTGGCACCACTGGAGATGCAGTGCAGTGAGTCCAGAGAGTGCAATGGCACCACTGCGGATGCACTGCAGTGAGTCCAGAGAGTGCACTGGCTCCACTGGGGATGCACTGCAGTGAGTCCAGAGAGTGCACTGGCACCACTGGGGATGCAGTGCAGTGAGTCCAGAGAGTGTACTGGCACCACTGGGGATGCACTGAAGTGAGTCCAGAGAGTGCACTGGCACCACTGAGAATGCACTTCAGTGAGTCCACAGAGTGCACTAGCACCACTGGGGATGCAGTGCAGTGAGTCCAGAGAGTGCGCTGGAACCACTGGGGATGCAGTGCAGTGAGTCCAGAGAGTGCACTGGCACCACTGGGGATGCAGTGCAGTGAGTCCAGAGAGTGCACTGGCACCACTGGGGATGCACTGCAGTGAGTCCAGTGAGTGCACTGGCACCACTGGGGATGCAGTGCAGTGAGTCCAGAGAGTGCACTGGCACCACTGGGGAAGCAGTGCAGTGTGTCCAGAGAGTGCAGTGGCACCACTAGGGATGCAGTGCAGTGAGTCCAGAGAGTGCACTGGCAGCATTGGGGATGCAGTGCAGTGAGTCCAGAGAGTGCACTGGCACCACTGGGGATGCAGTTCAGTGAGTCCAGAGAGTGCACTGGCACCACTGGGGATGCAGTGCAGTGAGTCCAGAGATTGCACTGGCACCACTGGGGATGCAGTGCTGTGACTCCAGAGAGCGCACAGACACCACTGGGGATGCAGTGCAGTGAGTCCAGAGAGTGCACTGGCACCACTGGGGATGCACTGCAGTGAGCCCAGAGAGTGCACTGGCACCAGTGGGGATGCACTGCAGTGAGTCCATTGAGTGCACTGGCACCACTGGGGAAGCAGTGCAGTGAGTCCAGAGAGTGCAGAGGCACCACTGGTGATGCAGTTTAGTGAGTCCAGAGAGTGCACTGGCAGCACTGGGGATGCAGTGCAGTGAGTCCAGTGAGTGTACTGGCACCACTGGGGATGCAGTGCAGTGAGTCCAGAGAGTGCACTGGCACCACTGGGGATGCAGTGCTGTGACTCCAGAGAGTGCACTGGCACCACTGGGGATGCAGTGCAGTGAGTCCAGAGAGTGCACTGGCACCACTGGGGATGCGGTGCTGGGAGTCCAGAGAGTGCTTTGGCACCAGTGGGGATGCACTGCAGTTACTCCAGAGACTGCACTGGCACCACTGGGGATGCAGTGCAGTTACTCCAGGGAGTGCACTGGCACCACTGGGGATGCAGTGCAGTGAGTCCAGAGAGTGCACTGGCACCACTGGGGATGCAGTGCAGTGAGTCCAGAGAGTGCACTGTCACCACTGGGGATGCAGTGCAGTGAGTCCACAGAGTGCACTGGCACCACTGGGGATGCAGTGCAGTGAGTCCAGAGAGTGCACTGGCACCACTGGGGATACAGTGCAGTGAGTCCAGAGAGTGCACTGGCACCACTGGGGATGCAGTGCAGTGAGTCCAGAGAGTGCACTGGCACCACTGGGGATGCATTGCAGTGAGTCCAGAGAGTGCACTGGCACCACAGATGATGCAGTACAGTGAGTCCAGTGAGTGCACTGGCACCACTGGGGATGTAGTGCAGTGACTCGAGAGAGTGCACTTGCACCACTGGGGATGCAGTCCAGTGAGTCCAGAGAGTGCACTGGCACCACTGGGGATGCACTGCACTGAGTCCAGAGAGTGCACTGGCACCACTGGTGATGCACTGCAGTGAGTCCAGTGAGTGCACTGGCACCACTGGGGATGTACTGCAGTGAGTCCAGAGAGTGCACTGGCACCACTGGGGATGCACTGCAGTGAGTCCAGAGAGTACACTGGCACCACTGGGGATGCAGTGCAGTGAGTCCAGAGAGTGCACTGGCACCACTGGGGATGCAGTGCAGTGAGTCCAGAGAGTGCACTGGCACCACTGGGGATGTGTCCAGTGAGTCCAGTGAGTGCACTGGCACGACTGGGGATGCAGTGCATTGAGTCCAGAGAGTACACTGGCACCAGTGGGGATGCAGTGCAGTGAGTCCAGAGAGTGCACTGGCACCACTGGGGATGCAGTGCAGTCAGTCCAGTGAGTGCACTGGCACCACTGGGGGTGCAGTACAGTGAGTCCAGAGAGTGCACTGGCACCACTGGGGATGCACTGCAGTGAGTCCAGAGAGTGCACTGGCACCACTGGGGATGCCCTGCAGTGAGTCCAGAGAGTGCACTGGCACCACTGGGGATGCAGTGCAGTGAGTCCAGTGAGTGTACTGGCACCACTGGGGATGCACTGCAGTGAGTCCAGAGAGTGCACTGGCACCACTGAGAATGCACTTCAGTGAGTTCAGAGAGTGCACTGGCACCACTGGGGATGCACTTCAGTGAGTCCAGAGAGTGCACTGGCACCACTGGGGATGCACTGCAGTGAGTCCAGAGAGTGCACTGGCACCACTGGGGATGCACTTCAGTGACTCCAGAGAGTGCACTGGCACCACTGGGGATGCAGTGCAGTGAGTCCAGAGAGTGCACTGGCACCACTGGGGATGCGGTGCCGGGAGTCCAGAGAGTGCTTTGGCACCAGTGGGGATGCACTGCAGTTACTCCAGAGAGTGCACTGGCACCACTGGGGATGCAGTGCAGTGAGTCCAGAGAGTGCACTGGCACCACTGGGGATGCACTGCAGTGAGTCCAGAGAGTGCACTGGCACCACTTGGGATGCAGTGCAGTGAGTCCACAGAGTGCACTGGCACCACTGGGGATGCAGTGCAGTGAGTCCAGAGAGTGCACTGGCACCACTGGGGTGCACTGCAGTGAATCCAGTGAGTGCACTGGCACCACTGGGGATACAGTGCAGTGAGTCCAGAGAGTGCACTGGCACCACTGGGGATGCATTGCAGTGAGTCCAGAGAGTGCACTGGCACCACTGGGGATGCATTGCAGTGAGTCCAGAGAGTGCACTGGCACCACTGGGGATGCATTGCAGTGAGTCCAGAGAGTGCACTGGCACCACAGATGATGCAGTACAGTGAGTCCAGTGAGTGCACTGGCACCACTGGGGATGTAGTGCAGTGACTCGAGAGAGTGCACTTGCACCACTGGGGATGCAGTGCAGTGAGTCCAGAGAGTGCACTGGCACCACTGGGGATACAGTGCAGTGAATCCAGTGAGTGCACTGGCACCACTGGGGATGCAGTGCAGTGAGTCCAGAGAGTGCACTGGCACCACTGGGGATGCATTGCAGTGAGTCCAGAGAGCGCACTGGCACCACTGGGGATGCACTGCAGTGAGTCCAGAGAGTGCACTGGCACCACTGGGGATGCAGTGCAGTGAGTGCAGAGAGTGCACTGGCACCACTGGGGATGCAGTGCAGTGAGTCCAGAGAGTGCACTGGCACCACTGGTGATGCAGTGCAGTGAGTCCAGAGATTGCACTGGCACCACTGTGGATGCAGTGCAGTGAGTCCAGAGACTTCACCTGCACCACTGGGAATGCAGAGAAGTGAGTGCAGAGAGTGCACTGGCACCACTGGGGATGCAGTGCAGTGAGTCCAGAGAGTGCCCTGGCACCACTAGGGATGCAGCGCAGTGAGTCCAGAGAGTGCACTGGCACCACTGAGAATGCACTTCAGTGTGTCCAGAGAGTGTACTGGCACCACTGGTGATGCACTGCAGTGAGTCCAGAGAGTGCAATGGCACCACTGGGGATGCAGTGCAGTGAGTCCAGAGGGTGCACTGGCACCACTCGGGATGCAGTGCAGTGAGTCCAGAGTGCATTAGCACCACTGGGGATGCATTGACGCGAGTCCAGAGAGTGCACTGGCACCACTGGTGATGCAGTGCAGTGAGTCCAGAGAGTGCACTGGCACCACTGGGGATGCGGTGCAGTGAGTCCAGAGAGTGCACTGGCACCACGGGGGATGCACTGCAGTGAGTCCAGAGAGTGCACTGGAACCACTGGGGATGCGGTAGCGGGAGTCCAGAGAGTGCTTTGGCACCACTGGGGATGCAGTACAGTGAGTCCAGAGAGTGCACTGGCACCACTGGGGATGCAGCGCAGTGACTCTAGAGAGTGCACTGGCACCACTGGGGATGCGGTGCAGTGAGTCCAGAGAGTGCACTGGCACCACTCAGGGTGCAGTGCGGTGAGTCCAGAGAGTGCACTGGCACCACCGGGAATGCACTGCAGTGAGTCCAGAGAGTGCAGTGGCACCACTGGGGATGCACTTCAGTGAGTCCAGAGAGTGCACTGGCACCACTGGGGATGCAGTGACGCGAGTCCAGAGAGTGCACTGGCACCACTGGGGATGCACTGCAGTCACTCCAGAGAGTGCACTGGTACCACTGGGGATGCGCTGCAGTGACTCTAGAGAGTGCACTGGCACCACTGCGGATGCGGTGCAGTGAGTCCAGAGAGTGCACTGGCACCACAGGTGATGCAGTGCAGTGAGTCCAGAGAGTGCACTGGCAGCACTGGGGATGCAGTGCAGTGAGTCCAGAGAGTGCACTGGCACCACTGAGAATGCAGTGCTGTGACTCCAGAGAGCGCAGAGGCACCACTGGGGATGCAGTGCAGTGAGTCCAGAGAGTGCACTGGCACCACTGGGGATGCCCTTCAGTGAGTCCAGAGAGTGCACTGGCACCACTGGGGATGCAGTGCAGTGAGTCCAGAGAGTGCACTGGCACCACTGAGAATGCAGTGCTGTGAGTCCTGTGAGTATACTGGCAACACTGGGGATGCACTGCAGTGAGTCCAGAGAGTGCACTGGCACCACTGAGAATGCACTTCAATGAGTCCAGAGAGTGCACTGGCACCACTGGGGATGCACTGCAGTGAGTCCAGAGAGTGCACTGGCACCACTGGGGATGCCCTTCAGTGAGTCCAGAGAGTGCACTGGCACCACTGGGGATGCAGTGCAGTGAGTCCAGAGAGTGCACTGGCACCACTGAGAATGCAGTGCTGTGACTCCAGAGAGCGCAGAGGCACCACTGGGGATGCAGTGCAGTGAGTCCAGAGAGTGCACTGGCACCACTGGGGATGCACTGCAGTGAGCCCAGAGAGTGCACTGGCACCAGTGGGGATGCACTGCAGTCAGTCCAGAGAGTGCACTGGCACCACTGGGGATGCAGTGCAGTGAGTCCTGTGAGTATACTGGCACCACTGGGGATGCCCTTCAGTGAGTCCAGAGAGTGCACTGGCACCACTGGGGATGCACTGCAGTGAGTCCAGAGAGTGCACTGGCACCACTGGGGATGCAGTGCAGTGAGTCCAGAGATTGCACTGGCACCACTGGGGATGCAGTGCTGTGACTCCAGACAGCGCACTGGCACCACTGGGGATGCAGTGCAGTGAGTCCAGAGAGTGCACTGGCACCACTGGGGATGCACTGCAGTGAGCCCAGAGAGTGCACTGGCACCAGTGGCGATGCACTGCAGTGAGTCCAGTGAGTGCACTGGCACCACTGGGGAAGCAGTGCAGTGAGTCCAGAGAGTGCAGTGGCACCACTGGGGATGCAGTTTAGTGAGTCCAGAGAGTGCACTGGCACCACTGGGGATGCAGTGCAGTGAGTCCAGTGAGTGTACTGGCACCACTGGGGATGCACTGCAGTGAGTCCAGAGAGTGCACTGGCACCACTGAGAATGCACTTCAATGAGTCCAGAGAGTGCACTGGCACCACTGGGGATGCACTGCAGTGAGTCCAGAGAGTGCACTGGCACCACTGGGGATGCAGTACAGTGAGTCCACACAGAGCACTAGCACCACTGTGGATGCAGTGCAGTGAGTCCAGAGAGTGCACTGGCACCACTGGGGATGCAGTGCAGTGAGTCCAGAGAGTGCACTGGCACCACTGGTGATGCACTGCTGTGAGTCCAGAGAGTGCTCTTGCACCACAGGGGATGCAGTGCAGTGACTCAAGAGAGTGCACTGGCAGCACTGGGGATGCAGTGCAGTGAGTCCAGAGAGTGCACTGGCACCACTGGAGATGCAGTGCAGTGAGTCCAGAGAGTGCAATGGCACCACTGCGGATGCACTGCAGTGAGTCCAGAGAGTGCACTGGCTCCACTGGGGATGCACTGCAGTGAGTCCAGAGAGTGCACTGGCACCACTGGGGATGCAGTGCAGTGAGTCCAGAGAGTGTACTGGCACCACTGGGGATGCACTGAAGTGAGTCCAGAGAGTGCACTGGCACCACTGAGAATGCACTTCAGTGAGTCCACAGAGTGCACTAGCACCACTGGGGATGCAGTGCAGTGAGTCCAGAGAGTGCGCTGGAACCACTGGGGATGCAGTGCAGTGAGTCCAGAGAGTGCACTGGCACCACTGGGGATGCAGTGCAGTGAGTCCAGAGAGTGCACTGGCACCACTGGGGATGCACTGCAGTGAGTCCAGTGAGTGCACTGGCACCACTGGGGATGCAGTGCAGTGAGTCCAGAGAGTGCACTGGCACCACGGGGGAAGCAGTGCAGTGTGTCCAGAGAGTGCAGTGGCACCTCTAGGGATGCAGTGCAGTGAGTCCAGAGAGTGCACTGGCAGCATTGGGGATGCAGTGCAGTGAGTCCAGAGAGTGCACTGGCACCACTGGGGATGCAGTTCAGTGAGTCCAGAGAGTGCACTGGCACCACTGGGGATGCAGTGCAGTGAGTCCAGAGATTGCACTGGCACCACTGGGGATGCAGTGCTGTGACTCCAGAGAGCGCACAGACACCACTGGGGATGCAGTGCAGTGAGTCCAGAGAGTGCACTGGCACCACTGGGGATGCACTGCAGTGAGTCCAGAGAGTGCACTGGCACCACAGGTGATGCACTCCAGTGAGTCCAGAGAGTGCACTTGCACCACGGGGGATGCACTGCAGTGACGCCAGAGAGTGCACTGGCAGCATTGGAGTGCAGTGCAGTGAGTCCAGAGAGTGCACTGGCACCACTGGGGATGCACTGCAGTGAGTCCAGAGAGTACACTGGCTCCACCGGGGATGCAGTGCAGTGAGTCCAGAGAGTGCACTGGCACCACTGGGGATGCAGTGCAGTGAGTCCTGAGATTGCACTGGCACCACTGGGGATGCAGTGCTGTGACTCCAGAGAGCGCACTGGCACCACTGGGGATGCACTGCAGTGAGTCCAGAGAGTGCACTGGCACCACTGGGGATGCACTGCAGTGAGTCCAGAGAGTGCACTGGCACCACTGGGGATGCACTGCAGTGACTCGAAAGAGTGCACTGGCACCACTGGGGAAGCAGTGCAGTGAGTCCAGAGAGTGCACTGGCAGCACTGGGGATGCACTGCAGTGAGTCCAGAGAGTGCACTGTCACTACTGGGGATGCAGTGCAGTGAGTCCAGAGAGTGCACTGGCACCACTGAGAATGCACTTCAGTGAGTCCAGAGATTGCACTGGCACCACTGGGGATGCAGTACAGTGAGTCCACACAGTGCACTAGGACCACTGGGGATGCAGTACAGTGAGTCCAGAGAGTGCACTAGCACCACTGGGGATGCAGTGCAGTGAGTCCAGAGAGTGCACTGGCACCACTGGGGATGCACTGCTGTGAGTCCAGAGAGTGCTCTTGTACCACAGGGGATGCAGTGCAGTGACTCAAGAGAGTGCACTGGCAGCACTGGGGATGCACTGCAGTGAGTCCAGAGAGTGTACTAGCACCACTGGGGATGCACTGAAGTCAGTCCAGAGAGTGCACTGGTACCACTGAGAATGCACTTCAGTGAGTCCAGAGAGTGCACTGGCACCACTGGGGATGCAGTGCAGTGAGTCCAGAGAGTGCACTGGCACCACTGAGAATGCAGTGCTGTGACTCCAGAGAGCACAGAGGCACCACTGGGGATGCAGTGCAGTGAGTCCAGAGAGTGCACTGGCACCACTGGGGATGCACTGCAGTGAGCCCAGAGAGTGCACTGGCACCAGTGGGGATGCACTGCAGTCAGTCCAGAGAGTGCACTGGCACCACTGGGGATGCAGTGCAGTGAGTCCAGTGAGTATACTGGCGCTACTGGGGATGCACTGCAGTGAGTCCAGAGAGTGCACTGGCACCACTGAGAATGCACTTCAGTGAGTCCAGAGAGTGCACTGGCACCACTGGGGATGCACTGCAGTGAGTCCAGAGAGTGCACTGGCACTACTGGGGATGCACTGCAGTGAGTCCAGAGAGTGCACTGGCACCACTGGGGATGCAGTACAGTGAGTCCAGAGAGTGCACTGGCACCACCGGGGATGCGGTGCTGGGAGTCCAGAGAGTGCTTTGGCACCAGTGTGGATGCAGTGCAGTTACTCCAGAGAGTGCACTGGCACCACCGGGGGTGCAGTGCAGTGAGTCCAGAGAGTGCACTGGCACCACTGGGGATGCAGTGCAGTGAGTCCAGAGATTGCACTGGCACCACTGGGGATGCAGTGCTGTGACTCCAGAGAGCGCACTGGCACCAATGGGGATGCAGTGCAGTGAGTCCAGAGAGTGCACTGGCACCACTGGGGATGCACTGCAGTGAGCCCAGAGAGTGCACTGGCACCAGTGGGGATGCACTGCAGTGAGTCCACAGAGTGCACTGGCACCACTGGGGAAGCAGTGCAGTGAGTCCAGAGAGTGCACTGGCACCAGTGGGGATGCACTGCAGTGAGTCCAGAGAGTGCACTGGCACCACTGGGGATGCACTGCAGTGAGTCCTGAGAGTACACTGGCTCCACCGGGGATGCAGTGCAGTGAGTCCAGAGAGTGCACTGGCACCACTGGGGATGCAGTGCAGTGAGTCCTGAGATTGCACTGGCACCACTGGGGATGCAGTGCTGTGACTCCAGAGAGTGCACTGGCACCACTGGGGATGCACTGCAGTGACTCGAAAGAGTGCACTGGCACCACTGGGGAAGCAGTGCAGTGAGTCCAGAGAGTGCACTGGCACCACTGGGGATGCACTGCAGTGAGTCCAGAGAGTGCACTGTCACTACTGGGGATGCAGTGCAGTGAGTTCAGAGAGTGCACTGGCACCACTGAGAATGCACTTCAGTGAGTCCAGAGAGTTCACATGCACCACTGGGGATGCAGTGCAGTGAGTCCAGAGATTGCACTGGCACCACTGGGGATGCAGTACAGTGAGTCCACACAGTGCACTAGCACCACTGGGGATGCAGTACAGTGAGTCCAGAGAGTGCACTGGCAGCACTGGGGATGCAGTGCAGTGAGTCCAGAGAGTGCACTGGCACCACAGGTGATGCATTCCAGTGAGTCCAGAGAGTGCACTGGCACCACTGGGGATGCAGTGCAGTGAGTCCAGAGAGTGCACTGGCACCACTGGGGATGCACTGCAGTGAGTCCTGAGAGTACACTGGCTCCACCGGGGATGCAGTGCAGTGAGTCCAGAGAGTGCACTGGCACCACTGGGGATGCAGTGCAGTGAGTCCTGAGATTGCACTGGCAGCACTGGGGATGCACTGCTGTGAGTCCAGAGAGTGCTCTTGCACCACAGGGGATGCAGTGCAGTGACTAAAGGGAGTGCACTGGCAGCACTGGGGATGCAGTGCAGTGAGTCCAGAGAGTGCACTGGCACCACTGGGGATGCAGTGCAGTGAGTCCAGAGAGTGCAATGGCACCACTGCGGATGCACTGCAGTGAGTCCAGAGAGTGCACTGGCTCCAATGGGGATGCAGTGCAGTGAGTCCAGAGAGTGCACTGGCACCACTGGGGATGCACTGCAGTGAGTCCAGAGAGTGTACTTGCACCACTGGGGATGCACTGAAGTCAGTCCAGAGAGTGCACTGGCACCACTGAGAATGCACTTCAGTGAGTCCAGAGAGTGCACTGGCACCACTGGGGATGCACTGCAGTGAGTCCACAGAGTGCACTAGCACTACTGGGGATGCAGTGCAGTGAGTCCAGAGAGTGCGCTGGAACCACTGGGGATGCAGTGCAGTGAGTCCAGAGAGTGCACTGGAACCACTGGGGTTGCAGTGCAGTGACTCCAGAGAGTGCACTGGCACCACTGGGGATGCACTGCAGTGAGTCCAGTGAGTGCACTGGCACCACTGGGGATGCAGTGCAGTGAGTCCAGAGAGTGCACTGGCACCACTGGGGATGCAGTGCAGTGAGTCCAGAGAGTACAGTGGCACCACTGGGGATGCAGTGCAGTGAGTCCAGAGAGTGCACTGGCAGCACTGGGGATGCAGTGCAGTGAGTCCAGAGAGTGCACTGGCACCACTGGGGTGCAGTTCAGTGAGTCCAGAGAGTGCACTGGCACCACTGGGGATGCAGTGCAGTGAGTCCAGAGAGTGCACTGGCACCACTGAGAATGCAGTGCTGTGACTCCAGAGAGCGCAGAGGCACCACTGGGGATGCAGTGCAGTGAGTCCAGAGAGTGCACTGGCACCACTGGGGATGCACTGCAGTGAGCCCAGAGAGTGCACTGGCACCACTGGGGATGCAGTGCAGTGAGTCCAGAGAGTGCACTGGCACCACTGGGGATGCAGTGCAGTGAGTCCAGAGAGTGCACTGGCAACACTGGGGATGCAGTGCAGTGAGTCCAGAGAGTGCACTGGCACCACTGAGAATGCACTTCAGTGAGTCCAGAGAGTGCACTGGCACCACTGGGGATGCACTGCAGTGAGTCCAGAGAGTGCACTGGCACCACTGGGGATGCACTGCAGTGAGTCCAGAGAGTGCACTGGCACCACTGGGGATGCAGTGCAGTGAGTCCAGAGAGTGCACTGGCACCACTGGTGATGCAGTGCAGTGAGTCCAGAGAGTGCACTGGCAGCACTGGGGATGCAGTGCAGTGAGTCCAGAGAGTGCACTGGCACCACTGGGGATGCAGTTCAGTGAGTCCAGAGAGTGCACTGGCACCACTGGGGATGCAGTGCAGTGAGTCCAGAGAGTGCACTGGCACCACTGAGAATGCAGTGCTGTGACTCCAGAGAGCGCAGAGGCACCACTGGGGATGCAGTGCAGTGAGTCCAGAGAGTGCACTGGCACCACTGGGGATGCCCTTCAGTGAGTCCAGAGAGTGCACTGGCACCACTGGGGATGCAGTGCAGTGAGTCCAGAGAGTGCACTGGCACCACTGAGAATGCAGTGCTGTGAGTCCTGTGAGTATACTGGCAACACTGGGGATGCACTGCAGTGAGTCCAGAGAGTGCACTGGCACCACTGGGGATGCACTGCAGTGAGTCCAGAGAGTGCACTGGCACCACTGGGGATGCACTGCAGTGAGTCCAGAGAGTGCACTGGCACCACTGGGGATGCCCTTCAGTGAGTCCAGAGAGTGCACTGGCACCACTGGGGATGCAGTGCAGTGAGTCCAGAGAGTGCACTGGCACCACTGAGAATGCAGTGCTGTGACTCCAGAGAGCGCAGAGGCACCACTGGGGATGCAGTGCAGTGAGTCCAGAGAGTGCACTGGCACCACTGGGGATGCACTGCAGTGAGCCCAGAGAGTGCACTGGCACCAGTGGGGATGCACTGCAGTCAGTCCAGAGAGTGCACTGGCACCACTGGGGATGCAGTGCAGTGAGTCCTGTGAGTATACTGGCACCACTGGGGATGCCCTTCAGTGAGTCCAGAGAGTGCACTGGCACCACTGGGGATGCACTGCAGTGAGTCCAGAGAGTGCACTGGCACCACTGGGGATGCAGTGCAGTGAGTCCAGAGATTGCACTGGCACCACTGGGGATGCAGTGCTGTGACTCCAGACAGCGCACTGGCACCACTGGGGATGCAGTGCAGTGAGTCCAGAGAGTGCACTGGCACCACTGGGGATGCACTGCAGTGAGCCCAGAGAGTGCACTGGCACCAGTGGCGATGCACTGCAGTGAGTCCAGTGAGTGCACTGGCACCACTGGGGAAGCAGTGCAGTGAGTCCAGAGAGTGCAGTGGCACCACTGGGGATGCAGTTTAGTGAGTCCAGAGAGTGCACTGGCACCACTGGGGATGCAGTGCAGTGAGTCCAGTGAGTGTACTGGCACCACTGGGGATGCACTGCAGTGAGTCCAGAGAGTGCACTGGCACCACTGAGAATGCACTTCAATGAGTCCAGAGAGTGCACTGGCACCACTGGGGATGCACTGCAGTGAGTCCAGAGAGTGCACTGGCACCACTGGGGATGCACTGCAGTGAGTCCAGAGAGTGCTTTGGCACCAGTGGGGATGCACTGCAGTTACTCCAGAGACTGCACTGGCACCACTGGGGATGCACTGCAGTGAGTCCAGAGAGTGCACTGGCACCAGTGGGGATGCACTGCAGTGAGTCCGGAGAGTGCACTGGCACCACTGGGGATGCACTGCAGTGAGTCCAGAGAGTGCACTGTCACCACTGGGGATGCAGTACAGTGAGTCTACAGAGTGCACTGGCACCACTGGGGATGCAGTGCAGTGAGTCCAGAGAGTGCACTGGCACCACTGGGGATGCAGTGCAGTGAGTCCAGAGAGTGCACTGGCACTACTGGGGATGCAGTGCAGTGAGTCCAGAGAGTGCACTGGCACCACTGGTGATGCACTGCAGTGAGTCCAGAGAGTGCACTGTCACTACTGGGGATGCAGTGCAGTGAGTCCACAGAGTGCACTGGCACCACTGGGGATGCAGTGCAGTGAGTCCTGAGAGTGCACTGGCACCACTGGGGATGCACTGCAGTGAGTCCAGAGATTGCACTGGCACCACTGGGGATGCAGTACAGTGAGTCCACACAGAGCACTAGCACCACTGTGGATGCAGTGCAGTGAGTCCAGAGAGTGCACTGGCACCACTGGGGATGCAGTGCAGTGAGTCCAGAGAGTGTACTGGCACCACTGGTGATGCACTGCTGTGAGTCCAGAGAGTGCTCTTGCACCACAGGGGATGCAGTGCAGTGACTCAAGAGAGTGCACTGGCAGCACTGGGGATGCAGTGCAGTGAGTCCAGAGAGTGCACTGGCACCACTGGAGATGCAGTGCAGTGAGTCCAGAGAGTGCAATGGCACCACTGCGGATGCACTGCAGTGAGTCCAGAGAGTGCACTGGCTCCACTGGGGATGCACTGCAGTGAGTCCAGAGAGTGCACTGGCACCCCTGGGGATGCAGTGCAGTGAGTCCAGAGAGTGTACTGGCACCACTGGGGATGCACTGAAGTGAGTCCAGAGAGTGCACTGGCACCACGGAGAATGCACTTCAGTGAGTCCACAGAGTGCACTAGCACCACTGGGGATGCAGTGCAGTGAGTCCAGAGAGTGCGCTGGAACCACTGGGGATGCAGTGCAGTGAGTCCAGAGAGTGCACTGGCACCACTGGGGATGCAGTGCAGTGAGTCCAGAGAGTGCACTGGCACCACTGGGGATGCACTGCAGTGAGTCCAGTGAGTGCACTGGCACCACTGGGGATGCAGTGCAGTGAGTCCAGAGAGTGCACTGGCACCACTGGGGAAGCAGTGCAGTGTGTCCAGAGAGTGCAGTGGCACCACTAGGGATGCACTTCAGTGAGTCCAGAGAGTGCACTGGCACCACTGGGGATGCACTGCAGTGAGTCCACAGAGTGCACTAGCACTACTGGGGATGCAGTGCAGTGAGTCCAGAGAGTGTGCTGGAACCACTGGGGATGCAGTGCAGTGAGTCCAGAGAGTGCACTGGAATCACTGGGGATGCAGTGCAGTGACTCCAGAGAGTGCACTGGCACCACTGGGGATGCACTGCAGTGAGTCCAGTGAGTGCACTGGCACCACTGGGCAAGCAGTGCAGTGAGTCCAGAGAGTGCAGTGGCACCACTGGGGATGCAGTGCAGTGAGTCCAGAGAGTGCACTGGCAGCACTGGGGATGCAGTGCAGTGAGTCCAGAGAGTGCACTGGCACCACTGGGGATGCAGTTCAGTGAGTCCAGAGAGTGCACTGGCACCACTGGGGATGCAGTGCAGTGAGTCCAGAGAGTGCACTGGCACCACTGAGAATGCAGTGCTGTGACTCCAGAGAGCACAGAGGCACCACTGGGGATGCAGTGCAGTGAGTCCAGAGAGTGCACTGGCACCACTGGGGATGCACTGCAGTGAGCCCAGAGAGTGCACTGGCACCAGTGGGGATGCACTGCAGTCAGTCCAGAGAGTGCACTGGCACCACTGGGGATGCAGTGCAGTGAGTCCAGTGAGTATACTGGCGCTACTGGGGATGCACTGCAGTGAGTCCAGAGAGTGCACTGGCACCACTGAGAATGCACTTCAGTGAGTCCAGAGAGTGCACTGGCACCACTGGGGATGCACTGCAGTGAGTCCAGAGAGTGCACTGGCACTACTGGGGATGCACTGCAGTGAGTCCAGAGAGTGCACTGGCACCACTGGGGATGCAGTACAGTGAGTCCAGAGAGTGCACTGGCACCACTGGGGATGCGGTGCTGGGAGTCCAGAGAGTGCTTTGGCACCAGTGTGGATGCAGTGCAGTTACTCCAGAGAGTGCACTGGCACCACCGGGGGTGCAGTGCAGTGAGTCCAGAGAGTGCACTGGCACCACTGGGGATGCAGTGCAGTGAGTCCAGAGATTGCACTGGCACCACTGGGGATGCAGTGCTGTGACTCCAGAGAGCGCACTGGCACCAATGGGGATGCAGTGCAGTGAGTCCAGAGAGTGCACTGGCACCACTGGGGATGCACTGCAGTGAGCCCAGAGAGTGCACTGGCACCAGTGGGGATGCACTGCAGTGAGTCCACAGAGTGCACTGGCACCACTGGGGAAGCAGTGCAGTGAGTCCAGAGAGTGCACTGGCACCAGTGGGGATGCACTGCAGTGAGTCCAGAGAGTGCACTGGCACCACTGGGGATTCACTGCAGTGAGTCCTGAGAGTACACTGGCTCCACCGGGGATGCAGTGCAGTGAGTCCAGAGAGTGCACTGGCACCACTGGGGATGCAGTGCAGTGAGTCCTGAGATTGCACTGGCACCACTGGGGATGCAGTGCTGTGACTCCAGAGAGCGCACTGGCACCACTGGGGATGCACTGCAGTGAGTCCAGAGAGTGCACTGGCACCACTGGGGATGCACTGCAGTGAGTCCAGAGAGTGCACTGGCACCACTGGGGATGCACTGCAGTGACTCGAAAGAGTGCACTGGCACCACTGGGGAAGCAGTGCAGTGAGTCCAGAGAGTGCACTGGCACCACTGGGGATGCACTGCAGTGAGTCCAGAGAGTGCACTGTCACTACTGGGGATGCAGTGCAGTGAGTTCAGAGAGTGCACTGGCACCACTGAGAATGCAGTACAGTGAGTCCACACAGTGCACTAGCACCACTGGGGATGCAGTACAGTGAGTCCAGAGAGTGCACTGGCAGCACTGGGGATGCAGTGCAGTGAGTCCAGAGAGTGCACTGGCACCACTGGGGATGCACTGCAGTGAGTCCAGAGAGTTCACATGCACCACTGGGGATGCAGTGCAGTGAGTCCAGAGATTGCACTGGCACCACTGGGGATGCACTGCAGTGAGTCCAGAGAGTTCACATGCACCACTGGGGATGCAGTGCAGTGAGTCCAGAGATTGCACTGGCACCACTGGGGATGCAGTGCAGTGAGTCCACACAGTGCACTAGCACCACTGGGGATGCAGTACAGTGAGTCCAGAGAGTGCACTGGCACCACTGGGGAAGCAGTGCAGTGAGTCCAGAGAGTGCACTGGCACCACTGGGGATGCACTGCAGTGAGTCCAGAGAGTTCACATGCACCACTGGGGATGCAGTGCAGTGAGTCCAGAGATTGCACTGGCACCACTGGGGATGCAGTACAGTGAGTCCACACAGTGCACTAGCACCACTGGGGATGCAGTACAGTGAGTCCAGAGAGTGCACTGGCAGCACTGGGGATGCAGTGCAGTGAGTCCAGAGAGTGCACTGGCACCACAGGTGATGCATTCCAGTGAGTCCAGAGAGTGCACTTGCACCACGGGGGATGCAGTGCAGTGACGCCAGAGAGTGCACTGGCAGCATTGGAGTGCAGTGCAATGAGTCCAGAGAGTGCACTGGCACCACTGGGGATGCAGTGCAGTGAGTCCAGAGAGTGCACTGGCACCACTGGGGATGCACTGCAGTGAGTCCTGAGAGTACACTGGCTCCACCGGGGATGCAGTGCAGTGAGTCCAGAGAGTGCACTGGCACCACTGGGGATGCAGTGCAGTGAGTCCTGAGATTGCACTGGCACCACTGGGGATGCACTGCTGTGAGTCCAGAGAGTGCTCTTGCACCACAGGGGATGCAGTGCAGTGAGTCCAGAGAGTGCACTGGCACCACTGGGGATGCAGTGCAGTGAGTCCAGAGAGTGCAATGGCACCACTGCGGATGCACTGCAGTGAGTCCAGAGAGTGCACTGGCTCCAATGGGGATGCAGTGCAGTGAGTCCAGAGAGTGCACTGGCACCTCTGGGGATGCACTGCAGTGAGTCCAGAGAGTGTACTTGCACCACTGGGGATGCACTGAAGTCAGTCCAGAGAGTGCACTGGCACCACTGAGAATGCACTTCAGTGAGTCCAGAGAGTGCACTGGCACCACTGGGGATGCACTGCAGTGAGTCCACAGAGTGCACTAGCACTACTGGGGATGCAGTGCAGTGAGTCCAGAGAGTGCGCTGGAACCACTGGGGATGCAGTGCAGTGAGTCCAGAGAGTGCACTGGAACCACTGGGGTTGCAGTGCAGTGACTCCAGAGAGTGCACTGGCACCACTGGGGATGCACTGCAGTGAGTCCAGTGAGTGCACTGGCACCACTGGGGATGCAGTGCAGTGAGTCCAGAGAGTGCACTGGCACCACTGGGGATGCAGTGCAGTGAGTCCAGAGAGTGCAGTGGCACCACTGGGGATGCAGTGCAGTGAGTCCAGAGAGTGCACTGGCAGCACTGGGGATGCAGTGCAGTGAGTCCAGAGAGTGCACTGGCACCACTGGGGTGCAGTTCAGTGAGTCCAGAGAGTGCACTGGCACCACTGGGGATGCAGTGCAGTGAGTCCAGAGAGTGCACTGGCACCACTGAGAATGCAGTGCTGTGACTCCAGAGAGCGCAGAGGCACCACTGGGGATGCAGTGCAGTGAGTCCAGAGAGTGCACTGGCACCACTGGGGATGCACTGCAGTGAGCCCAGAGAGTGCACTGGCACCACTGGGGATGCAGTGCAGTGAGTCCAGAGAGTGCACTGGCACCACTGGGGATGCAGTGCAGTGAGTCCAGAGAGTGCACTGGCAGCACTGGGGATGCAGTGCAGTGAGTCCAGAGAGTGCACTGGCACCACTGAGAATGCACTTCAGTGAGTCCAGAGAGTGCACTGGCACCACTGGGGATGCACTGCAGTGAGTCCAGAGAGTGCACTGGCACCACTGGGGATGCACTGCAGTGAGTCCAGAGAGTGCACTGGCACCACTGGGGATGCAGTGCAGTGAGTCCAGAGAGTGCACTGGCACCACTGGTGATGCAGTGCAGTGAGTCCAGAGAGTGCACTGGCAGCACTGGGGATGCAGTGCAGTGAGTCCAGAGAGTGCACTGGCACCACTGGGGATGCAGTGCAGTGAGTCCAGAGAGTGCACTGGCACCACTGAGAATGCAGTGCTGTGACTCCAGAGAGCGCAGAGGCACCACTGGGGATGCAGTGCAGTGAGTCCAGAGAGTGCACTGGCACCACTGGGGATGCCCTTCAGTGAGTCCAGAGAGTGCACTGGCACCACTGGGGATGCAGTGCAGTGAGTCCAGAGAGTGCACTGGCACCACTGAGAATGCAGTGCTGTGAGTCCTGTGAGTATACTGGCAACACTGGGGATGCACTGCAGTGAGTCCAGAGAGTGCACTGGCACCACTGAGAATGCACTTCAATGAGTCCAGAGAGTGCACTGGCACCACTGGGGATGCACTGCAGTGAGTCCAGAGAGTGCACTGGCACCACTGGGGATGCCCTTCAGTGAGTCCAGAGAGTGCACTGGCACCACTGGGGATGCAGTGCAGTGAGTCCAGAGAGTGCACTGGCACCACTGAGAATGCAGTGCTGTGACTCCAGAGAGCGCAGAGGCACCACTGGGGATGCAGTGCAGTGAGTCCAGAGAGTGCACTGGCACCACTGGGGATGCACTGCAGTGAGCCCAGAGAGTGCACTGGCACCAGTGGGGATGCACTGCAGTCAGTCCAGAGAGTGCACTGGCACCACTGGGGATGCAGTGCAGTGAGTCCTGTGAGTATACTGGCACCACTGGGGATGCCCTTCAGTGAGTCCAGAGAGTGCACTGGCACCACTGGGGATGCACTGCAGTGAGTCCAGAGAGTGCACTGGCACCACTGGGGATGCAGTGCAGTGAGTCCAGAGATTGCACTGGCACCACTGGGGATGCAGTGCTGTGACTCCAGACAGCGCACTGGCACCACTGGGGATGCAGTGCAGTGAGTCCAGAGAGTGCACTGGCACCACTGGGGATGCACTGCAGTGAGCCCAGAGAGTGCACTGGCACCAGTGGCGATGCACTGCAGTGAGTCCAGTGAGTGCACTGGCACCACTGGGGAAGCAGTGCAGTGAGTCCAGAGAGTGCAGTGGCACCACTGGGGATGCAGTTTAGTGAGTCCAGAGAGTGCACTGGCACCACTGGGGATGCAGTGCAGTGAGTCCAGTGAGTGTACTGGCACCACTGGGGATGCACTGCAGTGAGTCCAGAGAGTGCACTGGCACCACTGAGAATGCACTTCAATGAGTCCAGAGAGTGCACTGGCACCACTGGGGATGCACTGCAGTGAGTCCAGAGAGTGCACTGGCACCACTGGGGATGCAGTGCAGTGAGTCCAGAGAGTGCTTTGGCACCAGTGGGGATGCACTGCAGTTACTCCAGAGACTGCACTGGCACCACTGGGGATGCACTGCAGTGAGTCCAGAGAGTGCACTGGCACCAGTGGGGATGCACTGCAGTGAGTCCGGAGAGTGCACTGGCACCACTGGGGATGCACTGCAGTGAGTCCAGAGAGTGCACTGTCACCACTGGGGATGCAGTACAGTGAGTCTACAGAGTGCACTGGCACGACTGGGGATGCAGTGCAGTGAGTCCAGAGAGTGCACTGGCACCACTGGGGATGCAGTGCAGTGAGTCCAGAGAGTGCACTGGCACTACTGGGGATGCAGTGCAGTGAGTCCAGAGAGTGCACTGGCACCACTGGTGATGCACTGCAGTGAGTCCAGAGAGTGCACTGTCACTACTGGGGATGCAGTGCAGTGAGTCCACAGAGTGCACTGGCACCACTGGGGATGCAGTGCAGTGAGTCCTGAGAGTGCACTGGCACCACTGGGGATGCACTGCAGTGAGTCCAGAGATTGCACTGGCACCACTGGGGATGCAGTACAGTGAGTCCACACAGAGCACTAGCACCACTGTGGATGCAGTGCAGTGAGTCCAGAGAGTGCACTGGCACCACTGGAGATGCAGTGCAGTGAGTCCAGAGAGTGCAATGGCACCACTGCGGATGCACTGCAGTGAGTCCAGAGAGTGCACTGGCTCCACTGGGGATGCACTGCAGTGAGTCCAGAGAGTGCACTGGCACCACTGGGGATGCAGTGCAGTGAGTCCAGAGAGTGTACTGGCACCACTGGGGATGCACTGAAGTGAGTCCAGAGAGTGCACTGGCACCACTGAGAATGCACTTCAGTGAGTCCACAGAGTGCACTAGCACCACTGGGGATGCAGTGCAGTGAGTCCAGAGAGTGCGCTGGAACCACTTGGGATGCAGTGCAGTGAGTCCAGAGAGTGCACTGGCACCACTGGGGATGCACTGCAGTGAGTCCAGAGAGTGCACTGGCACCACTGGGGATGCACTGCAGTGAGTCCAGTGAGTGCACTGGCACCACTGGGGATGCAGTGCAGTGAGTCCAGAGAGTGCACTGGCACCACTGGGGAAGCAGTGCAGTGTGTCCAGAGAGTGCAGTGGCACCACTAGGGATGCAGTGCAGTGAGTCCAGAGAGTGCACTGGCAGCATTGGGGATGCAGTGCAGTGAGTCCAGAGAGTGCACTGGCACCACTGGGGATGCAGTTCAGTGAGTCCAGAGAGTGCACTGGCACCACTGGGGATGCAGTGCAGTGAGTCCAGAGATTGCACTGGCACCACTGGGGATGCAGTGCTGTGACTCCAGAGAGCGCACAGACACCACTGGGGATGCAGTGCAGTGAGTCCAGAGAGTGCACTGGCACCACTGGGGATGCACTGCAGTGAGCCCAGAGAGTGCACTGGCACCAGTGGGGATGCACTGCAGTGAGTCCAGTGAGTGCACTGGCACCACTGGGGAAGCAGTGCAGTGAGTCCAGAGAGTGCAGAGGCACCACTGGTGATGCAGTTTAGTGAGTCCAGAGAGTGCACTGGCAGCACTGGGGATGCAGTGCAGTGAGTCCAGTGAGTGTACTGGCACCACTGGGGATGCAGTGCAGTGAGTCCAGAGAGTGCACTGGCACCACTGGGGATGCAGTGCTGTGACTCCAGAGAGTGCACTGGCACCACTGGGGATGCAGTGCAGTGAGTCCAGAGAGTGCACTGGCACCACTGGGGATGCGGTGCTGGGAGTCCAGAGAGTGCTTTGGCACCAGTGGGGATGCACTGCAGTTACTCCAGAGACTGCACTGGCACCACTGGGGATGCAGTGCAGTTACTCCAGGGAGTGCACTGGCACCACTGGGGATGCAGTGCAGTGAGTCCAGAGAGTGCACTGGCACCACTGGGGATGCAGTGCAGTGAGTCCAGAGAGTGCACTGTCACCACTGGGGATGCAGTGCAGTGAGTCCACAGAGTGCACTGGCACCACTGGGGATGCAGTGCAGTGAGTCCAGAGAGTGCACTGGCACCACTGGGGATACAGTGCAGTGAGTCCAGAGAGTGCACTGGCACCACTGGGGATGCAGTGCAGTGAGTCCAGAGAGTGCACTGGCACCACTGGGGATGCATTGCAGTGAGTCCAGAGAGTGCACTGGCACCACAGATGATGCAGTACAGTGAGTCCAGTGAGTGCACTGGCACCACTGGGGATGTAGTGCAGTGACTCGAGAGAGTGCACTTGCACCACTGGGGATGCAGTCCAGTGAGTCCAGAGAGTGCACTGGCACCACTGGGGATGCACTGCAGTGAGTCCAGAGAGTGCACTGGCACCACTGGTGATGCACTGCAGTGAGTCCAGTGAGTGCACTGGCACCACTGGGGATGTACTGCAGTGAGTCCAGAGAGTGCACTGGCACCACTGGGGATGCACTGCAGTGAGTCCAGAGAGTACACTGGCACCACTGGGGATGCAGTGCAGTGAGTCCAGAGAGTGCACTGGCACCACTGGGGATGCACTGCAGTGAGTCCAGAGAGTGAACTGGCACCACTGGGGATGTGTCCAGTGAGTCCAGTGAGTGCACTGGCACGACTGGGGATGCAGTGCATTGAGTCCAGAGAGTACACTGGCACCAGTGGGGATGCAGTGCAGTGAGTCCAGAGAGTGCACTGGCACCACTGGGGATGCAGTGCAGTCAGTCCAGTGAGTGCACTGGCACCACTGGGGGTGCAGTACAGTGAGTCCAGAGAGTGCACTGGCACCACTGGGGATGCACTGCAGTGAGTCCAGACAGTGCACTGGCACCACTGGGGATGCCCTGCAGTGAGTCCAGAGAGTGCACTGGCACCACTGGGGATGCAGTGCAGTGAGTCCAGTGAGTGTACTGGCACCACTGGGGATGCACTGCAGTGAGTCCAGAGAGTGCACTGGCACCACTGAGAATGCACTTCAGTGAGTTCAGAGAGTGCACTGGCACCACTGGGGATGCACTTCAGTGAGTCCAGAGAGTGCACTGGCACCACTGGGGATGCACTGCAGTGAGTCCAGAGAGTGCACTGGCACCACTGGGGATGCACTTCAGTGACTCCGGAGAGTGCACTGGCACCACTGGGGATGCAGTGCAGTGAGTCCAGAGAGTGCACTGGCACCAGTGGGGATGCGGTGCCGGGAGTCCAGAGAGTGCTTTGGCACCAGTGGGGATGCACTGCAGTTACTCCAGAGAGTGCACTGGCACCACTGGGGATGCAGTGCAGTGAGTCCAGAGAGTGCACTGGCACCACTGGGGATGCACTGCAGTGAGTCCAGAGAGTGCACTGGCACCACTGGGGATGCACTGCAGTGAGTCCAGAGAGTGCACTGTCACCACTTGGGATGCAGTGCAGTGAGTCCACAGAGTGCACTGGCACCACTGGGGATGCAGTGCAGTGAGTCCAGAGAGTGCACTGGCACCACTGGGGTGCACTGCAGTGAATCCAGTGAGTGCACTGGCACCACTGGGGATACAGTGCAGTGAGTCCAGAGAGTGCACTGGCACCACTGGGGATGCATTGCAGTGAGTCCAGAGAGTGCACTGGCACCACTGGGGATGCATTGCAGTGAGTCCAGAGAGTGCACTGGCACCACTGGGGATGCATTGCAGTGAGTCCAGAGAGTGCACTGGCACCACAGATGATGCAGTACAGTGAGTCCAGTGAGTGCACTGGCACCACTGGGGATGTAGTGCAGTGAGTCCAGAGAGTGCACTTGCACCACTGGGGATGCAGTGCAGTGAGTCCAGAGAGTGCACTGGCACCACTGGGGATGCAGTGCAGTGAATCCAGTGAGTGCACTGGCACCACTGGGGATGCAGTGCAGTGAGTCCAGAGAGTGCACTGGCACCACAGGTGATGCACTCCAGTGAGTCCAGAGAGTGCACTTGCACCACGGGGCATGCACTGCAGTGACGCCAGAGAGTGCACTGGCAGCATTGGAGTGCAGTGCAGTGAGTCCAGAGAGTGCACTGGCACCACTGGGGATGCAGTGCAGTGAGTCCAGAGAGTGCACTGGCACCACTGGGGATGCACTGCAGTGAGTCCTGAGAGTACACTGGCTCCACCGGGGATGCAGTGCAGTGAGTCCAGAGAGTGCACTGGCACCACTGGGGATGCAGTGCATTGAGTCCTGAGATTGCACTGGCACCACTGGGGATGCAGTGCTGTGACTCCAGAGAGCGCACTGGCACCACTGGGGATGCACTGCAGTGAGTCCAGAGAGTGCAGTGGCACCACTGGGGATGCACTGCAGTGAGTCCAGAGAGTGCACTGGCACCACTGGGGATGCACTGCAGTGACTCGAAAGAGTGCACTGGCACCACTGGGGAAGCAGTGCAGTGAGTCCAGAGAGTGCACTGGCAGCACTGGGGATGCACTGCAGTGAGTCCAGAGAGTGCACTGTCACTACTGGGGATGCAGTGCAGTGAGTCCAGAGAGTGCACTGGCACCACTGAGAATGCACTTCAGTGAGTCCAGAGAGTGCACTGGCACCACTGGGGATGCACTGCAGTGAGTCCAGAGATTGCACTGGCACCACTGGGGATGCAGTACAGTGAGTCCACACAGTGCACTAGCACCACTGGGGATGCAGTACAGTGAGTCCAGAGAGTGCACTAGCACCACTGGGGATGCAGTGCAGTGAGTCCAGAGAGTGCACTGGCACCACTGGGGATGCACTGCTGTGAGTCCAGAGAGTGCTCTTGCACCACAGGGGATGCAGTGCAGTGACTCAAGAGAGTGCACTGGCAGCACTGGGGATGCACTGCAGTGAGTCCAGATAGTGTACTAGCACCACTGGGGATGCACTGAAGTCAGTCCAGAGAGTGCACTGGTACCACTGAGAATGCACTTCAGTGAGTCCAGAGAGTGCACTGGCACCACTGGGGATGCACTGCAGTGAGTCCACAGAGTGCACTAGCACTACTGGGGATGCAGTGCAGTGAGTCCAGAGAGTGTGCTGGAACCACTGGGGATGCAGTGCAGTGAGTCCAGAGAGTGCACTGGAACCACTGGGGATGCAGTGCAGTGACTCCAGAGAGTGCACTGGCACCACTGGGGATGGAGTGCAGTGAGTCCAGTGAGTGCACTGGCACCACTGGGCAAGCAGTGCAGTGAGTCCAGAGAGTGCACTGGCACCACTGGGGATGCAGTGCAGTGAGTCCAGAGAGTGCACTGGCAGCACTGGGGATGCAGTTCAGTGAGTCCAGAGAGTGCACTGGCACCACTGGGGATGCAGTGCAGTGAGTCCAGAGAGTGCACTGGCACCACTGAGAATGCAGTGCTGTGACTCCAGAGAGCACAGAGGCACCACTGGGGATGCAGTGCAGTGAGTCCAGAGAGTGCACTGGCACCACTGGGGATGCACTGCAGTGAGCCCAGAGAGTGCACTGGCACCACTGGGGATGCACTGCAGTCAGTCCAGAGAGTGCACTGGCACCACTGGGGATGCAGTGCAGTGAGTCCAGTGAGTATACTGGCGCTACTGGGGATGCACTGCAGTGAGTCCAGAGAGTGCACTGGCACCACTGGGGATGCACTGCAGTGAGTCCAGAGTGCACTAGCACCACTGGGGATGCAGTGCAGTGAGTCCAGAGAGTGCACTGGCACCACCGGGAATGCACTGCAGTGAGTCCAGAGAGTGCAGTGGCACCACTGGGGATGCACTTCAGTGAGTCCAGAGAGTGCACTGGCACCACTGGGGATGCAGTGACGCGAGTCCAGAGAGTGCACTGGCACCACTGGGGATGCACTGCAGTCACTCCAGAGAGTGCACTGGCACCACTGGGGATGCGCTGCAGTGACTCTAGAGAGTGCACTGGCACCACTGCGGATGCGGTGCAGTGAGTCCAGAGAGTGCACTGGCACCACAGGTGATGCAGTGCAGTGAGTCCAGAGAGTGCACTGGCAGCACTGGGGATGCAGTGCAGTGAGTCCAGAGAGTGCACTGGCACCACAGGTGATGCACTCCAGTGAGTCCAGAGAGTGCACTTGCACCACGGGGTATGCACTGCAGTGACGCCAGAGAGTACACTGGCAGCATTGGAGTGCAGTGCAGTGAGTCCAGAGAGTGCACTGGCACCACTGGGGATGCAGTGCAGTGAGTCCAGAGAGTGCACTGGCACCACTGGGGATGCACTGCAGTGAGTCCTGAGAGTACACTGGCTCCACCGGGGATGCAGTGCAGTGAGTCCAGAGAGTGCACTGGCACCACTGGGGATGCAGTGCAGTGAGTCCTGAGATTGCACTGGCACCACTGGGGATGCAGTGCTGTGACTCCAGAGAGCGCACTGGCACCACTGGGGATGCACTGCAGTGAGTCCAGAGAGTGCACTGGCACCACTGGGGATGCACTGCAGTGAGTCCAGAGAGTGCACTGGCACCACTGGGGATGCACTGCAGTGACTCGAAAGAGTGCACTGGCACCACTGGGGAAGCAGTGCAGTGAGTCCAGAGAGTGCACTGGCAGCACTGGGGATGCACTGCAGTGAGTCCAGAGAGTGCACTGTCACTACTGGGGATGCAGTGCAGTGAGTCCAGAGAGTGCACTGGCACCACTGAGAATGCACTTCAGTGAGTCCAGAGAGTGCACTGGCACCACTGGGGATGCACTGCAGTGAGTCCAGAGATTGCACTGGCACCACTGGGGATGCAGTACAGTGAGTCCACACAGTGCACTAGCACCACTGGGGATGCAGTACAGTGAGTCCAGAGAGTGCACTAGCACCACTGGGGATGCAGTGCAGTGAGTCCAGAGAGTGCACTGGCACCACTGGGGATGCACTGCTGTGAGTCCAGAGAGTGCTCTTGCACCACAGGGGATGCAGTGCAGTGACTCAAGAGAGTGCACTGGCAGCACTGGGGATGCACTGCAGTGAGTCCAGAGAGTGTACTAGCACCACTGGGGATGCACTGAAGTCAGTCCAGAGAGTGCACTGGTACCACTGAGAATGCACTTCAGTGAGTCCAGAGAGTGCACTGGCACCACTGGGGATGCACTGCAGTGAGTCCACAGAGTGCACTAGCACTACTGGGGATGCAGTGCAGTGAGTCCAGAGAGTGTGCTGGAACCACTGGGGATGCAGTGCAGTGAGTCCAGAGAGTGCACTGGAACCACTGGGGATGCAGTGCAGTGACTCCAGAGAGTGCACTGGCACCACTGGGGATGCACTGCAGTGAGTCCAGTGAGTGCACTGGCACCACTGGGCAAGCAGTGCAGTGAGTCCAGAGAGTGCAGTGGCACCACTGGGGATGCAGTGCAGTGAGTCCAGAGAGTGCACTGGCAGCACTGGGGATGCAGTGCAGTGAGTCCAGAGAGTGCACTGGCACCACTGGGGATGCAGTTCAGTGAGTCCAGAGAGTGCACTGGCACCACTGGGGATGCAGTGCAGTGAGTGCAGAGAGTGCACTGGCACCACTGAGAATGCAGTGCTGTGACTCCAGAGAGCACAGAGGCACCACTGGGGATGCAGTGCAGTGAGTCCAGAGAGTGCACTGGCACCACTGGGGATGCACTGCAGTGAGCCCAGAGAGTGCACTGGCACCAGTGGGGATGCACTGCAGTCAGTCCAGAGAGTGCACTGGCACCACTGGGGATGCAGTGCAGTGAGTCCAGTGAGTATACTGGCGCTACTGGGGATGCACTGCAGTGAGTCCAGAGAGTGCACTGGCACCACTGAGAATGCACTTCAGTGAGTCCAGAGAGTGCACTGGCACCACTGGGGATGCACTGCAGTGAGTCCAGAGAGTGCACTGGCACCACTGGGGATGCACTGCAGTGAGTCCAGAGAGTGCACTGGCACCACTGGGGATGCAGTACAGTGAGTCCAGAGAGTGCACTGGCACCACTGGGGATGCGGTGCTGGGAGTCCAGAGAGTGCTTTGGCACCAGTGTGGATGCAGTGCAGTTACTCCAGAGAGTGCACTGGCACCACCGGGGGTGCAGTGCAGTGAGTCCAGAGAGTGCACTGGCACCACTGGGGATGCAGTGCAGTGAGTCCAGAGATTGCACTGGCACCACTGGGGATGCAGTGCTGTGACTCCAGAGAGCGCACTGGCACCAATGGGGATGCAGTGCAGTGAGTCCAGAGAGTGCACTGGCACCACTGGGGATGCACTGCAGTGAGCCCAGAGAGTGCACTGGCACCAGTGGGGATGCACTGCAGTGAGTCCACAGAGTGCACTGGCACCACTGGGGAAGCAGTGCAGTGAGTCCAGAGAGTGCACTGGCACCAGTGGGGATGCACTGCAGTGAGTCCAGAGAGTGCACTGGCACCACTGGGGATGCACTGCAGTGAGTCCTGAGAGTACACTGGCTCCACCGGGGATGCAGTGCAGTGAGTCCAGAGAGTGCACTGGCACCACTGGGGATGCAGTGCAGTGAGTCCTGAGATTGCACTGGCACCACTGGGGATGCAGTGCTGTGACTCCAGAGAGCGCACTGGCACCACTGGGGATGCACTGCAGTGAGTCCAGAGAGTGCACTGGCACCACTGGGGATGCACTGCAGTGAGTCCAGAGAGTGCACTGGCACCACTGGGGATGCACTGCAGTGACTCGAAAGAGTGCACTGGCACCACTGGGGAAGCAGTGCAGTGAGTCCAGAGAGTGCACTGGCACCACTGGGGATGCACTGCAGTGAGTCCAGAGAGTGCACTGTCACTACTGGGGATGCAGTGCAGTGAGTTCAGAGAGTGCACTGGCACCACTGAGAATGCACTGCAGTGAGTCCAGAGAGTTCACATGCACCACTGGGGATGCAGTGCAGTGAGTCCAGAGATTGCACTGGCACCACTGGGGATGCAGTACAGTGAGTCCACACAGTGCACTAGCACCACTGGGGATGCAGTACAGTGAGTCCAGAGAGTGCACTGGCAGCACTGGGGATGCAGTGCAGTGAGTCCAGAGAGTGCACTGGCACCACAGGTGATGCATTCCAGTGAGTCCAGAGAGTGCACTTGCACCACGGGGGATGCAGTGCAGTGACGCCAGAGAGTGCACTGGCAGCACTGGGGATGCAGTGCAGTGAGTCCAGAGAGTGCACTGGCACCACTGGGGATGCAGTGCAGTGAGTCCAGAGAGTGCAATGGCACCACTGCGGATGCACTGCAGTGAGTCCAGAGAGTGCACTGGCTCCAATGGCGATGCAGTGCAGTGAGTCCAGAGAGTGCACTGGCACCACTGGGGATGCACTGCAGTGAGTCCAGAGAGTGTACTTGCACCACTGGGGATGCACTGAAGTCAGTCCAGAGAGTGCACTGGCACCACTGAGAATGCACTTCAGTGAGTCCAGAGAGTGCACTGGCACCACTGGGGATGCACTGCAGTGAGTCCACAGAGTGCACTAGCACTACTGGGGATGCAGTGCAGTGAGTCCAGAGAGTGCGCTGGAACCACTGGGGATGCAGTGCAGTGAGTCCAGAGAGTGCACTGGAACCACTGGGGTTGCAGTGCAGTGACTCCAGAGAGTGCACTGGCACCACTGGGGATGCACTGCAGTGAGTCCAGTGAGTGCACTGGCACCACTGGGGATGCAGTGCAGTGAGTCCAGAGAGTGCACTGGCACCACTGGGGATGCAGTGCAGTGAGTCCAGAGAGTGCAGTGGCACCACTGGGGATGCAGTGCAGTGAGTCCAGAGAGTGCACTGGCAGCACTGGGGATGCAGTGCAGTGAGTCCAGAGAGTGCACTGGCACCACTGGGGTGCAGTTCAGTGAGTCCAGAGAGTGCACTGGCACCACTGGGGATGCAGTTGCAGTGAGTCCAGAGAGTGCACTGGCACCACTGAGAATGCAGTGCTGTGACTCCAGAGAGCGCAGAGGCACCACTGGGGATGCAGTGCAGTGAGTCCAGAGAGTGCACTGGCACCACTGGGGATGCACTGCAGTGAGCCCAGAGAGTGCACTGGCACCACTGGGGATGCAGTGCAGTGAGTCCAGAGAGTGCACTGGCACCACTGGGGATGCAGTGCAGTGAGTCCAGAGAGTGCACTGGCAGCACTGGGGATGCAGTGCAGTGAGTCCAGAGAGTGCACTGGCACCACTGAGAATGCACTTCAGTGAGTCCAGAGAGTGCACTGGCACCACTGGGGATGCACTGCAGTGAGTCCAGAGAGTGCACTGGCACCACTGGTGATGCACTGCAGTGAGTCCAGAGAGTGCACTGGCACCACTGGGGATGCAGTGCAGTGAGTCCAGAGAGTGCACTGGCACCACTGGTGATGCAGTGCAGTGAGTCCAGAGAGTGCACTGGCAGCACTGGGGATGCAGTGCAGTGAGTCCAGAGAGTGCACTGGCACCACTGGGGATGCAGTTCAGTGAGTCCAGAGAGTGCACTGGCACCACTGGGGATGCAGTGCAGTGAGTCCAGAGAGTGCACTGGCACCACTGAGAATGCAGTGCTGTGACTCCAGAGAGCGCAGAGGCACCACTGGGATGGCAGTGCAGTGAGTCCAGAGAGTGCACTGGCACCACTGGGGATGCCCTTCAGTGAGTCCAGAGAGTGCACTGGCACCACTGGGGATGCAGTGCAGTGAGTCCAGAGAGTGCACTGGCACCACTGAGAATGCAGTGCTGTGAGTCCTGTGAGTATACTGGCAACACTGGGGATGCACTGCAGTGAGTCCAGAGAGTGCACTGGCACCACTGAGAATGCACTTCAATGAGTCCAGAGAGTGCACTGGCACCACTGGGGATGCACTGCAGTGAGTCCAGAGAGTGCACTGGCACCACTGGGGATGCCCTTCAGTGAGTCCAGAGAGTGCACTGGCACCACTGGGGATG
Organism: Anser anser; assembly: GCF_964211835.1. Taxonomy (NCBI): domain Eukaryota; kingdom Metazoa; phylum Chordata; class Aves; order Anseriformes; family Anatidae; genus Anser; species Anser anser. The sequence continues at coordinate 174,912 of NC_139752.1, forward strand.
CAGTGCAGTGAGTCCAGAGAGTGCACTGGCACCACTGAGAATGCTGTGCTGTGACTCCAGAGAGCGCAGAGGCACCACTGGGGATGCAGTGCAGTGAGTCCAGAGAGTGCACTGGCACCACTGGGGATGCACTGCAGTGAGCCCAGAGAGTGCACTGGCACCAGTGGGGATGCACTGCAGTCAGTCCAGAGAGTGCACTGGCACCACTGGGGATGCAGTGCAGTGAGTCCTGTGAGTATACTGGCACCACTGGGGATGCCCTTCAGTGAGTCCAGAGAGTGCACTGGCACCACTGGGGATGCACTGCAGTGAGTCCAGAGAGTGCACTGGCACCACTGGGGATGCAGTGCAGTGAGTCCAGAGATTGCACTGGCACCACTGGGATGCAGTGCTGTGACTCCAGACAGCGCACTGGCACCACTGGGGATGCAGTGCAGTGAGTCCAGAGAGTGCACTGGCACCACTGGGGATGCACTGCAGTGAGCCCAGAGAGTGCACTGGCACCAGTGGCGATGCACTGCAGTGAGTCCAGTGAGTGCACTGGCACCACTGGGGAAGCAGTGCAGTGAGTCCAGAGAGTGCAGTGGCACCACTGGGGATGCAGTTTAGTGAGTCCAGAGAGTGCACTGGCACCACTGGGGATGCAGTGCAGTGAGTCCAGTGAGTGTACTGGCACCACTGGGGATGCACTGCAGTGAGTCCAGAGAGTGCACTGGCACCACTGAGAATGCACTTCAATGAGTCCAGAGAGTGCACTGGCACCACTGGGGATGCACTGCAGTGAGTCCAGAGAGTGCACTGGCACCACTGGGGATGCAGTACAGTGAGTCCACACAGAGCACTAGCACCACTGTGGATGCAGTGCAGTGAGTCCAGAGAGTGCACTGGCACCACTGGGGATGCAGTGCAGTGAGTCCAGAGAGTGCACTGGCACCACTGGTGATGCACTGCTGTGAGTCCAGAGAGTGCTCTTGCACCACAGGGGATGCAGTGCAGTGACTCAAGAGAGTGCACTGGCAGCACTGGGGATGCAGTGCAGTGAGTCCAGAGAGTGCACTGGCACCACTGGAGATGCAGTGCAGTGAGTCCAGAGAGTGCAATGGCACCACTGCGGATGCACTGCAGTGAGTCCAGAGAGTGCACTGGCTCCACTGGGGATGCACTGCAGTGAGTCCAGAGAGTGCACTGGCACCACTGGGGATGCAGTGCAGTGAGTCCAGAGAGTGTACTGGCACCACTGGGGATGCACTGAAGTGAGTCCAGAGAGTGCACTGGCACCACTGAGAATGCACTTCAGTGAGTCCACAGAGTGCACTAGCACCACTGGGGATGCAGTGCAGTGAGTCCAGAGAGTGCGCTGGAACCACTGGGGATGCAGTGCAGTGAGTCCAGAGAGTGCACTGGCACCACTGGGGATGCAGTGCAGTGAGTCCAGAGAGTGCACTGGCACCACTGGGGATGCACTGCAGTGAGTCCAGTGAGTGCACTGGCACCACTGGGGATGCAGTGCAGTGAGTCCAGAGAGTGCACTGGCACCACTGGGGATGCAGTGCAGTGAGTCCAGAGAGTGCACTGGCAGCACTGGGGATGCAGTTCAGTGAGTCCAGAGAGTGCACTGGCACCACTGGGGATGCAGTGCAGTGAGTCCAGAGAGTGCACTGGCACCACTGAGAATGCAGTGCTGTGACTCCAGAGAGCACAGAGGCACCACTGGGGATGCAGTGCAGTGAGTCCAGAGAGTGCACTGGCACCACTGGGGATGCACTGCAGTGAGCCCAGAGAGTGCACTGGCACCACTGGGGATGCACTGCAGTCAGTCCAGAGAGTGCACTGGCACCACTGGGGATGCAGTGCAGTGAGTCCAGTGAGTATACTGGCGCTACTGGGGATGCACTGCAGTGAGTCCAGAGAGTGCACTGGCACCACTGGGGATGCACTGCAGTGAGTCCAGAGTGCACTAGCACCACTGGGGATGCAGTGCAGTGAGTCCAGAGAGTGCACTGGCACCACCGGGAATGCCCTGCAGTGAGTCCAGAGAGTGCAGTGGCACCACTGGGGATGCACTTCAGTGAGTCCAGAGAGTGCACTGGCACCACTGGGGATGCAGTGACGCGAGTCCAGAGAGTGCACTGGCACCACTGGGGATGCACTGCAGTCACTCCAGAGAGTGCACTGGCACCACTGGGGATGCGCTGCAGTGACTCTAGAGAGTGCACTGGCACCACTGCGGATGCGGTGCAGTGAGTCCAGAGAGTGCACTGGCACCACAGGTGATGCAGTGCAGTGAGTCCAGAGAGTGCACTGGCAGCACTGGGGATGCAGTGCAGTGAGTCCAGAGAGTGCACTGGCACCACAGGTGATGCACTCCAGTGAGTCCAGAGAGTGCACTTGCACCACGGGGTATGCACTGCAGTGACGCCAGAGAGTACACTGGCAGCATTGGAGTGCAGTGCAGTGAGTCCAGAGAGTGCACTGGCACCACTGGGGATGCAGTGCAGTGAGTCCAGAGAGTGCACTGGCACCACTGGGGATGCACTGCAGTGAGTCCTGAGAGTACACTGGCTCCACCGGGGATGCAGTGCAGTGAGTCCAGAGAGTGCACTGGCACCACTGGGGATGCAGTGCAGTGAGTCCTGAGATTGCACTGGCACCACTGGGGATGCAGTGCTGTGACTCCAGAGAGCGCACTGGCACCACTGGGGATGCACTGCAGTGAGTCCAGAGAGTGCACTGGCACCACTGGGGATGCACTGCAGTGAGTCCAGAGAGTGCACTGGCACCACTGGGGATGCACTGCAGTGACTCGAAAGAGTGCACTGGCACCACTGGGGAAGCAGTGCAGTGAGTCCAGAGAGTGCACTGGCAGCACTGGGGATGCACTGCAGTGAGTCCAGAGAGTGCACTGTCACTACTGGGGATGCAGTGCAGTGAGTCCAGAGAGTGCACTGGCACCACTGAGAATGCACTTCAGTGAGTCCAGAGAGTGCACTGGCACCACTGGGGATGCACTGCAGTGAGTCCAGAGATTGCACTGGCACCACTGGGGATGCAGTACAGTGAGTCCACACAGTGCACTAGCACCACTGGGGATGCAGTACAGTGAGTCCAGAGAGTGCACTAGCACCACTGGGGATGCAGTGCAGTGAGTCCAGAGAGTGCACTGGCACCACTGGGGATGCACTGCTGTGAGTCCAGAGAGTGCTCTTGCACCACAGGGGATGCAGTGCAGTGACTCAAGAGAGTGCACTGGCAGCACTGGGGATGCACTGCAGTGAGTCCAGAGAGTGTACTAGCACCACTGGGGATGCACTGAAGTCAGTCCAGAGAGTGCACTGGTACCACTGAGAATGCACTTCAGTGAGTCCAGAGAGTGCACTGGCACCACTGGGGATGCACTGCAGTGAGTCCACAGAGTGCACTAGCACTACTGGGGATGCAGTGCAGTGAGTCCAGAGAGTGTGCTGGAACCACTGGGGATGCAGTGCAGTGAGTCCAGAGAGTGCACTGGAACCACTGGGGATGCAGTGCAGTGACTCCAGAGAGTGCACTGGCACCACTGGTGATGCAGTGCAGTGAGTCCAGTGAGTGCACTGGCACCACTGGGCAAGCAGTGCAGTGAGTCCAGAGAGTGCAGTGGCACCACTGGGGATGCAGTGCAGTGAGTCCAGAGAGTGCACTGGCAGCACTGGGGATGCAGTGCAGTGAGTCCAGAGAGTGCACTGGCACCACTGGGGATGCAGTTCAGTGAGTCCAGAGAGTGCACTGGCACCACTGGGGATGCAGTGCAGTGAGTCCAGAGAGTGCACTGGCACCACTGAGAATGCAGTGCTGTGACTCCAGAGAGCACAGAGGCACCACTGGGGATGCAGTGCAGTGAGTCCAGAGAGTGCACTGGCACCACTGGGGATGCACTGCAGTGAGCCCAGAGAGTGCACTGGCACCAGTGGGGATGCACTGCAGTCAGTCCAGAGAGTGCACTGGCACCACTGGGGATGCAGTACAGTGAGTCCAGAGAGTGCACTAGCACCACTGGGGATGCAGTGCAGTGAGTCCAGAGAGTGCACTGGCACCACTGGGGATGCACTGCTGTGAGTCCAGAGAGTGCTCTTGCACCACAGGGGATGCAGTGCAGTGACTCAAGAGAGTGCACTGGCAGCACTGGGGATGCACTGCAGTGAGTCCAGAGAGTGTACTAGCACCACTGGGGATGCACTGAAGTCAGTCCAGAGAGTGCACTGGTACCACTGAGAATGCACTTCAGTGAGTCCAGAGAGTGCACTGGCACCACTGGGGATGCACTGCAGTGAGTCCACAGAGTGCACTAGCACTACTGGGGATGCAGTGCAGTGAGTCCAGAGAGTGTGCTGGAACCACTGGGGATGCAGTGCAGTGAGTCCAGAGAGTGCACTGGAACCACTGGGGATGCAGTGCAGTGACTCCAGAGAGTGCACTGGCACCACTGGGGATGCACTGCAGTGAGTCCAGTGAGTGCACTGGCACCACTGGGCAAGCAGTGCAGTGAGTCCAGAGAGTGCAGTGGCACCACTGGGGATGCAGTGCAGTGAGTCCAGAGAGTGCACTGGCAGCACTGGGGATGCAGTGCAGTGAGTCCAGAGAGTGCACTGGCACCACTGGGGATGCAGTTCAGTGAGTCCAGAGAGTGCACTGGCACCACTGGGGATGCAGTGCAGTGAGTCCAGAGAGTGCACTGGCACCACTGAGAATGCAGTGCTGTGACTCCAGAGAGCACAGAGGCACCACTGGGGATGCAGTGCAGTGAGTCCAGAGAGTGCACTGGCACCACTGGGGATGCACTGCAGTGAGCCCAGAGAGTGCACTGGCACCAGTGGGGATGCACTGCAGTCAGTCCAGAGAGTGCACTGGCACCACTGGGGATGCAGTGCAGTGAGTCCAGTGAGTATACTGGCGCTACTGGGGATGCACTGCAGTGAGTCCAGAGAGTGCACTGGCACCACTGAGAATGCACTTCAGTGAGTCCAGAGAGTGCACTGGCACCACTGGGGATGCACTGCAGTGAGTCCAGAGAGTGCACTGGCACCACTGGGGATGCACTGCAGTGAGTCCAGAGAGTGCACTGGCACCACTGGGGATGCAGTACAGTGAGTCCAGAGAGTGCACTGGCACCACTGGGGATGCGGTGCTGGGAGTCCAGAGAGTGCTTTGGCACCAGTGTGGATGCAGTGCAGTTACTCCAGAGAGTGCACTGGCACCACCGGGGGTGCAGTGCAGTGAGTCCAGAGAGTGCACTGGCACCACTGGGGATGCAGTGCAGTGAGTCCAGAGATTGCACTGGCACCACTGGGGATGCAGTGCTGTGACTCCAGAGAGCGCACTGGCACCAATGGGGATGCAGTGCAGTGAGTCCAGAGAGTGCACTGGCACCACTGGGGATGCACTGCAGTGAGCCCAGAGAGTGCACTGGCACCAGTGGGGATGCACTGCAGTGAGTCCACAGAGTGCACTGGCACCACTGGGGAAGCAGTGCAGTGAGTCCAGAGAGTGCACTGGCACCAGTGGGGATGCACTGCAGTGAGTCCAGAGAGTGCACTGGCACCACTGGGGATGCACTGCAGTGAGTCCTGAGAGTACACTGGCTCCACCGGGGATGCAGTGCAGTGAGTCCAGAGAGTGCACTGGCACCACTGGGGATGCAGTGCAGTGAGTCCTGAGATTGCACTGGCACCACTGGGGATGCAGTGCTGTGACTCCAGAGAGCGCACTGGCACCACTGGGGATGCACTGCAGTGAGTCCAGAGAGTGCACTGGCACCACTGGGGATGCACTGCAGTGAGTCCAGAGAGTGCACTGGCACCACTGGGGATGCACTGCAGTGACTCGAAAGAGTGCACTGGCACCACTGGGGAAGCAGTGCAGTGAGTCCAGAGAGTGCACTGGCACCACTGGGGATGCACTGCAGTGAGTCCAGAGAGTGCACTGTCACTACTGGGGATGCAGTGCAGTGAGTTCAGAGAGTGCACTGGCACCACTGAGAATGCACTGCAGTGAGTCCAGAGAGTTCACATGCACCACTGGGGATGCAGTGCAGTGAGTCCAGAGATTGCACTGGCACCACTGGGGATGCAGTACAGTGAGTCCACACAGTGCACTAGCACCACTGGGGATGCAGTACAGTGAGTCCAGAGAGTGCACTGGCAGCACTGGGGATGCAGTGCAGTGAGTCCAGAGAGTGCACTGGCACCACAGGTGATGCATTCCAGTGAGTCCAGAGAGTGCACTTGCACCACGGGGGATGCAGTGCAGTGACGCCAGAGAGTGCACTGGCAGCACTGGGGATGCAGTGCAGTGAGTCCAGAGAGTGCACTGGCACCACTGGGGATGCAGTGCAGTGAGTCCAGAGAGTGCAATGGCACCACTGCGGATGCACTGCAGTGAGTCCAGAGAGTGCACTGGCTCCAATGGCGATGCAGTGCAGTGAGTCCAGAGAGTGCACTGGCACCACTGGGGATGCACTGCAGTGAGTCCAGAGAGTGTACTTGCACCACTGGGGATGCACTGAAGTCAGTCCAGAGAGTGCACTGGCACCACTGAGAATGCACTTCAGTGAGTCCAGAGAGTGCACTGGCACCACTGGGGATGCACTGCAGTGAGTCCACAGAGTGCACTAGCACTACTGGGGATGCAGTGCAGTGAGTCCAGAGAGTGCGCTGGAACCACTGGGGATGCAGTGCAGTGAGTCCAGAGAGTGCACTGGAACCACTGGGGTTGCAGTGCAGTGACTCCAGAGAGTGCACTGGCACCACTGGGGATGCACTGCAGTGAGTCCAGTGAGTGCACTGGCACCACTGGGGATGCAGTGCAGTGAGTCCAGAGAGTGCACTGGCACCACTGGGGATGCAGTGCAGTGAGTCCAGAGAGTGCAGTGGCACCACTGGGGATGCAGTGCAGTGAGTCCAGAGAGTGCACTGGCAGCACTGGGGATGCAGTGCAGTGAGTCCAGAGAGTGCACTGGCACCACTGGGGTGCAGTTCAGTGAGTCCAGAGAGTGCACTGGCACCACTGGGGATGCAGTGCAGTGAGTCCAGAGAGTGCACTGGCACCACTGAGAATGCAGTGCTGTGACTCCAGAGAGCGCAGAGGCACCACTGGGGATGCAGTGCAGTGAGTCCAGAGAGTGCACTGGCACCACTGGGGATGCACTGCAGTGAGCCCAGAGAGTGCACTGGCACCACTGGGGATGCAGTGCAGTGAGTCCAGAGAGTGCACTGGCACCACTGGGGATGCAGTGCAGTGAGTCCAGAGAGTGCACTGGCAGCACTGGGGATGCAGTGCAGTGAGTCCAGAGAGTGCACTGGCACCACTGAGAATGCACTTCAGTGAGTCCAGAGAGTGCACTGGCACCACTGGGGATGCACTGCAGTGAGTCCAGAGAGTGCACTGGCACCACTGGTGATGCACTGCAGTGAGTCCAGAGAGTGCACTGGCACCACTGGGGATGCAGTGCAGTGAGTCCAGAGAGTGCACTGGCACCACTGGTGATGCAGTGCAGTGAGTCCAGAGAGTGCACTGGCAGCACTGGGGATGCAGTGCAGTGAGTCCAGAGAGTGCACTGGCACCACTGGGGATGCAGTTCAGTGAGTCCAGAGAGTGCACTGGCACCACTGGGGATGCAGTGCAGTGAGTCCAGAGAGTGCACTGGCACCACTGAGAATGCAGTGCTGTGACTCCAGAGAGCGCAGAGGCACCACTGGGGATGCAGTGCAGTGAGTCCAGAGAGTGCACTGGCACCACTGGGGATGCCCTTCAGTGAGTCCAGAGAGTGCACTGGCACCACTGGGGATGCAGTGCAGTGAGTCCAGAGAGTGCACTGGCACCACTGAGAATGCAGTGCTGTGAGTCCTGTGAGTATACTGGCAACACTGGGGATGCACTGCAGTGAGTCCAGAGAGTGCACTGGCACCACTGAGAATGCACTTCAATGAGTCCAGAGAGTGCACTGGCACCACTGGGGATGCACTGCAGTGAGTCCAGAGAGTGCACTGGCACCACTGGGGATGCCCTTCAGTGAGTCCAGAGAGTGCACTGGCACCACTGGGGATGCAGTGCAGTGAGTCCAGAGAGTGCACTGGCACCACTGAGAATGCAGTGCTGTGACTCCAGAGAGCGCAGAGGCACCACTGGGGATGCAGTGCAGTGAGTCCAGAGAGTGCACTGGCACCACTGGGGATGCACTGCAGTGAGCCCAGAGAGTGCACTGGCACCAGTGGGGATGCACTGCAGTCAGTCCAGAGAGTGCACTGGCACCACTGGGGATGCAGTGCAGTGAGTCCTGTGAGTATACTGGCACCACTGGGGATGCCCTTCAGTGAGTCCAGAGAGTGCACTGGCACCACTGGGGATGCACTGCAGTGAGTCCAGAGAGTGCACTGGCACCACTGGGGATGCAGTGCAGTGAGTCCAGAGATTGCACTGGCACCACTGGGGATGCAGTGCTGTGACTCCAGACAGCGCACTGGCACCACTGGGGATGCAGTGCAGTGAGTCCAGAGAGTGCACTGGCACCACTGGGGATGCACTGCAGTGAGCCCAGAGAGTGCACTGGCACCAGTGGCGATGCACTGCAGTGAGTCCAGTGAGTGCACTGGCACCACTGGGGAAGCAGTGCAGTGAGTCCAGAGAGTGCAGTGGCACCACTGGGGATGCAGTTTAGTGAGTCCAGAGAGTGCACTGGCACCACTGGGGATGCAGTGCAGTGAGTCCAGTGAGTGTACTGGCACCACTGGGGATGCACTGCAGTGAGTCCAGAGAGTGCACTGGCACCACTGAGAATGCACTTCAATGAGTCCAGAGAGTGCACTGGCACCACTGGGGATGCACTGCAGTGAGTCCAGAGAGTGCACTGGCACCACTGGGGATGCAGTACAGTGAGTCCACACAGAGCACTAGCACCACTGTGGATGCAGTGCAGTGAGTCCAGAGAGTGCACTGGCACCACTGGGGATGCAGTGCAGTGAGTCCAGAGAGTGCACTGGCACCACTGGTGATGCACTGCTGTGAGTCCAGAGAGTGCTCTTGCACCACAGGGGATGCAGTGCAGTGACTCAAGAGAGTGTGCACTGGCAGCACTGGGGATGCAGTGCAGTGAGTCCAGAGAGTGCACTGGCACCACTGGAGATGCAGTGCAGTGAGTCCAGAGAGTGCAATGGCACCACTGCGGATGCACTGCAGTGAGTCCAGAGAGTGCACTGGCTCCACTGGGGATGCACTGCAGTGAGTCCAGAGAGTGCACTGGCACCACTGGGGATGCAGTGCAGTGAGTCCAGAGAGTGTACTGGCACCACTGGGGATGCACTGAAGTGAGTCCAGAGAGTGCACTGGCACCACTGAGAATGCACTTCAGTGAGTCCACAGAGTGCACTAGCACCACTGGGGATGCAGTGCAGTGAGTCCAGAGAGTGCGCTGGAACCACTGGGGATGCAGTGCAGTGAGTCCAGAGAGTGCACTGGCACCACTGGGGATGCAGTGCAGTGAGTCCAGAGAGTGCACTGGCACCACTGGGGATGCACTGCAGTGAGTCCAGTGAGTGCACTGGCACCACTGGGGATGCAGTGCAGTGAGTCCAGAGAGTGCACTGGCACCACTGGGGATGCAGTGCAGTGAGTCCAGAGAGTGCACTGGCAGCACTGGGGATGCAGTTCAGTGAGTCCAGAGAGTGCACTGGCACCACTGGGGATGCAGTGCAGTGAGTCCAGAGAGTGCACTGGCACCACTGAGAATGCAGTGCTGTGACTCCAGAGAGCACAGAGGCACCACTGGGGATGCAGTGCAGTGAGTCCAGAGAGTGCACTGGCACCACTGGGGATGCACTGCAGTGAGCCCAGAGAGTGCACTGGCACCACTGGGGATGCACTGCAGTCAGTCCAGAGAGTGCACTGGCACCACTGGGGATGCAGTGCAGTGAGTCCAGTGAGTATACTGGCGCTACTGGGGATGCACTGCAGTGAGTCCAGAGAGTGCACTGGCACCACTGGGGATGCACTGCAGTGAGTCCAGAGTGCACTAGCACCACTGGGGATGCAGTGCAGTGAGTCCAGAGAGTGCACTGGCACCACCGGGAATGCCCTGCAGTGAGTCCAGAGAGTGCAGTGGCACCACTGGGGATGCACTTCAGTGAGTCCAGAGAGTGCACTGGCACCACTGGGGATGCAGTGACGCGAGTCCAGAGAGTGCACTGGCACCACTGGGGATGCACTGCAGTCACTCCAGAGAGTGCACTGGCACCACTGGGGATGCGCTGCAGTGACTCTAGAGAGTGCACTGGCACCACTGCGGATGCGGTGCAGTGAGTCCAGAGAGTGCACTGGCACCACAGGTGATGCAGTGCAGTGAGTCCAGAGAGTGCACTGGCAGCACTGGGGATGCAGTGCAGTGAGTCCAGAGAGTGCACTGGCACCACAGGTGATGCACTCCAGTGAGTCCAGAGAGTGCACTTGCACCACGGGGTATGCACTGCAGTGACGCCAGAGAGTACACTGGCAGCATTGGAGTGCAGTGCAGTGAGTCCAGAGAGTGCACTGGCACCACTGGGGATGCAGTGCAGTGAGTCCAGAGAGTGCACTGGCACCACTGGGGATGCACTGCAGTGAGTCCTGAGAGTACACTGGCTCCACCGGGGATGCAGTGCAGTGAGTCCAGAGAGTGCACTGGCACCACTGGGGATGCAGTGCAGTGAGTCCTGAGATTGCACTGGCACCACTGGGGATGCAGTGCTGTGACTCCAGAGAGCGCACTGGCACCACTGGGGATGCACTGCAGTGAGTCCAGAGAGTGCACTGGCACCACTGGGGATGCACTGCAGTGAGTCCAGAGAGTGCACTGGCACCACTGGGGATGCACTGCAGTGACTCGAAAGAGTGCACTGGCACCACTGGGGAAGCAGTGCAGTGAGTCCAGAGAGTGCACTGGCAGCACTGGGGATGCACTGCAGTGAGTCCAGAGAGTGCACTGTCACTACTGGGGATGCAGTGCAGTGAGTCCAGAGAGTGCACTGGCACCACTGAGAATGCACTTCAGTGAGTCCAGAGAGTGCACTGGCACCACTGGGGATGCACTGCAGTGAGTCCAGAGATTGCACTGGCACCACTGGGGATGCAGTACAGTGAGTCCACACAGTGCACTAGCACCACTGGGGATGCAGTACAGTGAGTCCAGAGAGTGCACTAGCACCACTGGGGATGCAGTGCAGTGAGTCCAGAGAGTGCACTGGCACCACTGGGGATGCACTGCTGTGAGTCCAGAGAGTGCTCTTGCACCACAGGGGATGCAGTGCAGTGACTCAAGAGAGTGCACTGGCAGCACTGGGGATGCACTGCAGTGAGTCCAGAGAGTGTACTAGCACCACTGGGGATGCACTGAAGTCAGTCCAGAGAGTGCACTGGTACCACTGAGAATGCACTTCAGTGAGTCCAGAGAGTGCACTGGCACCACTGGGGATGCACTGCAGTGAGTCCACAGAGTGCACTAGCACTACTGGGGATGCAGTGCAGTGAGTCCAGAGAGTGTGCTGGAACCACTGGGGATGCAGTGCAGTGAGTCCAGAGAGTGCACTGGAACCACTGGGGATGCAGTGCAGTGACTCCAGAGAGTGCACTGGCACCACTGGTGATGCAGTGCAGTGAGTCCAGTGAGTGCACTGGCACCACTGGGCAAGCAGTGCAGTGAGTCCAGAGAGTGCAGTGGCACCACTGGGGATGCAGTGCAGTGAGTCCAGAGAGTGCACTGGCAGCACTGGGGATGCAGTGCAGTGAGTCCAGAGAGTGCACTGGCACCACTGGGGATGCAGTTCAGTGAGTCCAGAGAGTGCACTGGCACCACTGGGGATGCAGTGCAGTGAGTCCAGAGAGTGCACTGGCACCACTGAGAATGCAGTGCTGTGACTCCAGAGAGCACAGAGGCACCACTGGGGATGCAGTGCAGTGAGTCCAGAGAGTGCACTGGCACCACTGGGGATGCACTGCAGTGAGCCCAGAGAGTGCACTGGCACCAGTGGGGATGCACTGCAGTCAGTCCAGAGAGTGCACTGGCACCACTGGGGATGCAGTACAGTGAGTCCAGAGAGTGCACTAGCACCACTGGGGATGCAGTGCAGTGAGTCCAGAGAGTGCACTGGCACCACTGGGGATGCACTGCTGTGAGTCCAGAGAGTGCTCTTGCACCACAGGGGATGCAGTGCAGTGACTCAAGAGAGTGCACTGGCAGCACTGGGGATGCACTGCAGTGAGTCCAGAGAGTGTACTAGCACCACTGGGGATGCACTGAAGTCAGTCCAGAGAGTGCACTGGTACCACTGAGAATGCACTTCAGTGAGTCCAGAGAGTGCACTGGCACCACTGGGGATGCACTGCAGTGAGTCCACAGAGTGCACTAGCACTACTGGGGATGCAGTGCAGTGAGTCCAGAGAGTGTGCTGGAACCACTGGGGATGCAGTGCAGTGAGTCCAGAGAGTGCACTGGAACCACTGGGGATGCAGTGCAGTGACTCCAGAGAGTGCACTGGCACCACTGGGGATGCACTGCAGTGAGTCCAGTGAGTGCACTGGCACCACTGGGCAAGCAGTGCAGTGAGTCCAGAGAGTGCAGTGGCACCACTGGGGATGCAGTGCAGTGAGTCCAGAGAGTGCACTGGCAGCACTGGGGATGCAGTGCAGTGAGTCCAGAGAGTGCACTGGCACCACTGGGGATGCAGTTCAGTGAGTCCAGAGAGTGCACTGGCACCACTGGGGATGCAGTGCAGTGAGTCCAGAGAGTGCACTGGCACCACTGAGAATGCAGTGCTGTGACTCCAGAGAGCACAGAGGCACCACTGGGGATGCAGTGCAGTGAGTCCAGAGAGTGCACTGGCACCACTGGGGATGCACTGCAGTGAGCCCAGAGAGTGCACTGGCACCAGTGGGGATGCACTGCAGTCAGTCCAGAGAGTGCACTGGCACCACTGGGGATGCAGTGCAGTGAGTCCAGTGAGTATACTGGCGCTACTGGGGATGCACTGCAGTGAGTCCAGAGAGTGCACTGGCACCACTGAGAATGCACTTCAGTGAGTCCAGAGAGTGCACTGGCACCACTGGGGATGCACTGCAGTGAGTCCAGAGAGTGCACTGGCACCACTGGGGATGCACTGCAGTGAGTCCAGAGAGTGCACTGGCACCACTGGGGATGCAGTACAGTGAGTCCAGAGAGTGCACTGGCACCACTGGGGATGCGGTGCTGGGAGTCCAGAGAGTGCTTTGGCACCAGTGTGGATGCAGTGCAGTTACTCCAGAGAGTGCACTGGCACCACCGGGGGTGCAGTGCAGTGAGTCCAGAGAGTGCACTGGCACCACTGGGGATGCAGTGCAGTGAGTCCAGAGATTGCACTGGCACCACTGGGGATGCAGTGCTGTGACTCCAGAGAGCGCACTGGCACCAATGGGGATGCAGTGCAGTGAGTCCAGAGAGTGCACTGGCACCACTGGGGATGCACTGCAGTGAGCCCAGAGAGTGCACTGGCACCAGTGGGGATGCACTGCAGTGAGTCCACAGAGTGCACTGGCACCACTGGGGAAGCAGTGCAGTGAGTCCAGAGAGTGCACTGGCACCAGTGGGGATGCACTGCAGTGAGTCCAGAGAGTGCACTGGCACCACTGGGGATGCACTGCAGTGAGTCCTGAGAGTACACTGGCTCCACCGGGGATGCAGTGCAGTGAGTCCAGAGAGTGCACTGGCACCACTGGGGATGCAGTGCAGTGAGTCCTGAGATTGCACTGGCACCACTGGGGATGCAGTGCTGTGACTCCAGAGAGCGCACTGGCACCACTGGGGATGCACTGCAGTGAGTCCAGAGAGTGCACTGGCACCACTGGGGATGCACTGCAGTGAGTCCAGAGAGTGCACTGGCACCACTGGGGATGCACTGCAGTGACTCGAAAGAGTGCACTGGCACCACTGGGGAAGCAGTGCAGTGAGTCCAGAGAGTGCACTGGCACCACTGGGGATGCACTGCAGTGAGTCCAGAGAGTGCACTGTCACTACTGGGGATGCAGTGCAGTGAGTTCAGAGAGTGCACTGGCACCACTGAGAATGCACTGCAGTGAGTCCAGAGAGTTCACATGCACCACTGGGGATGCAGTGCAGTGAGTCCAGAGATTGCACTGGCACCACTGGGGATGCAGTACAGTGAGTCCACACAGTGCACTAGCACCACTGGGGATGCAGTACAGTGAGTCCAGAGAGTGCACTGGCAGCACTGGGGATGCAGTGCAGTGAGTCCAGAGAGTGCACTGGCACCACAGGTGATGCATTCCAGTGAGTCCAGAGAGTGCACTTGCACCACGGGGGATGCAGTGCAGTGACGCCAGAGAGTGCACTGGCAGCACTGGGGATGCAGTGCAGTGAGTCCAGAGAGTGCACTGGCACCACTGGGGATGCAGTGCAGTGAGTCCAGAGAGTGCAATGGCACCACTGCGGATGCACTGCAGTGAGTCCAGAGAGTGCACTGGCTCCAATGGCGATGCAGTGCAGTGAGTCCAGAGAGTGCACTGGCACCACTGGGGATGCACTGCAGTGAGTCCAGAGAGTGTACTTGCACCACTGGGGATGCACTGAAGTCAGTCCAGAGAGTGCACTGGCACCACTGAGAATGCACTTCAGTGAGTCCAGAGAGTGCACTGGCACCACTGGGGATGCACTGCAGTGAGTCCACAGAGTGCACTAGCACTACTGGGGATGCAGTGCAGTGAGTCCAGAGAGTGCGCTGGAACCACTGGGGATGCAGTGCAGTGAGTCCAGAGAGTGCACTGGAACCACTGGGGTTGCAGTGCAGTGACTCCAGAGAGTGCACTGGCACCACTGGGGATGCACTGCAGTGAGTCCAGTGAGTGCACTGGCACCACTGGGGATGCAGTGCAGTGAGTCCAGAGAGTGCACTGGCACCACTGGGGATGCAGTGCAGTGAGTCCAGAGAGTGCAGTGGCACCACTGGGGATGCAGTGCAGTGAGTCCAGAGAGTGCACTGGCAGCACTGGGGATGCAGTGCAGTGAGTCCAGAGAGTGCACTGGCACCACTGGGGTGCAGTTCAGTGAGTCCAGAGAGTGCACTGGCACCACTGGGGATGCAGTGCAGTGAGTCCAGAGAGTGCACTGGCACCACTGAGAATGCAGTGCTGTGACTCCAGAGAGCGCAGAGGCACCACTGGGGATGCAGTGCAGTGAGTCCAGAGAGTGCACTGGCACCACTGGGGATGCACTGCAGTGAGCCCAGAGAGTGCACTGGCACCACTGGGGATGCAGTGCAGTGAGTCCAGAGAGTGCACTGGCACCACTGGGGATGCAGTGCAGTGAGTCCAGAGAGTGCACTGGCAGCACTGGGGATGCAGTGCAGTGAGTCCAGAGAGTGCACTGGCACCACTGAGAATGCACTTCAGTGAGTCCAGAGAG
Source organism: Anser anser (assembly GCF_964211835.1). Taxonomy (NCBI): domain Eukaryota; kingdom Metazoa; phylum Chordata; class Aves; order Anseriformes; family Anatidae; genus Anser; species Anser anser. The sequence goes on from NC_139752.1 coordinate 190,363, forward strand.
TGCACTGGCACCACTGGGGATGCACTGCAGTGAGTCCAGAGAGTGCACTGGCACCACTGGTGATGCACTGCAGTGAGTCCAGAGAGTGCACTGGCACCACTGGGGATGCAGTGCAGTGAGTCCAGAGAGTGCACTGGCACCACTGGTGATGCAGTGCAGTGAGTCCAGAGAGTGCACTGGCAGCACTGGGGATGCAGTGCAGTGAGTCCAGAGAGTGCACTGGCACCACTGGGGATGCAGTTCAGTGAGTCCAGAGAGTGCACTGGCACCACTGGGGATGCAGTGCAGTGAGTCCAGAGAGTGCACTGGCACCACTGAGAATGCAGTGCTGTGACTCCAGAGAGCGCAGAGGCACCACTGGGGATGCAGTGCAGTGAGTCCAGAGAGTGCACTGGCACCACTGGGGATGCCCTTCAGTGAGTCCAGAGAGTGCACTGGCACCACTGGGGATGCAGTGCAGTGAGTCCAGAGAGTGCACTGGCACCACTGAGAATGCAGTGCTGTGAGTCCTGTGAGTATACTGGCAACACTGGGGATGCACTGCAGTGAGTCCAGAGAGTGCACTGGCACCACTGAGAATGCACTTCAATGAGTCCAGAGAGTGCACTGGCACCACTGGGGATGCACTGCAGTGAGTCCAGAGAGTGCACTGGCACCACTGGGGATGCCCTTCAGTGAGTCCAGAGAGTGCACTGGCACCACTGGGGATGCAGTGCAGTGAGTCCAGAGAGTGCACTGGCACCACTGAGAATGCAGTGCTGTGACTCCAGAGAGCGCAGAGGCACCACTGGGGATGCAGTGCAGTGAGTCCAGAGAGTGCACTGGCACCACTGGGGATGCACTGCAGTGAGCCCAGAGAGTGCACTGGCACCAGTGGGGATGCACTGCAGTCAGTCCAGAGAGTGCACTGGCACCACTGGGGATGCAGTGCAGTGAGTCCTGTGAGTATACTGGCACCACTGGGGATGCCCTTCAGTGAGTCCAGAGAGTGCACTGGCACCACTGGGGATGCACTGCAGTGAGTCCAGAGAGTGCACTGGCACCACTGGGGATGCAGTGCAGTGAGTCCAGAGATTGCACTGGCACCACTGGGGATGCAGTGCTGTGACTCCAGACAGCGCACTGGCACCACTGGGGATGCAGTGCAGTGAGTCCAGAGAGTGCACTGGCACCACTGGGGATGCACTGCAGTGAGCCCAGAGAGTGCACTGGCACCAGTGGCGATGCACTGCAGTGAGTCCAGTGAGTGCACTGGCACCACTGGGGAAGCAGTGCAGTGAGTCCAGAGAGTGCAGTGGCACCACTGGGGATGCAGTTTAGTGAGTCCAGAGAGTGCACTGGCACCACTGGGGATGCAGTGCAGTGAGTCCAGTGAGTGTACTGGCACCACTGGGGATGCACTGCAGTGAGTCCAGAGAGTGCACTGGCACCACTGAGAATGCACTTCAATGAGTCCAGAGAGTGCACTGGCACCACTGGGGATGCACTGCAGTGAGTCCAGAGAGTGCACTGGCACCACTGGGGATGCAGTACAGTGAGTCCACACAGAGCACTAGCACCACTGTGGATGCAGTGCAGTGAGTCCAGAGAGTGCACTGGCACCACTGGGGATGCAGTGCAGTGAGTCCAGAGAGTGCACTGGCACCACTGGTGATGCACTGCTGTGAGTCCAGAGAGTGCTCTTGCACCACAGGGGATGCAGTGCAGTGACTAAACAGAGTGTGCACTGGCAGCACTGGGGATGCAGTGCAGTGAGTCCAGAGAGTGCACTGGCACCACTGGAGATGCAGTGCAGTGAGTCCAGAGAGTGCAATGGCACCACTGCGGATGCACTGCAGTGAGTCCAGAGAGTGCACTGGCTCCACTGGGGATGCACTGCAGTGAGTCCAGAGAGTGCACTGGCACCACTGGGGATGCAGTGCAGTGAGTCCAGAGAGTGTACTGGCACCACTGGGGATGCACTGAAGTGAGTCCAGAGAGTGCACTGGCACCACTGAGAATGCACTTCAGTGAGTCCACAGAGTGCACTAGCACCACTGGGGATGCAGTGCAGTGAGTCCAGAGAGTGCGCTGGAACCACTGGGGATGCAGTGCAGTGAGTCCAGAGAGTGCACTGGCACCACTGGGGATGCAGTGCAGTGAGTCCAGAGAGTGCACTGGCACCACTGGGGATGCACTGCAGTGAGTCCAGTGAGTGCACTGGCACCACTGGGGATGCAGTGCAGTGAGTCCAGAGAGTGCACTGGCACCACTGGGGAAGCAGTGCAGTGTGTCCAGAGAGTGCAGTGGCACCACTAGGGATGCAGTGTAGTGAGTCCAGAGAGTGCACTGGCAGCATTGGGGATGCAGTGCAGTGAGTCCAGAGAGTGCACTGGCACCACTGGGGATGCAGTTCAGTGAGTCCAGAGAGTGCACTGGCACCACTGGGGATGCAGTGCAGTGAGTCCAGAGATTGCTCTGGCACCACTGGGGATGCAGTGCTGTGACTCCAGAGAGCGCACAGACACCACTGGGGATGCAGTGCAGTGAGTCCAGAGAGTGCACTGGCACCACTGGGGATGCACTGCAGTGAGCCCAGAGAGTGCACTGGCACCACTGGGGATGCACTGCAGTGAGTCCAGTGAGTGCACTGGCACCACTGGGGAAGCAGTGCAGTGAGTCCAGAGAGTGCAGAGGCACCACTGGTGATGCAGTTTAGTGAGTCCAGAGAGTGCACTGGCAGCACTGGGGATGCAGTGCAGTGAGTCCAGTGAGTGTACTGGCACCACTGGGGATGCAGTGCAGTGAGTCCAGAGAGTGCACTGGCACCACTGGGGATGCAGTGCTGTGACTCCAGAGAGTGCACTGGCACCACTGGGGATGCAGTGCAGTGAGTCCAGAGAGTGCACTGGCACCACTGGGGATGCGGTGCTGGGAGTCCAGAGAGTGCTTTGGCACCAGTGGGGATGCACTGCAGTTACTCCAGAGACTGCACTGGCACCACTGGGGATGCAGTGCAGTTACTCCAGGGAGTGCACTGGCACCACTGGGGATGCAGTGCAGTGAGTCCAGAGAGTGCACTGGCACCACTGGGGATGCAGTGCAGTGAGTCCAGAGAGTGCACTGTCACCACTGGGGATGCAGTGCAGTGAGTCCACAGAGTGCACTGGCACCACTGGGGATGCAGTGCAGTGAGTCCAGAGAGTGCACTGGCACCACTGGGGATACAGTGCAGTGAGTCCAGAGAGTGCACTGGCACCACTGGGGATGCAGTGCAGTGAGTCCAGAGAGTGCACTGGCACCACTGGGGATGCATTGCAGTGAGTCCAGAGAGTGCACTGGCACCACAGATGATGCAGTACAGTGAGTCCAGTGAGTGCACTGGCACCACTGGGGATGTAGTGCAGTGACTCGAGAGAGTGCACTTGCACCACTGGGGATGCAGTCCAGTGAGTCCAGAGAGTGCACTGGCACCACTGGGGATGCACTGCAGTGAGTCCAGAGAGTGCACTGGCACCACTGGTGATGCACTGCAGTGAGTCCAGTGAGTGCACTGGCACCACTGGGGATGTACTGCAGTGAGTCCAGAGAGTGCACTGGCACCACTGGGGATGCACTGCAGTGAGTCCAGAGAGTACACTGGCACCACTGGGGATGCAGTGCAGTGAGTCCAGAGAGTGCACTGGCACCACTGGGGATGCAGTGCAGTGAGTCCAGAGAGTGCACTGGCACCACTGGGGATGTGTCCAGTGAGTCCAGTGAGTGCACTGGCACGACTGGGGATGCAGTGCATTGAGTCCAGAGAGTACACTGGCACCAGTGGGGATGCAGTGCAGTGAGTCCAGAGAGTGCACTGGCACCACTGGGGATCCAGTGCAGTCAGTCCAGTGAGTGCACTGGCACCACTGGGGGTGCAGTACAGTGAGTCCAGAGAGTGCACTGGCACCACTGGGGATGCACTGCAGTGAGTCCAGACAGTGCACTGGCACCACTGGGGATGCCCTGCAGTGAGTCCAGAGAGTGCACTGGAACCACTGGGGATGCAGTGCAGTGAGTCCAGTGAGTGTACTGGCACCACTGGGGATGCACTGCAGTGAGTCCAGAGAGTGCACTGGCACCACTGAGAATGCACTTCAGTGAGTTCAGAGAGTGCACTGGCACCACTGGGGATGCACTTCAGTGAGTCCAGAGAGTGCACTGGCACCACTGGGGATGCACTGCAGTGAGTCCAGAGAGTGCACTGGCACCACTGGGGATGCACTTCAGTGACTCCAGAGAGTGCACTGGCACCACTGGGGATGCAGTGCAGTGAGTCCAGAGAGTGCACTGGCACCACTGGGGATGCGGTGCCGGGAGTCCAGAGAGTGCTTTGGCACCAGTGGGGATGCACTGCAGTTACTCCAGAGAGTGCACTGGCACCACTGGGGATGCACTGCAGTGAGTCCAGAGAGTGCACTGGCACCACTGGGGATGCACTGCAGTGAGTCCAGAGAGTGCACTGGCACCACTTGGGATGCAGTGCAGTGAGTCCACAGAGTGCACTGGCACCACTGGGGATGCAGTGCAGTGAGTCCAGAGAGTGCACTGGCACCACTGGGGTGCACTGCAGTGAATCCAGTGAGTGCACTGGCACCACTGGGGATACAGTGCAGTGAGTCCAGAGAGTGCACTGGCACCACTGGGGATGCATTGCAGTGAGTCCAGAGAGTGCACTGGCACCACTGGGGATGCATTGCAGTGAGTCCAGAGAGTGCACTGGCACCACTGGGGATGCATTGCAGTGAGTCCAGAGAGTGCACTGGCACCACAGATGATGCAGTACAGTGAGTCCAGTGAGTGCACTGGCACCACTGGGGATGTAGTGCAGTGACTCGAGAGAGTGCACTTGCACCACTGGGGATGCAGTGCAGTGAGTCCAGAGAGTGCACTGGCACCACTGGGGATACAGTGCAGTGAATCCAGTGAGTGCACTGGCACCACTGGGGATGCAGTGCAGTGAGTCCAGAGAGTGCACTGGCACCACTGGGGATGCATTGCAGTGAGTCCAGAGAGCGCACTGGCACCACTGGGGATGCACTGCAGTGAGTCCAGAGAGTGCACTGGCACCACTGGGGATGCAGTGCAGTGAGTGCAGAGAGTGCACTGGCACCACTGGGGATGCAGTGCAGTGAGTCCAGAGAGTGCACTGGCACCACTGGTGATGCAGTGCAGTGAGTCCAGAGATTGCACTGGCACCACTGTGGATGCAGTGCAGTGAGTCCAGAGACTTCACCTGCACCACTGGGAATGCAGAGAAGTGAGTGCAGAGAGTGCACTGGCACCACTGGGGATGCAGTGCAGTGAGTCCAGAGAGTGCCCTGGCACCACTAGGGATGCAGCGCAGTGAGTCCAGAGAGTGCACTGGCACCACTGAGAATGCACTTCAGTGTGTCCAGAGAGTGTACTGGCACCACTGGTGATGCACTGCAGTGAGTCCAGAGAGTGCAATGGCACCACTGGGGATGCAGTGCAGTGAGTCCAGAGGGTGCACTGGCACCACTCGGGATGCAGTGCAGTGAGTCCAGAGTGCATTAGCACCACTGGGGATGCATTGACGCGAGTCCAGAGAGTGCACTGGCACCACTGGGGATGCACTGCAGTCACTCCAGAGAGTGCACTGGCACCACTGGGGATGCGGTGCAGTGAGTCCAGAGAGTGCACTGGCACCACGGGGGATGCACTGCAGTGAGTCCAGAGAGTGCACTGGAACCACTGGGGATGCTGTAGCGGGAGTCCAGAGAGTGCTTTGGCACCACTGGGGATGCAGTACAGTGAGTCCAGAGAGTGCACTGGCACCACTGGGGATGCAGCGCAGTGACTCTAGAGAGTGCACTGGCACCACTGGGGATGCGGTGCAGTGAGTCCAGAGAGTGCACTGGCACCACTCAGGGTGCAGTGCGGTGAGTCCAGAGAGTGCACTGGCACCACCGGGAATGCACTGCAGTGAGTCCAGAGAGTGCAGTGGCACCACTGGGGATGCACTTCAGTGAGTCCAGAGAGTGCACTGGCACCACTGGGGATGCAGTGACGCGAGTCCAGAGAGTGCACTGGCACCACTGGGGATGCACTGCAGTCACTGCAGAGAGTGCACTGGTACCACTGGGGATGCGCTGCAGTGACTCTAGAGAGTGCACTGGCACCACTGCGGATGCGGTGCAGTGAGTCCAGAGAGTGCACTGGCACCACAGGTGATGCAGTGCAGTGAGTCCAGAGAGTGCACTGGCAGCACTGGGGATGCAGTGCAGTGAGTCCAGAGAGTGCACTGGCACCACTGAGAATGCAGTGCTGTGACTCCAGAGAGCGCAGAGGCACCACTGGGGATGCAGTGCAGTGAGTCCAGAGAGTGCACTGGCACCACTGGGGATGCCCTTCAGTGAGTCCAGAGAGTGCACTGGCACCACTGGGGATGCAGTGCAGTGAGTCCAGAGAGTGCACTGGCACCACTGAGAATGCAGTGCTGTGAGTCCTGTGAGTATACTGGCAACACTGGGGATGCACTGCAGTGAGTCCAGAGAGTGCACTGGCACCACTGAGAATGCACTTCAATGAGTCCAGAGAGTGCACTGGCACCACTGGGGATGCAGTGCAGTGAGTCCAGAGAGTGCACTGGCACCACTGGGGATGCCCTTCAGTGAGTCCAGAGAGTGCACTGGCACCACTGGGGATGCAGTGCAGTGAGTCCAGAGAGTGCACTGGCACCACTGAGAATGCAGTGCTGTGACTCCAGAGAGCGCAGAGGCACCACTGGGGATGCAGTGCAGTGAGTCCAGAGAGTGCACTGGCACCACTGGGGATGCACTGCAGTGAGCCCAGAGAGTGCACTGGCACCAGTGGGGATGCACTGCAGTCAGTCCAGAGAGTGCACTGGCACCACTGGGGATGCAGTGCAGTGAGTCCTGTGAGTATACTGGCACCACTGGGGATGCCCTTCAGTGAGTCCAGAGAGTGCACTGGCACCACTGGGGATGCACTGCAGTGAGTCCAGAGAGTGCACTGGCACCACTGGGGATGCAGTGCAGTGAGTCCAGAGATTGCACTGGCACCACTGGGGATGCAGTGCTGTGACTCCAGACAGCGCACTGGCACCACTGGGGATGCAGTGCAGTGAGTCCAGAGAGTGCACTGGCACCACTGGGGATGCACTGCAGTGAGCCCAGAGAGTGCACTGGCACCAGTGGCGATGCACTGCAGTGAGTCCAGTGAGTGCACTGGCACCACTGGGGAAGCAGTGCAGTGAGTCCAGAGAGTGCAGTGGCACCATTGGGGATGCAGTTTAGTGAGTCCAGAGAGTGCACTGGCACCACTGGGGATGCAGTGCAGTGAGTCCAGTGAGTGTACTGGCACCACTGGGGATGCACTGCAGTGAGTCCAGAGAGTGCACTGGCACCACTGAGAATGCACTTCAATGAGTCCAGAGAGTGCACTGGCACCACTGGGGATGCACTGCAGTGAGTCCAGAGAGTGCACTGGCACCACTGGGGATGCAGTACAGTGAGTCCACACAGAGCACTAGCACCACTGTGGATGCAGTGCAGTGAGTCCAGAGAGTGCACTGGCACCACTGGGGATGCAGTGCAGTGAGTCCAGAGAGTGCACTGGCACCACTGGTGATGCACTGCTGTGAGTCCAGAGAGTGCTCTTGCACCACAGGGGATGCAGTGCAGTGACTCAAGAGAGTGCACTGGCAGCACTGGGGATGCAGTGCAGTGAGTCCAGAGAGTGCACTGGCACCACTGGAGATGCAGTGCAGTGAGTCCAGAGAGTGCAATGGCACCACTGCGGATGCACTGCAGTGAGTCCAGAGAGTGCACTGGCTCCACTGGGGATGCACTGCAGTGAGTCCAGAGAGTGCACTGGCACCACTGGGGATGCAGTGCAGTGAGTCCAGAGAGTGTACTGGCACCACTGGGGATGCACTGAAGTGAGTCCAGAGAGTGCACTGGCACCACTGAGAATGCACTTCAGTGAGTCCACAGAGTGCACTAGCACCACTGGGGATGCAGTGCAGTGAGTCCAGAGAGTGCGCTGGAACCACTGGGGATGCAGTGCAGTGAGTCCAGAGAGTGCACTGGCACCACTGGGGATGCAGTGCAGTGAGTCCAGAGAGTGCACTGGCACCACTGGGGATGCACTGCAGTGAGTCCAGTGAGTGCACTGGCACCACTGGGGATGCAGTGCAGTGAGTCCAGAGAGTGCACTGGCACCACTGGGGAAGCAGTGCAGTGTGTCCAGAGAGTGCAGTGGCACCACTAGGGATGCAGTGCAGTGAGTCCAGAGAGTGCACTGGCAGCATTGGGGATGCAGTGCAGTGAGTCCAGAGAGTGCACTGGCACCACTGGGGATGCAGTTCAGTGAGTCCAGAGAGTGCACTGGCACCACTGGGGATGCAGTGCAGTGAGTCCAGAGATTGCACTGGCACCACTGGGGATGCAGTGCTGTGACTCCAGAGAGCGCACAGACACCACTGGGGATGCAGTGCAGTGAGTCCAGAGAGTGCACTGGCACCACTGGGGATGCACTGCAGTGAGCCCAGAGAGTGCACTGGCACCAGTGGGGATGCACTGCAGTGAGTCCAGTGAGTGCACTGGCACCACTGGGGAAGCAGTGCAGTGAGTCCAGAGAGTGCAGAGGCACCACTGGTGATGCAGTTTAGTGAGTCCAGAGAGTGCACTGGCAGCACTGGGGATGCAGTGCAGTGAGTCCAGTGAGTGTACTGGCACCACTGGGGATGCAGTGCAGTGAGTCCAGAGAGTGCACTGGCACCACTGGGGATGCAGTGCTGTGACTCCAGAGAGTGCACTGGCACCACTGGGGATGCAGTGCAGTGAGTCCAGAGAGTGCACTGGCACCACTGGGGATGCGGTGCTGGGAGTCCAGAGAGTGCTTTGGCACCAGTGGGGATGCACTGCAGTTACTCCAGAGACTGCACTGGCACCACTGGGGATGCAGTGCAGTTACTCCAGGGAGTGCACTGGCACCACTGGGGATGCAGTGCAGTGAGTCCAGAGAGTGCACTGGCACCACTGGGGATGCAGTGCAGTGAGTCCACAGAGTGCACTGGCACCACTGGGGATGCAGTGCAGTGAGTCCAGAGAGTGCACTGGCACCACTGGGGATACAGTGCAGTGAGTCCAGAGAGTGCACTGGCACCACTGGGGATGCAGTGCAGTGAGTCCAGAGAGTGCACTGGCACCACTGGGGATGTGTCCAGTGAGTCCAGTGAGTGCACTGGCACGACTGGGGATGCAGTGCATTGAGTCCAGAGAGTACACTGGCACCAGTGGGGATGCAGTGCAGTGAGTCCAGAGAGTGCACTGGCACCACTGGGGATGCAGTGCAGTCAGTCCAGTGAGTGCACTGGCACCACTGGGGGTGCAGTACAGTGAGTCCAGAGAGTGCACTGGCACCTCTGGGGATGCACTGCAGTGAGTCCAGACAGTGCACTGGCACCACTGGGGATGCCCTGCAGTGAGTCCAGAGAGTGCACTGGCACCACTGGGGATGCAGTGCAGTGAGTCCAGTGAGTGTACTGGCACCACTGGGGATGCACTGCAGTGAGTCCAGAGAGTGCACTGGCACCACTGAGAATGCACTTCAGTGAGTTCAGAGAGTGCACTGGCACCACTGGGGATGCACTTCAGTGAGTCCAGAGAGTGCACTGGCACCACTGGGGATGCACTGCAGTGAGTCCAGAGAGTGCACTGGCACCACTGGGGATGCACTTCAGTGACTCCAGAGAGTGCACTGGCACCACTGGGGATGCAGTGCAGTGAGTCCAGAGAGTGCACTGGCACCACTGGGGATGCGGTGCCGGGAGTCCAGAGAGTGCTTTGGCACCAGTGGGGATGCACTGCAGTTACTCCAGAGAGTGCACTGGCACCACTGGGGATGCAGTGCAGTGAGTCCAGAGAGTGCACTGGCACCACTGGGGATGCACTGCAGTGAGTCCAGAGAGTGCACTGGCACCACTTGGGATGCAGTGCAGTGAGTCCACAGAGTGCACTGGCACCACTGGGGATGCAGTGCAGTGAGTCCAGAGAGTGCACTGGCACCACTGGGGTGCACTGCAGTGAATCCAGTGAGTGCACTGGCACCACTGGGGATACAGTGCAGTGAGTCCAGAGAGTGCACTGGCACCACTGGGGATGCATTGCAGTGAGTCCAGAGAGTGCACTGGCACCACTGGGGATGCATTGCAGTGAGTCCAGAGAGTGCACTGGCACCACTGGGGATGCATTGCAGTGAGTCCAGAGAGTGCACTGGCACCACAGATGATGCAGTACAGTGAGTCCAGTGAGTGCACTGGCACCACTGGGGATGTAGTGCAGTGACTCGAGAGAGTGCACTTGCACCACTGGGGATGCAGTGCAGTGAGTCCAGAGAGTGCACTGGCACCACTGGGGATACAGTGCAGTGAATCCAGTGAGTGCACTGGCACCACTGGGGATGCAGTGCAGTGAGTCCAGAGAGTGCACTGGCACCACTGGGGATGCATTGCAGTGAGTCCAGAGAGCGCACTGGCACCACTGGGGATGCACTGCAGTGAGTCCAGAGAGTGCACTGGCACCACTGGGGATGCAGTGCAGTGAGTGCAGAGAGTGCACTGGCACCACTGGGGATGCAGTGCAGTGAGTCCAGAGAGTGCACTGGCACCACTGGTGATGCAGTGCAGTGAGTCCAGAGATTGCACTGGCACCACTGTGGATGCAGTGCAGTGAGTCCAGAGACTTCACCTGCACCACTGGGAATGCAGAGAAGTGAGTGCAGAGAGTGCACTGGCACCACTGGGGATGCAGTGCAGTGAGTCCAGAGAGTGCCCTGGCACCACTAGGGATGCAGCGCAGTGAGTCCAGAGAGTGCACTGGCACCACTGAGAATGCACTTCAGTGTGTCCAGAGAGTGTACTGGCACCACTGGTGATGCACTGCAGTGAGTCCAGAGAGTGCAATGGCACCACTGGGGATGCAGTGCAGTGAGTCCAGAGGGTGCACTGGCACCACTCGGGATGCAGTGCAGTGAGTCCAGAGTGCATTAGCACCACTGGGGATGCATTGACGCGAGTCCAGAGAGTGCACTGGCACCACTGGGGATGCACTGCAGTCACTCCAGAGAGTGCACTGGCACCACTGGGGATGCGGTGCAGTGAGTCCAGAGAGTGCACTGGCACCACGGGGGATGCACTGCAGTGAGTCCAGAGAGTGCACTGGAACCACTGGGGATGCGGTAGCGGGAGTCCAGAGAGTGCTTTGGCACCACTGGGGATGCAGTACAGTGAGTCCAGAGAGTGCACTGGCACCACTGGGGATGCAGCGCAGTGACTCTAGAGAGTGCACTGGCACCACTGGGGATGCGGTGCAGTGAGTCCAGAGAGTGCACTGGCACCACTCAGGGTGCAGTGCGGTGAGTCCAGAGAGTGCACTGGCACCACCGGGAATGCACTGCAGTGAGTCCAGAGAGTGCAGTGGCACCACTGGGGATGCACTTCAGTGAGTCCAGAGAGTGCACTGGCACCACTGGGGATGCAGTGACGCGAGTCCAGAGAGTGCACTGGCACCACTGGGGATGCACTGCAGTCACTCCAGAGAGTGCACTGGTACCACTGGGGATGCGCTGCAGTGACTCTAGAGAGTGCAATGGCACCACTGCGGATGCGGTGCAGTGAGTCCAGAGAGTGCACTGGCACCACAGGTGATGCAGTGCAGTGAGTCCAGAGAGTGCACTGGCAGCACTGGGGATGCAGTGCAGTGAGTCCAGAGAGTGCACTGGCACCACAGGTGATGCACTCCAGTGAGTCCAGAGAGTGCACTTGCACCACGGGGGATGCACTGCAGTGACGCCAGAGAGTGCACTGGCAGCATTGGAGTGCAGTGCAGTGAGTCCAGAGAGTGCACTGGCACCACTGGGGATGCACTGCAGTGAGTCCAGAGAGTACACTGGCTCCACCGGGGATGCAGTGCAGTGAGTCCAGAGAGTGCACTGGCACCACTGGGGATGCAGTGCAGTGAGTCCAGAGAGTGCACTGGCACCACTGGGGATGCAGTGCTGTGACTCCAGAGAGCGCACTGGCACCACTGGGGATGCACTGCAGTGAGTCCAGAGAGTGCACTGGCACCACTGGGGATGCACTGCAGTGAGTCCAGAGAGTGCACTGGCACCACTGGGGATGCACTGCAGTGACTCGAAAGAGTGCACTGGCACCACTGGGGAAGCAGTGCAGTGAGTCCAGAGAGTGCACTGGCAGCACTGGGGATGCACTGCAGTGAGTCCAGAGAGTGCACTGTCACTACTGGGGATGCAGTGCAGTGAGTCCAGAGAGTGCACTGGCACCACTGAGAATGCACTTCAGTGAGTCCAGAGATTGCACTGGCACCACTGGGGATGCAGTACAGTGAGTCCACACAGTGCACTAGGACCACTGGGGATGCAGTACAGTGAGTCCAGAGAGTGCACTAGCACCACTGGGGATGCAGTGCAGTGAGTCCAGAGAGTGCACTGGCACCACTGGGGATGCACTGCTGTGAGTCCAGAGAGTGCTCTTGTACCACAGGGGATGCAGTGCAGTGACTCAAGAGAGTGCACTGGCAGCACTGGGGATGCACTGCAGTGAGTCCAGAGAGTGTACTAGCACCACTGGGGATGCACTGAAGTCAGTCCAGAGAGTGCACTGGTACCACTGAGAATGCACTTCAGTGAGTCCAGAGAGTGCACTGGCACCACTGGGGATGCACTGCAGTGAGTCCACAGAGTGCACTAGCACTACTGGGGATGCAGTGCAGTGAGTCCAGAGAGTGTGCTGGAACCACTGGGGATGCAGTGCAGTGAGTCCAGAGAGTGCACTGGCACCACTGGGGATGCAGTGCAGTGAGTCCAGTGAGTGTACTGGCACCACTGGGGATGCACTGCAGTGAGTCCAGAGAGTGCACTGGCACCACTGAGAATGCACTTCAATGAGTCCAGAGAGTGCACTGGCACCACTTGGGATGCACTGCAGTGAGTCCAGAGAGTGCACTGGCACCACTGGGGATGCAGTACAGTGAGTCCACACAGAGCACTAGCACCACTGTGGATGCAGTGCAGTGAGTCCAGAGAGTGCACTGGCACCACTGGGGATGCAGTGCAGTGAGTCCAGAGAGTGCACTGGCACCACTGGTGATGCACTGCTGTGAGTCCAGAGAGTGCTCTTGCACCACAGGGGATGCAGTGCAGTGACTCAAGAGAGTGCACTGGCAGCACTGGGGATGCAGTGCAGTGAGTCCAGAGAGTGCACTGGCACCACTGGAGATGCAGTGCAGTGAGTCCAGAGAGTGCAATGGCACCACTGCGGATGCACTGCAGTGAGTCCAGAGAGTGCACTGGCTCCACTGGGGATGCACTGCAGTGAGTCCAGAGAGTGCACTGGCACCACTGGGGATGCAGTGCAGTGAGTCCAGAGAGTGTACTGGCACCACTGGGGATGCACTGAAGTGAGTCCAGAGAGTGCACTGGCACCACTGAGAATGCACTTCAGTGAGTCCACAGAGTGCACTAGCACCACTGGGGATGCAGTGCAGTGAGTCCAGAGAGTGCGCTGGAACCACTGGGGATGCAGTGCAGTGAGTCCAGAGAGTGCACTGGCACCACTGGGGATGCAGTGCAGTGAGTCCAGAGAGTGCACTGGCACCACTGGGGATGCACTGCAGTGAGTCCAGTGAGTGCACTGGCACCACTGGGGATGCAGTGCAGTGAGTCCAGAGAGTGCACTGGCACCACTGGGGAAGCAGTGCAGTGTGTCCAGAGAGTGCAGTGGCACCACTAGGGATGCAGTGCAGTGAGTCCAGAGAGTGCACTGGCAGCATTGGGGATGCAGTGCAGTGAGTCCAGAGAGTGCACTGGCACCACTGGGGATGCAGTTCAGTGAGTCCAGAGAGTGCACTGGCACCACTGGGGATGCAGTGCAGTGAGTCCAGAGATTGCACTGGCACCACTGGGGATGCAGTGCTGTGACTCCAGAGAGCGCACAGACACCACTGGGGATGCAGTGCAGTGAGTCCAGAGAGTGCACTGGCACCACTGGGGATGCACTGCAGTGAGCCCAGAGAGTGCACTGGCACCAGTGGGGATGCACTGCAGTGAGTCCAGTGAGTGCACTGGCACCACTGGGGAAGCAGTGCAGTGAGTCCAGAGAGTGCAGAGGCACCACTGGTGATGCAGTTTAGTGAGTCCAGAGAGTGCACTGGCAGCACTGGGGATGCAGTGCAGTGAGTCCAGTGAGTGTACTGGCACCACTGGGGATGCAGTGCAGTGAGTCCAGAGAGTGCACTGGCACCACTGGGGATGCAGTGCTGTGACTCCAGAGAGTGCACTGGCACCACTGGGGATGCAGTGCAGTGAGTCCAGAGAGTGCACTGGCACCACTGGGGATGCGGTGCTGGGAGTCCAGAGAGTGCTTTGGCACCAGTGGGGATGCACTGCAGTTACTCCAGAGACTGCACTGGCACCACTGGGGATGCAGTGCAGTTACTCCAGGGAGTGCACTGGCACCACTGGGGATGCAGTGCAGTGAGTCCAGAGAGTGCACTGGCACCACTGGGGATGCAGTGCAGTGAGTCCAGAGAGTGCACTGTCACCACTGGGGATGCAGTGCAGTGAGTCCACAGAGTGCACTGGCACCACTGGGGATGCAGTGCAGTGAGTCCAGAGATTGCACTGGCACCACTGGGGATACAGTGCAGTGAGTCCAGAGAGTGCACTGGCACCACTGGGGATGCAGTGCAGTGAGTCCAGAGAGTGCACTGGCACCACTGGGGATGCATTGCAGTGAGTCCAGAGAGTGCACTGGCACCACAGATGATGCAGTACAGTGAGTCCAGTGAGTGCACTGGCACCACTGGGGATGTAGTGCAGTGACTCGAGAGAGTGCACTTGCACCACTGGGGATGCAGTCCAGTGAGTCCAGAGAGTGCACTGGCACCACTGGGGATGCACTGCAGTGAGTCCAGAGAGTGCACTGGCACCACTGGTGATGCACTGCAGTGAGTCCAGTGAGTGCACTGGCACCACTGGGGATGTACTGCAGTGAGTCCAGAGAGTGCACTGGCACCACTGGGGATGCACTGCAGTGAGTCCAGAGAGTGCACTGGCACCACTGGGGATGCAGTGCAGTGAGTGCAGAGAGTGCACTGGCACCACTGGGGATGCAGTGCAGTGAGTCCAGAGAGTGCACTGGCACCACTGGTGATGCAGTGCAGTGAGTCCAGAGATTGCACTGGCACCACTGTGGATGCAGTGCAGTGAGTCCAGAGACTTCACCTGCACCACTGGGAATGCAGAGAAGTGAGTGCAGAGAGTGCACTGGCACCACTGGGGATGCAGTGCAGTGAGTCCAGAGAGTGCCCTGGCACCACTAGGGATGCAGCGCAGTGAGTCCAGAGAGTGCACTGGCACCACTGAGAATGCACTTCAGTGTGTCCAGAGAGTGTACTGGCACCACTGGTGATGCACTGCAGTGAGTCCAGAGAGTGCAATGGCACCACTGGGGATGCAGTGCAGTGAGTCCAGAGGGTGCACTGGCACCACTCGGGATGCAGTGCAGTGAGTCCAGAGTGCATTAGCACCACTGGGGATGCATTGACGCGAGTCCAGAGAGTGCACTGGCACCACTGGGGATGCACTGCAGTCACTCCAGAGAGTGCACTGGCACCACTGGGGATGCGGTGCAGTGAGTCCAGAGAGTGCACTGGCACCACGGGGGATGCACTGCAGTGAGTCCAGAGAGTGCACTGGAACCACTGGGGATGCGGTAGCGGGAGTCCAGAGAGTGCTTTGGCACCACTGGGGATGCAGTACAGTGAGTCCAGAGAGTGCACTGGCACCACTGGGGATGCAGCGCAGTGACTCTAGAGAGTGCACTGGCACCACTGGGGATGCGGTGCAGTGAGTCCAGAGAGTGCACTGGCACCACTCAGGGTGCAGTGCGGTGAGTCCAGAGAGTGCACTGGCACCACCGGGAATGCACTGCAGTGAGTCCAGAGAGTGCAGTGGCACCACTGGGGATGCACTTCAGTGAGTCCAGAGAGTGCACTGGCACCACTGGGGATGCAGTGACGCGAGTCCAGAGAGTGCACTGGCACCACTGGGAATGCACTGCAGTCACTCCAGAGAGTGCACTGGTACCACTGGGGATGCGCTGCAGTGACTCTAGAGAGTGCACTGGCACCACTGCGGATGCGGTGCAGTGAGTCCAGAGAGTGCACTGGCACCACAGGTGATGCAGTGCAGTGAGTCCAGAGAGTGCACTGGCAGCACTGGGGATGCAGTGCAGTGAGTCCAGAGAGTGCACTGGCACCACAGGTGATGCACTCCAGTGAGTCCAGAGAGTGCACTTGCACCACGGGGGATGCACTGCAGTGACGCCAGAGAGTGCACTGGCAGCATTGGAGTGCAGTGCAGTGAGTCCAGAGAGTGCACTGGCACCACTGGGGATGCACTGCAGTGAGTCCTGAGAGTACACTGGCTCCACCGGGGATGCAGTGCAGTGAGTCCAGAGAGTGCACTGGCACCACTGGGGATGCAGTGCAGTGAGTCCTGAGATTGCACTGGCACCACTGGGGATGCAGTGCTGTGACTCCAGAGAGCGCACTGGCACCACTGGGGATGCACTGCAGTGAGTCCAGAGAGTGCACTGGCACCACTGGGGATGCACTGCAGTGAGTCCAGAGAGTGCACTGGCACCACTGGGGATGCACTGCAGTGACTCGAAAGAGTGCACTGGCACCACTGGGGAAGCAGTGCAGTGAGTCCAGAGAGTGCACTGGCAGCACTGGGGATGCACTGCAGTGAGTCCAGAGAGTGCACTGTCACTACTGGGGATGCAGTGCAGTGAGTCCAGAGAGTGCACTGGCACCACTGAGAATGCACTTCAGTGAGTCCAGAGATTGCACTGGCACCACTGGGGATGCAGTACAGTGAGTCCACACAGTGCACTAGCACCACTGGGGATGCAGTACAGTGAGTCCAGAGAGTGCACTAGCACCACTGGGGATGCAGTGCAGTGAGTCCAGAGAGTGCACTGGCACCACTGGGGATGCACTGCTGTGAGTCCAGAGAGTGCTCTTGTACCACAGGGGATGCAGTGCAGTGACTCAAGAGAGTGCACTGGCAGCACTGGGGATGCACTGCAGTGAGTCCAGAGAGTGTACTAGCACCACTGGGGATGCACTGAAGTCAGTCCAGAGAGTGCACTGGTACCACTGAGAATGCACTTCAGTGAGTCCAGAGAGTGCACTGGCACCACTGGGGATGCACTGCAGTGAGTCCACAGAGTGCACTAGCACTACTGGGGATGCAGTGCAGTGAGTCCAGAGAGTGTGCTGGAACCACTGGGGATGCAGTGCAGTGAGTCCAGAGAGTGCACTGGAACCACTGGGGATGCAGTGCAGTGACTCCAGAGAGTGCACTGGCACCACTGGGGATGCACTGCAGTGAGTCCAGTGAGTGCACTGGCACCACTGGCAAGCAGTGCAGTGAGTCCAGAGAGTGCAGTGGCACCACTGGGGATGCAGTGCAGTGAGTCCAGAGAGTGCACTGGCAGCACTGGGGATGCAGTGCAGTGAGTCCAGAGAGTGCACTGGCACCACTGGGGATGCAGTGCAGTGAGTCCAGAGAGTGCACTGGCACCACTGAGAATGCAGTGCTGTGACTCCAGAGAGCACAGAGGCACCACTGGGGATGCAGTGCAGTGAGTCCAGAGAGTGCACTGGCACCACTGGGGATGCACTGCAGTGAGCCCAGAGAGTGCACTGGCACCAGTGGGGATGCACTGCAGTCAGTCCAGAGAGTGCACTGGCACCACTGGGGATGCAGTGCAGTGAGTCCAGTGAGTATACCAGCGCTACTGGGGATGCACTGCAGTGAGTCCAGAGAGTGCACTGGCACCACTGAGAATGCACTTCAGTGAGTCCAGAGAGTGCACTGGCACCACTGGGGATGCACTGCAGTGAGTCCAGAGAGTGCACTGGCACCACTGGGGATGCACTGCAGTGAGTCCAGAGAGTGCACTGGCACCACTGGGGATGCAGTACAGTGAGTCCAGAGAGTGCACTGGCACCACTGGGGATGCGGTGCTGGGAGTCCAGAGAGTGCTTTGGCACCAGTGGGGATGCAGTGCAGTTACTCCAGAGACTGCACTGGCACCACCGGGGGTGCAGTGCAGTGAGTCCAGAGAGTGCACTGGCACCACTGGGGATGCAGTGCAGTGAGTCCAGAGATTGCACTGGCACCACTGGGGATGCAGTGCTGTGACTCCAGAGAGCGCACTGGCACCACTGGGGATGCAGTGCAGTGAGTCCAGAGAGTGCACTGGCACCACTGGGGATGCACTGCAGTGAGCCCAGAGAGTGCACTGGCACCAGTGGGGATGCACTGCAGTGAGTCCACAGAGTGCACTGGCACCACTGGGGAAGCAGTGCAGTGAGTCCAGAGAGTGCACTGGCACCACTGGGGATGCAGTGCTGTGACTCCAGAGAGCGCACTGGCACCACTGGGGATGCACTGCAGTGAGTCCAGAGAGTGCACTGGCACCACTGGGGATGCACTGCAGTGAGTCCAGAGAGTGCACTGGCACCACTGGGGATGCACTGCAGTGACTCGAAAGAGTGCACTGGCACCACTGGGGAAGCAGTGCAGTGAGTCCAGAGAGTGCACTGGCACCACTGGGGATGCACTGCAGTGAGTCCAGAGAGTGCACTGTCACTACTGGGGATGCAGTGCAGTGAGTTCAGAGAGTGCACTGGCACCACTGAGAATGCACTTCAGTGAGTCCAGAGAGTGCACATGCACCACTGGGGATGCAGTGCAGTGAGTCCAGAGATTGCACTGGCACCACTGGGGATGCAGTACAGTGAGTCCACACAGTGCACTAGCACCACTGGGGATGCAGTACAGTGAGTCCAGAGAGTGCACTGGCAGCACTGGGGATGCAGTGCAGTGAGTCCAGAGAGTGCACTGGCACCACAGGTGATGCACTCCAGTGAGTCCAGAGAGTGCACTTGCACCACGGGGGATGCAGTGCAGTGACGCCAGAGAGTGCACTGGCAGCATTGGAGTGCAGTGCAATGAGTCCAGAGAGTGCACTGGCACCACTGGGGATGCAGTGCAGTGAGTCCAGAGAGTGCACTGGCACCACTGGGGATGCACTGCAGTGAGTCCTGAGAGTACACTGGCTCCACCGGGGATGCAGTGCAGTGAGTCCAGAGAGTGCACTGGCACCACTGGGGATGCAGTGCAGTGAGTCCTGAGATTGCACTGGCACCACTGGGGATGCACTGCTGTGAGTCCAGAGAGTGCTCTTGCACCACAGGGGATGCAGTGCAGTGACTAAAGGGAGTGCACTGGCAGCACTGGGGATGCAGTGCAGTGAGTCCAGAGAGTGCACTGGCACCACTGGGGATGCAGTGCAGTGAGTCCAGAGAGTGCAATGGCACCACTGCGGATGCACTGCAGTGAGTCCAGAGAGTGCACTGGCTCCAATGGGGATGCAGTGCAGTGAGTCCAGAGAGTGCACTGGCACCACTGGGGATGCACTGCAGTGAGTCCAGAGAGTGTACTTGCACCACTGGGGATGCACTGAAGTCAGTCCAGAGAGTGCACTGGCACCACTGAGAATGCACTTCAGTGAGTCCAGAGAGTGCACTGGCACCACTGGGGATGCACTGCAATGAGTCCACAGAGTGCACTAGCACTACTGGGGATGCAGTGCAGTGAGTCCAGAGAGTGCGCTGGAACCACTGGGGATGCAGTGCAGTGAGTCCAGAGAGTGCACTGGAACCACTGGGGTTGCAGTGCAGTGACTCCAGAGAGTGCACTGGCACCACTGGGGATGCACTGCAGTGAGTCCAGTGAGTGCACTGGCACCACTGGGGATGCAGTGCAGTGAGTCCAGAGAGTGCACTGGCACCACTGGGGATGCAGTGCAGTGAGTCCAGAGAGTGCAGTGGCACCACTGGGGATGCAGTGCAGTGAGTCCAGAGAGTGCACTGGCAGCACTGGAGATGCAGTGCAGTGAGTCCAGAGAGTTCACTGGCACCACTGGGGTGCAGTGCAGTGAGTCCAGAGAGTGCACTGGCACCACTGGGGATGCAGTGCAGTGAGTCCAGAGAGTGCACTGGCACCACTGAGAATGCAGTGCTGTGACTCCAGAGAGCGCAGAGGCACCACTGGGGATGCAGTGCAGTGAGTCCAGAGAGTGCACTGGCGCCACTGGGGATGCACTGCAGTGAGCCCAGAGAGTGCACTGGCACCACTGGGGATGCAGTGCAGTGAGTCCAGAGAGTGCACTGGCACCACTGGGGATGCAGTGCAGTGAGTCCAGAGAGTGCACTGGCAGCACTGGGGATGCAGTGCAGTGAGTCCAGAGAGTGCACTGGCACCACTGAGAATGCACTTCAGTGAGTCCAGAGAGTGCACTGGCACCACTGGGGATGCAGTGCAGTGAGTCCAGAGAGTGCACTGGCACCACTGGGGATGCACTGCAGTGAGTCCTGAGAGTACACTGGCTCCACCGGGGATGCAGTGCAGTGAGTCCAGAGAGTGCACTGGCACCACTGGGGATGCAGTGCAGTGAGTCCTGAGATTGCACTGGCACCACTGGGGATGCACTGCTGTGAGTCCAGAGAGTGCTCTTGCACCACAGGAGATGCAGTGCAGTGACTAAAGGGAGTGCACTGGCAGCACTGGGGATGCAGTGCAGTGAGTCCAGAGAGTGCACTGGCACCACTGGGGATGCAGTGCAGTGAGTCCAGAGAGTGCAATGGCACCACTGCGGATGCACTGCAGTGAGTCCAGAGAGTGCACTGGCTCCAATGGGGATGCAGTGCAGTGAGTCCAGAGAGTGCACTGGCACCACTGGGGATGCACTGCAGTGAGTCCAGAGAGTGTACTTGCACCACTGGGGATGCACTGAAGTCAGTCCAGAGAGTGCACTGGCACCACTGAGAATGCACTTCAGTGAGTCCAGAGAGTGCACTGGCACCACTGGGGATGCACTGCAGTGAGTCCACAGAGTGCACTAGCACTACTGGGGATGCAGTGCAGTGAGTCCAGAGAGTGCGCTGGAACCACTGGGGATGCAGTGCAGTGAGTCCAGAGAGTGCACTGGAACCACTGGGGTTGCAGTGCAGTGACTCCAGAGAGTGCACTGGCACCACTGGGGATGCACTGCAGTGAGTCCAGTGAGTGCACTGGCACCACTGGGGATGCAGTGCAGTGAGTCCAGAGAGTGCACTGGCACCACTGGGGATGCAGTGCAGTGAGTCCAGAGAGTGCAGTGGCACCACTGGGGATGCAGTGCAGTGAGTCCAGAGAGTGCACTGGCAGCACTGGGGATGCAGTGCAGTGAGTCCAGAGAGTTCACTGGCACCACTGGGGTGCAGTTCAGTGAGTCCAGAGAGTGCACTGGCACCACTGGGGATGCAGTGCAGTGAGTCCAGAGAGTGCACTGGCACCACTGAGAATGCAGTGCTGTGACTCCAGAGAGCGCAGAGGCACCACTGGGGATGCAGTGCAGTGAGTCCAGAGAGTGCACTGGCACCACTGGGGATGCACTGCAGTGAGCCCAGAGAGTGCACTGGCACCACTGGGGATGCAGTGCAGTGAGTCCAGAGAGTGCACTGGCACCACTGGGGATGCAGTGCAGTGAGTCCAGAGAGTGCACTGGCAGCACTGGGGATGCAGTGCAGTGAGTCCAGAGAGTGCACTGGCACCACTGAGAATGCACTTCAGTGAGTCCAGAGAGTGCACTGGCACCACTGGGGATGCACTGCAGTGAGTCCAGAGAGTGCACTGGCACCACTGGGGATGCACTGCAGTGAGTCCAGAGAGTGCACTGGCACCACTGGGGATGCAGTGCAGTGAGTCCAGAGAGTGCACTGGCACCACTGGTGATGCAGTGCAGTGAGTCCAGAGAGTGCACTGGCAGCACTGGGGATGCAGTGCAGTGAGTCCAGAGAGTGCACTGGCACCACTGGGGATGCAGTTCAGTGAGTCCAGAGAGTGCACTGGCACCACTGGGGATGCAGTGCAGTGAGTCCAGAGAGTGCACTGGCACCACTGAGAATGCAGTGCTGTGACTCCAGAGAGCGCAGAGGCACCACTGGGGATGCAGTGCAGTGAGTCCAGAGAGTGCACTGGCACCACTGGGGATGCACTGCAGTGAGCCCAGAGAGTGCACTGGCACCAGTGGGGATGCACTGCAGTCAGTCCAGAGAGTGCACTGGCACCACTGGGGATGCAGTGCAGTGAGTCCTGTGAGTATACTGGCAACACTGGGGATGCACTGCAGTGAGTCCAGAGAGTGCACTGGCACCACTGAGAATGCACTTCAGTGAGTCCAGAGAGTGCACTGGCACCACTGGGGATGCACTGCAGTGAGTCCAGAGAGTGCACTGGCACCACTGGGGATGCACTGCAGTGAGTCCAGAGAGTGCACTGGCACCACTGGGGATGCAGTGCAGTGAGTCCAGAGATTGCACTGGCACCACTGGGGATGCAGTGCTGTGACTCCAGACAGCGCACTGGCACCACTGGGGATGCAGTGCAGTGAGTCCAGAGAGTGCACTGGCACCACTGGGGATGCACTGCAGTGAGCCCAGAGAGTGCACTGGCACCAGTGGCGATGCACTGCAGTGAGTCCAGTGAGTGCACTGGCACCACTGGGGAAGCAGTGCAGTGAGTCCAGAGAGTGCAGTGGCACCACTGGGGATGCAGTTTAGTGAGTCCAGAGAGTGCACTGGCACCACTGGGGATGCAGTGCTGTGAGTCCAGTGAGTGTACTGGCACCACTGGGGATGCACTGCAGTGAGTCCAGAGAGTGCACTGGCACCACTGAGAATGCACTTCAATGAGTCCAGAGAGTGCACTGGCACCACTGGGGATGCACTGCAGTGAGTCCAGAGAGTGCACTGGCACCACTGGGGATGCACTGCAGTGAGTCCAGAGAGTGCTTTGGCACCAGTGGGGATGCACTGCAGTTACTCCAGAGACTGCACTGGCACCACTGGGGATGCACTGCAGTGAGTCCAGAGAGTGCACTGGCACCAGTGGGGATGCACTGCAGTGAGTCCGGAGAGTGCACTGGCACCACTGGGGATGCACTGCAGTGAGTCCAGAGAGTGCACTGTCACCACTGGGGATGCAGTACAGTGAGTCCACAGAGTGCACTGGCACCACTGGGGATGCAGTGCAGTGAGTCCAGAGAGTGCACTGGCACCACTGGGGATGCAGTGCAGTGAGTCCAGAGAGTGCACTGGCACTACTGGGGATGCAGTGCAGTGAGTCCAGAGAGTGCACTGGCACCACTGGGGATGCACTGCAGTGAGTCCAGAGAGTGCACTGTCACTACTGGGGATGCAGTGCAGTGAGTCCACAGAGTGCACTGGCACCACTGGGGATGCAGTGCAGTGAGTCCTGAGAGTGCACTGGCACCACTGGGGATGCACTGCAGTGAGTCCAGAGATTGCACTGGCACCACTGGGGATGCAGTACAGTGAGTCCACACAGAGCACTAGCACCACTGTGGATGCAGTGCAGTGAGTCCAGAGAGTGCACTGGCACCACTGGGGATGCAGTGCAGTGAGTCCAGAGAGTGCACTGGCACCACTGGTGATGCACTGCTGTGAGTCCAGAGAGTGCTCTTGCACCACAGGGGATGCAGTGCAGTGACTCAAGAGAGTGCACTGGCAGCACTGGGGATGCAGTGCAGTGAGTCCAGAGAGTGCACTGGCACCACTGGAGATGCAGTGCAGTGAGTCCAGAGAGTGCAATGGCACCACTGCGGATGCACTGCAGTGAGTCCAGAGAGTGCACTGGCTCCACTGGGGATGCACTGCAGTGAGTCCAGAGAGTGCACTGGCACCACTGGGGATGCAGTGCAGTGAGTCCAGAGAGTGTACTGGCACCACTGGGGATGCACTGAAGTGAGTCCAGAGAGTGCACTGGCACCACTGAGAATGCAGTGCAGTGAGTCCACAGAGTGCACTAGCACCACTGGGGATGCAGTGCAGTGAGTCCAGAGAGTGCGCTGGAACCACTGGGGATGCAGTGCAGTGAGTCCAGAGAGTGCACTGGCAGCACTGGGGATGCAGTGCAGTGAGTCCAGAGAGTGCACTGGCACCACTGGGGATGCACTGCAGTGAGTCCAGTGAGTGCACTGGCAGCATTGGGGATGCAGTGCAGTGAGTCCAGAGAGTGCACTGGCACCACTGGGGATGCAGTTCAGTGAGTCCAGAGAGTGCACTGGCACCACTGGGGATGCAGTGCAGTGAGTCCAGAGAGTGCACTGGCAGCATTGGGGATGCAGTGCAGTGAGTCCAGAGAGTGCACTGGCACCACTGGGGATGCAGTTCAGTGAGTCCAGAGAGTGCACTGGCACCACTGGGGATGCAGTGCAGTGAGTCCAGAGAGTGCACTGGCACCAGTGAGAATGCACTTCAGTGAGTCCAGAGAGTGCACTGGCACCACTGGGGATGCAGTGCAGTGAGTCCAGAGATTGCACTGGCACCACTGGGGATGCAGTGCTGTGACTCCAGAGAGCGCACAGACACCACTGGGGATGCACTGCAGTGAGTCCAGAGAGTGCACTGGCACCACTGGGGATGCACTGCAGTGAGCCCAGAGAGTGCACTGGCACCAGTGGGGATGCACTGCAGTGAGTCCAGTGAGTGCACTGGCACCACTGGGGAAGCAGTGCAGTGAGTCCAGAGAGTGCAGAGGCACCACTGGTGATGCAGTTTAGTGAGTCCAGAGAGTGCACTGGCAGCACTGGGGATGCAGTGCAGTGAGTCCAGTGAGTGTACTGGCACCACTGGGGATGCAGTGCAGTGAGTCCAGAGAGTGCACTGGCACCACTGGGGATGCAGTGCTGTGACTCCAGAGAGTGCACTGGCACCACTGGGGATGCAGTGCAGTGAGTCCAGAGAGTGCACTGGCACCACTGGGGATGCGGTGCTGGGAGTCCAGAGAGTGCTTTGGCACCAGTGGGGATGCACTGCAGTTACTCCAGAGACTGCACTGGCACCACTGGGGATGCAGTGCAGTTACTCCAGAGAGTGCACTGGCACCACTGGGGATGCAGTGCAGTGAGTCCAGAGAGTGCACTGGCACCACTGGGGATGCAGTGCAGTGAGTCCAGAGAGTGCACTGTCACCACTGGGGATGCAGTGCAGTGAGTCCACAGAGTGCACTGGCACCACTGGGGATGCAGTGCAGTGAGTCCAGAGAGTGCACTGGCACCACTGGGGATACAGTGCAGTGAGTCCAGAGAGTGCACTGGCACCACTGGGGATGCAGTGCAGTGAGTCCAGAGAGTGCACTGGCACCACTGGGGATGCATTGCAGTGAGTCCAGAGAGTGCACTGGCACCACAGATGATGCAGTACAGTGAGTCCAGTGAGTGCACTGGCACCACTGGGGATGTAGTGCAGTGACTCGAGAGAGTGCACTTGCACCACTGGGGATGCAGTGCAGTGAGTCCAGAGAGTGCACTGGCACCACTGGGGATGCACTGCAGTGAGTCCAGAGAGTGCACTGGCACCACTGGTGATGCACTGCAGTGAGTCCAGTGAGTGCACTGGCACCACTGGGGATGCACTGCAGTGAGTCCAGAGAGTGCACTGGCACCACTGGGGATGCACTGCAGTGAGTCCAGAGAGTACACTGGCACCACTGGGGATGCAGTGCAGTGAGTCCAGAGAGTGCACTGGCACCACTGGGGATG
This sequence comes from Anser anser, assembly GCF_964211835.1. NCBI lineage: Eukaryota > Metazoa > Chordata > Aves > Anseriformes > Anatidae > Anser > Anser anser. Next base: position 216,128 of record NC_139752.1, read on the forward strand.
CACTGCAGTGAGTCCAGAGAGTGCACTGGCACCACTGGGGATGTGTCCAGTGAGTCCAGTGAGTGCACTGGCACGACTGGGGATGCAGTGCATTGAGTCCAGAGAGTACACTGGCACCAGTGGGGATGCAGTGCAGTGAGTCCAGAGAGTGCACTGGCACCACTGGGGATGCAGTGCAGTCAGTCCAGTGAGTGCACTGGCACCACTGGGGGTGCAGTACAGTGAGTCCAGAGAGTGCACTGGCACCACTGGGGATGCACTGCAGTGAGTCCAGACAGTGCACTGGCACCACTGGGGATGCCCTGCAGTGAGTTAAGAGAGTGCACTGGCACCACTGGGGATGCAGTGCAGTGAGTCCAGTGAGTGTACTGGCACCACTGGGGATGCACTGCAGTGAGTCCAGAGAGTGCACTGGCACCACTGAGAATGCACTTCAGTGAGTTCAGAGAGTGCACTGGCACCACTGGGGATGCACTTCAGTGAGTCCAGAGAGTGCACTGGCACCACTGGTGATGCACTGCAGTGAGTCCAGAGAGTGCACTGGCACCACTGGGGATGCACTTCAGTGACTCCAGAGAGTGCACTGGCACCACTGGGGATGCAGTGCAGTGAGTCCAGAGAGTGCACTGGCACCACTGGGGATGCGGTGCCGGGAGTCCAGAGAGTGCTTTGGCACCAGTGGGGATGCACTGCAGTTACTCCAGAGAGTGCACTGGCACCACTGGGGATGCAGTGCAGTGAGTCCAGAGAGTGCACTGGCACCACTGGGGATGCAGTGCAGTGAGTCCAGAGAGTGCACTGGCACCACTGGGGGTGCACTGCAGTGAGTCCAGAGAGTGCACTGTCACCACTTGGGATGCAGTGCAGTGAGTCCACAGAGTGCACTGGCACCACTGGGGATGCGGTGCAGTGAGTCCAGAGAGTGCACTGGCACCACTGGGGTGCACTGCAGTGAATCCAGTGAGTGCACTGGCACCACTGGGGATACAGTGCAGTGAGTCCAGAGAGTGCAGTGGCACCACTGGGGATGCATTGCAGTGAGTCCAGAGAGTGCACTGGCACCACTGGGGATGCATTGCAGTGAGTCCAGAGAGTGCACTGGCACCACTGGGGATGCATTGCAGTGAGTCCAGAGAGTGCACTGGCACCACAGATGATGCAGTACAGTGAGTCCAGTGAGTGCACTGGCACCACTGGGGATGTAGTGCAGTGACTCGAGAGAGTGCACTTGCACCACTGGGGATGCAGTGCAGTGAGTCCAGAGAGTGCACTGGCACCACTGGGGATACAGTGCAGTGAATCCAGTGAGTGCACTGGCACCACTGGGGATGCAGTGCAGTGTGTCCAGAGAGTGCACTGGCACCACTGGGGATGCATTGCAGTGAGTCCAGAGAGTGCACTGGCACCACTGGGGATGCACTGCAGTGAGTCCAGAGAGTGCACTGGCACCACTGGGGATGCAGTGCAGTGAGTGCAGAGAGTGCACTGGCACCACTGGGGATGCAGTGCAGTGAGTCCAGAGAGTGCACTGGCACCACTGGGGATGCACTGCAGTGAGTCCAGAGATTGCACTGGCACCACTGTGGATGCAATGCAGTGAGTCCAGAGACTTCACCTGCACCACTGGGAATGCAGAGAAGTGAGTGCAGAGAGTGCACTGGCACCACTGGGGATGCAGTGCAGTGAGTCCAGAGAGTGCTCTGGCACCACTGGGGATGCAGTGCAGTGAATCCAGAGAGTGCACTGGCACCACCTGTGATGCAGTGCAGTGAGTCCAGAGAGTGCACTGGCACCAATGGGGCTGCAGTGCAGTGAGTCCAAAGAGTGCACTGGCACCACTGGGAATGCACTGCAGTGAGTCCAGAGAGTGCACTGGTACTACTGGTGATGCAGTACAGTGAGTCCAGAGAGTGCACTGGCACCACTGGTGATGCACTGCAGTGAGTCCAGAGAGTGCACTGGCACCACTGGGGATGCACTTCAGTGAGTCCAGAGATTGCACTGGCACCACTGGGGATGCAGTGCATTGAGTCCAGAGAGTGCACTGGCACAACAGGGGATGCACTTCAGTGAGTCCAGAGAGTGCACTGACACCAGTGGGGATGCAGTGCAGTGAGTCCAGAGAGTGCACTGGCACCACTGGGGATGCACTGCAGTGAGTCCAGAGAGTACACGCACCAGTGGGGATGCAGTGCAGTGAGTCCAGAGAGTGCACTGGCACCACTGGGGATGCACTGCAGTGAGTCCAGAGAGTGCACTGGCACCACTGGGGATGTGTCCAGTGAGTCCAGTGAGTGCACTGGCACCACTGGGGATGCAGTGCAGTGAGTCCAGAGAGTACACTGGCACCAGTGGGGATGCAGTGCAGTGAGTCCAGAGAGTGCACTGGCACCACTGGGGATGCAGTGCAGTCAGTCCAGCTTACACCTCCCCTCCAGTTCAGCTTACACCTGAAAGATATCTACTAGACCGGATCGTCTTGAAGCCCCCCCTCTAGCTCAACCACACAAATAGTACACCAAAACTAAAGAATTTACTAAACTAATTAAACTAAAGCATTTTACAGTCTTAGTATAGGCGATAGAAAAGACACTTAGACGCGATAGAGACCCCAGTACCGTAAGGGAAAGATGAAATAGCAGTGAAACAATCAAAGCGACAGACAGCAAAGATCAACCCTTGTACCTTTTGCATCATGGTTTAGCGAGAACAACCAAGGAAAGTGAACTAAAGTTTGCCCCCCCGAAACCCAAGCGAGCTACTTTCAAGCAGTTAAAGAGAGCGAACCCGTCTCTGTTGCAAAAGAGTGGGATGACTTGTCAGTAGAGGTGAAAAGCCAACCGAGCTGGGTGATAGCTGGTTACCTGTGAAACGAATCTAAGTTCCCCCTTAATCCTCCCTACCGGACATCCTGAACCCTAATGAGATGATTAAGAGCTATTTAATGGAGGGACAGCTCCATTAAAAAAGGACACAACCTCGACTAGCGGATAATTCTTACTACTGATCCTACCGTGGGCCCTAAAGCAGCCATCAAAAAAGAGTGCGTCAAAGCTCCACCACCTAAAAATACCAAAATAAGATGATTCCCTTATCACAAACAGGTCAACCTATGAATATAGGAGAATTAATGCTAAAATAAGTAACTCAGGGCCACACCCCTCTAACGGCGCAAGCTTACATAGAAACATTATTAACAGACCTAGACAGATACAAAAACCCCTACAAGACCACGTATTAACTAACCCTGTTAACCCGACTCAGGAGCGCCTATAAGAGCGATTAAAATCTGTGAAAGGAACTCGGCAAATTAATAAGGCCCGACTGTTTACCAAAAACATAGCCTTCAGCAAATTAAACAAGTATTGAAGGTGATGCCTGCCCGGTGACTTAGGTTTAACGGCCGCGGTATCCTAACCGTGCAAAGGTAGCGCAATCAATTGTCCCATAAATCGAGACTTGTATGAATGGCTAAACGAGGTCTTAACTGTCTCTCACAGATAATCAGTGAAATTGATCTCCCCGTGCAAAAGCGGGGATGTGAACATAAGACGAGAAGACCCTGTGGAACTTAAAAATCAACGACCACCGCGAATCCTCAATCAACCCCACTGGGGCCACTACCATCGCAGAGCCTGGTCGATATTTTTCGGTTGGGGCGACCTTGGAGGAGAACAAATCCTCCAAAAACAAGACCATACCTCTTTACCTAGAGCTACCCCTCAAAGTGCTAACAGTGACCAGACCCAATATAATTGATTAATGGACCAAGCTACCCCAGGGATAACAGCGCAATCCCCCTCAAGAGCCCATATCGACAGGGGGGTTTACGACCTCGATGTTGGATCAGGACATCCTAATGGTGCAGCCGCTATTAAGGGTTCGTTTGTTCAACGATTAACAGTCCTACGTGATCTGAGTTCAGACCGGAGCAATCCAGGTCGGTTTCTATCTATGACACACTCTCCCCAGTACGAAAGGACCGGGAAAGTGGGGCCAATACCACAAGCACGCCCCCCCCCTCTAAGCAGTGAAACCAACTAAACCGTGAAGAGGGCCTTCCCCCACCACTTTCAATCCTAGAAAAGGACCAGCTAGAGTGGCAGAGCCCGGCAAGTGCAGAAGGCTTAAGCCCTTTCCCCAGAGGTTCAAATCCTCTCCCTAGCTTCACCCATGATTCAAATAACAACACTAAGCTGCCTCGTTATATCCCTCCTATACATCATCCCAATCCTGATTGCCGTAGCCTTCCTAACCCTAGTAGAACGGAAAATCCTAAGCTACATACAATCCCGCAAAGGCCCTAACGTTGTCGGGCCTTTTGGCCTACTTCAACCATTTGCGGACGGACTGAAACTATTTACCAAAGAGCCCATCCGACCCTCTACCTCTTCCCCACTTCTATTCATTCTGATACCAATACTAGCCCTTGTCCTAGCCCTCACCACTTGAGCACCACTACCACTCCCATTTCCCCTAGCAGATCTAAACCTCGGAGTTCTCTTCCTAATAGCCATGTCAAGCCTAGCCGTCTACTCAGTCCTATGATCAGGCTGAGCCTCGAACTCAAAATACGCACTAATCGGAGCCCTACGGGCAGTAGCACAGACCATTTCATACGAAGTGACACTGGCCATAATCCTGCTATCAATAATCATACTAAGCGGAAGCTACACACTCAGCTCCTTTGCCGTCGCACAGGAGCCTCTATACTTCATTTTCTCCTCATGACCCCTAGCAATAATATGATACGTATCCACCCTAGCAGAGACAAACCGAGCTCCTTTTGACCTCACAGAGGGTGAATCTGAGCTAGTCTCAGGGTTTAACGTTGAATACGCCGCAGGACCCTTCGCCTTATTCTTCCTAGCTGAATATGCGAACATTATGCTAATAAATACACTTACAGCCATCATATTCCTAAACCCAAGCGCCCTAGGGCCACCCACAGAACTATTCCCCGTCATCCTAGCCACAAAAGTCCTCCTACTATCTTCTGGTTTCTTATGGGTCCGAGCTTCATACCCACGATTCCGATATGACCAACTAATGCACCTACTATGAAAAAACTTCCTACCCCTCACACTAGCTCTGTGCCTCTGACACATCAGCATACCTATCTGCTATGCAGGCCTACCTCCTTACATAAGGAAATGTGCCTGAACTACAAAGGGTCACTATGATAAAGTGAACATAGAGGTATAACAGCCCTCTCATTTCCTGTTGACCTTAGAAAAGTAGGAATTGAACCCACACAAGAGAAATCAAAATTCTCCATACTTCCCTTATATTATTTTCTAGTAGAGTCAGCTAATCAAGCTATCGGGCCCATACCCCGAAAATGATGGTTTAACCCCCTCCTCTACTAATGAACCCTTACGCGACCCCAATCATAACCTTCAGCCTCATCTTGGGCACCACAATCACAATTTCCAGCAACCACTGAGTTCTGGCCTGGACAGGACTGGAGATCAACGCACTAGCCATCATTCCCCTAATTGCCAAATCCCACCACCCACGAGCAGTAGAAGCCGCAACGAAATACTTCCTAACCCAAGCAGCTGCTTCCGCCCTGGTCCTATTCTCTAGCATAACCAATGCCTGAGTCACCGGCCAATGAGACATCACACAAATAAACCACCCAACCTCCTGTCTACTACTGACAGCAGCAATCGCTATTAAACTGGGCCTAGTGCCATTTCACTTCTGATTCCCAGAAGTACTACAAGGATCGCCACTAATAACAGCCCTGCTACTCTCGACCCTCATAAAATTCCCCCCACTAACCCTGCTCCTACTAACATCCAAATCCCTCGACCCAGCTCTACTCACCGCCATGGCCCTAGCCTCAACAGCACTAGGAGGCTGAATAGGACTGAACCAAACACAAACACGCAAAATCCTAGCCTTCTCGTCCATCTCCCACTTAGGCTGAATCGCCATCATCCTAGTTTACAGCCCCAAATTGGCCTTACTTACCTTCTACCTATACACAATCATAACATCAGCCGTATTCCTAGCCCTTAACAAAATCAAAGCCCTTAACCTATCCATGATCACAACCTCATGAACAAAAACCCCAGTGCTAAACGCCACCCTAATACTAGTACTTTTATCCCTAGCAGGCCTCCCCCCATTAACAGGCTTTATACCAAAGTGACTTATCATCCAAGAACTAACTAAACAGGAAATAACACCAGCAGCCATGGCAATTGCCATGCTATCACTGCTCAGCCTCTTCTTCTACCTACGCCTCGCATACCACTCAACAATTACCCTTCCCCCCAACTCCTCTAACCACATAAAACAATGATACACTAGCAAAGCCCCAAGCACACCTACTGCGGTCCTTGCCTCACTATCAATCCTCTTACTTCCCCTGTCCCCAATAATACATGCCATTGTCTAGAAACTTAGGATAACACCCCAAACCGAAGGCCTTCAAAGCCTTAAATAAGAGTTAAACCCTCTTAGTTTCTGCACATTAAGACTTACAGAATATTAACCTGTATCTTCTGAATGCAAGTCAGACGCTTTAATTAAGCTAAAGCCTCCCTAGACAGATGGGCTTCGATCCCACAAAACTCTAGTTAACAGCTAAATGCCTAAACCAATTGGCTTCTGCCTACAAAGACCCTGACGCACCCTAGTGCGCATCGATGAGCTTGCAACTCAACATGAATTTCACTACAGAGCCGATAAGAAGAGGAATTAAACCTCTGTAAAAAGGACTACAGCCTAACGCTTCAACACTCAGCCATCTTACCCGTCACCTTCATCAACCGATGACTATTTTCCACTAACCATAAGGATATTGGCACCCTGTACCTCATCTTCGGGGCATGAGCAGGAATAGTCGGCACCGCACTCAGCCTATTAATCCGCGCAGAACTAGGACAACCAGGAACTCTCCTAGGCGACGACCAAATTTACAATGTAATCGTTACCGCTCACGCCTTTGTAATAAGCTTCTTTATAGTCATACCCATCATGATCGGAGGATTCGGCAACTGATTAGTCCCCCTCATAATCGGTGCCCCCGACATAGCATTCCCGCGAATAAACAACATAAGCTTTTGACTCCTCCCCCCATCATTCCTCCTCCTACTAGCCTCATCCACTGTAGAAGCTGGCGCCGGCACAGGCTGAACTGTCTACCCTCCCCTAGCAGGTAACCTTGCCCACGCCGGAGCTTCAGTAGACCTGGCTATCTTCTCACTCCACTTAGCCGGTATCTCCTCCATCCTTGGGGCCATCAACTTTATCACCACAGCCATCAACATAAAACCCCCCGCACTCTCACAATACCAAACCCCACTATTTGTCTGATCCGTACTAATTACCGCCATCCTACTCCTTCTATCACTCCCCGTACTCGCCGCCGGTATTACAATATTACTAACTGATCGAAACCTAAACACCACATTCTTCGACCCCGCTGGAGGAGGAGACCCAATCCTGTACCAACACCTATTCTGATTCTTCGGACACCCAGAAGTCTATATTCTGATCCTACCGGGGTTTGGAATCATCTCACACGTAGTCACGTACTACTCAGGCAAAAAGGAGCCCTTCGGCTACATGGGAATAGTCTGAGCCATACTATCCATCGGCTTCCTAGGATTCATCGTCTGAGCTCACCACATGTTTACAGTAGGAATAGACGTTGATACCCGAGCCTACTTTACATCAGCCACTATAATCATTGCCATCCCTACCGGAATCAAAGTATTTAGCTGACTAGCCACCCTGCACGGAGGAACAATCAAATGAGACCCCCCCAATACTATGAGCTCTAGGATTTATCTTCCTATTTACCATCGGAGGATTAACAGGAATCGTTCTTGCAAACTCTTCCCTAGACATCGCCCTGCACGACACGTACTACGTAGTTGCCCACTTCCACTACGTCCTATCCATAGGCGCCGTCTTTGCCATTCTAGCAGGATTTACTCACTGATTCCCACTACTCACTGGGTTTACCCTACACCAAACATGAGCAAAAGCCCACTTCGGGGTAATATTTACAGGAGTAAACCTAACGTTCTTCCCCCAGCACTTCCTAGGCCTAGCAGGAATACCCCGACGATACTCGGACTATCCCGACGCCTACACACTATGAAACACCATTTCCTCCATCGGCTCCCTAATCTCAATAGTAGCCGTAATCATACTAATATTCATCATCTGAGAAGCCTTTTCGGCCAAACGAAAAGTCCTACAACCAGAACTAACTACCACAAACGTTGAATGAATCCACGGCTGCCCTCCCCCATACCATACTTTCGAGGAACCGGCCTTCGTCCAAGTACAAGAAAGGAAGGAATCGAACCCTCACATGCTGGTTTCAAGCCAACTGCATTAACCGCTCATGCTTCTTTCTTATGAGACGTTAGTAAACCAATTACATAGCCTTGTCAAGACTAAATCACAGGTAAAAATCCTGTACATCTCATGTGGCCAACCACTCCCAACTAGGATTCCAAGACGCCTCATCACCCATCATAGAAGAACTCGTTGAATTCCACGACCACGCCCTAATCGTTGCCCTAGCTATCTGCAGCCTAGTTCTCTACCTTTTAGCCCACATACTAACAGAAAAACTCTCGTCCAATGCTGTAGACGCCCAAGAAGTAGAGCTGATCTGGACAATCCTACCTGCTATCGTCCTGGTACTCCTCGCCCTCCCATCCCTACAAATCCTCTACATAATGGACAAAATCGACGAACCAGACCTCACCCTAAAAGCCATCGGCCACCAATGATACTGAAGCTACGAATACACAGACTTCAAAGACCTATCATTCGACTCCTACATAGTGCCCACCCCAGACTTACCCAACGGCCACTTCCGACTGCTAGAAGTTGACCACCGCGTAGTTATCCCAATAGAATCCCCCATCCGCGTGATCATTACTGCAGGAGACGTACTCCACTCCTGAGCAGTCCCAACGCTCGGAGTTAAAACAGACGCAATCCCAGGCCGACTAAACCAAACTTCATTCATTACCACCCGGCCTGGGATTTTTTACGGACAATGCTCAGAAATTTGCGGGGCTAATCACAGCTACATACCCATTGTAGTAGAATCAACCCCACTCCCACATTTCGAGGCCTGATCGTCCCTTCTATCATCATCCTAATCATTAAGAAGCTATGCAACAGCACTAGCCTTTTAAGCTAGCCAAAGAGGGACTTCCCCCTCCTTAATGATATGCCACAGCTTAACCCCGCACCATGATTTTCAATCATAATTATAACCTGATTAACCCTAGCACTCCTCATCCAACCAAAACTACTAGCCTTCACCACAACCAACCCCCCATCAAATAAGACCTCCCTCACTACCAAACCCACACCATGATCCTGACCATGAACCTAAGCTTCTTTGACCAATTTTCCAGCCCCAATCTATTCGGCATCCCCTTAATCCTACTATCCCTACTCTTCCCAGCCCTACTATTCCCGTCCCCAAACAACCGATGAATCAACAACCGCCTTTCTACTATCCAAACATGACTCCTTCACCTAATCACAAAACAACTAATAGTCCCACTCAACAAAAATGGCCACAAATGAGCCATAATATTTACATCCCTAATAATCATACTTCTTACAATCAACCTTCTAGGCCTCCTTCCATATACATTCACCCCAACCACCCAACTATCTATGAACATAGCCCTAGCCTTCCCACTATGGCTCGCCACACTACTAACAGGCCTACGAAACCAACCATCAGCCTCTTTAGCCCACCTATTACCCGAAGGTACCCCTACACCCCTAATCCCCGCACTAATCCTGATCGAAACAACCAGCCTACTAATCCGCCCCCTAGCCCTCGGAGTCCGCCTTACAGCCAGCCTTACAGCAGGACACTTACTCATCCAACTCATCTCTACAGCCTCCATTGCATTAATACCCACCCTTCCTGCAGTATCCATCCTAACAATAATCATCCTACTACTCCTAACCATCCTAGAAGTAGCAGTAGCCATAATCCAGGCCTACGTCTTCGTGCTCCTTCTAAGCCTATACTTACAAGAAAACATCTAATGGCACACCAAGCACACTCATACCACATAGTTGACCCAAGCCCTTGACCAATCTTCGGGGCAGCCGCCGCCCTACTCACAACCTCAGGATTAATCATGTGATTCCACTACAACTCATCCATACTACTAACCCTAGGCCTCATCTCAATACTCCTAGTAATACTCCAATGATGACGAGACATTGTACGAGAAAGCACCTTCCAAGGCCATCACACTCCCACAGTCCAAAAAGGCCTACGATACGGCATAATCCTTTTCATCACATCCGAAGCATTCTTCTTCTTAGGGTTCTTCTGAGCGTTCTTCCACTCGAGCCTGGCCCCAACCCCAGAACTAGGAGGCCAATGACCCCCAACAGGAATTAAACCACTCAACCCGATAGAAGTCCCCCTACTAAACACAGCCATCCTACTAGCCTCAGGCGTTACCGTAACGTGAGCCCATCACAGCATCACAGAAGGAAACCGAAAACACGCCATCCACGCCCTAACCCTAACGATCCTCCTGGGATTCTACTTCACAGCCCTACAAGCAATAGAATACCACGAAGCCCCATTCTCAATCGCCGATAGCGTCTACGGATCTACCTTCTTCGTTGCCACTGGATTCCACGGACTCCACGTAATCATCGGATCCTCCTTCCTGACCGTCTGCCTCTTCCGACTGATCAAGTTCCACTTTACATCAGACCACCACTTCGGATTCGAGGCAGCAGCCTGATACTGACACTTCGTAGACGTCATCTGACTATTCCTCTACATAACCATCTACTGATGAGGATCTTGCTCTTCTAGTATATTAATTACAATTGACTTCCAATCTCTAGAATCTGGTATAAACCCAGAGGAGAGCAATGAACGCACTCATGTTCATATTCGCCCTATCATCAATCCTAAGCGCCGCCCTAACCGCATTAAACTTCTGACTCGCCCAAATAAACCCCGGCTCAGAGAAACTCTCACCGTACGAATGTGGATTCGACCCACTTGGATCTGCTCGATTACCATTCTCAGTCCGATTCTTCCTCAGTAGCCATCCTGTTCGTCCTATTCGACCTAGAAATCGCCCTCCTACTCCCCCTGCCATGAGCCGTCCAACTCCAATCCCCCCTAATGACCCTCACCTGAACTGTAGTGATCCTCCTTCTCCTAACACTCGGACTGGCCTACGAGTGAATTCAAGGGGGCCTAGAATGAGCAGAATAACAGAAAGTTAGTCTAACCAAAAAGATTGCTGGTTTCGACCCAGCAGATTACAGCCAACCCTGTAACTTTCTTATGTCGCCCCTACATTTAAGCTTCTACTCAGCCTTCATTTTCAGCGGACTAGGACTAGCCTTCCACCGAACCCACCTAGTATCCGCCCTACTATGCCTTGAAAGCATAATATTATCGATATTCGTAGGCCTATCAATATGATCCATCGAAAACCAAGTCTCCTCATTCACCATGGTACCAATTCTCATGCTAACCTTCTCAGCGTGTGAGGCGGGCACAGGCCTGGCCATCCTAGTAGCCTCCACCCGCACACATGGCTCCGACCATCTACACAACCTAAACCTCCTGCAATGCTAAAAATCATCCTACCCACAATCATACTTCTTCCAACAGCCCTGCTGTCTCCACCAAAATTTCTATGGACTAACACCACCTTATACAGCCTCCTAATCGCTGCCCTAAGCCTACAGTGATTAATCCCAACCTACTACCCCTACAAATTTTTATCCAACTGAACAGGAATTGACCAAATCTCATCCCCCCTCCTAGTACTATCCTGCTGACTACTCCCACTCATAATCATAGCAAGCCAAAACCACCTGCAACAAGAACCCCTACAACGCAAACGAATCTTTATCTCAACCTTAGTCGCAGTCCAGCCATTCATCCTACTAGCCTTTTCCACCACAGAACTAGCACTATTTTACATCTCATTTGAAGCAACCCTCATTCCCACCCTAATCTTAATCACCCGATGGGGGAACCAACCAGAACGCCTAAGCGCTGGCATCTACCTGCTATTCTACACGCTAGTAAGCTCTCTACCCCTGCTAATCACAATCATACACCTATACGTGAAAATTGGCACCCTGCACCTGCCAACCCTACAACTAACCCACCCAACCCTATCCACCTCATGGACAGGAATACTATCAGGTCTAGCACTGCTCATAGCATTCATAGTAAAAGCCCCACTATACGGCCTACACCTCTGACTGCCAAAAGCCCACGTAGAAGCACCCATCGCAGGCTCAATACTCCTCGCCGCCCTACTACTAAAGCTAGGAGGATACGGAATTATACGAGTCACTCTATTTATGGGCCCACTGTCCAACCTCCTGCACTACCCCTTCCTAACCCTGGCCCTATGAGGCGCCCTAATGACTAGCTCAATCTGCCTACGACAGACAGACCTAAAATCACTAATCGCTTATTCATCCGTTAGCCACATAGGCCTAGTTATCGCCGCAGGAATAATCCAAACCCACTGATCATTCTCAGGGGCAATGATCCTAATAATTTCCCATGGACTAACTTCCTCCATACTATTCTGCCTAGCCAACACAAACTATGAACGTACGCACAGCCGAATTCTACTACTCACACGAGGCCTACAACCTCTCCTACCACTCATAGCTACCTGATGATTGCTGGCCAATCTAACAAACATAGCCTTACCCCCAACAACAAACCTCATAGCAGAGCTAACCATTATAATCACCTTATTCAACTGATCTGCCTTCACGATCATCCTAACAGGAATCGCAACCCTACTAACCGCCTCCTACACCTTATTCATACTACTAATGACCCAACGAGGCTCAATCCCCTCCCACATCACATCTATGCAAAACTCAACCACGCGAGAACACCTGCTCATAACACTCCACATTATCCCAATATTCCTCCTAATCCTCAAACCCGAACTGATCTCCGGAATCCCCTCATGCAAGTATAGTTTAAACCAAACATTAGACTGTGATTCTAAGAATAGAAGTTCAAACCTTCTTACCTGCCGAGGGGAGGGTTTAACCAACAAGAGCTGCTAACTCTTACATCTGAGCCTAAAACCTCAGCCCCCTTACTTTTAAAGGATAACAGCAATCCACTGGTCTTAGGAACCACCCATCTTGGTGCAAATCCAAGTAAAAGTAGTGAACCCCACACTACTAATCAACTCCCTCACACTACTCACGCTGACAATCCTCCTAACCCCAATCATCCTGCCATTTCTATTTAAAAACACCCCACAAGCCACCACCCGCGCTGTTAAAACCGCATTCCTAATTAGCCTAGCCCCTACAACCGCATTCATCTACTCGGGAGTAGAATCTGTCACCTGCCACTGGGAGTGAAAATTCATTATAAACTTTAAAATCCCCCTGAGCCTAAAAATAGACCAATACTCAATAACATTTCTTCCAATCGCCCTATTTGTAACATGATCAATCCTACAATTCGCCATATGATACATGGCCTCAGAGCCATACGTAACAAAATTTTTCACCTACCTACTGACATTCCTAGTCGCCATACTCCTCCTAACAACCGCAAACAACATATTCCTCCTATTCGTAGGCTGGGAAGGAGTACGAATCATGTCCTTCCTTCTCATCGGCTGATGACAAGGCCGAGCAGATGCCAACACCGCCGCCCTACAAGCCGTAATCTACAACCGAATCGGAGACGTCGGACTGACCCTGAGCATAGCATGACTAGCTTCAACATTCAACACCTGAGAGATCCAACAAGCCGTACACCCCCACCAAACCCCAATCCTCCCCCTCATAGGATTAATCCTCGCAGCCGCAGGAAAATCCGCCCAATTTGGACTCCACCCATGACTGCCCGCAGCAATAGAAGGCCCCACCCCAGTATCAGCCCTACTGCACTCCAGTACCATAGTAGTAGCCGGAATCTTCCTGCTCATCCGCATGCACCCCCTGCTAGCCACCAACCAGACAGCCCTAACTGCCTGCCTATGCCTAGGTGCTCTATCAACCCTATTCGCTGCCACATGCGCCCTAACCCAAAATGACATCAAAAAAATCATTGCTTTCTCAACATCCAGCCAACTAGGACTAATAATAGTCACTATCGGACTAAACCTCCCACAACTAGCCTTCCTACACATCTCAACCCATGCCTTCTTTAAAGCCATACTATTCCTATGCTCAGGGTCTATCATCCACAACCTAAACGGAGAACAAGATATCCGAAAGATAGGAGGCCTACAGAAAATACTCCCAGTCACTACTTCCTGCCTAACCATCGGAAACCTGGCGCTGATAGGAACCCCATTCCTAGCCGGATTCTACTCAAAAGACCTCATCATCGAAAGCTTAAACACATCATACCTAAATACTTGAGCCCTACTCCTAACCCTTATAGCCACAGCATTCACCGCAACCTACAGCATCCGCATAACCATCCTAGTCCAAGCTGGACAAACCCGAATCCCCCCAATAGTATCAATAAACGAAAACAACCCACTAATCACCGCCCCCCTAACCCGACTCGCCCTAGGCAGCATTACAGCAGGAATAATCATTACCTCTTTCATCACACCAACCAAAACCCCCCCAATAACCATACCCCTTATCACCAAAACTGCTGCCATCCTCATAACAATCCTAGGAATCATCCTAGCCCTAGAACTATCGAACATAACACACACCCTCACTCACCCCAAACCAAACCCCCTCATAAACTTCTCCTCTGCATTAGGGTACTTCAACCCCCTAGTACACCGATTCTTCTCCAAAAACCTACTAGAAAAGGGACAAAACATTGCCCTACACTTGATCGACCTCTCCTGACTCAAAAAAATAGGGCCAGAGGGCCTTGCTGAACTACAAGTAGCCGCAAGCAAAGCCGCAACCTCAATACACACAGGGCTAATTAAGGCCTACCTAGGATTCTTCGCCCTCTCCATCCTGGTAATAATCCTAATAACACACAGACTCACTAATGGCCCCTAACATCCGCAAATCCCATCCCCTACTAAAAATAATCAACAACTCCCTAATCGACCTACCCGCCCCCTCCAACATCTCTGCCTGATGAAACTTCGGCTCCCTTCTAGCCATCTGCTTAGCCACACAAATCCTAACAGGCCTGCTACTAGCCATACACTACACCGCAGACACTTCACTCGCCTTCTCCTCAGTAGCTCACACATGCCGAGACGTCCAGTACGGATGGCTCATCCGCAACCTCCACGCCAATGGTGCTTCGCTCTTCTTTATCTGCATCTACTTACACATCGGACGAGGCCTCTACTACGGCTCCTACCTATACAAAGAAACCTGAAACACAGGAGTAATCCTCCTACTCACCCTAATAGCAACTGCCTTCGTAGGGTATGTCCTACCATGAGGACAAATGTCATTCTGAGGGGCCACCGTAATCACCAACCTATTCTCAGCCATCCCGTACATTGGGCAAACTCTAGTAGAATGAGCCTGAGGAGGATTCTCAGTACACAATCCAACCTTAACCCGATTCTTCGCCATCCACTTCCTACTGCCCTTCCTAATTGCAGGAATCACCCTAGTCCACCTAACCTTCCTACACGAATCAGGCTCAAATAACCCACTAGGAATCGTATCAGACTGCGACAAAATCCCATTCCACCCATACTTCTCCATTAAAGACAGCTTAGGGCTTACCCTAATAATCACCCCTCTAATAGCACTAGCCCTATTTTCACCGAACCTCCTGGTTCTTGGAATCCTAGTTGGGAGTGGTTGGCCACATGAGATGTACAGGATTTTTACCTGTGATTTAGTCTTGACAAGGCTATGTAATTGGTTTACTAACGTCTCATAAGAAAGAAGCATGAGCGGTTAATGCAGCTGGCTTGAAACCCATCCCCAGTGGTGCCAGTGCACTCTCTGAACTCACTGAAGTGCATCCCCAGTGGTGCCAGTGCACTCTCTGCACTCACTGCACTGCATCCCCAGGGGTGCCAGTGCGCTCTCTGGAGTCACAGCACTGCATCCCCAGTGGTGCCAGTGCACTCGCTGGACTCACTGCAGTGCATCCCCAGTGGTGCCAGTGCACTCCCTGGACTCACGGCACTGCATCCCCAGTGGTGCCAGTGCACTCTCTGGACTCACTGCACTGCATCACCAGTGGTGCCAGTGCACTCTCTGGACTCACTGCAGTGCATCCCCAGTGGTGCCAGTGCACTCTCTGGACTCACTGTACTCCATCCCCAGTGGTGCCAGTGCACTCTCTGGACTCACTGAAGTGCATCCCCAGTGGTGCCAGTGCACTCTCTGCACTCACTGCACTGCATCCACAGTGGTGCCAGTGCGCTCTCTGGAGTCACAGCACTGCATCCCCAGTGGTGCCAGTGCAATCTCTGGACTCACTGCACTGCATCCCCAGTGGTACCAGTGCACTCTCTGGACTCACTGAAGTGCATCACCAGTGGTGCCATTGCACTCTCTGGACTCACTGCACTGCATCCCCAGTGGTACCAGTGCACTCTCTGGACTCACTGAAGTGCATCACCAGTGGTGCCATTGCACTCTCTGCACTCACTGCACTGCATCCCCAGTGGTGCCAGTGCACTCACTGGACTGACTGCACTGCATCCCCAGTGGTGCCAGTGCGCTCTCCGGAGTCACAGCACTGAATCCCCAGTGGTGCCAGTGCACTCACTGAACACACTGTACTGCAACACAGGTGGTGCCAGTGCACTCTCTGCACTCACTGCACAGCATCCCCAGTGGTGCCAGTGCATTCACTGGACTCACTGGACTGCATCACCAGTGGTGCCAGTGCACTCTCTGGACTCACTGCAGTGCATCCCCAGTGGTGCCAGTGCACTCTCTGGACTCACTGCACTGCATCCCCAGTGGTGCCAGTGTACTCTCTGGACTCACTGCACTGCATCCCCAGTGGTGCCAGAGCACTCTCTGGACTCACTGCACTGCATCCCCAGTGGTGCCAGTGCACTCTCTGGACTCACTGCACTGTATCCGCAGTGGTGTCAGTGCACTCTCTGTACTCACTGAAGTGCATCCCCAGTGGTGCCAGTGCACTCTCTGGACTCACTGCACTGCATCCCCAGTGGTGCCAGTGCACTCTCTGGACTCACTGCACTGCATCCCCAGCGGTGCCAGTGCAATCTCTGGACTCACTGTAGTGCATCCCCAGTGGTGCCAGTGCACTCTCTGGACTCACTGCAGTGCATCCCCAGTGGTGCCAGTGCACTCTCTGGACACACTGTACTGCATCACCAGTGGTGCCAGTGCACTCTCTGGACTCACAGCAGTGCATCCCCAGTGGTGCCAGTGCACTCTCTGGACTCACTGAAGTGCATCCCCAGTGGTGCCAATGCACTCTCTGGACTCACTGCACTGCATCCCCAGTGGTGCCCGTGAAGTCTCTGGACTCACTGCACTGCATCCCCAGTGGTGCCAGTGCACTCTCTGGACTCACTGCACTGCATCCCCAGTGGTGCCAGTGAAGTCTCTGGACTCACTGCACTGCATCCCCACTGCTGCCAGTGCACTCTCTGGACTCACTGCACTGCATCCCCACTGCTGCCAGTGCACTCTCTGGACTCACTGCACTGCATCCCCAGTGGTGCCAGTGCACTGTCTCGAGTCACTGCACTACATCCCCAGTGGTGCCAGTGCACTCACTGGACTCACTGTACTGCATCATCGGTGGTGCCAGTGCACTCTCTGGACTCACTGCACTGCAACCCCAGTGGTGCCAGTGCACTCTCTAGACTCACTGCACTGCAGGCCCAGTGGTACCAGTGCACTCACTGGACTCACTGTACTGCATCACCAGTGGTGCCAGTGCACTCTCTGGACTCACTGCACTGCATCCCCAGTGGTGCCAGTGCACTCACTGGACTCACTGTACTGCATCCCCAGTGGTGCCAGTGCGCTCTCTGGAGTCACAGCACTGCATCCCCAGTGGTGCCAGTGCACTCACTGGACTCACTGCACTGCATCACAGGTGGTGCCAGTGCACTCTCTGGACTCACTGCAGTGAATCCCGGTGGTGCCAGTGTACTCTCTGCAGTCACTGCAGTGCATCCCCAGTGGAGCCAGTGCACTCTCTGGACTCACTGAAGTGCATTCTCAGTGGTGCCAGTGCACTCTCTGGGCTCACTGAAGTGCATCCCCAGTGGTGCCAGTACACTCACTGGACTCACTGCACTGCATCTCCAGTGGTGACAGTGCACTCTCTGGACTCACTGCACTGCATCCCCAGTGGTGCCAGTGCACTCTCTGGACTCACTGTAGTGCATCCCCAGTGGTGCCAGTGCACTCTCTGGACTCACTGCAGTGCATCCCCAGTGGTGCCAGTGCACTCTCTGCACTCACTTCACTGCATCCCCAGTGGTGCCAGTGCACTCTCTGGACTCACTTCACTGCATCCCCAGTGGTGCCAGTGAAGTCTTTGGACTCACTGCACTGCATCCCCAGTGGTGCCAGTGCACTCTCTGGACTCACTGCACTGCATGTCCAGTGGTGCCAGTGCACTCTGTGGACTCACTGTACTGCATCCCCACTGGTGCCAGTGCACTCTCTGGACTCACTGTACTGCATCCCCAGTGGTGACAGTGCACTCTCTGGACTAACTGCACTGCATCCCCAGTGGTGCCAGTGCACTCTCTGGACTCACTGCAGTGCATCCCCAGTGGTGCCAGTGCACTCTCTGGTCTCACTGCACTGCATCCCCAGTGGTGCCAGTGCACTCTCTGGACTCACTGCAGTGCATCCCCAGTGGTGCCAGTGCACTCTCTGGACTCACTGCACTGCATCCCCAGTGGTGTCAGTGCACTCTCTGGACTCACTGTACTGCACCCCCAGTGGTGCCAGTGCACTCACTGGACTGACTGCACTGCATCCCCAGTGGTGCCAGTGCGCTCTCTGGAGTCACAGCACTGCATCCCCAGTGGTGCCAGTGCACTCACTGGACACACTGCACTGCATCACAGGTGGTGCCAGTGCACTCTCTGGACTCACTGCAGTGAATCCCGGTGGTGCCAGTGTACTCTCTGCAGTCACTGCGCTGCATCCCCAGTGGTGCCAGTGCACTCACTGGACTCACTGCACTGCATCCCCAGTGGTGCCAGTGCACTCTCTGGACTCACTGCACTGCATCCCCAGTGGTGCCAGTGCACTCTCTGGACTCACTGCAGTGCATCCCCAGTGGTGCCAGTGCACTCTCTGGACTCACTGCACTGCATCCCCAGTGGTGCCAGTGCACTCTCTGGACTCACTGCACTGCATCCCCAGTCGTGTCAGTGCACTCTCTGGACTCACTGAAGTGCATCCCCAGTTGTGCCAGTGCACTCTCTGGACTCAATGCACTGCATCCCCAGTGGTGCCAGTGCACTCTCTGGACTCAGTGCACTGCATCCCCAGTGGTGCCAGTGCAATCTCTGGACTCACTGTAGTGCATCCCCAGTGGTGCCAGTGCACTCTCTGGACTCACTGCACTGCATCCCCAGTGGTGCCAGTGCACTCTCTGGACTCACTGTACTGCATCACCAGTGGTGCCAGTGCACTCTCTGGACTCACTGCAGTGCATCCCCAGTGGTGCCAGTGCACTCTCTGGACTCACTGCACTGCAGCCCCGGTGGTGCCAGTGCAATCTCTGGACTCACTGCACTGCATCCCCAGTGGTGCCAGTGCACTCTCTGGACTCACTGCACTGCATCCCCAGTTTTGCCAGTGAAGTCTTTGGACTCACTGCACTGCATCCCCAGTGGTGCCAGTGCACTCTCTGGACTCACTGAAGTGCATCCCCAGTGGTGCCAGTGCACTCTCTGGACTCACTGCACTGCATGCCCAGTGGTGCCAGTGCACTCTCTGGACTCACTGCACTGCATCCGCTCATGATCGGAGGATTCGGCAACTGAGTAGTCCCCCTCATAATCGGTGCCCCCGACATAGCATTCCCGCGAATAAACAACATAAGCTTTTGACTCCTCCCCCCATCATTCCTCCTCCTACTAGTCTCATCCACTGTAGAAGCTGGCGCCGGCACAGGCTGAACTGTCTACCCTCCCCTAGCAGGTAACCTTGCCCACGCCGGAGCTTCAGTAGACCTGGCTATCTTCTCACTCCACTTAGCCGGTATCTCCTCCATCCTTGGGGCCATCAACTTTATCACCACAGCCATCAACATAAAACCCCCCGCACTCTCACAATACCAAACCCCACTATTTGTCTGATCCGTACTAATTACCGCCATCCTACTCCTTCTATCACTCCCCGTACTCGCCGCCGGTATTACAATATTACTAACTGATCGAAACCTAAACACCACATTCTTCGACCCCGCTGGAGGAGGAGACCCAATCCTGTACCAACACCTATTCTGATTCTTCGGACACCCAGAAGTCTATATTCTGATCCTACCGGGGTTCGGAATCATCTCACACGTAGTCACGTACTACTCAGGCAAAAAGGAGCTCTTCGGCTACATGGGAATAGTCTGAGCCATACTATCCATCGGCTTCCTAGGATTCATCGTCTGAGCTCACCACATGTTTACAGTAGGAATAGACGTTGATACCCGAGCCTACTTTACATCAGCCACTATAATCATTGCCATCCCTACCGGAATCAAAGTATTTAGCTGACTAGCCACCCTGCACGGAGGAACAATCAAATGAGACCCCCCCAATACTATGAGCTCTAGGATTTATCTTCCTATTTACCATCGGAGGATTAACAGGAATCGTTCTTGCAAACTCTTCCCTAGACATCGCCCTGCACGACACGTACTACGTAGTTGCCCACTTCCACTACGTCCTATCCATAGGCGCCGTCTTTGCCATTCTAGCAGGATTTACTCACTGATTCCCACTACTCACTGGGTTTACCCTACACCAAACATGAGCAAAAGCCCACTTCGGGGTAATATTTACAGGAGTAAACCTAACGTTCTTCCCCCAGCACTTCCTAGGCCTAGCAGGAATACCCCGACGATACTCGGACTATCCCGACGCCTACACACTATGAAACACCATTTCCTCCATCGGCTCCCTAATCTCAATAGTAGCCGTAATCATACTAATATTCATCATCTGAGAAGCCTTTCCGGCCAAACGAAAAGTCCTACAACCAGAACTAACTACCACAAACGTTGAATGAATCCACGGCTGCCCTCCCCCATACCATACTTTCGAGGAACCGGCCTTCGTCCAAGTACAAGAAAGGAAGGAATCGAACCCTCACATGCTGGTTTCAAGCCAACTGCATTAACCGCTCATGCTTCTTTCTTATGAGACGTTAGTAAACCAATTACATAGCCTTGTCAAGACTAAATCACAGGTAAAAATCCTGTACATCTCATGTGGCCAACCACTCCCAACTAGGATTCCAAGACGCCTCATCACCCATCATAGAAGAACTCGTTGAATTCCACGACCACGCCCTAATCGTTGCCCTAGCTATCTGCAGCCTAGTTCTCTACCTTTTAGCCCACATACTAACAGAAAAACTCTCGTCCAATGCTGTAGACGCCCAAGAAGTAGAGCTGATCTGGACAATCCTACCTGCTATCGTCCTGGTACTCCTCGCCCTCCCATCCCTACAAATCCTCTACATAATGGACGAAATCGACGAACCAGACCTCACCCTAAAAGCCATCGGCCACCAATGACACTGAAGCTACGAATACACAGACTTCAAAGACCTATCATTCGACTCCTACATAGTGCCCACCCCAGACTTACCCAACGGCCACTTCCGACTGCTAGAAGTTGACCACCGCGTAGTTATCCCAATAGAATCCCCCATCCGCGTGATCATTACTGCAGGAGACGTACTCCACTCCTGAGCAGTCCCAACGCTCGGAGTTAAAACAGACGCAATCCCAGGCCGACTAAACCAAACTTCATTCATTACCACCCGGCCTGGGATTTTTTACGGACAATGCTCAGAAATTTGCGGGGCTAATCACAGCTACATACCCATTGTAGTAGAATCAACCCCACTCCCACATTTCGAGGCCTGATCGTCCCTTCTATCATCATCCTAATCATTAAGAAGCTATGCAACAGCACTAGCCTTTTAAGCTAGCCAAAGAGGGACTTCCCCCTCCTTAATGATATGCCACAGCTTAACCCCGCACCATGATTTTCAATCATAATTATAACCTGATTAACCCTAGCACTCCTCATCCAACCAAAACTACTAGCCTTCACCACAACCAACCCCCCATCAAATAAGACCTCCCTCACTACCAAACCCACACCATGATCCTGACCATGAACCTAAGCTTCTTTGACCAATTTTCCAGCCCCAATCTATTCGGCATCCCCTTAATCCTACTATCCCTACTCTTCCCAGCCCTACTATTCCCGTCCCCAAACAACCGATGAATCAACAACCGCCTTTCTACTATCCAAACATGACTCCTTCACCTAATCACAAAACAACTAATAGTCCCACTCAACAAAAATGGCCACAAATGAGCCATAATATTTACATCCCTAATAATCATACTTCTTACAATCAACCTTCTAGGCCTCCTTCCATATACATTCACCCCAACCACCCAACTATCTATGAACATAGCCCTAGCCTTCCCACTATGGCTCGCCACACTACTAACAGGCCTACGAAACCAACCATCAGCCTCTTTAGCCCACCTATTACCCGAAGGTACCCCTACACCCCTAATCCCCGCACTAATCCTGATCGAAACAACCAGCCTACTAATCCGCCCCCTAGCCCTCGGAGTCCGCCTTACAGCCAACCTTACAGCAGGACACTTACTCATCCAACTCATCTCTACAGCCTCCATTGCATTAATACCCACCCTTCCTGCAGTATCCATCCTAACAATAATCATCCTACTACTCCTAACCATCCTAGAAGTAGCAGTAGCCATAATCCAGGCCTACGTCTTCGTGCTCCTTCTAAGCCTATACTTACAAGAAAACATCTAATGGCACACCAAGCACACTCATACCACATAGTTGACCCAAGCCCTTGACCAATCTTCGGGGCAGCCGCCGCCCTACTCACAACCTCAGGATTAATCATGTGATTCCACTACAACTCATCCATACTACTAACCCTAGGCCTCATCTCAATACTCCTAGTAATACTCCAATGATGACGAGACATTGTACGAGAAAGCACCTTCCAAGGCCATCACACTCCCACAGTCCAAAAAGGCCTACGATACGGCATAATCCTTTTCATCACATCCGAAGCATTCTTCTTCTTAGGGTTCTTCTGAGCGTTCTTCCACTCGAGCCTGGCCCCAACCCCAGAACTAGGAGGCCAATGACCCCCAACAGGAATTAAACCACTCAACCCGATAGAAGTCCCCCTACTAAACACAGCCATCCTACTAGCCTCAGGCGTTACCGTAACGTGAGCCCATCACAGCATCACAGAAGGAAACCGAAAACACGCCATCCACGCCCTAACCCTAACGATCCTCCTGGGATTCTACTTCACAGCCCTACAAGCAATAGAATACCACGAAGCCCCATTCTCAATCGCCGATAGCGTCTACGGATCTACCTTCTTCGTTGCCACTGGATTCCACGGACTCCACGTAATCATCGGATCCTCCTTCCTGACCGTCTGCCTCTTCCGACTGATCAAGTTCCACTTTACATCAGACCACCACTTCGGATTCGAGGCAGCAGCCTGATACTGACACTTCGTAGACGTCATCTGACTATTCCTCTACATAACCATCTACTGATGAGGATCTTGCTCTTCTAGTATATTAATTACAATTGACTTCCAATCTCTAGAATCTGGTATAAACCCAGAGGAGAGCAATGAACGCACTCATGTTCATATTCGCCCTATCATCAATCCTAAGCGCCGCCCTAACCGCATTAAACTTCTGACTCGCCCAAATAAACCCCGGCTCAGAGAAACTCTCACCGTACGAATGTGGATTCGACCCACTTGGATCTGCTCGATTACCATTCTCAGTCCGATTCTTCCTCAGTAGCCATCCTGTTCGTCCTATTCGACCTAGAAATCGCCCTCCTACTCCCCCTGCCATGAGCCGTCCAACTCCAATCCCCCCTAATGACCCTCACCTGAACTGTAGTGATCCTCCTTCTCCTAACACTCGGACTGGCCTACGAGTGAATTCAAGGGGGCCTAGAATGAGCAGAATAACAGAAAGTTAGTCTAACCAAAAAGATTGCTGGTTTCGACCCAGCAGATTACAGCCAACCCTGTAACTTTCTTATGTCGCCCCTACATTTAAGCTTCTACTCAGCCTTCATTTTCAGCGGACTAGGACTAGCCTTCCACCGAACCCACCTAGTATCCGCCCTACTATGCCTTGAAAGCATAATATTATCGATATTCGTAGGCCTATCAATATGATCCATCGAAAACCAAGTCTCCTCATTCACCATGGTACCAATTCTCATGCTAACCTTCTCAGCGTGTGAGGCGGGCACAGGCCTGGCCATCCTAGTAGCCTCCACCCGCACACATGGCTCCGACCATCTACACAACCTAAACCTCCTGCAATGCTAAAAATCATCCTACCCACAATCATACTTCTTCCAACAGCCCTGCTGTCTCCACCAAAATTTCTATGGACTAACACCACCTTATACAGCCTCCTAATCGCTGCCCTAAGCCTACAGTGATTAATCCCAACCTACTACCCCTACAAATTTTTATCCAACTGAACAGGAATTGACCAAATCTCATCCCCCCTCCTAGTACTATCCTGCTGACTACTCCCACTCATAATCATAGCAAGCCAAAACCACCTGCAACAAGAACCCCTACAACGCAAACGAATCTTTATCTCAACCTTAGTCGCAGTCCAGCCATTCATCCTACTAGCCTTTTCCACCACAGAACTAGCACTATTTTACATCTCATTTGAAGCAACCCTCATTCCCACCCTAATCTTAATCACCCGATGGGGGAACCAACCAGAACGCCTAAGCGCTGGCATCTACCTGCTATTCTACACGCTAGTAAGCTCTCTACCCCTGCTAATCACAATCATACACCTATACGTGAAAATTGGCACCCTGCACCTGCCAACCCTACAACTAACCCACCCAACCCTATCCACCTCATGGACAGGAATACTATCAGGTCTAGCACTGCTCATAGCATTCATAGTAAAAGCCCCACTATACGGCCTACACCTCTGACTGCCAAAAGCCCACGTAGAAGCACCCATCGCAGGCTCAATACTCCTCGCCGCCCTACTACTAAAGCTAGGAGGATACGGAATTATACGAGTCACTCTATTTATGGGCCCACTGTCCAACCTCCTGCACTACCCCTTCCTAACCCTGGCCCTATGAGGCGCCCTAATGACTAGCTCAATCTGCCTACGACAGACAGACCTAAAATCACTAATCGCTTATTCATCCGTTAGCCACATAGGCCTAGTTATCGCCGCAGGAATAATCCAAACCCACTGATCATTCTCAGGGGCAATGATCCTAATAATTTCCCATGGACTAACTTCCTCCATACTATTCTGCCTAGCCAACACAAACTATGAACGTACGCACAGCCGAATTCTACTACTCACACGAGGCCTACAACCTCTCCTACCACTCATAGCTACCTGATGATTGCTGGCCAATCTAACAAACATAGCCTTACCCCCAACAACAAACCTCATAGCAGAGCTAACCATTATAATCACCTTATTCAACTGATCTGCCTTCACGATCATCCTAACAGGAATCGCAACCCTACTAACCGCCTCCTACACCTTATTCATACTACTAATGACCCAACGAGGCTCAATCCCCTCCCACATCACATCTATGCAAAACTCAACCACGCGAGAACACCTGCTCATAACACTCCACATTATCCCAATATTCCTCCTAATCCTCAAACCCGAACTGATCTCCGGAATCCCCTCATGCAAGTATAGTTTAAACCAAACATTAGACTGTGATTCTAAGAATAGAAGTTCAAACCTTCTTACCTGCCGAGGGGAGGGTTTAACCAACAAGAGCTGCTAACTCTTACATCTGAGCCTAAAACCTCAGCCCCCTTACTTTTAAAGGATAACAGCAATCCACTGGTCTTAGGAACCACCCATCTTGGTGCAAATCCAAGTAAAAGTAGTGAACCCCACACTACTAATCAACTCCCTCACACTACTCACGCTGACAATCCTCCTAACCCCAATCATCCTGCCATTTCTATTTAAAAACTTTAAAAACACCCCACAAGCCACCACCCGCGCTGTTAAAACCGCATTCCTAATTAGCCTAGCCCCTACAACCGCATTCATCTACTCGGGAGTAGAATCTGTCACCTGCCACTGGGAGTGAAAATTCATTATAAACTTTAAAATCCCCCTGAGCCTAAAAATAGACCAATACTCAATAACATTTCTTCCAATCGCCCTATTTGTAACATGATCAATCCTACAATTTGCCATATGATACATGGCCTCAGAGCCATACGTAACAAAATTTTTCACCTACATACTGACATTCCTAGTCGCCATACTCCTCCTAACAACCGCAAACAACATATTCCTCCTATTCGTAGGCTGGGAAGGAGTACGAATCATGTCCTTCCTTCTCATCGGCTGATGACAAGGCCGAGCAGATGCCAACACCGCCGCCCTACAAGCCGTAATCTACAACCGAATCGGAGACATCGGACTGATCCTGAGCATAGCATGACTAGCTTCAACATTCAACACCTGAGAGATCCAACAAGCCGTACACCCCCACCAAACCCCAATCCTCCCCCTCATAGGATTAATCCTCGCAGCCGCAGGAAAATCCGCCCAATTTGGACTCCACCCATGACTGCCCGCAGCAATAGAAGGCCCCACCCCAGTATCAGCCCTACTGCACTCCAGTACCATAGTAGTAGCCGGAATCTTCCTGCTCATCCGCATGCACCCCCTGCTAGCCACCAACCAGACAGCCCTAACTGCCTGCCTATGCCTAGGTGCTCTATCAACCCTATTCGCTGCCACATGCGCCCTAACCCAAAATGACATCAAAAAAATCATTGCTTTCTCAACATCCAGCCAACTAGGACTAATAATAGTCACTATCGGACTAAACCTCCCACAACTAGCCTTCCTACACATCTCAACCCATGCCTTCTTTAAAGCCATACTATTCCTATGCTCAGGGTCTATCATCCACAACCTAAACGGAGAACAAGATATCCGAAAGATAGGAGGCCTACAGAAAATACTCCCAGTCACTACTTCCTGCCTAACCATCGGAAACCTGGCGCTGATAGGAACCCCATTCCTAGCCGGATTCTACTCAAAAGACCTCATCATCGAAAGCTTAAACACATCATACCTAAATACTTGAGCCCTACTCCTAACCCTTATAGCCACAGCATTCACCGCAACCTACAGCATCCGCATAACCATCCTAGTCCAAGCTGGACAAACCCGAATCCCCCCAATAGTATCAATAAACGAAAACAACCCACTAATCACCGCCCCCCTAACCCGACTCGCCCTAGGCAGCATTACAGCAGGAATAATCATTACCTCTTTCATCACACCAACCAAAACCCCCCCAATAACCATACCCCTTATCACCAAAACCGCTGCCATCCTCATAACAATCCTAGGAATCATCCTAGCCCTAGAACTATCGAACATAACACACACCCTCACTCACCCCAAACCAAACCCCCTCATAAACTTCTCCTCTGCATTAGGGTACTTCAACCCCCTAGTACACCGATTCTTCTCCAAAAACCTACTAGAAAAGGGACAAAACATTGCCCTACACTTGATCGACCTCTCCTGACTCAAAAAAATAGGGCCAGAGGGCCTTGCTGAACTACAAGTAGCCGCAAGCAAAGCCGCAACCTCAATACACACAGGGCTAATTAAGGCCTACCTAGGATCCTTCGCCCTCTCCATCCTGGTAATAATCCTAATAACACACAGACTCACTAATGGCCCCTAACATCCGCAAATCCCATCCCCTACTAAAAATAATCAACAACTCCCTAATCGACCTACCCGCCCCCTCCAACATCTCTGCCTGATGAAACTTCGGCTCCCTTCTAGCCATCTGCTTAGCCACACAAATCCTAACAGGCCTGCTACTAGCCATACACTACACCGCAGACACTTCACTCGCCTTCTCCTCAGTAGCTCACACATGCCGAGACGTCCAGTACGGATGGCTCATCCGCAACCTCCACGCCAACGGTGCTTCGCTCTTCTTTATCTGCAGCTACTTACACATCGGACGAGGCCTCTACTACGGCTCCTACCTATACAAAGAAACCTGAAACACAGGAGTAATCCTCCTACTCACCCTAATAGCAACTGCCTTCGTAGGGTATGTCCTACCATGAGGACAAATGTCATTCTGAGGGGCCACCGTAATCACCAACCTATTCTCAGCCATCCCGTACATTGGGCAAACTCTAGTAGAATGAGCCTGAGGAGGATTCTCAGTACACAATCCAACCTTAACCCGATTCTTCGCCATCCACTTCCTACTGCCCTTCCTAATTGCAGGAATCACCCTAGTCCACCTAACCTTCCTACACGAATCAGGCTCAAATAACCCACTAGGAATCGTATCAGACTGCGACAAAATCCCATTCCACCCATACTTCTCCATTAAAGACAGCTTAGGGCTTACCCTAACAATCACCCCTCTAATAGCACTAGCCCTATTTTCACCAAACCTCCTGGTTCTTGGAATCCTAGTTGGGAGTGGTTGGCCACATGAGATGTACAGGATTTTTACCTGTGATTTAGTCTTGACAAGACTATGTAATTGGTTTACTAACGTCTCATAAGAAAGAAGCATGAGCGGTTAATGCAGTTGGCTTGAAACCAATCCCCAGTGGTGCAAGTGCACTCTCTGAACTCACTGAAGTGCATCCCCAGTGGTGCCAGTGCACTCTCTGCACTCACTGCACTGCATCCCCAGTGGTGCCAGTGCAATCTCTGGACTCACTGCAGTGCATCCCCAGTGGTGCCAGTGCACTCTCTGGACTCACTGCACTGCAGCCCCAGTGGTGCCAGTGCACTCTCTGGACTCACTGCACTGCATCCCCAGTGGTGCCAGTGCACTCTCTGGACTCACTGCAGTGCATCCCCAGTGGTGCCAGTGCACTCTCTGGACTCACTGCACTGCATCCCCAGTGGTGCCAGTGCGCTCTCTGGAGTCACAGCACTGCATCCCCAGTGGTGCCAGTGCAATCTCTGGACTCACTGCACTGCATACCCAGTGGTGCCAGTGCACTCTCTGGACTCACTGAAGTGCATCCCCATTGGTGCCATTGCACTCTCTGGAGTCACAGCACTGCATCCCCAGTGGTGCCAGTGCACTCACTGGACTGACTGCACTGCATCCCCAGTGGTGCCAGTGCGCTCTCCGGAGTCACTACACTGCATCCCCAGTGGTGCCAGTGCAATCTCTGGACTCACTGCACTGCATCCCCAGTGGTGCCAGTGCACTCTGTGGACTCACTGCACTGCATCCCCAGTGGTGTCAGTGCACTCTCTGGACTCACTGCACTGCATCCCCAGTGGTGCCAGTGCACTCTCTGGACTCACTGCACTGCATCCCCAGTGGAGCCCGTGCACTCTCTGGACTCACTGAAGTGCATCCCCAGTGGTGCCAGTGCACTCGCTGGACTCACTGCAGTGCATCCCCGTTGGTGCCAGTGCACTCTCTGGACTCACTGCAGTGCATCCCCAGTGGTGCCAGTGCACTCTCTGGACTCACTAAAGTGCATTCTCAGTGGTGCCAGTGCACTCTCTGGACTCACTGCACTGCATCCCCAGTGGTGCCAGTACACTCACAGGACTGACTGCACTGCATCCCCAGTGGAGCCAGTGCGCTCTCTGGACTCACTGCACTGCATCCCCATTGGTGCCAGTGCATTCTCTGGACTCACTGCACTGCACCCTGAGTGGTGCCAGTGCACTCTCTGGACTCACTGCACTGCATCCCCAGTGGTGCCAGTGCACTCTCTGGACTCACTGTACTGCATCCCCAGTATTGCCAGTGCACTCTCTGGAGTAACTGCAGTGCATCCCCAGTGGTGCCAAAGCACTCTCTGGACTCCCGGCACCGCATCCCCAGTGGTGCCAGTGCACTCTCTTGACTCACTGCACTGCATCCCCAGTGGTGCCAAAGCACTCTCTGGACTCCCGCCACCGCATCCCCAGTGGTTCCAGTTCACTCTCTGGACTCACTGCACTGCATCCCCAGTGGTGCCAGTGCTCTCTCTGGACTCACTGCACTGCCTCCACAGTGGTGCCAGTGCACTCTCTGGACTCACTGCACTGCATCCCCAGTGCTGCCAGTGCTCTCTCTGGACTCACTGCACTGCCTCCACAGTGGTGCCAGTGCACTCTCTGGACTCACTGCAGTGCATCCCCACTGCTGCCAGTGCACTCTCTGGACTCACAGCAGTGCATCCCCAGTGGTGCCAGTGCACTCTCTGGACTCACTGCACTGCATCCCCAGTGGTGCCAATGCACTCTCTGGACTCACTGCACTGCATCCCCAGTGGTGCCAGTGCACTCTCTGGACTCACTGCACTGCATCCCAAGTGGTGCCAGTGCACTCTCTGGACTCACTGCACTGCATCCCCAGTGGTGCCAGTGCACTCTCTCGAGTCACCGCACTACATCCCCAGTGGTGCCAGTGCGCTCACTGGACTCACTGTACTGCATCATCAGTGGTGCCAGTGCACTCTCTGGAGTGACTGCAGTGCATCCCCAGTGGAGCCAGTGCACTCTCTGGACTCACTGCACTGCATCCCCAGTGGTGCCAAAGCACTCTCTGGACTCACTGCACTGCATCCGCAGTGGTGCCAGTGCACTCACTGGACTCACTGCACTGCATCCCAAGTGGTACCAGTGCACTCTCTGGACTCACTGCACTGCATCCCCAGTGGTGCCAGTGCACTCTCTCGAGTCACTGCACTACATCCTCAGTGGTGCCAGTGCACTCACTGGACTCACTGTACTGCATCACCAGTGGTGCCAGTGCACTCTCTGGACTCACTGAAGTGCATCCCCAGTGGTGCCAGTGCACTCTCTGGACTCACTGCACTGCATCCCCAGTGGTGCCAGTGCACTCTCTGGACTCACTGCACTGCATCCCCAGTGGTGCCAGAGCACTCTCTGGACTCACTGCACTGCATCATCTGTGCTGCCAGTGCACTCTCTGGACTCACTGCACTGCATCCCCAGTGGTGCCAGTGCACTCTCTGGACTCACTGTACTGCATCCCCAGTGGAGCGCGTGCACTCTCTGGACTCACTGAAGTGCATCCCCAGTGGTGCCAGTGCACTCTCTGGACTCACTGCACTGCATCCCCAGTGGTGCTAGTGCACTCTGTGGACTCACTGCAGTGCATCCCCAGTGGTGCCAGTGCACTCTCTGGACTCACTGAAGGGCATTCTCAGTGGTGCCAGTGCACTCTCTGGACTCACTGCAGTGTTTCCCCAGTGGTGCCAGTACACTCACTGGACTCACTGCACTGCATCCCCAGTGGTGCCAGTGCACTCTCTGGACTCACCGCACCGCATCCCCAGTGGTGCCAGTGCACTCTCTGGAGTAACTGCAGTGCATCACCAGTGGTGCCAGTGCACTCTCTGGACTCACTGCACTGCATCGCCAGTGGTGCCAGTGCACTCTCTGGACTCACTGCACTGCATCCCCAGTGGTGCCAGTGCACTCACTGGATTCACTGCACTGCATCCCCAGTGGTGCTAGTGCACTCTCTGGAGTCACTGCAGTGCATCCCCAGTGGTACCAGTGCACTCTCTGGACTCACTGAAGTGCATTCTCAGTGGTGCCAGTGCACTCTGTGGACTCACTGCAGTGCATCCCCAGTGGTGCCAGTGCGCTCTCTGGACTCACTGCACTGCATCCCCAGTGGTGCCAGTGCACTCTCTGGACTCACTGCACTGCATCCCCAGTGCTGCCAGTGCACTCTCTGGACTCACTGCAGTGCATCCCCAGTGGTGCCAGTGCACTCTCTGGACTCACTGCACTGCATCCCCAGTGGTACCAGTGCACTCTGTGGACTCGCTGCAGTGCATCCCCAGTGGTGCCAGTGCACTCTCTGGACTCACTGCACTGCATCCCCAGTGGTGCCAATGCACTCTCTGTACTCACTGCACTGAAGCCCCAGTGGTGCCAGTGCACTCTCTGGACTCACTGAAGTGCATCCCCAGTGGTGCCAGTGCACTCTCTGGAGTCACTGCACTGCATCCCCAGTGGTGCTAGTGCACTCTGTGGACTCACTGCAGTGCATCCCCAGTGGTGCCAGTGCACTCTCTGGACTCACTGAAGGGCATTCTCAGTGGTGCCAGTGCACTCTCTGGACTCACTGCAGTGCATCCCCAGTGGTGCCAGTACACTCACTGGACTGACTGCACTGCATCCCCAGTGGTGCCAGTACACTCTCTGGACTCACCGCACCGCATCCCCAGTGGTGCCAGTGCACTCTCTGGAGTAACTGCAGTGCATCACCAGTGGTGCCAGTGCACTCTCTGGACTCACTGCACTGCATCCCCAGTGGTGCCAGTGCACTCTCTGGACTCACCGCACTGCATTCCCAGTGGTGCCAGAGCACTCTCTGGACTCACTGCAGTGCATCCCCAGTGGTGCCAGTGCACTCTCTGGACTCACTGCACTGCATCCCCAGTGGTGCCAGTGCACTCTCTGGACTCACTGCACTGCATCCCCAGTGGTGCCAGTGCACTCTCTGGACTCCCGGCACCGCATCCCCAGTGGTGCCAGTGCACTCTCTGGGCTCACTGCAGTGCATCCCGAGTGGTGCCAGTGCACTCTCTTGACTCACTGCACTGCATCCCCAGTGGTGCCAGTGCACTCACTGGATTCACTGCTCTGCATCCCCAGTGGTGCTAGTGCACTCTCTGGACTCACTGCAGTGCATCCCCAGTGGTACCAGTGCATTCTCTGGACTCACTGAAGTGCATTCTCAGTGGTGCCAGTGCACTCTGTGGACTCACTGCACTGCATCCCCAGTGGTGCCAGTGCGCTCTCTGGACTCACTGCAGTGCATCCCCAGTGGTGCCAGTGCACTCTCTGGACTCACTGCACTGCATCCCCAGTGGTGCCAGTGCGCTCTCTGGACTCACTGCAGTGCATCCCCAGTGGTGCCAGTGCACTCTCTGGACTCACTGCACTGCATCCCCAGTGGTGCCAGTGCACTCTCTGGACTCACTGCACTGCATCCCCAGTGGTACCAGTGCACTCTGTGGACTCACTGCAGTGCATCCCCAGTGGTGCCAGTGCACTCTCTGGACTCACTGAACTGCATCCCCAGTGGTGCCAATGCACTCTCTGGACTCACTGCAGTGCATCCCCAGTGGTGCCAGTGCACTCTCTGGACTCACTGCACTGCATCCCAAGTGGTGCCAGTGCACTCTCTGGAGTCACTGCACTGCATCCCCAGTGGTGCCAGTGCACTCTCTCGAGTCACTGCACTACATCCCCAGTGGTGCCAGTGCACTCACTGGACTCACTGTACTGCATCTCCAGTGGTGCCAGTGCACTCTCTGGGCTCACTGCAGTGCATCCCCAGTAGTGCCAGTGCACTCTCTGGACTCACTGCAGTGCATCCCCACTGGTGCCAGTGTACTCACTGGATTCACTGCACTACATTCCCAGTGGTGCTAGTGCACTCTCTGGACTCACTGCAGTGCATCCCCAGTGGTGCCAGTGCACTCTTTGGACTCACTGAAGTGCATTCTCAGTGGTGCCAGTGCACTCTCTGGACTCACTGCACTGCATCCCCAGTGGTGCCAGTGCACTCTCTGGACTCACTGAAGTGCATTCTCAGTGGTGCCAGTGCACTCTCTGGACTCACTGCAGTGCATCCCCAGTGGTGCCAGTACACTCTCTGGACTCACTGCACTGCATCCCCAGTGGTGCTAGTGCACTCTGTGGACTCACTGCAGTGCATCCCCAGTGGTGCCAGTGCACTCTCTGGACTCACTGAAGGGCATTCTCAGTGGTGCCAGTGCACTCTCTGGACTCACCGCACCGCATCCCCAGTGGTGCCAGTGCACTCTCTGGAGTAACTGCAGTGCATCACCAGTGGTTCCAGCGCACTCTCTGGACTCACTGCACTGCATCCCCAGTGGTGCCAGTGCACTCTCTGGACTCACTGCACTGCATCCCCAGTGGTGCCAGAGCACTCTGTGGACTCACTGCACTGCATCCCCTGTGCTGCCTGTGCACTCTCTGGACTCACTGCACTGCATCCCCAGTGGTGCCAGTGCACTCTCTGGACTCACTGCAGTGCATCCCCAGTGGTGCCAGTGCACTCTCTGGAGTCACTGAAGTGCATCCCCAGTGGTGCCAGTGCACTCTCTGGACTCACTGAAGTGCATCCCCCGTGGTGCCAGTGCGATCTCTGGACTCACTGCACTGCATTCCCAGTGGTGCCAGTGCACACTCTGGACTCACTACACTGCATCCCCAGTGGTGCCAGTGCACTCTCTGGACTCACTGCAGTGCATCCCCAGTGTTGCCAGTGCACTCTCTGGACTCACTGCACTGCATCCACAGTGGTGCCAGTGCACTCTCTGGAGTGACTGCAGTGCATCCCCAGTGGTGCCAGTGCACTCTCTGGACTCGCGTCACTGCATCCCCAGTGGTGCCAGTGCACTCTCTGGACTCGCGTCACTGCATCCCCAGTGGTGCCAGTGCACTCTCTGGACTCACTGAAGTGCATCCCCAGTGCACTCTCTGGACTCACTGCAGTGCATTCCCGGTGGTGCCAGTGCACTCTCTGGACTCACTGCACTGCATCCCCAGTGGTGCCAATGCACTCTCTGGACTCACTGCACTGAAGCCCCAGTGGTGCCAGTGCATTCTCTGGACTCACTGAAGTGCATCCCCAGTGGTGTCAGTGCACTCTCTGGAGTCACTGCACTGCATCCCCAGTGGTGCTAGTGCACTCTGTGGACTCACTGCAGTGCATCCCCAGTGGTGCCAGTGCACTCTCTGGACTCACTGAAGGGCATTCTCAGTGGTGCCAGTGCACTCTCTGGACTCACTGCACTGCATCCCCAGTGGTGCCAGTACACTCACTGGCCTGACTGCACTGCATCCCCAGTGGTGCCAGTACACTCTCTGGACTCACCGCACCGCATCCCCAGTGGTGCCAGTGCACTCTCTGGAGTAACTGCAGTGCATCACCAGTGGTGCCAGTGCACTCTCTGGACTCACTGCACTGCATCCCCAGTGGTGCCAGTGCACTCTCTGGACTCACTGCACTGCATCCCCAGTGGTGCCAGAGCACTCTCTGGACTCACTGCAGTGCATCCCCAGTGGTGCCAGTGCACTCTCTGGACTCACTGCACTGCATCCCCAGTGGTGCCAGTGCACTCTCTGGACTCACTGCACTGCATCCCCAGTGGTGCCAGTGCACTCTCTGGACTCCCGGCACCGCATCCCCAGTGGTGCCAGTGCACTCTCTGGGCTCACTGCAGTGCATCCCCAGTGGTGCCAGTGCACTCTCTTGACTCACTGCACTGCATCCCCAGTGGTGCCAGTGCACTCACTGGATTCACTGCTCTGCATCCCCAGTGGTGCTAGTGCACTCTCTGGACTCACTGCAGTGCATCCCCAGTGGTACCAGTGCATTCTCTGGACTCACTGAAGTGCATTCTCAGTGGTGCCAGTGCACTCTGTGGACTCTCTGCACTGCATCCCCAGTGGTGCCAGTGCGCTCTCTGGACTCACTGCAGTGCATCCCCAGTGGTGCCAGTGCACTCTCTGGACTCACTGCACTGCATCCCCAGTGGTGCCAGTGCACTCTCTGGACTCACTGCACTGCATCCCCAGTGGTGCCAGTGCACTCTCTGGACTCACTGCACTGCATCCCCAGTGGTGCCAGTGCACTCTCTGGACTCACTGCACTGCATCCCCAGTCTTACCAGTGCACTCTGTGGACTCACTGCAGTGCATCCCCAGTGGTGCCAGTGCACTCTCTGGACTCACTGAACTGCATCCCCAGTGGTGCCAATGCACTCTCTGGACTCACTGCAGTGCATCCCCAGTGGTGCCAGTGCACTCTCTGGACTCACTGCACTGCATCCCAAGTGGTGCCAGTGCACTCTCTGGAGTCACTGCACTGCATCCCCAGTGGTGCCAGTGCACTCTCTCGAGTCACTGCACTACATCCCCAGTGGTGCCAGTGCACTCACTGGACTCACTGTACTGCATCATCTGTGGTGCCAGTGCACTCTCTGGACTCACTGCACTGCATCCCCAGTCCTGCCAGTGCACTCTCTTGACTCACTGCACTGCATCCCCAGTGGTGCCAGTGCACTCTCTGGACTCACTGCACTGCATCCCCAGTGGTGCCAGTGCTATCCCTGGACTCACTGTAGTGCATCCCCAGTGGTGCCAGTGCACTCTCTGGACTCACTGCAGTGCATCCCCAATGGTGCCAGTGCACTCTCTGGACTCACTGAAGTGCATTCTCAGTGGAGCCAGTGCACTCTCTGGACTCACTGCACTGCATCGCCAGTGGTGCCAGTGCACTCACTGGACTCGCTGCACTGCATCCCCAGTGGTGCCAGTGCACTCTCTGGGCTCACTGCAGGGCATCCCCAGTGGTGCCAGTGCACTCTCTGGACTCACTGCACTGCATCCCCAGTGGTGCCAGTGCTATCCCTGGACTCACTGTAGTGCATCCCCAGTGGTGCCAGTGCACTCTCTGGACTCACTGCAGGGCATCCCCTCTGGTGCCAATGCGCTCTCTGGACTCACTGCACTGCATCCCCAGTGGTGCCAGTGCACTCTCTGGACTCACTGCAGTGCATCCCCAGTAGTGCCATTGCACTCTCTGCACTCAATTCACTGCATCGCCAGTGGTGCCTTTGCACTCCCTGGACCCACTGCACTGCTCCAGCCGCGGCAGCCGCTCCAGCCGCGGTAGCCCTCCAGCCGTGGCAGCCGCTCCACTCGGTAGCGGCTGGAGCGGCTGCCGCGGCTGGAGCTGCTGGAGCGGCTGCCGCGGCTGGAGCGGCTGACGCGGTTGGAGCGGCTGCCGCGGCTGGAGCGGCTGGAGCGGATGCCGCGGCTGGAGCGGCTGGAGCGGCTGCCGCGGCTGGAGCGGCTGGCGCGGCTGGAGGAGCTACCGCGGCTGGAGCGGTTAACGCGGCTGGAGCGGATGCCGAGGCTGGAGCGGCTGCCGCGGATGGTGCGGCTGGAGAGGCTGCCGCGGCTGGAGCAGTGCAGTGAGTCCAGAGAGTGCACTGGCACCTTGGGGATGCAGTGCAGTGAGTAAAGAGAGTGCACTGGCACCATTGGGAATGCAGTGCAGTGAGTCCAGAGAGTGCACTGGCAGCACTGGAGATGCAGTGCAGTGAGTCCAGAGAGTGCACTGGCACCACTGGGGATGCAATGCAGTGAGTCCAGAGAGTGCACTGGCACCACTGGGCATGCAGTGCTGTGAGTCCAGAGAGTGCCCCGGCAACACTGGGAATGCACTGCAGTGAGTCCAGAGAGTGCACTGGCACCACTGGGGATGCAGTGCCGTGAGTCCAGAGAATGCACTGGCACCACTGGGGATACGGTGCCGGGAGTCCAGAGAGTGCACTGACACCACTGGGGATGCGGTGCCTGGAGTCCAGAGAGTGCTTTGGCACCACTGGGGATGCAGTGCAGTGAGTCCACAGACTGCACTGACACCAGTGGGAATGCGGTGCAGTGAGTCCAGAGAGTGCAATGGCACCACTGGGGATGCACTGCAGTGAGTCCAGAGTGCACTAGCACCACTGGGGATGCAGAGCAGTGAGTCCAGAGAGTGCACTGGCACCACTGAGAATGCATTTCAGTGAGTCCAGAGAGTGCCGCTCCAGCCTCGGTATCCGCTCCAGCCGAGTCAACCCCGCGGTAACCCCTCCAGCCGCGGCAGACGCTCCAGCCTCGCCAGCCGCTCCAGCCGCTCCAGCCGCGGCAGCCGCTCCAGCCGCTCTAGCCGCGGCAGCCGCTCCAGCCGCTACCGAGTGGAGCGGCTGCCACGGCTGGAGCGGTTGCCGCGGTTGGAGCGCCTGCCGCGTTTGGAGCGGCTGCCGCGGCTTCCGCGGCTGGTGCGGCTGCCGCGGTTGGAGAGTCTGCCGCGTATGCCGCGGACGGAGCGGCTGCCGCGGCTGGAGCGGCTGCCGCGGCTGCCGCGGCTGCCGAGGCTGGAGGGCTACCGCGGCTGGAGCGACTGCCGCGGCTGGAGTAGTGCAGTGAGTCCAGAGAGTGCACTGGCACCACTGGGGATGCAGTGCAGTGAGTCCAGAGAGTGCACTGTCACCTTTGGGGATGCACTGCAGTGTCTGCAGAGAGTGCCCTGGCACCACGAGGGATGCAGTGCAGTGAGTCCAGTGAGTGTACTGGCACCACTGGGGATGCAGCGCAGTGAGTCCAGAGAGTGCACTGGCACCACTGAGAATGCACTTCAGTGTGTCCAGAGAGTGTACTGGCACCACTGGTGATGCACTGCAGTGAATCCAGAGAGTGCACTGGCACCACTGTGGATGCAGTGCAGTGAGTCCAGAGAGAGCACTGGCAGCACAGGGGATGCAGTGCAGTGAGTCCAGAGTGCATTAGCACCACTGGGGATGCATTGACGCGAGTCCAGAGAGTGCACTGGCACCACTGGGGATGCACTGCAGTCACTCCAGAGAGTGCACTGGCACCACTGGGGATGCGGTGCAGTGAGTCCAGAGAGTGCACTGGCACCACTGGGATGCAACGCAGTGACTCTACAGAGTGCACTGGCACCACTGGGGATGCACTGCAGTGAGTCCAGAGAGTGCACTGGCACCACTCAGGTTGCAGTGCGGTGAGTCCAGAGAGTGCACTGGCACCACTGGGGATGCAGTACAGTGAGTCCAGAGAGTGCACTGGCTCCACTGGGTATGCAGTGCAGTGAGTCCAGAGAGTTCACTGGCACCACTGGGGATGCAGTGCAGTGAGTCCAGAGAGTGCACTGGCACCACAGGGGATGCACTGCAGTGAGTCCTGAGAGTACACTGGCTCCACCGGGGATGCCCTGCAGTGAGTCCATAGAGTGCACTGGCGATGCAGTGCAGTGAGTCCAGAGAGTGCACTGGCACCACTGGGGATGCAGCACAGTGAGTCCAGAGAGTGCACTGGCCCCACTGGGGATGCACTGCAGTGAATCCAGAGAGTGCACTGTCACTACTGGGGATGCAGTGCAGTGAGTCCAGAGAGTGCACTGGCACCACTGATAATGCACTTCAGTGAGTCCAGAGAGTGCACTGGCACCACTGGGGATGCTCTGCAGTGAGTCCAGAGATTGCACTGGCACAACTGGGGATGCAGTTCAGTGAGTCCAGAGAGTGCACTGGCACCACTGGGGATGCAGTGCAGTGAGTCCAGAGAGTGCACTGGCACCACTGAGAATGCACTTCAATGAGTCCAGAGAGTGCACTGGCACCACTGGGGATGCAGTGCAGTGAGTCCAGAGATTGCACTGGCACCACTGGGGATGCAGTGCTGTGACTCCAGAGAATGCACTGGCACCACTGGGGATGCAGTGCAGTGAGTCCAGAGAGTGCACTGGCACCACTGGGGATGCACTGCAGTGAGTCCAGAGAGTGCACTGGCACAACTGGGGATGCACTGCAGTGACTCGAAAGCGTGCACTGGCACCACTGGGGAAGCAGTGCAGTGAGTCCAGAGAGTGCACTGGCACCAATGGGGATGCACTGCAGTGAGTCCAGAGAGTGCACTGTCACTACTGGGGATGCAGTGCACTGAGTCCAGAGAGTGCACTGGCACCACTGAGAATGCACTTCAGTGAGTCCAGAGAGTGCACTGGCACCACTGAGAATGCACTTCAGTCAGTCCAGAGATTGCACTGGCACCACTGGGGATGCAGTACAGTGAGTCCACACAGTGCACTAGCACCATTGGGGATGCAGTGCAGTGAGTCCAGAGAGTGCACTGGCACCACTGGGGATGCAGTGCAGTGAGTCCAGAGAGTGCACTGGCACCACAGGTGATGCACTGCTGTGAGTCCAGAGAGTGCTCTTGCACCACGGGGGATGCAGTGCAGTGACTCAAGAGAGTGCACTGGCAACACTGGGGATGCAGTGCAGTGACTCAAGAGAGTGCACTGTCACCACTGGGGATGCAGTGCAGTGAGTCCAGAGAGTGCAATGGCACCACTGCGGATGCACTGCAGTGAGTCCAGAGAGTGCAATGGCTCCACTGGGGATGCACTGCAGTGAGTCCAGAGAGTGCACTGGCACCACTGGGGATGCACTGCAGTGAGTCCAGAGAGTGTACTGGCACCACTGGGGATGCACTGCAGTGAGTCCAGAGAGTGCACTGGCACCACTGAGAATGCACTTCAGTGAGTCCAGAGAGTGCACTGGCACCACTGGGGATGCACTGCAGTGAGTCCACAGAGTGCACTAGCACTACTGGGGATGCAGTGCAGTGAGTCCAGAGAGTGCGCTGGAACCACTGGGGATGCAGTGCAGTGAGTCCAGAGAGTGCACTGGCACCACTGGGGATGCAGTGCAGTGAGTCCAGAGAGTGCACTGGCACCACTGGGGATGCACTGCAGTGAGTCCAGAGAGTGCACTGGCACCACTGGGGATGCAGTGCAGTGAGTCCAGAGACTGCACTGGCACCACTGGGGATGCAGTGCAGTGAGTCCAGAGAGTGCACTGGCACCACTGGGGATGCAGTGCAGTGAGTCCAGAGAGTGCACTGGCAGCACTGGGGATGCAGTGCAGTGAGTCCAGAGAGTGCACTGGCACACTGGGGATGCAGTTCAGTGAGTCCAGAGAGTGCACTGGCACCACTGGGGATGCAGTGCAGTGAGTCCAGAGAGTGCACTGGCACCACTGAGAATGCACTGCAGTGAGCCCAGAGAGTGCACTGGCACCAGTGGGGATACACTGCAGTCAGTCCAGTGAGTGCACTGGCACCACTGGGGAAGCAGTGCAGTGAGTCCAGAGAGTGCAGTGGCACCACTGGGGATGCAGTTTAGTGAGTCCAGAGAGTGCACTGGCACCACTGGGGATGCAGTGCAGTGAGTCCCGTGAGTGTACTGGCACCAATGGGGATGCAGTGCAGTTACTCCAGAGACTGCACTGGCACCACCGGGGATGCAGTGCAGTGAGTCCAGAGAGTGCACTGGCACCACTGGGGATGCAGTGCAGTGAGTCCAGAGATTGCACTGGCACCACTGGGGATGCAGTGCTGTGACTCCAGAGAGCGCACTGGCACCACTGGGGATGCAGTACAGTGAGTCCAGAGAGTGCACTGGCACCACTGGGGATGCACTGCAGTGAGTCCAGTGAGTGCACTGGCACCACTGGGGAAGCAGTGCAGTGAGTCCAGAGAGTGCAGTGGCACCACTGGGGATGCAGTGCAGTGAGTCCAGAGAGTGCACTGGCACCACTGGGGATGCAGTGCAGTGAGTCCAGTGAGTGTACTGGCACCACTGGGGATGCACTGCAGTGAGTCCAGAGAGTGCACTGGCACCACTGAGAATGCACTTCAATGAGTCCAGAGAGTGCACTGGCACCACTGGGGATGCACTGCAGTGAGTCCAGAGAGTGCAGTGGCACCACTGGGGATGCACTGCAGTGAGTCCAGAGAGTGCTTTGGCACCAGTGGAGATGCACTGCAGTTACTCCAGAGACTGCACTGGCACCACTGGGGTTGCACTGCAGTGAGTCCAGAGAGTGCACTGGCACCACTGGGGATGCACTGCAGTGAGTCCAGAGAGTGCACTGGCACCACTGGGGATGCACTGCAGTGAGTCCAGAGAGTGCACTGGCACCACTGGGGATGCACTGCAGTGAGTCCAGAGAGTGCACTGGCAGCACTGGGGATGCAGTGCAGTGAGTCCAGAGAGTGCACTGGCACCACTGGGGATGTAGTGCAGTGAATCCAGTGAGTGCACTGGCACCACTGGGGATGCAGTGCAGTGAGTCCAGAGAGTGCACTGGCACCACTGGGGATGCAGTGCAGTGAGTCCTGAGAGTGCACTGGCACCACTGGGGATGCACTGCAGTGAGTCCAGAGATTGCACTGGCACCACCGGGAATGCAGTACAGTGAGTCCACACAGTGCACTAGCACCACTGGGGATGCAGTGCAGTGACTCAGGAGAGTGCACTGGCAGCACTGGGGATGCAGTGCAGTGAGTCCAGAGAGTGCACTGGCACCACTGGAGATGCAGTGCAGTGAGTCCAGAGAGTGCAATGGCACCACTGCGGATGCACTGCAGTGTGTCCAGAGAGTGCACTGGCTCCACTGGGGATGCACTGCAGTGAGTCCAGAGAGTGCACTGGCACCACTGGGGATGCACTGCAGTGAGTCCAGAGAGTGTACTGGCACCACTGGGGATGCACTGAAGTGAGTCCAGAGAGTGCACTGGCACCACTGGGGATGCACTTCAGTGAGTCCAGAGAGTGCACTGGCACCACTGGGGATGCACTGCAGTGAGTCCACAGAGTGCACTAGCACCACTGGCGATGCAGTGCAGTGAGTCCAGAGAGTGCGCTGGAACCACTGGGGATGCAGTGCAGTGAGTCCAGAGAGTGCACTGGCACCACTGGTGATGCAGTGCAGTGAGTC
Organism: Anser anser; assembly: GCF_964211835.1. Classification (NCBI taxonomy): domain Eukaryota; kingdom Metazoa; phylum Chordata; class Aves; order Anseriformes; family Anatidae; genus Anser; species Anser anser. Next base: position 258,785 of record NC_139752.1, read on the forward strand.
CAGAGAGTGCACTGGCACCAGTGGGGATGCACTGCAGTGAGTCCAGTGAGTGCACTGGCACCACTGGGGATGCACTGCAGTGAGTCCAGAGAGTGCACTGGCACCACTGGGGAAGCAGTGCAGTGAGTCCAGAGAGTGCACTGGCACCACTGGGGATGTACTGCAGTGAGTCCAGAGAGTGCACTGGCACCACTGGGGATGCGGTGCAGTGAGTCCAGTGAGTGCACTGGCACCACTGGGGAAGCAGTGCAGTGAGTCCAGAGAGTGCAGAGGCACCACTGGTGATGCAGTTTAGTGAGTCCAGAGAGTGCACTGGCACCACTGGGGATGCAGTGCAGTGAGTCCAGTGAGTGTACTGGCACCACTGGGGATGCACTGCAGTGAGTCCAGAGAGTGCACTGGCACCACTGAGAATGCACTTCAGTGAGTCCAGAGAGTGCACTGGCAGCACTGGGGATGCACTTCAGTGAGTCCAGAGAGTGCACTGGCACCACTGGGGATGCAGTGCTGTGACTCCAGAGAGTGCACTGGCACCACTGGGGATGCAGTGCAGTGAGTCCAGAGAGTGCACTGGCACCACTGTGGATGCGGTGCCGGGAGTCCAGAGAGTGCTTTGGCACCAGTGGGAATGCACTGCAGTTACTCCAGAGACTGCACTGGCACCACTGGGGATGCAGTGCAGTGAGTCCAGAGAGTGCACTGGCACCACTGGGGATGCACTGCAGTGAGTCCAGAGAGTGCACTGTCACCACTGGGGATGCACTGCAGTGAGTCCAGAGAGTGCACTGTCACCACTGGGGATGCAGTGCAGTGAGTCCACAGAGTGCACTGGCACCACTGGGGATGCAGTGCAGTGAGTCCAGAGAGTGTACTGGCACCACTGGGGATGCACTGCAGTGAGTCCAGTGAGTGCACTGGCACCACTGGGGATACAGTGCAGTGAGTCCAGAGAGTGCACTGGCACCACTGGGGATGCAGTGCAGTGAGTCCAGAGAGTGCACTGGCACCACTGGGGATGCATTGCAGTGAGTCCAGAGAGTGCACTGGCACCACAGATGATGCAGTACAGTGAGTCCAGAGAGTGCACTGGCACCACTGGGGATGTAGTGCAGTGACTCGAGAGAGTGCACTTGCACCACTGGGGATGCAGTGCAGTGAGTCCAGAGAGTGCACTGGCACCACTTGGGATGCACTGCAGTGAGTCCAGAGAGTGCACTGGCACCACTGGGGATGCAGTGCAGTGAGTCCAGAGAGTGCACTGGCACCACTGGTGATGCAGTGCAGTGAGTCCAGAGATTGCACTGGCACCACTGGGGATGCAGTGCAGTGAGTCCAGAGACTTCACTGGCACCACTGGGAATGCAGAGAAGTGAGTGCAGAGAGTGCACTGGCACCACTGGGGATGCAGTGCAGTGAGTCCAGAGAGTGCACTGGCACCACTGGGGATGCAGTGCAGTGAGTCCAGAGAGTGCACTGGCACCACCTGTGATGCAGTGCAGTGAGTCCAGAGAGTGCACTGGCACCAATGGTGCTGCAGTGCAGTGAGTCCAGTGAGTGTACTGGCACCACTGGGAATGCACTGCAGTGAGTCCAGAGAGTGCACTGGCACCACTGGTGATGCAGTACAGTGAGTCCAGAGAGTGCACTGGCACCACTGGGAATGCACTGCAGTTACTCCAGAGAGTGCACTGGCACCACTGGGGATGCACTACAGTGAGTCCAGAGATTGCACTGGCACCACTGGGGATGCAGTGCAGTGAGTCCAGAGAGTGCACTGGCACCACTGGGGATGCAGTGCATTGAGTCCAGGGAGTGCACTGGCACAACTGGGGATGCACTTCAGTGAGTCCAGAGAGTGCACTGGCACCAGTGGGGATGCAGTGCAGTGAGTCCAGAGAGTGCACTGGCACCACTGGGGATGCACTGCAGTGAGTCCAGAGAGTACACTGGCACCAGTGGGGATGCAGTGCAGTGAGTCCAGAGAGTGCACTGGCACCACTGGGGATGCACTGCAGTGAGTCCAGAGAGTGCACTGGCACCACTGGGGATGTGTCCAGTGAGTCCAGTGAGTGCACTGGCACCACTGGGGATGCAGCGCAGTGAGTCCAGAGAGTACACTGGCACCAGTGGGGATGCAGTGCAGTGAGTCCAGAGAGTGCACTGGCACCACTGGGGATGCAGTGCAGTCAGTCCAGTGAGTGCACTGGCACCACTGGGGGTGCAGTACAGTGAGTCCAGAGAGTGCACTGGCACCACTGGGGATGCACTGCAGTGAGTCCAGACAGTGCACTGGCACCACTGGGGATGCAGTGCAGTGAGTCCAGAGAGTGCACTGGCACCACTGGGGATGCAGTGCAGTGAGTCCAGAGAGTGCACTGGCACCACTGGGGATGCAGTGCAGTGAGTCAAGAGAGTGCATTAGCACCACTGGGGATGCATTGACGCGAGTCCAGAGAGTGCACTGGCACCACTGGGGATGCACTGCAGTCACTCCAGAGAGTGCACTGGCACCACTGGGGATGCGGTGCAGTGAGTCCAGAGAGTGCACTGGCACCACTGGGGATGCAGTACAGTGAGTCCACAGAGTGCACTGGCACCAGTGGGTATGCAGTACAGTGAGTCCACAGAGTGCACTGGCACCACTGGACATGCAGTGCAGTGAGTCCACAGAGTGCACTGGCACCACTGGGGATGCGGTGCTGGAAGTCCAGAGAGTGCTTTGGCACCAGTGGGGATGCAGTGCAATTACTCCAGAGACTGCACTGGCACCACCGGGGATGCAGTGCAGTGAGTCCAGAGAGTGCACTGGCACCACTGGGGATGCAGTGCACTGAGTCCAGAGATTGCACTGGCACCACTGGGGATGCAGTGCTGTGACTCCAGAGAGCGCACTGGCACCACTGGGGATGCAGTGCAGTGAGTCCAGAGAGTGCACTGTCACCACTGGGGATGCAGTACAGTGAGTCCACATAGTGCACTGGCACCAGTGGGGATGCAGTACAGTGAGTCCAGAGAGTGCACTGGCACCACTGGGGATGCAGTGCAGTGAGTCCAGAGAGTGCACTGGCACCACTGGGGATGCACTGCAGTGACTCCACAGAGTGCACTGGCACCACTGGGGATGCAGTGCAGTGAGTCCAAAGACTTCACTGGCACCACTGGGGATGCAGTGCAGTGAGTCCAGAGACTTCACTGGCACCACTGGGGATGCACTGCAGTGAGTCCAGAGAGTGCACTGGCACCACTGGGGATGCAGTACAGTGAGTCCAGAGAGTGCACTGGCACCACTGGGGATGCAGTGCAGTGAGTGCAGAGAGTGCACTGGCACCACTGGGGATGCAGTGCAGTGAGTCCAGTGAGTGTACTGGCACCACTGGGGATGCACTTCAGTGAGCCCAGAGAGTGCACTGGCACCACTGAGAATGCACTTCAGTGAGTCCAGAGAGTGCACTGGCACCACTGGGGGTGCACTGCAGTGAGTCCAGAGACTGCACTAGCACCACTGGGGATGCAGTGCAGTGAATCCTGTGAGTACACTGGCACCACTGGGGATGCAGTGCAGTGAGTCCAGAGAGCTCACTGGCACCACTGGGGATGCAGTGCAGTGAGTCCAGAGAGTGCACTGGCACCACTGGAGATGCATTACAGTGAGTCCAGTGAATGCACTGGAACCACTGGGGATGCAGTGCAGTGAGTCCAGAGAGTGCACTGGCACCACTGGTGATGCAGTACAGTGAGTCCAGTGAGTGCACTGGTACCACTGAGCCTGCAGTGCAGTGAGTCCAGAGAGTACACTGGCACCACTGGGAATGCAGTGCAGTGAGTCCAGAGAGTGCACTGGCACCACCGATGATGCAGTACAGTGAGTCCAGTCAAGTGCACTGGCACTACTGGGGATGTAGTGCAGTGACTCGAGAGAGTGCACTGGCACCACTGGGGATGCAGTGCAGTGAGTCCAGAGAGTGCACTGGCACCACTGGGGATGCACTGCAGTGAGTCCAGAGAGTGCACTGGCACCACTGGGGATGCAGTGCAGTGAGTCCAGAGAGTGCACTGGCACCACTGGGGATGCAGTGCAGTGAGTCCAGAGACTTCACTGGCACCACTGGGAATGCAGTGCAGTGAGTGCAGAGAGTGCACTGGCACCACTGGGGATGCAGTGCAGTGAGTCCAGAGAGTGCACTGGCGCCACTGGGGATGCACTGCAGTGAGTCCAGAGAGTGCACTGGCACCACTGGGGATGCACTGCAGTGAGTCCAGAGAGTGCACTGGCACCACTGGGGATGCAGTACAGTGAGTCCAGAGAGTGCACTGGCACCACTGGGGATGCACTGCAGTGAGTCCAGAGAGTGCACTGGCACCACTGGGGATGCACTACAGTGAGTCCAGAGATTGCACTGGCACCACTGGGGATGCAGTGCAGTGAGTCCAGAGAGTGCACTGGCACCACTGGGGATGCACTGCAGTGAGTCCACAGAGTGCACTGACACCACTGGGGATGCGGTGCAGTGAGTCCAGAGAGTGCACTGGCACCTCTGGGGATGCAGTGCAGTGAGTCCAGAGAGAGCTCTGGCACCACTGGGGATGCAGTGCAGTGAGTCCAGAGACTGTACTGGCACACTGGGGATGCACTGCAGTGAGTCCAGAGAGTGCACTGGCACTTCTGGGGATGCAGTCCAGTGAGTCCAGTGAATGCACTGGCACCACTGGGGATGCTGTGCAGTGAGTGCAGAGAGTGCACTGGCACCACCTGTGATGCAGTACAGTGTGTCCAGAGAGTGCACTGGCACCACTGGGGATGCAGTGCTGTGACTCCGGAGAGCGCAGTGGCACCACTGGGGATGCAGTGTAGTCAGTCCAGTGAGTGCACTGGCACCACTGGGGATGCAGCGCAGTGAGTGCAGAGAGTGCAATGGCACCAATGGGGATGCACTTCAGTGAGTCCAGAGAGTGCACTGGCACCACTGGGGATGCAGTGCAGTGAGTCCAGAGAGTGCACTGGCACCACTGGGGATGCAGTGCTGTGACTCCAGAGAGCGCACTGGCACCACTAGACATGCAGTGCAGTGAGTGCAGAGAGTGCACTGGCACCACTGGGGATGCACTGCAGTGAGTCCAGAGAGTGCACTGGCACCACTGGGGATGCAGTGCAGTGAGTCCAGAGAGTGCACTGGCACCACTGGGGATGCACTTCAGTGAGTCCAGAGAGTGCACTGGCACCACTGGGGATGCAGTGCAGTGAGTGCAGAGAGTGCACTGGCACCACTGGACATGCAGTGCAGTGAGTCCAGAGAGTGCACTGGCACCACTGGGGATGCAGTCCAGTTAGTCCAGTGACTGCACTGGCACCACTGGGGATGCAGTGCAGTGACTGCAGAGAGTACACTGGCACCACCGGGGATTCACTGCAGTGAGTCCAGAGAGTGCACTGGCACCACCTGTGATGCAGTGCAGTGAGTCCAGTGAGTGCACTGGCACCACTGGGGATGCAGTGCTGTGACTCCAGAGAGCGCACTGGCACCACTGGGGATGCAGTGCAGTCAGTCCAGTGAGTGCACTGGCACCACTGGGGGTGCAGTACAGTGAGTCCAGAGAGTGCACTGACACCACTGGGGATGCAGTGCAGTGAGTCCAGAGAGTGCACTGGCAGCACTGGGGATGCAGTGCAGTGAGTCCAGAGACTGCACTGGCACCACTGGGGATGCACTGCAGTTAGTCCAGAGAGTGCACTGTCACCACTGGGGATGCAGTACAGTGAGTCCACATAGTGCACTGGCACCAGTGGGGATGCAGTACAGTGAGTCCAGAGAGTGCACTGGCACCACTGGACATGCAGTGCAGTGAGCCCAGAGAGTGCACTGGCACCACTGGGGATGCACTTCAGTGACTCCACAGAGTGCACTGGCACCACTGGGGATGCAGTGCAGTGAGTCCAAAGACTTCACTGGCACCACTGGGGATGCAGTGCAGTGAGTCCAGAGAGTGCACTGGCACCACTGGGGATGCACTGCAGTGAGTCCAGAGAGTGCACTGGCACCACTGGGGATGCACTACAGTGAGTCCAGAGAGTGCACTGGCACCACTGGGGATGCAGTGCAGTGAGCCCAGAGAGTGCACTGGCACCACTGAGAATGCACTTCAGTGAGTCCAGAGAGTGCACTGGCACCACTGGGGATGCACTGCAGTGAGTCCAGAGACTGCACTAGCACCACTGGGGATGCAGTGCAGTGAATCCTGTGAGTACACTGGCACCACTGGGGATGCAGTGCAGTGAGTCCAGAGAGCTCACTGGCACCACTGGGGATGCAGTGCAGTGAGTCCAGAGAGTGGACTGGCACCACTGGAGATGCAGTACAGTGAGTCCAGTGAATGCACTGGAACCACTGGGGATGCAGTGCAGTGAGTCCAGAGAGTGCACTGGCACCACTGGTGATGCAGTACAGTGAGTCCAGTGAGTGCACTGGTACCACTGGGCCTGCAGTGCAGTGAGTCCAGAGAGTACACTGGCACCACTGGGGATGCAGTGCAGTGAGTCCAGAGAGTGCACTGGCACCACCGATGATGCAGTACAGTGAGTCCAGTGAAGTGCACTGGCACTACTGGGGATGTAGTGCAGTGACTCGAGAGAGTGCACTGGCACCACTGGGGATGCAGTGCAGTGAGTCCAGAGAGTGCACTGGCTCCACTGGGGATGCAGTGCAGTTAGTCCAGAAGGTGCACTGGCAGCAGTGGGGATGCAGTGCAGTGATTCCAGAGAGTGCACTGGCACCACTGGGGATGCAGTGCAGTGAGTCCAGAGACTTCACTGGCACCACTGGGAATGCAGTGCAGTGAGTGCAGAGAGTGCACTGGCACCACTGGGGATGCAGTGCAGTGAGTCCAGAGAGTGCACTGGCACCACTGGGGATGCACTGCAGTGAGTCCAGAGAGTGCACTGGCACCACTGGGGATGCACTGCAGTGAGTCCAGAGAGTGCACTGGCACCACTGGGGATGCACTGCAGTGAGTCCAGAGAGTGCACTGGCACCACTGGGGATGCAGTGCAGTGAGTCCAGAGATTGCACTGGCACCACTGGGGATGCAGTGCAGTGAGTCCAGAGAGTGCACTGGCACCACTGGGGATGCACTGCAGTGAGTCCAGAGAGTGCACTGGCACCACTGGGGATGCAGTGCAGTGAGTCCAGAGAGTGCACTGACACCACTGGGGATGCGGTGCAGTGAGTCCAGAGAGTGCACTGGCACCACTGGTGATGCAGTGCAGTGAGTCCAGAGAGTGCTCTGGCACCACTGGGGATGCAGTGCAGTGAGTCCAGAGACTGCACTGGCACGACTGGGGATGCACTGCAGTGAGTCCAGAGAGTGCACTGGCACCACTGGGGATGCACTGCAGTGAGTCCAGAGAGTGCACTGGCACCACTGGTGATGCAGTCCAGTGAGTCCAGTGAATGCACTGGCACCACTGGGGATGCTGTGCAGTGAGTGCAGAGAGTGCACTGGCACCACCTGTGATGCAGTACAGTGTGTCCAGAGAGTGCACTGGCACCACTGGGGATGCAGTGCTGTGACTCCGGAGAGCGCACTGGCACCACTGGGGATGCAGTGTAGTCAGTCCAGTGAGTGCACTGGCACCACTGGGGATGCAGCGCAGTGAGTGCAGAGAGTGCAATGGCACCAATGGGGATGCACTGCAGTGAGTCCAGAGAGTGCACTGGCACCACTGGGGATGCAGTGCAGTGAGTCCAGAGATTGCACTGGCACCACTGGGGATGCAGTGCTGTGACTCCAGAGAGCGCACTGGCACCACTGGACATGCAGTGCAGTGAGTGCAGAGAGTGCACTGGCACCACTGGTGATGCACTTCAGTTTGTCCAGAGACTGCACTGGCACCACTGGGGATGCAGCGCAGTGAGTCCAGAGAGTGCACTGGCACCACTGGGGATGCACTGCAGTGAGTCCAGAGAGTGCACTGGCACCACTGGGGATGCACTGCAGTGAGTCCAGAGAGTGCACTGGCACCACTGGGGCTGCAGTGCAGTGAGTCCAGAGAGTGCACTGGCACCACTGGGGATGCACTGCAGTGAGTCCAGAGATTGCACTGGCACCACTGGGGATGCAGTGCAGTGAGTGCAGAGAGTGCACTGGCACCACTGGGGATGCACTTCAGTGAGTTCAGAGAGTGCACTTGCACCACTGGGGATGGGTTTCAAGCCAACTGCATTAACCGCTCATGCTTCTTTCTTATGAGACGTTAGTAAACCAATTACATAGCCTTGTCAAGACTAAATCACAGGTAAAAATCCTGTACATCTCGTGGCCAACCACTCCCAACTAGGATTCCAAGAACCAGGAGGTTCGGTGAAAATAGGGCTAGTGCTATTAGAGGGGTGATTATTAGGGTAAGCCCTAAGCTGTCTTTAATGGAGAAGTATGGGTGGAATGGGATTTTGTCGCAGTCTGATACGATTCCTAGTGGGTTATTTGAGCCTGATTCGTGTAGGAAGGTTAGGTGGACTAGGGTGATTCCTGCAATTAGGAAGGGCAGTAGGAAGTGGATGGCGAAGAATCGGGTTAAGGTTGGATTGTGTACTGAGAATCCTCCTCAGGCTCATTCTACTAGAGTTTGCCCAATGTACGGGATGGCTGAGAATAGGTTGGTGATTACGGTGGCCCCTCAGAATGACATTTGTCCTCATGGTAGGACATACCCTACGAAGGCAGTTGCTATTAGGGTGAGTAGGAGGATTACTCCTGTGTTTCAGGTTTCTTTGTATAGGTAGGAGCCGTAGTAGAGGCCTCGTCCGATGTGTAAGTAGATGCAGATAAAGAAGAGCGAAGCACCGTTGGCGTGGAGGTTGCGGATGAGCCATCCATACTGGACGTCTCGGCATGTGTGAGCTACTGAGGAGAAGGCGAGTGAAGTGTCTGCGGTGTAGTGTATGGCTAGTAGCAGGCCTGTTAGGATTTGTGTGGCTAAGCAGATGGCTAGAAGGGAGCCGAAGTTTCATCAGGCAGAGATGTTGGAGGGGGCGGGTAGGTCGATTAGGGAGTTGTTGATTATTTTTAGTAGGGGATGGGATTTGCGGATGTTAGGGGCCATTAGTGAGTCTGTGTGTTATTAGGATTATTACCAGGATGGAGAGGGCGAAGGATCCTAGGTAGGCCTTAATTAGCCCTGTGTGTATTGAGGTTGCGGCTTTGCTTGCGGCTACTTGTAGTTCAGCAAGGCCCTCTGGCCCTATTCTTTTGAGTCAGGAGAGGTCGATCAAGTGTAGGGCAATGTTTTGTCCCTTTTCTAGTAGGTTTTTGGAGAAGAATCGGTGTACTAGGGGGTTGAAGTACCCTAATGCAGAGGAGAAGTTTATGAGGGGGTTTGGTTTGGGGTGAGTGAGGGTGTGTGTTATGTTCGATAGTTCTAGGGCTAGGATGATTCCTAGGATTGTTATGAGGATGGCAGCAGTTTTGGTGATAAGGGGTATGGTTATTGGGGGGGTTTTGGTTGGTGTGATGAAAGAGGTAATGATTATTCCTGCTGTAATGCTGCCTAGGGCGAGTCGGGTTAGGGGGGCGGTGATTAGTGGGTTGTTTTCGTTTATTGATACTATTGGGGGGATTCGGGTTTGTCCAGCTTGGACTAGGATGGTTATGCGGATGCTGTAGGTTGCGGTGAATGCTGTGGCTATAAGGGTTAGGAGTAGGGCTCAAGTATTTAGGTATGATGTGTTTAAGCTTTCGATGATGAGGTCTTTTGAGTAGAATCCGGCTAGGAATGGGGTTCCTATCAGCGCCAGGTTTCCGATGGTTAGGCAGGAAGTAGTGACTGGGAGTATTTTCTGTAGGCCTCCTATCTTTCGGATATCTTGTTCTCCGTTTAGGTTGTGGATGATAGACCCTGAGCATAGGAATAGTATGGCTTTAAAGAAGGCATGGGTTGAGATGTGTAGGAAGGCTAGTTGTGGGAGGTTTAGTCCGATAGTGACTATTATTAGTCCTAGTTGGCTGGATGTTGAGAAAGCAATGATTTTTTTGATGTCATTTTGGGTTAGGGCGCATGTGGCAGCGAATAGGGTTGATAGAGCACCTAGGCATAGGCAGGCAGTTAGGGCTGTCTGGTTGGTGGCTAGCAGGGGGTGCATGCGGATGAGCAGGAAGATTCCGGCTACTACTATGGTACTGGAGTGCAGTAGGGCTGATACTGGGGTGGGGCCTTCTATTGCTGCGGGCAGTCATGGGTGGAGTCCAAATTGGGCGGATTTTCCTGCGGCTGCGAGGATTAATCCTATGAGGGGGAGGATTGGGGTTTGGTGGGGGTGTACGGCTTGTTGGATCTCTCAGGTGTTGAATGTTGAAGCTAGTCATGCTATGCTCAGGGTCAGTCCGACGTCTCCGATTCGGTTGTAGATTACGGCTTGTAGGGCGGCGGTGTTGGCATCTGCTCGGCCTTGTCATCAGCCGATGAGAAGGAAGGACATGATTCGTACTCCTTCCCAGCCTACGAATAGGAGGAATATGTTGTTTGCGGTTGTTAGGAGGAGTATGGCGACTAGGAATGTCAGTAGGTAGGTGAAAAATTTTGTTACGTATGGCTCTGAGGCCATGTATCATATGGCGAATTGTAGGATTGATCATGTTACAAATAGGGCGATTGGAAGAAATGTTATTGAGTATTGGTCTATTTTTAGGCTCAGGGGGATTTTAAAGTTTATAATGAATTTTCACTCCCAGTGGCAGGTGACAGATTCTACTCCCGAGTAGATGAATGCGGTTGTAGGGGCTAGGCTAATTAGGAATGCGGTTTTAACAGCGCGGGTGGTGGCTTGTGGGGTGTTTTTAAAGTTTTTAAATAGAAATGGCAGGATGATTGGGGTTAGGAGGATTGTCAGCGTGAGTAGTGTGAGGGAGTTGATTAGTAGTGTGGGGTTCACTACTTTTACTTGGATTTGCACCAAGATGGGTGGTTCCTAAGACCAGTGGATTGCTGTTATCCTTTAAAAGTAAGGGGGCTGAGGTTTTAGGCTCAGATGTAAGAGTTAGCAGCTCTTGTTGGTTAAACCCTCCCCTCGGCAGGTAAGAAGGTTTGAACTTCTATTCTTAGAATCACAGTCTAATGTTTGGTTTAAACTATACTTGCATGAGGGGATTCCGGAGATCAGTTCGGGTTTGAGGATTAGGAGGAATATTGGGATAATGTGGAGTGTTATGAGCAGGTGTTCTCGCGTGGTTGAGTTTTGCATAGATGTGATGTGGGAGGGGATTGAGCCTCGTTGGGTCATTAGTAGTATGAATAAGGTGTAGGAGGCGGTTAGTAGGGTTGCGATTCCTGTTAGGATGATCGTGAAGGCAGATCAGTTGAATAAGGTGATTATAATGGTTAGCTCTGCTATGAGGTTTGTTGTTGGGGGTAAGGCTATGTTTGTTAGATTGGCCAGCAATCATCAGGTAGCTATGAGTGGTAGGAGAGGTTGTAGGCCTCGTGTGAGTAGTAGAATTCGGCTGTGCGTACGTTCATAGTTTGTGTTGGCTAGGCAGAATAGTATGGAGGAAGTTAGTCCATGGGAAATTATTAGGATCATTGCCCCTGAGAATGATCAGTGGGTTTGGATTATTCCTGCGGCGATAACTAGGCCTATGTGGCTAACGGATGAATAAGCGATTAGTGATTTTAGGTCTGTCTGTCGTAGGCAGATTGAGCTAGTCATTAGGGCGCCTCATAGGGCCAGGGTTAGGAAGGGGTAGTGCAGGAGGTTGGACAGTGGGCCCATAAATAGAGTGACTCGTATAATTCCGTATCCTCCTAGCTTTAGTAGTAGGGCGGCGAGGAGTATTGAGCCTGCGATGGGTGCTTCTACGTGGGCTTTTGGCAGTCAGAGGTGTAGGCCGTATAGTGGGGCTTTTACTATGAATGCTATGAGCAGTGCTAGACCTGATAGTATTCCTGTCCATGAGGTGGATAGGGTTGGGTGGGTTAGTTGTAGGGTTGGCAGGTGCAGGGTGCCAATTTTCACGTATAGGTGTATGATTGTGATTAGCAGGGGTAGAGAGCTTACTGGCGTGTAGAATAGCAGGTAGATGCCAGCGCTTAGGCGTTCTGGTTGGTTCCCCCATCGGGTGATTAAGATTAGGGTGGGAATGAGGGTTGCTTCAAATGAGATGTAAAATAGTGCTAGTTCTGTGGTGGAAAAGGCTAGTAGGATGAATGGCTGGACTGCGACTAAGGTTGAGATAAAGATTCGTTTGCGTTGTAGGGGTTCTTGTTGCAGGTGGTTTTGGCTTGCTATGATTATGAGTGGGAGTAGTCAGCAGGATAGTACTAGGAGGGGGGATGAGATTTGGTCAATTCCTGTTCAGTTGGATAAAAATTTGTAGGGGTAGTAGGTTGGGATTAATCACTGTAGGCTTAGGGCAGCGATTAGGAGGCTGTATAAGGTGGTGTTAGTCCATAGAAATTTTGGTGGAGACAGCAGGGCTGTTGGAAGAAGTATGATTGTGGGTAGGATGATTTTTAGCATTGCAGGAGGTTTAGGTTGTGTAGATGGTCGGAGCCATGTGTGCGGGTGGAGGCTACTAGGATGGCCAGGCCTGTGCCCGCCTCACACGCTGAGAAGGTTAGCATGAGAATTGGTACCATGGTGAATGAGGAGACTTGGTTTTCGATGGATCATATTGATAGGCCTACGAATATCGATAATATTATGCTTTCAAGGCATAGTAGGGCGGATACTAGGTGGGTTCGGTGGAAGGCTAGTCCTAGTCCGCTGAAAATGAAGGCTGAGTAGAAGCTTAAATGTAGGGGCGACATAAGAAAGTTACAGGGTTGGCTGTAATCTGCTGGGTCGAAACCAGCTATCTTTTTGGTTAGACTAACTTTCTGTTATTCTGCTCATTCTAGGCCCCCTTGAATTCACTCGTAGGCCAGTCCGAGTGTTAGGAGAAGGAGGATCACTACAGTTCAGGTGAGGGTCATTAGGGGGGATTGGAGTTGGACGGCTTATGGCAGGGGGAGTAGGAGGGCGATTTCTAGGTCGAATAGGACGAACAGGATGGCTACTGAGGAAGAATCGGACTGAGAATGGTAATCGAGCAGATCCAAGTGGGTCGAATCCACATTCGTACGGTGAGAGTTTCTCTGAGTCGGGGTTTATTTGGGCGAGTCAGAAGTTTAATGCGGTTAGGGCGGCGCTTAGGATTGATGATAGGGCGAATATGAACATGAGTGCGTTCATTGCTCTCCTCTGGGTTTATACCAGATTCTAGAGATTGGAAGTCAATTGTAATTAATATACTAGAAGAGCAAGATCCTCATCAGTAGATGGTTATGTAGAGGAATAGTCAGATGACGTCTACGAAGTGTCAGTATCAGGCTGCTGCCTCGAATCCGAAGTGGTGGTCTGATGTAAAGTGGAACTTGATCAGTCGGAAGAGGCAGACGGTCAGGAAGGAGGATCCGATGATTACGTGGAGTCCGTGGAATCCAGTGGCAACGAAGAAGGTAGATCCGTAGACGCTATCGGCGATTGAGAATGGGGCTTCGTGGTATTCTATTGCTTGTAGGGCTGTGAAGTAGAATCCCAGGAGGATCGTTAGGGTTAGGGCGTGGATGGCGTGTTTTCGGTTTCCTTCTGTGATGCTGTGATGGGCTCACGTTACGGTAACGCCTGAGGCTAGTAGGATGGCTGTGTTTAGTAGGGGGACTTCTATCGGGTTGAGTGGTTTAATTCCTGTTGGGGGTCATTGGCCTCCTAGTTCTGGGGTTGGGGCCAGGCTCGAGTGGAAGAACGCTCAGAAGAACCCTAAGAAGAAGAATGCTTCGGATGTGATGAAAAGGATTATGCCGTATCGTAGGCCTTTTTGGACTGTGGGAGTGTGATGGCCTTGGAAGGTGCTTTCTCGTACAATGTCTCGTCATCATTGGAATATTACTAGGAGTATTGAGATGAGGCCTAGGGTTAGTAGTATGGATGAGTTGTAGTGGAATCACATGATTAATCCTGAGGTTGTGAGTAGGGCGGCGGCTGCCCCGAAGATTGGTCAAGGGCTTGGGTCAACTATGTGGTATGAGTGTGCTTGGTGTGCCATTAGATGTTTTCTTGTAAGTATAGGCTTAGAAGGAGCACGAAGACGTAGGCCTGGATTATGGCTACTGCTACTTCTAGGATGGTTAGGAGTAGTAGGATGATTATTGTTAGGATGGATACTGCAGGAAGGGTGGGTATTAATGCAATGGAGGCTGTAGAGATGAGTTGGATGAGTAAGTGTCCTGCTGTAAGGTTGGCTGTAAGGCGGACTCCGAGGGCTAGGGGGCGGATTAGTAGGCTGGTTGTTTCGATCAGGATTAGTGCGGGGATTAGGGGTGTAGGGGTACCTTCGGGTAATAGGTGGGCTAAAGAGGCTGATGGTTGGTTTCGTAGGCCTGTTAGTAGTGTGGCGAGCCATAGTGGGAAGGCTAGGGCTATGTTCATAGATAGTTGGGTGGTTGGGGTGAATGTATATGGAAGGAGGCCTAGAAGGTTGATTGTAAGAAGTATGATTATTAGGGATGTAAATATTATGGCTCATTTGTGGCCATTTTTGTTGAGTGGGACTATTAGTTGTTTTGTGATTAGGTGAAGGAGTCATGTTTGGATAGTAGAAAGGCGGTTGTTGATTCATCGGTTGTTTGGGGACGGGAATAGTAGGGCTGGGAAGAGTAGGGATAGTAGGATTAAGGGGATGCCGAATAGATTGGGGCTGGAAAATTGGTCAAAGAAGCTTAGGTTCATGGTCAGGATCATGGTGTGGGTTTGGTAGTGAGGGAGGTCTTATTTGATGGGGGGTTGGTTGTGGTGAAGGCTAGTAGTTTTGGTTGGATGAGGAGTGCTAGGGTTAATCAGGTTATAATTATGATTGAAAATCATGGTGCGGGGTTAAGCTGTGGCATATCATTAAGGAGGGGGAAGTCCCCCTTTGGCTAGCTTAAAAGGCTAGTGCTGTTGCATAGCTTCTTAATGATTAGGATGATGATAGAAGGGACGATCAGGCCTCGAAATGTGGGAGTGGGGTTGATTCTACTACAATGGGTATGTAGCTGTGATTAGCCCCGCAAATTTCTGAGCATTGTCCGTAAAAAATCCCAGGCCGGGTGGTAATGAATGAAGTTTGGTTTAGTCGGCCTGGGATTGCGTCTGTTTTAACTCCGAGCGTTGGGACTGCTCAGGAGTGGAGTACGTCTCCTGCAGTAATGATCACGCGGATGGGGGATTCTATTGGGATAACTACGCGGTGGTCAACTTCTAGCAGTCGGAAGTGGCCGTTGGGTAAGTCTGGGGTGGGCACTATGTAGGAGTCGAATGATAGGTCTTTGAAGTCTGTGTATTCGTAGCTTCAGTATCATTGGTGGCCGATGGCTTTTAGGGTGAGGTCTGGTTCGTCGATTTTGTCCATTATGTAGAGGATTTGTAGGGATGGGAGGGCGAGGAGTACCAGGACGATAGCAGGTAGGATTGTCCAGATCAGCTCTACTTCTTGGGCGTCTACAGCATTGGACGAGAGTTTTTCTGTTAGTATGTGGGCTAAAAGGTAGAGAACTAGGCTGCAGATAGCTAGGGCAACGATTAGGGCGTGGTCGTGGAATTCAACGAGTTCTTCTATGATGGGTGATGAGGCGTCTTGGAATCCTAGTTGGGAGTGGTTGGCCACATGAGATGTACAGGATTTTTACCTGTGATTTAGTCTTGACAAGGCTATGTAATTGGTTTACTAACGTCTCATAAGAAAGAAGCATGAGCGGTTAATGCAGTTGGCTTGAAACCAGCATGTGAGGGTTCGATTCCTTCCTTTCTTGTACTTGGACGAAGGCCGGTTCCTCGAAAGTATGGTATGGGGGAGGGCAGCCGTGGATTCATTCAACGTTTGTGGTAGTTAGTTCTGGTTGTAGGACTTTTCGTTTGGCCGAAAAGGCTTCTCAGATGATGAATATTAGTATGATTACGGCTACTATTGAGATTAGGGAGCCGATGGAGGAAATGGTGTTTCATAGTGTGTAGGCGTCGGGATAGTCCGAGTATCGTCGGGGTATTCCTGCTAGGCCTAGGAAGTGCTGGGGGAAGAACGTTAGGTTTACTCCTGTAAATATTACCCCGAAGTGGGCTTTTGCTCATGTTTGGTGTAGGGTAAACCCAGTGAGTAGTGGGAATCAGTGAGTAAATCCTGCTAGAATGGCAAAGACGGCGCCTATGGATAGGACGTAGTGGAAGTGGGCAACTACGTAGTACGTGTCGTGCAGGGCGATGTCTAGGGAAGAGTTTGCAAGAACGATTCCTGTTAATCCTCCGATGGTAAATAGGAAGATAAATCCTAGAGCTCATAGTATTGGGGGGGTCTCATTTGATTGTTCCTCCGTGCAGGGTGGCTAGTCAGCTAAATACTTTGATTCCGGTAGGGATGGCAATGATTATAGTGGCTGATGTAAAGTAGGCTCGGGTATCAACGTCTATTCCTACTGTAAACATGTGGTGAGCTCAGACGATGAATCCTAGGAAGCCGATGGATAGTATGGCTCAGACTATTCCCATGTAGCCGAAGGGTTCCTTTTTGCCTGAGTAGTACGTGACTACGTGTGAGATGATTCCAAACCCCGGTAGGATCAGAATATAGACTTCTGGGTGTCCGAAGAATCAGAATAGGTGTTGGTACAGGATTGGGTCTCCTCCTCCAGCGGGGTCGAAGAATGTGGTGTTTAGGTTTCGATCAGTTAGTAATATTGTAATACCGGCGGCGAGTACGGGGAGTGATAGAAGGAGTAGGATGGCGGTAATTAGTACGGATCAGACAAATAGTGGGGTTTGGTATTGTGAGAGTGCGGGGGGTTTTATGTTGATGGCTGTGGTGATAAAGTTGATGGCCCCAAGGATGGAGGAGATACCGGCTAAGTGGAGTGAGAAGATAGCCAGGTCTACTGAAGCTCCGGCGTGGGCAAGGTCACCTGCTAGGGGAGGGTAGACAGTTCAGCCTGTGCCGGCACCAGCTTCTACAGTGGATGAGGCTAGTAGGAGGAGGAATGATGGGGGGAGGAGTCAAAAGCTTATGTTGTTTATTCGCGGGAATGCTATGTCGGGGGCACCGATTATGAGGGGGACTAATCAGTTGCCGAATCCTCCGATCATGATGGGTATGACTATAAAGAAGCTTATTACAAAGGCGTGAGCGGTAACGATTACATTGTAAATTTGGTCGTCGCCTAGGAGAGTTCCTGGTTGTCCTAGTTCTGCGCGGATTAATAGGCTGAGTGCGGTGCCGACTATTCCTGCTCATGCCCCGAAGATGAGGTACAGGGTGCCAATATCCTTATGGTTAGTGGAAAATAGTCATCGGTTGATGAAGGTGACGGGTAAGATGGCTGAGTGTTGAAGCGTTAGGCTGTAGTCCTTTTTACAGAGGTTTAATTCCTCTTCTTATCGGCTCTGTAGTGAAATTCATGTTGAGTTGCAAGCTCATCGATGCGCACTAGGGTGCGTCAGGGTCTTTGTAGGCAGAAGCCAATTGGTTTAGGCATTTAGCTGTTAACTAGAGTTTTGTGGGATCGAAGCCCATCTGTCTAGGGAGGCTTTAGCTTAATTAAAGCGTCTGACTTGCATTCAGAAGATACAGGTTAATATTCTGTAAGTCTTAATGTGCAGAAACTAAGAGGGTTTAACTCTTATTTAAGGCTTTGAAGGCCTTCGGTTTGGGGTGTTATCCTAAGTTTCTAGACAATGGCATGTATTATTGGGGACAGGGGAAGTAAGAGGATTGATAGTGAGGCAAGGACCGCAGTAGGTGTGCTTGGGGCTTTGCTAGTGTATCATTGTTTTATGTGGTTAGAGGAGTTGGGGGGAAGGGTAATTGTTGAGTGGTATGCGAGGCGTAGGTAGAAGAAGAGGCTGAGCAGTGATAGCATGGCAATTGCCATGGCTGCTGGTGTTATTTCCTGTTTAGTTAGTTCTTGGATGATAAGTCACTTTGGTATAAAGCCTGTTAATGGGGGGAGGCCTGCTAGGGATAAAAGTACTAGTATTAGGGTGGCGTTTAGCACTGGGGTTTTTGTTCATGAGGTTGTGATCATGGATAGGTTAAGGGCTTTGATTTTGTTAAGGGCTAGGAATACGGCTGATGTTATGATTGTGTATAGGTAGAAGGTAAGTAAGGCCAATTTGGGGCTGTAAACTAGGATGATGGCGATTCAGCCTAAGTGGGAGATGGACGAGAAGGCTAGGATTTTGCGTGTTTGTGTTTGGTTCAGTCCTATTCAGCCTCCTAGTGCTGTTGAGGCTAGGGCCATGGCGGTGAGTAGAGCTGGGTCGAGGGATTTGGATGTTAGTAGGAGCAGGGTTAGTGGGGGGAATTTTATGAGGGTCGAGAGTAGCAGGGCTGTTATTAGTGGCGATCCTTGTAGTACTTCTGGGAATCAGAAGTGAAATGGCACTAGGCCCAGTTTAATAGCGATTGCTGCTGTCAGTAGTAGACAGGAGGTTGGGTGGTTTATTTGTGTGATGTCTCATTGGCCGGTGACTCAGGCATTGGTTATGCTAGAGAATAGGACCAGGGCGGAAGCAGCTGCTTGGGTTAGGAAGTATTTCGTTGCGGCTTCTACTGCTCGTGGGTGGTGGGATTTGGCAATTAGGGGAATGATGGCTAGTGCGTTGATCTCCAGTCCTGTCCAGGCCAGAACTCAGTGGTTGCTGGAAATTGTGATTGTGGTGCCCAAGATGAGGCTGAAGGTTATGATTGGGGTCGCGTAAGGGTTCATTAGTAGAGGAGGGGGTTAAACCATCATTTTCGGGGTATGGGCCCGATAGCTTGATTAGCTGACTCTACTAGAAAATAATATAAGGGAAGTATGGAGAATTTTGATTTCTCTTGTGTGGGTTCAATTCCTACTTTTCTAAGGTCAACAGGAAATGAGAGGGCTGTTATACCTCTATGTTCACTTTATCATAGTGACCCTTTGTAGTTCAGGCACATTTCCTTATGTAAGGAGGTAGGCCTGCATAGCAGATAGGTATGCTGATGTGTCAGAGGCACAGAGCTAGTGTGAGGGGTAGGAAGTTTTTTCATAGTAGGTGCATTAGTTGGTCATATCGGAATCGTGGGTATGAAGCTCGGACCCATAAGAAACCAGAAGATAGTAGGAGGACTTTTGTGGCTAGGATGACGGGGAATAGTTCTGTGGGTGGCCCTAGGGCGCTTGGGTTTAGGAATATGATGGCTGTAAGTGTATTTATTAGCATAATGTTCGCATATTCAGCTAGGAAGAATAAGGCGAAGGGTCCTGCGGCGTATTCAACGTTAAACCCTGAGACTAGCTCAGATTCACCCTCTGTGAGGTCAAAAGGAGCTCGGTTTGTCTCTGCTAGGGTGGATACGTATCATATTATTGCTAGGGGTCATGAGGAGAAAATGAAGTATAGAGGCTCCTGTGCGACGGCAAAGGAGCTGAGTGTGTAGCTTCCGCTTAGTATGATTATTGATAGCAGGATTATGGCCAGTGTCACTTCGTATGAAATGGTCTGTGCTACTGCCCGTAGGGCTCCGATTAGTGCGTATTTTGAGTTCGAGGCTCAGCCTGATCATAGGACTGAGTAGACGGCTAGGCTTGACATGGCTATTAGGAAGAGAACTCCGAGGTTTAGATCTGCTAGGGGAAATGGGAGTGGTAGTGGTGCTCAAGTGGTGAGGGCTAGGACAAGGGCTAGTATTGGTATCAGAATGAATAGAAGTGGGGAAGAGGTAGAGGGTCGGATGGGCTCTTTGGTAAATAGTTTCAGTCCGTCCGCAAATGGTTGAAGTAGGCCAAAAGGCCCGACAACGTTAGGGCCTTTGCGGGATTGTATGTAGCTTAGGATTTTCCGTTCTACTAGGGTTAGGAAGGCTACGGCAATCAGGATTGGGATGATGTATAGGAGGGATATAATGAGGCAGCTTAGTGTTGTTATTTGAATCATGGGTGAAGCTAGGGAGAGGATTTGAACCTCTGGGGAAAGGGCTTAAGCCTTCTGCACTTGCCGGGCTCTGCCACTCTAGCTGGTCCTTTTCTAGGATTGAAAGTGGTGGGGGAAGGCCCTCTTCACGGTTTAGTTGGTTTCACTGCTTAGAGGGGGGGGGCGTGCTTGTGGTATTGGCCCCACTTTCCCGGTCCTTTCGTACTGGGGAGAGTGTGTCATAGATAGAAACCGACCTGGATTGCTCCGGTCTGAACTCAGATCACGTAGGACTGTTAATCGTTGAACAAACGAACCCTTAATAGCGGCTGCACCATTAGGATGTCCTGATCCAACATCGAGGTCGTAAACCCCCCTGTCGATATGGGCTCTTGAGGGGGATTGCGCTGTTATCCCTGGGGTAGCTTGGTCCATTAATCAATTATATTGGGTCTGGTCACTGTTAGCACTTTGAGGGGTAGCTCTAGGTAAAGAGGTATGGTCTTGTTTTTGGAGGATTTGTTCTCCTCCAAGGTCGCCCCAACCGAAAAATATCGACCAGGCTCTGCGATGGTAGTGGCCCCAGTGGGGTTGATTGAGGATTCGCGGTGGTCGTTGATTTTTAAGTTCCACAGGGTCTTCTCGTCTTATGTTCACATCCCCGCTTTTGCACGGGGAGATCAATTTCACTGATTATCTGTGAGAGACAGTTAAGACCTCATTTAGCCATTCATACAAGTCTCGATTTATGGGACAATTGATTGCGCTATCTTTGCACGGTTAGGATACCGCGGCCGTTAAACCTAAGTCACCGGGCAGGCATCACCTTCAATACTTGTTTAATTTGCTGAAGGCTATGTTTTTGGTAAACAGTCGGGCCTTATTAATTTGCCGAGTTCCTTTCACAGATTTTAATCGCTCTTATAGGCGCTCCTGAGTCGGGTTAACAGGGTTAGTTAATACGTGGTCTTGTAGGGGTTTTTGTATCTGTCTAGGTCTGTTAATAATGTTTCTATGTAAGCTTGCGCCGTTAGAGGGGTGTGGCCCTGTACATGAGGGGCCTAGGATGATTCCTAGGATTGTTATGAGGA
The DNA here is from genome assembly GCF_964211835.1 of Anser anser. NCBI lineage: Eukaryota > Metazoa > Chordata > Aves > Anseriformes > Anatidae > Anser > Anser anser. The sequence goes on from NC_139752.1 coordinate 279,807, forward strand.
TGGCAGCGGTTTTGGTGCTAAGGGGTATGGTTATTGGGGGGGTTTTGGTTGGTGTGATGAAAGAGGTAATGATTATTCCTGCTGTAATGCTGCCTAGGGCGAGTCGGGTTAGGGGGGCGGTGATTAGTGGGTTGTTTTCGTTTATTGATACTATTGGGGGGATTCGGGTTTGTCCAGCTTGGACTAGGATGGTTATGCGGATGCTGTAGGTTGCGGTGAATGCTGTGGCTATAAGGGTTAGGAGTAGGGCTCAAGTATTTAGGTATGATGTGTTTAAGCTTTCGATGATGAGGTCTTTTGAGTAGAATCCGGCTAGGAATGGGGTTCCTATCAGCGCCAGGTTTCCGATGGTTAGGCAGGAAGTAGTGACTGGGAGTATTTTCTGTAGGCCTCCTATCTTTCGGATATCTTGTTCTCCGTTTAGGTTGTGGATGATAGACCCTGAGCATAGGAATAGTATGGCTTTAAAGAAGGCATGGGTTGAGATGTGTAGGAAGGCTAGTTGTGGGAGGTTTAGTCCGATAGTGACTATTATTAGTCCTAGTTGGCTGGATGTTGAGAAAGCAATGATTTTTTTGATGTCATTTTGGGTTAGGGCGCATGTGGCAGCGAATAGGGTTGATAGAGCACCTAGGCATAGGCAGGCAGTTAGGGCTGTCTGGTTGGTGGCTAGCAGGGGGTGCATGCGGATGAGCAGGAAGATTCCGGCTACTACTATGGTACTGGAGTGCAGTAGGGCTGATACTGGGGTGGGGCCTTCTATTGCTGCGGGCAGTCATGGGTGGAGTCCAAATTGGGCGGATTTTCCTGCGGCTGCGAGGATTAATCCTATGAGGGGGAGGATTGGGGTTTGGTGGGGGTGTACGGCTTGTTGGATCTCTCAGGTGTTGAATGTTGAAGCTAGTCATGCTATGCTCAGGGTCAGTCCGACGTCTCCGATTCGGTTGTAGATTACGGCTTGTAGGGCGGCGGTGTTGGCATCTGCTCGGCCTTGTCATCAGCCGATGAGAAGGAAGGACATGATTCGTACTCCTTCCCAGCCTACGAATAGGAGGAATATGTTGTTTGCGGTTGTTAGGAGGAGTATGGCGACTAGGAATGTCAGTAGGTAGGTGAAAAATTTTGTTACGTATGGCTCTGAGGCCATGTATCATATGGCGAATTGTAGGATTGATCATGTTACAAATAGGGCGATTGGAAGAAATGTTATTGAGTATTGGTCTATTTTTAGGCTCAGGGGGATTTTAAAGTTTATAATGAATTTTCACTCCCAGTGGCAGGTGACAGATTCTACTCCCGAGTAGATGAATGCGGTTGTAGGGGCTAGGCTAATTAGGAATGCGGTTTTAACAGCGCGGGTGGTGGCTTGTGGGGTGTTTTTAAAGTTTTTAAATAGAAATGGCAGGATGATTGGGGTTAGGAGGATTGTCAGCGTGAGTAGTGTGAGGGAGTTGATTAGTAGTGTGGGGTTCACTACTTTTACTTGGATTTGCACCAAGATGGGTGGTTCCTAAGACCAGTGGATTGCTGTTATCCTTTAAAAGTAAGGGGGCTGAGGTTTTAGGCTCAGATGTAAGAGTTAGCAGCTCTTGTTGGTTAAACCCTCCCCTCGGCAGGTAAGAAGGTTTGAACTTCTATTCTTAGAATCACAGTCTAATGTTTGGTTTAAACTATACTTGCATGAGGGGATTCCGGAGATCAGTTCGGGTTTGAGGATTAGGAGGAATATTGGGATAATGTGGAGTGTTATGAGCAGGTGTTCTCGCGTGGTTGAGTTTTGCATAGATGTGATGTGGGAGGGGATTGAGCCTCGTTGGGTCATTAGTAGTATGAATAAGGTGTAGGAGGCGGTTAGTAGGGTTGCGATTCCTGTTAGGATGATCGTGAAGGCAGATCAGTTGAATAAGGTGATTATAATGGTTAGCTCTGCTATGAGGTTTGTTGTTGGGGGTAAGGCTATGTTTGTTAGATTGGCCAGCAATCATCAGGTAGCTATGAGTGGTAGGAGAGGTTGTAGGCCTCGTGTGAGTAGTAGAATTCGGCTGTGCGTACGTTCATAGTTTGTGTTGGCTAGGCAGAATAGTATGGAGGAAGTTAGTCCATGGGAAATTATTAGGATCATTGCCCCTGAGAATGATCAGTGGGTTTGGATTATTCCTGCGGCGATAACTAGGCCTATGTGGCTAACGGATGAATAAGCGATTAGTGATTTTAGGTCTGTCTGTCGTAGGCAGATTGAGCTAGTCATTAGGGCGCCTCATAGGGCCAGGGTTAGGAAGGGGTAGTGCAGGAGGTTGGACAGTGGGCCCATAAATAGAGTGACTCGTATAATTCCGTATCCTCCTAGCTTTAGTAGTAGGGCGGCGAGGAGTATTGAGCCTGCGATGGGTGCTTCTACGTGGGCTTTTGGCAGTCAGAGGTGTAGGCCGTATAGTGGGGCTTTTACTATGAATGCTATGAGCAGTGCTAGACCTGATAGTATTCCTGTCCATGAGGTGGATAGGGTTGGGTGGGTTAGTTGTAGGGTTGGCAGGTGCAGGGTGCCAATTTTCACGTATAGGTGTATGATTGTGATTAGCAGGGGTAGAGAGCTTACTGGCGTGTAGAATAGCAGGTAGATGCCAGCGCTTAGGCGTTCTGGTTGGTTCCCCCATCGGGTGATTAAGATTAGGGTGGGAATGAGGGTTGCTTCAAATGAGATGTAAAATAGTGCTAGTTCTGTGGTGGAAAAGGCTAGTAGGATGAATGGCTGGACTGCGACTAAGGTTGAGATAAAGATTCGTTTGCGTTGTAGGGGTTCTTGTTGCAGGTGGTTTTGGCTTGCTATGATTATGAGTGGGAGTAGTCAGCAGGATAGTACTAGGAGGGGGGATGAGATTTGGTCAATTCCTGTTCAGTTGGATAAAAATTTGTAGGGGTAGTAGGTTGGGATTAATCACTGTAGGCTTAGGGCAGCGATTAGGAGGCTGTATAAGGTGGTGTTAGTCCATAGAAATTTTGGTGGAGACAGCAGGGCTGTTGGAAGAAGTATGATTGTGGGTAGGATGATTTTTAGCATTGCAGGAGGTTTAGGTTGTGTAGATGGTCGGAGCCATGTGTGCGGGTGGAGGCTACTAGGATGGCCAGGCCTGTGCCCGCCTCACACGCTGAGAAGGTTAGCATGAGAATTGGTACCATGGTGAATGAGGAGACTTGGTTTTCGATGGATCATATTGATAGGCCTACGAATATCGATAATATTATGCTTTCAAGGCATAGTAGGGCGGATACTAGGTGGGTTCGGTGGAAGGCTAGTCCTAGTCCGCTGAAAATGAAGGCTGAGTAGAAGCTTAAATGTAGGGGCGACATAAGAAAGTTACAGGGTTGGCTGTAATCTGCTGGGTCGAAACCAGCTATCTTTTTGGTTAGACTAACTTTCTGTTATTCTGCTCATTCTAGGCCCCCTTGAATTCACTCGTAGGCCAGTCCGAGTGTTAGGAGAAGGAGGATCACTACAGTTCAGGTGAGGGTCATTAGGGGGGATTGGAGTTGGACGGCTCATGGCAGGGGGAGTAGGAGGGCGATTTCTAGGTCGAATAGGACGAACAGGATGGCTACTGAGGAAGAATCGGACTGAGAATGGTAATCGAGCAGATCCAAGTGGGTCGAATCCACATTCGTACGGTGAGAGTTTCTCTGAGTCGGGGTTTATTTGGGCGAGTCAGAAGTTTAATGCGGTTAGGGCGGCGCTTAGGATTGATGATAGGGCGAATATGAACATGAGTGCGTTCATTGCTCTCCTCTGGGTTTATACCAGATTCTAGAGATTGGAAGTCAATTGTAATTAATATACTAGAAGAGCAAGATCCTCATCAGTAGATGGTTATGTAGAGGAATAGTCAGATGACGTCTACGAAGTGTCAGTATCAGGCTGCTGCCTCGAATCCGAAGTGGTGGTCTGATGTAAAGTGGAACTTGATCAGTCGGAAGAGGCAGACGGTCAGGAAGGAGGATCCGATGATTACGTGGAGTCCGTGGAATCCAGTGGCAACGAAGAAGGTAGATCCGTAGACGCTATCGGCGATTGAGAATGGGGCTTCGTGGTATTCTATTGCTTGTAGGGCTGTGAAGTAGAATCCCAGGAGGATCGTTAGGGTTAGGGCGTGGATGGCGTGTTTTCGGTTTCCTTCTGTGATGCTGTGATGGGCTCACGTTACGGTAACGCCTGAGGCTAGTAGGATGGCTGTGTTTAGTAGGGGGACTTCTATCGGGTTGAGTGGTTTAATTCCTGTTGGGGGTCATTGGCCTCCTAGTTCTGGGGTTGGGGCCAGGCTCGAGTGGAAGAACGCTCAGAAGAACCCTAAGAAGAAGAATGCTTCGGATGTGATGAAAAGGATTATGCCGTATCGTAGGCCTTTTTGGACTGTGGGAGTGTGATGGCCTTGGAAGGTGCTTTCTCGTACAATGTCTCGTCATCATTGGAGTATTACTAGGAGTATTGAGATGAGGCCTAGGGTTAGTAGTATGGATGAGTTGTAGTGGAATCACATGATTAATCCTGAGGTTGTGAGTAGGGCGGCGGCTGCCCCGAAGATTGGTCAAGGGCTTGGGTCAACTATGTGGTATGAGTGTGCTTGGTGTGCCATTAGATGTTTTCTTGTAAGTATAGGCTTAGAAGGAGCACGAAGACGTAGGCCTGGATTATGGCTACTGCTACTTCTAGGATGGTTAGGAGTAGTAGGATGATTATTGTTAGGATGGATACTGCAGGAAGGGTGGGTATTAATGCAATGGAGGCTGTAGAGATGAGTTGGATGAGTAAGTGTCCTGCTGTAAGGCTGGCTGTAAGGCGGACTCCGAGGGCTAGGGGGCGGATTAGTAGGCTGGTTGTTTCGATCAGGATTAGTGCGGGGATTAGGGGTGTAGGGGTACCTTCGGGTAATAGGTGGGCTAAAGAGGCTGATGGTTGGTTTCGTAGGCCTGTTAGTAGTGTGGCGAGCCATAGTGGGAAGGCTAGGGCTATGTTCATAGATAGTTGGGTGGTTGGGGTGAATGTATATGGAAGGAGGCCTAGAAGGTTGATTGTAAGAAGTATGATTATTAGGGATGTAAATATTATGGCTCATTTGTGGCCATTTTTGTTGAGTGGGACTATTAGTTGTTTTGTGATTAGGTGAAGGAGTCATGTTTGGATAGTAGAAAGGCGGTTGTTGATTCATCGGTTGTTTGGGGACGGGAATAGTAGGGCTGGGAAGAGTAGGGATAGTAGGATTAAGGGGATGCCAAATAGATTGGGGCTGGAAAATTGGTCAAAGAAGCTTAGGTTCATGGTCAGGATCATGGTGTGGGTTTGGTAGTGAGGGAGGTCTTATTTGATGGGGGGTTGGTTGTGGTGAAGGCTAGTAGTTTTGGTTGGATGAGGAGTGCTAGGGTTAATCAGGTTATAATTATGATTGAAAATCATGGTGCGGGGTTAAGCTGTGGCATATCATTAAGGAGGGGGAAGTCCCCCTTTGGCTAGCTTAAAAGGCTAGTGCTGTTGCATAGCTTCTTAATGATTAGGATGATGATAGAAGGGACGATCAGGCCTCGAAATGTGGGAGTGGGGTTGATTCTACTACAATGGGTATGTAGCTGTGATTAGCCCCGCAAATTTCTGAGCATTGTCCGTAAAAAATCCCAGGCCGGGTGGTAATGAATGAAGTTTGGTTTAGTCGGCCTGGGATTGCGTCTGTTTTAACTCCGAGCGTTGGGACTGCTCAGGAGTGGAGTACGTCTCCTGCAGTAATGATCACGCGGATGGGGGATTCTATTGGGATAACTACGCGGTGGTCAACTTCTAGCAGTCGGAAGTGGCCGTTGGGTAAGTCTGGGGTGGGCACTATGTAGGAGTCGAATGATAGGTCTTTGAAGTCTGTGTATTCGTAGCTTCAGTATCATTGGTGGCCGATGGCTTTTAGGGTGAGGTCTGGTTCGTCGATTTCGTCCATTATGTAGAGGATTTGTAGGGATGGGAGGGCGAGGAGTACCAGGACGATAGCAGGTAGGATTGTCCAGATCAGCTCTACTTCTTGGGCGTCTACAGCATTGGACGAGAGTTTTTCTGTTAGTATGTGGGCTAAAAGGTAGAGAACTAGGCTGCAGATAGCTAGGGCAACGATTAGGGCGTGGTCGTGGAATTCAACGAGTTCTTCTATGATGGGTGATGAGGCGTCTTGGAATCCTAGTTGGGAGTGGTTGGCCACATGAGATGTACAGGATTTTTACCTGTGATTTAGTCTTGACAAGGCTATGTAATTGGTTTACTAACGTCTCATAAGAAAGAAGCATGAGCGGTTAATGCAGTTGGCTTGAAACCAGCATGTGAGGGTTCGATTCCTTCCTTTCTTGTACTTGGACGAAGGCCGGTTCCTCGAAAGTATGGTATGGGGGAGGGCAGCCGTGGATTCATTCAACGTTTGTGGTAGTTAGTTCTGGTTGTAGGACTTTTCGTTTGGCCGAAAAGGCTTCTCAGATGATGAATATTAGTATGATTACGGCTACTATTGAGATTAGGGAGCCGATGGAGGAAATGGTGTTTCATAGTGTGTAGGCGTCGGGATAGTCCGAGTATCGTCGGGGTATTCCTGCTAGGCCTAGGAAGTGCTGGGGGAAGAACGTTAGGTTTACTCCTGTAAATATTACCCCGAAGTGGGCTTTTGCTCATGTTTGGTGTAGGGTAAACCCAGTGAGTAGTGGGAATCAGTGAGTAAATCCTGCTAGAATGGCAAAGACGGCGCCTATGGATAGGACGTAGTGGAAGTGGGCAACTACGTAGTACGTGTCGTGCAGGGCGATGTCTAGGGAAGAGTTTGCAAGAACGATTCCTGTTAATCCTCCGATGGTAAATAGGAAGATAAATCCTAGAGCTCATAGTATTGGGGGGGTCTCATTTGATTGTTCCTCCGTGCAGGGTGGCTAGTCAGCTAAATACTTTGATTCCGGTAGGGATGGCAATGATTATAGTGGCTGATGTAAAGTAGGCTCGGGTATCAACGTCTATTCCTACTGTAAACATGTGGTGAGCTCAGACGATGAATCCTAGGAAGCCGATGGATAGTATGGCTCAGACTATTCCCATGTAGCCGAAGGGCTCCTTTTTGCCTGAGTAGTACGTGACTACGTGTGAGATGATTCCGAACCCCGGTAGGATCAGAATATAGACTTCTGGGTGTCCGAAGAATCAGAATAGGTGTTGGTACAGGATTGGGTCTCCTCCTCCAGCGGGGTCGAAGAATGTGGTGTTTAGGTTTCGATCAGTTAGTAATATTGTAATACCGGCGGCGAGTACGGGGAGTGATAGAAGGAGTAGGATGGCGGTAATTAGTACGGATCAGACAAATAGTGTCCACTTCCACTACGTCCTATCCATAGGCGCCGTCTTTGCCATTCTAGCAGGATTTACTCACTGATTCCCACTACTCACTGGGTTTACCCTACACCAAACATGAGCAAAAGCCCACTTCGGGGTAATATTTACAGGAGTAAACCTAACGTTCTTCCCCCAGCACTTCCTAGGCCTAGCAGGAATACCCCGACGATACTCGGACTATCCCGACGCCTACACACTATGAAACACCATTTCCTCCTAGTCCTAGGACTTAGAGAAACTCCAGTACTAAAAATAGTAAACACAAGCAATAATTTCATATACTTCACTCTCACTCACCACTCAACTATCAGCTAACCACACCCCCGTCCACATAGCTTAACACAAAGCATGGCACTGAAGTTGCCAAGATGGCATAAAACATGCCTGCGGACAAAAGACTTAGTCCTAACCTTACGGTTGGTTTTTGCTAAATATATACATGCAAGTATCCGCGCCCCAGTGTAAACGCCCTCGACCACCTACCCCCATACAGGCCTTGAGGAGCGGGTATCAGGCACACCCAAGTAGTAGCCCAAGACGCCTCGCTAAGCCACGCCCCCACGGGTATTCAGCAGTAATTAACATTAAGCAATGAGTGCAAACTTGACTTAGTTATAGCAACAGCCTAACTTCAAGGGTTGGTAAATCTTGTGCCAGCCACCGCGGTCATACAAGAAACCCAAATCAACCGTCCTATTGACACGGCGTAAAGAGTGGTAAAATGCCTATCCTAGCTAACTAAGATCAAAATGCAACTGAGCTGTCATAAGCCCAAGATGCACCTAAACACACCATTAAGATGATCTTAGGAACTAACGACTGATTTAAACCCACGAAAGCCAGGGCCCAAACTGGGATTAGATACCCCACTATGCCTGGCCCTAAATCTTGATACTTACTTTACCGAAGTATCCGCCAGAGAACTACGAGCACAAACGCTTAAAACTCTAAGGACTTGGCGGTGCCCCAAACCCACCTAGAGGAGCCTGTTCTACAATCGATAATCCCCGATTAACCCAACCACCCCTTGCCAACACAGCCTACATACCGCCGTCGCCAGCCCACCTCGAATGAGAGCACAACAGTGGACACAATAGCACCCCGCTAATAAGACAGGTCAAGGTATAGCCTATGGAGTGGAAGAAATGGGCTACATTCCCTATTCATAGGGCACACGGAAAGAAGCGTGAAACCACTTCTGGAAGGCGGATTTAGCAGTAAAGTGGGACAATAGAGCCTACTTTAAGCCGGCCCTGGGGCACGTACATACCGCCCGTCACCCTCCTCAAAAGCCACATCCCACATAACTAATACCATAAATACGCTGAAGATGAGGTAAGTCGTAACAAGGTAAGTGTACCGGAAGGTGTACTTAGAATATCAAGACGTAGCTATAACACCAAAGCACTCAGCTTACACCTGAAAGATATCTACTAGACCGGATCGTCTTGAAGCCCCCCCTCTAGCTCAACCACACAAATAGTACACCAAAACTAAAGAATTTACTAAACTAATTAAACTAAAGCATTTTACAGTCTTAGTATAGGCGATAGAAAAGACACTTAGACGCGATAGAGACCCCAGTACCGTAAGGGAAAGATGAAATAGCAGTGAAACAATCAAAGCGACAGACAGCAAAGATCAACCCTTGTACCTTTTGCATCATGGTTTAGCGAGAACAACCAAGCAAAGTGAACTAAAGTTTGCCCCCCCGAAACCCAAGCGAGCTACTTTCAAGCAGTTAAAGAGAGCGAACCCGTCTCTGTTGCAAAAGAGTGGGATGACTTGTCAGTAGAGGTGAAAAGCCAACCGAGCTGGGTGATAGCTGGTTACCTGTGAAACGAATCTAAGTTCCCCCTTAATCCTCCCTACCGGACATCCTGAACCCTAATGAGATGATTAAGAGCTATTTAATGGAGGGACAGCTCCATTAAAAAAGGACACAACCTCGACTAGCGGATAATTCTTACTACTGATCCTACCGTGGGCCCTAAAGCAGCCATCAAAAAAGAGTGCGTCAAAGCTCCACCACCTAAAAATACCAAAATAAGATGATTCCCTTATCACAAACAGGTCAACCTATGAATATAGGAGAATTAATGCTAAAATAAGTAACTCAGGGCCACACCCCTCTAACGGCGCAAGCTTACATAGAAACATTATTAACAGACCTAGACAGATACAAAAACCCCTACAAGACCACGTATTAACTAACCCTGTTAACCCGACTCAGGAGCGCCTATAAGAGCGATTAAAATCTGTGAAAGGAACTCGGCAAATTAATAAGGCCCGACTGTTTACCAAAAACATAGCCTTCAGCAAATTAAACAAGTATTGAAGGTGATGCCTGCCCGGTGACTTAGGTTTAACGGCCGCGGTATCCTAACCGTGCAAAGGTAGCGCAATCAATTGTCCCATAAATCGAGACTTGTATGAATGGCTAAACGAGGTCTTAACTGTCTCTCACAGATAATCAGTGAAATTGATCTCCCCGTGCAAAAGCGGGGATGTGAACATAAGACGAGAAGACCCTGTGGAACTTAAAAATCAACGACCACCGCGAATCCTCAATCAACCCCACTGGGGCCACTACCGTCGCAGAGCCTGGTCGATATTTTTCGGTTGGGGCGACCTTGGAGGAGAACAAATCCTCCAAAAACAAGACCATACCTCTTTACCTAGAGCTACCCCTCAAAGTGCTAACAGTGACCAGACCCAATATAATTGATTAATGGACCAAGCTACCCCAGGGATAACAGCGCAATCCCCCTCAAGAGCCCATATCGACAGGGGGGTTTACGACCTCGATGTTGGATCAGGACATCCTAATGGTGCAGCCGCTATTAAGGGTTCGTTTGTTCAACGATTAACAGTCCTACGTGATCTGAGTTCAGACCGGAGCAATCCAGGTCGGTTTCTATCTATGACACACTCTCCCCAGTACGAAAGGACCGGGAAAGTGGGGCCAATACCACAAGCACGCCCCCCCCCTCTAAGCAGTGAAACCAACTAAACCGTGAAGAGGGCCTTCCCCCACCACTTTCAATCCTAGAAAAGGACCAGCTAGAGTGGCAGAGCCCGGCAAGTGCAGAAGGCTTAAGCCCTTTCCCCAGAGGTTCAAATCCTCTCCCTAGCTTCACCCATGATTCAAATAACAACACTAAGCTGCCTCGTTATATCCCTCCTATACATCATCCCAATCCTGATTGCCGTAGCCTTCCTAACCCTAGTAGAACGGAAAATCCTAAGCTACATACAATCCCGCAAAGGCCCTAACGTTGTCGGGCCTTTTGGCCTACTTCAACCATTTGCGGACGGACTGAAACTATTTACCAAAGAGCCCATCCGACCCTCTACCTCTTCCCCACTTCTATTCATTCTGATACCAATACTAGCCCTTGTCCTAGCCCTCACCACTTGAGCACCACTACCACTCCCATTTCCCCTAGCAGATCTAAACCTCGGAGTTCTCTTCCTAATAGCCATGTCAAGCCTAGCCGTCTACTCAGTCCTATGATCAGGCTGAGCCTCGAACTCAAAATACGCACTAATCGGAGCCCTACGGGCAGTAGCACAGACCATTTCATACGAAGTGACACTGGCCATAATCCTGCTATCAATAATCATACTAAGCGGAAGCTACACACTCAGCTCCTTTGCCGTCGCACAGGAGCCTCTATACTTCATTTTCTCCTCATGACCCCTAGCAATAATATGATACGTATCCACCCTAGCAGAGACAAACCGAGCTCCTTTTGACCTCACAGAGGGTGAATCTGAGCTAGTCTCAGGGTTTAACGTTGAATACGCCGCAGGACCCTTCGCCTTATTCTTCCTAGCTGAATATGCGAACATTATGCTAATAAATACACTTACAGCCATCATATTCCTAAACCCAAGCGCCCTAGGGCCACCCACAGAACTATTCCCCGTCATCCTAGCCACAAAAGTCCTCCTACTATCTTCTGGTTTCTTATGGGTCCGAGCTTCATACCCACGATTCCGATATGACCAACTAATGCACCTACTATGAAAAAACTTCCTACCCCTCACACTAGCTCTGTGCCTCTGACACATCAGCATACCTATCTGCTATGCAGGCCTACCTCCTTACATAAGGAAATGTGCCTGAACTACAAAGGGTCACTATGATAAAGTGAACATAGAGGTATAACAGCCCTCTCATTTCCTGTTGACCTTAGAAAAGTAGGAATTGAACCCACACAAGAGAAATCAAAATTCTCCATACTTCCCTTATATTATTTTCTAGTAGAGTCAGCTAATCAAGCTATCGGGCCCATACCCCGAAAATGATGGTTTAACCCCCTCCTCTACTAATGAACCCTTACGCGACCCCAATCATAACCTTCAGCCTCATCTTGGGCACCACAATCACAATTTCCAGCAACCACTGAGTTCTGGCCTGGACAGGACTGGAGATCAACGCACTAGCCATCATTCCCCTAATTGCCAAATCCCACCACCCACGAGCAGTAGAAGCCGCAACGAAATACTTCCTAACCCAAGCAGCTGCTTCCGCCCTGGTCCTATTCTCTAGCATAACCAATGCCTGAGTCACTGGCCAATGAGACATCACACAAATAAACCACCCAACCTCCTGTCTACTACTGACAGCAGCAATCGCTATTAAACTGGGCCTAGTGCCATTTCACTTCTGATTCCCAGAAGTACTACAAGGATCGCCACTAATAACAGCCCTGCTACTCTCGACCCTCATAAAATTCCCCCCACTAACCCTGCTCCTACTAACATCCAAATCCCTCGACCCAGCTCTACTCACCGCCATGGCCCTAGCCTCAACAGCACTAGGAGGCTGAATAGGACTGAACCAAACACAAACACGCAAAATCCTAGCCTTCTCGTCCATCTCCCACTTAGGCTGAATCGCCATCATCCTAGTTTACAGCCCCAAATTGGCCTTACTTACCTTCTACCTATACTAGGATGGCCTCTAGCAGGATTTACTCACTGATTCCCACTACTCACTGGGTTTACCCTACACCAAACATGAGCAAAAGCCCACTTCGGGGTAATATTTACAGGAGTAAACCTAACGTTCTTCCCCCAGCACTTCCTAGGCCTAGCAGGAATACCCCGACGATACTCGGACTATCCCGACGCCTACACACTATGAAACACCATTTCCTCCATCGGCTCCCTAATCTCAATAGTAGCCGTAATCATACTAATATTCATCATCTGAGAAGCCTTTCCGGCCAAACGAAAAGTCCTACAACCAGAACTAACTACCACAAACGTTGAATGAATCCACGGCTGCCCTCCCCCATACCATACTTTCGAGGAACCGGCCTTCGTCCAAGTACAAGAAAGGAAGGAATCGAACCCTCACATGCTGGTTTCAAGCCAACTGCATTAACCGCTCATGCTTCTTTCTTATGAGACGTTAGTAAACCAATTACATAGCCTTGTCAAGACTAAATCACAGGTAAAAATCCTGTACATCTCATGTGGCCAACCACTCCCAACTAGGATTCCAAGACGCCTCATCACCCATCATAGAAGAACTCGTTGAATTCCACGACCACGCCCTAATCGTTGCCCTAGCTATCTGCAGCCTAGTTCTCTACCTTTTAGCCCACATACTAACAGAAAAACTCTCGTCCAATGCTGTAGACGCCCAAGAAGTAGAGCTGATCTGGACAATCCTACCTGCTATCGTCCTGGTACTCCTCGCCCTCCCATCCCTACAAATCCTCTACATAATGGACGAAATCGACGAACCAGACCTCACCCTAAAAGCCATCGGCCACCAATGATACTGAAGCTACGAATACACAGACTTCAAAGACCTATCATTCGACTCCTACATAGTGCCCACCCCAGACATACCCAACGGCCACTTCCGACTGCTAGAAGTTGACCACCACGTAGTTATCCCAATAGAATCCCCCATCCGCGTGATCATTACTGCAGGAGACGTACTCCACTCCTGAGCAGTCCCAACGCTCGGAGTTAAAACAGACGCAATCCCAGGCCGACTAAACCAAACTTCATTCATTACCACCCGGCCTGGGATTTTTTACGGACAATGCTCAGAAATTTGCGGGGCTAATCACAGCTACATACCCATTGTAGTAGAATCAACCCCACTCCCACATTTCGAGGCCTGATCGTCCCTTCTATCATCATCCTAATCATTAAGAAGCTATGCAACAGCACTAGCCTTTTAAGCTAGCCAAAGGGGGACTTCCCCCTCCTTAATGATATGCCACAGCTTAACCCCGCACCATGATTTTCAATCATAATTATAACCTGATTAACCCTAGCACTCCTCATCCAACCAAAACTACTAGCCTTCACCACAACCAACCCCCCATCAAATAAGACCTCCCTCACTACCAAACCCACACCATGATCCTGACCATGAACCTAAGCTTCTTTGACCAATTTTCCAGCCCCAATCTATTTGGCATCCCCTTAATCCTACTATCCCTACTCTTCCCAGCCCTACTATTCCCGTCCCCAAACAACCGATGAATCAACAACCGCCTTTCTACTATCCAAACATGACTCCTTCACCTAATCACAAAACAACTAATAGTCCCACTCAACAAAAATGGCCACAAATGAGCCATAATATTTACATCCCTAATAATCATACTTCTTACAATCAACCTTCTAGGCCTCCTTCCATATACATTCACCCCAACCACCCAACTATCTATGAACATAGCCCTAGCCTTCCCACTATGGCTCGCCACACTACTAACAGGCCTACGAAACCAACCATCAGCCTCTTTAGCCCACCTATTACCCGAAGGTACCCCTACACCCCTAATCCCCGCACTAATCCTGATCGAAACAACCAGCCTACTAATCCGCCCCCTAGCCCTCGGAGTCCGCCTTACAGCCAACCTTACAGCAGGACACTTACTCATCCAACTCATCTCTACAGCCTCCATTGCATTAATACCCACCCTTCCTGCAGTATCCATCCTAACAATAATCATCCTACTACTCCTAACCATCCTAGAAGTAGCAGTAGCCATAATCCAGGCCTACGTCTTCGTGCTCCTTCTAAGCCTATACTTACAAGAAAACATCTAATGGCACACCAAGCACACTCATACCACATAGTTGACCCAAGCCCTTGACCAATCTTCGGGGCAGCCGCCGCCCTACTCACAACCTCAGGATTAATCATGTGATTCCACTACAACTCATCCATACTACTAACCCTAGGCCTCATCTCAATACTCCTAGTAATACTCCAATGATGACGAGACATTGTACGAGAAAGCACCTTCCAAGGCCATCACACTCCCACAGTCCAAAAAGGCCTACGATACGGCATAATCCTTTTCATCACATCCGAAGCATTCTTCTTCTTAGGGTTCTTCTGAGCGTTCTTCCACTCGAGCCTGGCCCCAACCCCAGAACTAGGAGGCCAATGACCCCCAACAGGAATTAAACCACTCAACCCGATAGAAGTCCCCCTACTAAACACAGCCATCCTACTAGCCTCAGGCGTTACCGTAACGTGAGCCCATCACAGCATCACAGAAGGAAACCGAAAACACGCCATCCACGCCCTAACCCTAACGATCCTCCTGGGATTCTACTTCACAGCCCTACAAGCAATAGAATACCACGAAGCCCCATTCTCAATCGCCGATAGCGTCTACGGATCTACCTTCTTCGTTGCCACTGGATTCCACGGACTCCACGTAATCATCGGATCCTCCTTCCTGACCGTCTGCCTCTTCCGACTGATCAAGTTCCACTTTACATCAGACCACCACTTCGGATTCGAGGCAGCAGCCTGATACTGACACTTCGTAGACGTCATCTGACTATTCCTCTACATAACCATCTACTGATGAGGATCTTGCTCTTCTAGTATATTAATTACAATTGACTTCCAATCTCTAGAATCTGGTATAAACCCAGAGGAGAGCAATGAACGCACTCATGTTCATATTCGCCCTATCATCAATCCTAAGCGCCGCCCTAACCGCATTAAACTTCTGACTCGCCCAAATAAACCCCGACTCAGAGAAACTCTCACCGTACGAATGTGGATTCGACCCACTTGGATCTGCTCGATTACCATTCTCAGTCCGATTCTTCCTCAGTAGCCATCCTGTTCGTCCTATTCGACCTAGAAATCGCCCTCCTACTCCCCCTGCCATGAGCCGTCCAACTCCAATCCCCCCTAATGACCCTCACCTGAACTGTAGTGATCCTCCTTCTCCTAACACTCGGACTGGCCTACGAGTGAATTCAAGGGGGCCTAGAATGAGCAGAATAACAGAAAGTTAGTCTAACCAAAAAGATAGCTGGTTTCGACCCAGCAGATTACAGCCAACCCTGTAACTTTCTTATGTCGCCCCTACATTTAAGCTTCTACTCAGCCTTCATTTTCAGCGGACTAGGACTAGCCTTCCACCGAACCCACCTAGTATCCGCCCTACTATGCCTTGAAAGCATAATATTATCGATATTCGTAGGCCTATCAATATGATCCATCGAAAACCAAGTCTCCTCATTCACCATGGTACCAATTCTCATGCTAACCTTCTCAGCGTGTGAGGCGGGCACAGGCCTGGCCATCCTAGTAGCCTCCACCCGCACACATGGCTCCGACCATCTACACAACCTAAACCTCCTGCAATGCTAAAAATCATCCTACCCACAATCATACTTCTTCCAACAGCCCTGCTGTCTCCACCAAAATTTCTATGGACTAACACCACCTTATACAGCCTCCTAATCGCTGCCCTAAGCCTACAGTGATTAATCCCAACCTACTACCCCTACAAATTTTTATCCAACTGAACAGGAATTGACCAAATCTCATCCCCCCTCCTAGTACTATCCTGCTGACTACTCCCACTCATAATCATAGCAAGCCAAAACCACCTGCAACAAGAACCCCTACAACGCAAACGAATCTTTATCTCAACCTTAGTCGCAGTCCAGCCATTCATCCTACTAGCCTTTTCCACCACAGAACTAGCACTATTTTACATCTCATTTGAAGCAACCCTCATTCCCACCCTAATCTTAATCACCCGATGGGGGAACCAACCAGAACGCCTAAGCGCTGGCATCTACCTGCTATTCTACACGCCAGTAAGCTCTCTACCCCTGCTAATCACAATCATACACCTATACGTGAAAATTGGCACCCTGCACCTGCCAACCCTACAACTAACCCACCCAACCCTATCCACCTCATGGACAGGAATACTATCAGGTCTAGCACTGCTCATAGCATTCATAGTAAAAGCCCCACTATACGGCCTACACCTCTGACTGCCAAAAGCCCACGTAGAAGCACCCATCGCAGGCTCAATACTCCTCGCCGCCCTACTACTAAAGCTAGGAGGATACGGAATTATACGAGTCACTCTATTTATGGGCCCACTGTCCAACCTCCTGCACTACCCCTTCCTAACCCTGGCCCTATGAGGCGCCCTAATGACTAGCTCAATCTGCCTACGACAGACAGACCTAAAATCACTAATCGCTTATTCATCCGTTAGCCACATAGGCCTAGTTATCGCCGCAGGAATAATCCAAACCCACTGATCATTCTCAGGGGCAATGATCCTAATAATTTCCCATGGACTAACTTCCTCCATACTATTCTGCCTAGCCAACACAAACTATGAACGTACGCACAGCCGAATTCTACTACTCACACGAGGCCTACAACCTCTCCTACCACTCATAGCTACCTGATGATTGCTGGCCAATCTAACAAACATAGCCTTACCCCCAACAACAAACCTCATAGCAGAGCTAACCATTATAATCACCTTATTCAACTGATCTGCCTTCACGATCATCCTAACAGGAATCGCAACCCTACTAACCGCCTCCTACACCTTATTCATACTACTAATGACCCAACGAGGCTCAATCCCCTCCCACATCACATCTATGCAAAACTCAACCACGCGAGAACACCTGCTCATAACACTCCACATTATCCCAATATTCCTCCTAATCCTCAAACCCGAACTGATCTCCGGAATCCCCTCATGCAAGTATAGTTTAAACCAAACATTAGACTGTGATTCTAAGAATAGAAGTTCAAACCTTCTTACCTGCCGAGGGGAGGGTTTAACCAACAAGAGCTGCTAACTCTTACATCTGAGCCTAAAACCTCAGCCCCCTTACTTTTAAAGGATAACAGCAATCCACTGGTCTTAGGAACCACCCATCTTGGTGCAAATCCAAGTAAAAGTAGTGAACCCCACACTACTAATCAACTCCCTCACACTACTCACGCTGACAATCCTCCTAACCCCAATCATCCTGCCATTTCTATTTAAAAACTTTAAAAACACCCCACAAGCCACCACCCGCGCTGTTAAAACCGCATTCCTAATTAGCCTAGCCCCTACAACCGCATTCATCTACTCGGGAGTAGAATCTGTCACCTGCCACTGGGAGTGAAAATTCATTATAAACTTTAAAATCCCCCTGAGCCTAAAAATAGACCAATACTCAATAACATTTCTTCCAATCGCCCTATTTGTAACATGATCAATCCTACAATTCGCCATATGATACATGGCCTCAGAGCCATACGTAACAAAATTTTTCACCTACCTACTGACATTCCTAGTCGCCATACTCCTCCTAACAACCGCAAACAACATATTCCTCCTATTCGTAGGCTGGGAAGGAGTACGAATCATGTCCTTCCTTCTCATCGGCTGATGACAAGGCCGAGCAGATGCCAACACCGCCGCCCTACAAGCCGTAATCTACAACCGAATCGGAGACGTCGGACTGACCCTGAGCATAGCATGACTAGCTTCAACATTCAACACCTGAGAGATCCAACAAGCCGTACACCCCCACCAAACCCCAATCCTCCCCCTCATAGGATTAATCCTCGCAGCCGCAGGAAAATCCGCCCAATTTGGACTCCACCCATGACTGCCCGCAGCAATAGAAGGCCCCACCCCAGTATCAGCCCTACTGCACTCCAGTACCATAGTAGTAGCCGGAATCTTCCTGCTCATCCGCATGCACCCCCTGCTAGCCACCAACCAGACAGCCCTAACTGCCTGCCTATGCCTAGGTGCTCTATCAACCCTATTCGCTGCCACATGCGCCCTAACCCAAAATGACATCAAAAAAATCATTGCTTTCTCAACATCCAGCCAACTAGGACTAATAATAGTCACTATCGGACTAAACCTCCCACAACTAGCCTTCCTACACATCTCAACCCATGCCTTCTTTAAAGCCATACTATTCCTATGCTCAGGGTCTATCATCCACAACCTAAACGGAGAACAAGATATCCGAAAGATAGGAGGCCTACAGAAAATACTCCCAGTCACTACTTCCTGCCTAACCATCGGAAACCTGGCGCTGATAGGAACCCCATTCCTAGCCGGATTCTACTCAAAAGACCTCATCATCGAAAGCTTAAACACATCATACCTAAATACTTGAGCCCTACTCCTAACCCTTATAGCCACAGCATTCACCACAACCTACAGCATCCGCATAACCATCCTAGTCCAAGCTGGACAAACCCGAATCCCCCCAATAGTATCAATAAACGAAAACAACCCACTAATCACCGCCCCCCTAACCCGACTCGCCCTAGGCAGCATTACAGCAGGAATAATCATTACCTCTTTCATCACACCAACCAAAACCCCCCCAATAACCATACCCCTTAGCACCAAAACCGCTGCCATCCTCATAACAATCCTAGGAATCATCCTAGCCCTAGAACTATCGAACATAACACACACCCTCACTCACCCCAAACCAAACCCCCTCATAAACTTCTCCTCTGCATTAGGGTACTTCAACCCCCTAGTACACCGATTCTTCTCCAAAAACCTACTAGAAAAGGGACAAAACATTGCCCTACACTTGATCGACCTCTCCTGACTCAAAAAAATAGGGCCAGAGGGCCTTGCTGAACTACAAGTAGCCGCAAGCAAAGCCGCAACCTCAATACACACAGGGCTAATTAAGGCCTACCTAGGATCCTTCGCCCTCTCCATCCTGGTAATAATCCTAATAACACACAGACTCACTAATGGCCCCTAACATCCGCAAATCCCATCCCCTACTAAAAATAATCAACAACTCCCTAATCGACCTACCCGCCCCCTCCAACATCTCTGCCTGATGAAACTTCGGCTCCCTTCTAGCCATCTGCTTAGCCACACAAATCCTAACAGGCCTGCTACTAGCCATACACTACACCGCAGACACTTCACTCGCCTTCTCCTCAGTAGCTCACACATGCCGAGACGTCCAGTACGGATGGCTCATCCGCAACCTCCACGCCAACGGTGCTTCGCTCTTCTTTATCTGCATCTACTTACACATCGGACGAGGCCTCTACTACGGCTCCTACCTATACAAAGAAACCTGAAACACAGGAGTAATCCTCCTACTCACCCTAATAGCAACTGCCTTCGTAGGGTATGTCCTACCATGAGGACAAATGTCATTCTGAGGGGCCACCGTAATCACCAACCTATTCTCAGCCATCCCGTACATTGGGCAAACTCTAGTAGAATGAGCCTGAGGAGGATTCTCAGTACACAATCCAACCTTAACCCGATTCTTCGCCATCCACTTCCTACTGCCCTTCCTAATTGCAGGAATCACCCTAGTCCACCTAACCTTCCTACACGAATCAGGCTCAAATAACCCACTAGGAATCATATCAGACTGCGACAAAATCCCATTCCACCCATACTTCTCCATTAAAGACAGCTTAGGGCTTACCCTAATAATCACCCCTCTAATAGCACTAGCCCTATTTTCACCGAACCTCCTGGTTCTTGGAATCCTAGTTGGGAGTGGTTGGCCACATGAGATGTACAGGATTTTTACCTGTGATTTAGTCTTGACAAGGCTATGTAATTGGTTTACTAACATCTCATAAGAAAGAAGCATGAGCGGTTAATGCAGTTGGCTTGAAACCCATCCCCAGTGGTGCAAGTGCACTCTCTGAACTCACTGAAGTGCATCCCCAGTGGTGCCAGTGCACTCTCTGCACTCACTGCACTGCATCCCCAGTGGTGCCAGTGCAATCTCTGGACTCACTGCAGTGCATCCCCAGTGGTGCCAGTGCACTCTCTGGACTCACTGCACTGCAGCCCCAGTGGTGCCAGTGCACTCTCTGGACTCACTGCACTGCATCCCCAGTGGTGCCAGTGCACTCTCTGGACTCACTGCAGTGCATCCCCAGTGGTGCCAGTGCACTCTCTGGACTCACTGCACTGCATCCCCAGTGGTGCCAGTGCGCTCTCTGGAGTCACAGCACTGCATCCCCAGTGGTGCCAGTGCAATCTCTGGACTCACTGCACTGCATCCCCAGTGGTGCCAGTGCACTCTCTGGACTCACTGAAGTGCATCCCCATTGGTGCCATTGCACTCTCTGCTCTCACTGCAGTGCATCCCCAGTGGTGCCAGTGCACTCTCTGGACTCACTGCACTGCATCCCCAGTGGTGCCAGTGCGCTCTCTGGACTCACTGTACTGCATCATCAGTGGTGCCAGTGCACTCTCTGGAGTGACTGCAGTGCATCCCCAGTGGTGCCAGTGCACTCTCTGGACTCACTGCACTGCATCCCCAGTGGTGCCAATGCACTCTCTGGACCCACTGCACTGCATCCCCAGTGGTGCCCGTGCACTCACTGGACTCACTGCACTGCATCACAAGTGGTACCAGTGCACTCTCTGGACTCACTGCACTGCATCCCCAGTGGTGCCAGTGCACTCTCTCGAGTCACTGCACTACATCCTCAGTGGTGCCAGTGCACTCACTGGACTCACTGTACTGCATTCCCAGTGGTGCTAGTGCACTCTCTGGACTCACTGCACTGCATCCCCAGTGGTGCCAGTGCACTCTTTGGACTCACTGAAGTGCATTCTCAGTGGTGCCAGTGCACTCTCTGGACTCACTGCACTGCATCCCCAGTCGTGCCAGTGCACTCTCTGGACTCACTGAAGTGCATCCCCATTGGTGCCATTGCACTCTCTGCACTCACTGCACTGCATCCCCAGTGGTGCCAGTGCACTCACTGGACTGACTGCACTGCATCCCCAGTGGTGCCAGTGCGCTCTCCGGAGTCACAGCACTGCATCCCCAGTGGTGCCAGTGCACTCACTGGACACACTGTACTGCATCACAGGTGGTGCCAGTGCACTCTCTGCACTCACTGCACAGCATCCCCAGTGGTGCCAGTGCCTTCACTGGACTCACTGGACTGCATCACCAGTGGTGCCAGTGCACTCTCTGGACTCACTGCACTGCATCCCCAGTGGTGCCAGTGCACTCTCTGGACTCACTGCACTGCATCCCCAGTGGTGCCAGTGCAGTCTCTGGACTCACTGCAGTGCATCCCCAGTGGTGCCAGAGCACTCTCTGGACTCACTGCACTGCATCCCCAGTGGTGCCAGTGCACTCTCTGGACTCACTGCACCGCATCCCCAGTGGTGTCAGTACACTCTCTGGACTCACTGAAGTGCATCCCCAGTGGTGCCAGTGCACTCTCTGGACTCACTAAACTGCATCACCAGTGGTGCCAGAGCACTCTCTGGACTCACTGCACTGCATCCCCAGTGGTGCCAGTGCAATCTCTGGACTCACTGTAGTGCATCCCCAGTGGTGCCAGTGCACTCTCTGGACTCACTGCAGTGCATCCCCTGTGGTGCCAGTGCACTCTCTGGACTCACTGCAGTGCATCCCCAGTGGTGCCAGTGCACTCTCTGGACTCACTGCACTGCATCCCCAGTGCTGCCAGTGCACTCTCTGGACTCACTGCACTGCATCCCCAGTGGTGCCAGTGCACTCTCTGGACTCACTGCATTGCATCCCCAGTGGTGCCAGTGCACTCTCTCGAGTCACTGCACTACATCCCCAGTAGTGCCAGTGCACTCACTGGACTCACTGTACTGCATCATCGGTGGTGCCAGTGCACTCTCTGGACTCACTTCACTGCATCCCCAGTGGTGCCAGTGCACTCTCTGGACTCACTGCACTGCAGGCCCAGTGGTACCAGTGCACTCACTGGACTCACTGTACTGCATCACCAGTGGTGCCAGTGCACTCTCTGGACTCACTGCACTGCATCCCCAGTGGTTCCAGTGCATTCACTGGACTCACTGTACTGCATCTCCAGTGGTGCCAGTGCACTCTCTGGACTCACTGTAGTGCATCCCCAGTGGTGCCAGTGAAGTCTTTGGACTCACTGCACTGCATCCCCAGTGTTGCCAGTGCACTCTCTGGACTCACTGCACTGCATCATCGGTGGTGCCAGTGCACTATGTGGACTCACTGTACTGCATCCCCAGTGGTGACAGTGCACTCTCTGGACGAACTGCAGTGCATCCCCACTGGTGCCAGTGCACTCTCTGGACTCACTGCAGTGCATCCCCAGTGGTGCCAGTGCACTCTCTGGTCTCACTGCACTGCATCCCCAGTGGTGCCAGTGCAATCTCTGGACTCACTGCAGTGCATCCCCAGTGGTGCCAGTGCACTGTCTGGACTCACTGCAGTGCATCCCCAGTGGTGCCAGAGCACTCTCTGGACTCACTGCACTGCATCCCCAGTGGTGCCAGTGCACTCTCTGGACTCACTGCACTGCATCCCCAGTGGTGTCAGTGCACTCTCTGGACTCACTGCACTGCATCATCGGTGGTGCCAGTGCACTCTCTGGACTCACTGTACTGCATCCCCACTGGTGCCAGTGCACTATGTGGACTCACTGTACTGCATCCCCAGTGGTGACAGTGCACTCTCTGGACGAACTGCAGTGCATCCCCACTGGTGCCAGTGCACTCTCTGGACTCACTGCAGTGCATCCCCAGTGGTGCCAGTGCACTCTCTGGTCTCACTGCACTGCATCCCCAGTGGTGCCAGTGCAATCTCTGGACTCACTGCAGTGCATCCCCAGTGGTGCCAGTGCACTGTCTGGACTCACTGCAGTGCATCCCCAGTGGTGCCAGAGCACTCTCTGGACTCACTGCACTGCATCCCCAGTGGTGCCAGTGCACTCTCTGGACTCACTGCACTGCATCCCCAGTGGTGTCAGTGCACTCTCTGGACTCACTGAAGTGCATCCCCAGTTGTGCCAGTGCACTCTCTGGACTCAATGCACTGCATCCCCAGTGGTGCCAGTGCACTCTCTGGACTCAGTGCACTGCATCCCCAGTGGTGCCAGTGCAATCTCTGGACTCACTGTAGTGCATCCCCAGTGGTGCCAGTGCACTCTCTGGACTCACTGCAGTGCATCCCCAGTGGTGCCAGTGCACTCTCTGGACTCACTGTACTGCATCACCAGTGGTGCCAGTGCACTCTCTGGACTCACTGCAGTGCATCCCCAGTGGTGCCAGTGCACTCTCTGGACTCACTGCACTGCAGCCCCGGTGGTGCCAGTGCAATCTCTGGACTCACTGCACTGCATCCCCAGTGGTGCCAGTGCACTCTCTGGACTCACTGCACTGCATCTCCAGTTTTGCCAGTGAAGTCTTTGGACTCACTGCACTGCATCCCCAGTGGTGCCAGTGCACTCTCTGGAGTCACTGAAGTGCATCTCCAGTGGTGCCAGTGCACTCTCTGCACTCACTGCACTGCATGCCCAGTGGTGCCACTGCACTCCCTGGACTCACTGTACTGCATCCCCACTGGTACCAGTGCACTCTGTGGACTCACTGTACTGCATCCCCAGTGGTGACAGTGCACTCTCTGGACTCACTGCAGTGCATCCCCAGTGGTGCCAGTGCACTCTCTGGACTCACTGCAGTGCATCCACAGTGGTGCCAGTGCACTCACTGGACACACTGCAGTGCATTCCCTCTGGTGCCAGTGCACTCTCTGGACTCACTGAGGTGCATCCCCAGTGGTGCCAGTGCAATCTCTGGACTCACTGCACTGCATCCCCAGTGGTGCCAGCGCATTCTCTGGACTCACTGCAGTGCATCACCAGTGGTGCCAGTGCACTCTCTGGACTCACTGAGGTGCATCCCCAGTGGTGCCAGTGCAATCTCTGGACTCACTGCAGTGCATCCCCAGTGGTGCCAGTGCACACTCTGGACTCACTGCACTGCATCCCCAGTGGTGCCAGTGCACTCTCTGGACTCACTGCACTGCATCCCCAGTGTTCACAGTGCACTCTCTGCACTCACTACACTGCATCCCCAGTGGTGCCAGTGCACTCTCTGGACTCACTGCACTGCATCCCCAGTGGTGCCAGTGCACTCTGTGGACTCACTGCACTGCATCCCCAGTGGTGCCAGTGTACTCTCTGGACTCACTGCACTGCATCCCCAGTGGTTCCAGTGCATTCACTGGACTCACTGCACTGCATCCCCAGTGGAGCCCGTGCACTCTCTGGACTCACTGAAGTGCATTCTCAGTGGTTCCAGTGCACTCTGTGGACTCACTGCAGTGCATCCCCAGTGGTGCCAGTGCGCTCTCTGGACTCACTGCAGTGCATCCCCAGTGGTGCCAGTGCACTCTCTGGACTCACTGCACTGCATCCCCAGTGGTGCCAGTGCACTCTCTGGACTCACTGCACTGCATCCCCAGTGGTGCCAGTGCACTCTCTGGACTCACTGCAGTGCATCCCCAGTGGTGCCAGTGCACTCTCTGGACTCACTGCACTGCATCCCCAGTGGTGCCAGTGCACTCTCTGGACTCACTGCAGTGCATCCCCAGTGGTGCCAGTGCACTCTCTGGACTCACTGCAGTGCATCCCCACTGCTGCCAGTGCACTCTCTGGACTCACAGCAGTGCATCCCCAGTGGTGCCAGTGCACTCTCTGGACTCACTGCACTGCATCCCCAGTGGTGCCAATGCACTCTCTGGACTCACTGCACTGCATCCCCAGTGGTGCCAGTGCACTCTGTGGACTCACTGCTGTGCATCCCCAGTGGTGCCAGTGCACTCTCTGGACTCACTGCACTGCATCCCCAGTGGTGCCAGTGCACTCTCTCGAGTCACTGCACTACATCCCCAGTGGTGCCAGTGCGCTCACTGGACTCACTGTACTGCATCATCAGTGGTGCCAGTGCACTCTCTGGAGTGACTGCAGTGCATCCCCAGTGGTGCCAGTGCACTCTCTGGACTCACTGCACTGCATCTCCAGTGGTGCCAATGCACTCTCTGGACTCACTGCACTGCATCCCCAGTGGTGCCCGTGCACTCACTGGACTCACTGCACTGCATCCCAAGTGGTACCAGTGCACTCTCTGGACTCACTGCACTGCATACCCAGTGGTGCCAGTGCACTCTCTCGAGTCACTGCACTACATCCTCAGTGGTGCCAGTGCACTCACTGGACTCACTGTACTGCATTACCAGTGGTGCCAGTGCACTCTCTGGACTCACTACACTGCATCCCCAGTGGTGCCAGTGCACTCTTTGGACTCACTGAAGTGCATTCTCAGTGGTGCCAGTGCACTCTCTGGACTCACTGCACTGCATCCCCAGTGGTGCCAGTGCACTCTCTGGACTCACTGAAGTGCATTCTCAGTGGTGCCAGTGCACTCTCTGGACTCACTGCAGTGCATCCCCAGTGGTGCCAGTACACTCACTGGACTCACTGCACTGCATCCCCAGTGGTGCCAGTGCACTCTCTGGACTCACTTCAGTGCATCCCCAGTGGTGCCAGAGCACTCTCTGGACTCACCGGGGTGCATCCCCAGTGGTGCCAGTGCACTCTCTGGACTCACTGCACTGCAGCCCCAGTGGTGCCAGTGCACTCTCTGGACTCACTGCACTGCATCCCCAGTATTGCCAGTGCACTCTCTGGACTCACTGCACTGCATCCCCAGTGCTGCCAGTGCACTCTCTGGACTCACTGCACTGCATCCCCAGTGGTGCCACTGCACTCTCTGGACTCACTGCACTGCATGTCCAGTGGTGCCAGTGCACTCTCTGCACTCACTGCACTGCATCCCCAGTGGTGCCAGTGCACTCACTGGACTCACTGCAGTGCATTCCCTCTGGTGCCAGTGCACTCTCTGGACTCACTGCACTGCATCCCCAGTGGTGCCAGTGCACTCTCTGGACTCACTGCACTGCAACCCCAGTGGTGCCAGTGCACTCTCTGGACTCACTGCAGTGCATCACCAGTGGTGCCAGTGCACTCTCTGGACTCACTGAAGTGCATCCCCAGTGGTGCCAGTGCACTCTCTGGACTCACTGCACTGCATCCCCACTGCTGCCAGTGCACTCTCTGGACTCACTGCACTGCATCCCCAGTGGTGCCAGAGCACTCTCTGGACTCACTGCACTGCATCCTCTGTGCTGCCAGTGCACTCTCTGGACTCACTGCACTGCATCCCCAGTGGTGCCAGTGCACTCTCTGTACTCACTGTACTGCATCCCCAGTGGAGCGCGTGCACTCTCTGGACTCACTGAAGTGCATCCCCAGTGGTGCCAGTGCACTCTCTGGACTCACTGAAGGGCATTCTCAGTGGTGCCAGTGCACTCTCTGGACTCACTGCAGTGTTTCCCCAGTGGTGCCAGTACACTCACTGGACTGACTGCACTGCATCCCCAGTGGTGCCAGTGCACTCTCTGGACTCACCGCACCGCATCCCCAGTGGTGCCAGTGCACTCTCTGGAGTAACTGCAGTGCATCACCAGTGGTGCCAGTGCACTCTCTGGACTCACTGCACTGCATCCCCAGTGGTGCCAGTGCACTCTCTGGACTCACTGCACTGCATCCCCAGTGGTGCCAGAGCACTCTCTGGACTCACTGCAGTGCATCCCCAGTGGTGCCAGTGCACTCTCTGGACTCACTGCACTGCATCCCCAGTGGTGCCAGTGCCTTCACTGGACTCACTGCACTGCATCCCCAGTGGTGCCAGTGCACTCTCTGGACTCCCGGCACCGCATCCCCAGTGGTGCCAGTGCACTCTCTGGGCTCACTGCAGTGCATCCCCAGTGGTGCCAGCGCACTCTCTTGACTCACTGCACTGCATCCCCAGTGGTGCCAGTGCACTCACTGGATTCACTGCACTGCATCCCCAGTGGTGCTAGTACACTCTCTGGACTCACTGCAGTGCATCCCCAGTGGTACCAGTGCACTCTCTGGACTCACTGAAGTGCATTCTCAGTGGTGCCAGTGCACTCTGTGGACTCACTGAAGTGCATTCCCAGTGGTGCCAGTGCGCTCTCTGGACTCACTGCAGTGCATCCCCACTGCTGCCAGTGCACTCTCTGGACTCACTGCACTGCATCCCCAGTGCTGCCAGTGCACTCTCTGGACTCACTGCAGTGCATCCCCAGTGGTGCCAGTGCACTCTCTGGACTCACTGCACTGCATCCCCAGTGGTGCCAGTGCACTCTCTGGACTCACTGCAGTGCATCCCCAGTGGTGCCAGTGCACTCTCTGCACTCACTGCACTGCATCCCCAGTGGTACCAGTGCACTCTGTGGACTCACTGCAGTGCATCCCCAGTGGTGCCAGTGCACTCTCTGGACTCACTGCACTGCATCCCCAGTGGTGCCAGTGCACTCTCTGGACTCACTGAAGGGCATTCTCAGTGGTGCCAGTGCACTCTCTGGACTCACTGCAGTGCATCCCCAGTGGTGCCAGTACACTCACTGGACTGACTGCACTGCATCCCCAGTGGTGCCAGTGCACTCTCTGGACTCGCCGTACCGCATCCCCAGTGGTGCCAGTGCACTCTCTGGAGTAACTGCAGTGCATCCCCAGTGCTGCCAGTGCACTCTCTGGACTCACTGCACTGCATCCCCAGTGGTGCCAGTGCACTCTCTGGACTCACTGCACTGCATCCCCAGTGGTGCCAGAGCACTCTCTGGACTCACTGCAGTGCATCCCCAGTGGTGCCAGTGCACTCTCTGGACTCACTGCACTGCATCCCCAGTGGTGCCAGTGCACTCTCTGGACTCACTGCACTGCATCCCCAGTGGTGCCAGTCCACTCTCTGGACTCCCGGCACCGCATCCCGAGTGGTGCCAGTGCACTCTCTGGGCTCACTGCAGTGCATCCCCAGTGGTGCCAGTGCACTCTCTTGACTCACTGCACTGCATCCCCAGTGGTGCCAGTGCACTCACTGGATTCACTGCACTGCATCCCCAGTGGTGCTAGTGCACTCTCTGGACTCACTGCAGTGCATCCCCAGTGGTACCAGTGCACTCTCTGGACTCACTGAAGTGCATTCTCAGTGGTGCCAGTGCACTCTGTGGACTCACTGCAGTGCATCCCCAATGGTGCCAGTGCGCTCTCTGGACTCACTGCAGTGCATCCCCAGTGGTGCCAGTGCACTCTCTGGACTCACTGCACTGCATCCCCAGTGCTGCCAGTGCACTCTCTGGACTCACTGCACTGCATCCCCAGTGGTGCCAGTGCACTCTCTGGACTCACTGCACTGCATCCCCAGTGGTGCCAGTGCACTCTCTGGACTCACTGCAGTGCATCCCCAGTGGTGCCAGTGCACTCTGTGGACTCACTGCAGTGCATCCCCAGTGGTGCCAGTGCACTCTCTGGACTCACTGCACTGCATCCCCAGTGGTGCCAATGCACTCTCTGGACTCACTGCACTGCATCCCAAGTGGTGCCAGTGCACTCTCTGGACTCACTGCACTGCATCCCCAGTGGTGCCAGTGCACTCTCTCGAGTCACTGCACTACATCCCCAATGGTGCCAGTGCACTCACTGGACTCACTGTACTGCATCATCAGTGGTGCCAGTGCACTCTCTGGACTCACTGCAGTGCATCCCCAGTGGTGCCAGTGCACTCTCTGGACTCACTGCACTGCATCCCCAGTGGTGCCAGTGCACTCACTGGACTCACTATACTGCATCACCAGTGGTGCCAGTGCACTCTCTGGACTCACTGCACTTCATCCCCAGTGATGCCAGTGCATTCACTGGACTCACTGTACTGCATCTCCAGTGGTGCCAGTGCACTCTCTGGGCTCACTGCAGTGCATCCCCAGTGGTGCCAGTGCACTCTCTGGACTCACTGCAGTGCATCCCCAGTGGTGCCAGTGCACTCACTGGATTCACTGCACTACATTCCCAGTGGTGCTAGTGCACTCTCTGGACTCACTGCAGTGCATCCCCAATGGTGCCAATGCGCTCTCTGGACTCACTGCAGTGCATCCCCAGTGGAGCCAGTGCACTCTCTGGACTCACTGCACTGCATCCCCAGTGCTGCCAGTGCACTCTCTGGACTCACTGCACTGCATCCCCAGTGGTGCCAGTGCACTCTCTGGACTCACTGCACTGCATCCCCAGTGGTGCCAGTGCACTCTCTGGACTCACTGCAGTGCATCCCCAGTGGTGCCAGTGCACTCTCTGCACTCACTGCACTGCATACCCAGTGGTACCACTGCACTCTGTGGACTCACTGCAGTGCATCCCCAGTGGTGCCAGTGCACTCTCTGGACTCACTGCACTGCATCCCCAGTGGTGCCAATGCACTCTCTGGACTCACTGCAGTGCATCCCCAGTGGTGCCAGTGCACTCTCTGGACTCACTGCACTGCATCCCAAGTGGTGCCAGTGCACTCTCTGGAGTCACTGCACTGCATCCCCAGTGGTGCCAGTGCACTCTCTCGAGTCACTGCACTACATCCCCAATGGTGCCAGTGCACTCACTGGACTCACTGTACTGCATCATCAGTGGTGCCAGTGCACTCTCTGGACTCACTGCAGTGCATCCCCAGTGGTGCCAGTGCACTCTCTGGACTCACTGCAGTGCATCCCCAGTGGTGCCAGTGCACTCACTGGACTCACTATACTGCATCACCAGTGGTGCCAGTGCACTCTCTGGACTCACTGCACTTCATCCCCAGTGTTGCCAGTGCATTCAATGGACTCACTGTACTGCATCTCCAGTGGTGCCAGTGCACTCTCTGGGCTCACTGCAGTGCATCCCCAGTGGTGCCAGTGCACTCTCTGGACTCACTGCAGTGCATCCCCAGTGGTGCCAGTGCACTCACTGGATTCACTGCACTACATTCCCAGTGGTGCTAGTGCACTCTCTGGACTCACTGCAGTGCATCCCCAGTGGTGCCAGTGCACTCTTTGGACTCACTGAAGTGCATTCTCAGTGGTGCCAGTGCACTCTCTGGACTCACTGCACTGCATCCCCAGTGGTGCCAGTGCGCTCTCTGGACTCACTGAAGTGCATTCTCAGTGGTGCCAGTGCACTCTCTGGACTCACTGAAGTGCATCCCCAGTGGTGCCAGTACACTCTCTGGACTCACTGCACTGCATCCCCAGTGGTGCTAGTGCACTCTGTGAACTCACTGCAGTGCATCCCCAGTGGTGCCAGTGCACTCTCTGGACTCACTGAAGGGCATTCTCAGTGGTGCCAGTGCACTCTCTGGACTCACTGCAGTGCATCACCAGTGGTGCCAGTGCACTCTCTGGACTCACCGCACCGCATCCCCAGTGGTGCCAGTGCACTCTCTGGAGTAACTGCAGTGCATCACCAGTGGTGCCAGTGCAATCTCTGGACTCACTGCACTGCATCCCCAGTGGTGCCAGTGCACTCTCTGGACTCACTGCACTGCATCCCCAGTGGTGCCAGAGCACTCTCTGGACTCACTGCACTGCATCCCCAGTGCTGCCTGTGCGCTCTCTGGACTCACTGCACTGCATCCCCAGTGGTGCCACTGCACTCTCTGGACTCACTGCACTGCATCCCCAGTGGTGCCAGTGCACTCCCTGCACTCACTGCACTGCATCCCCAGTGGTGCCAGTGCACTCACTGGACTCACTGCAGTGCATTCCCTCTGGTGCCAGTGCACTCTCTGGACTCACTGCACTGCATCCCCAGTGGTTCCAGTGCACTCTCTGCACTCACTGCAGTGCATCCCCAGTGGTGCCAGTGCACTCTCTGGACTCACTGCAGTGCATCCCCAGTGGTGCCAGTGCACTCTCTGGACTCACTGCAGTGCATCCCCAGTGGTGCCAGTGCACTCTCTGGACTCACTGCACTGCATCCCCAGTGGTGCCAGTGCACTCTCTGGACTCACTGCAGTGCATCCCCAGTGTTGCCAGTGCACTCTCTGGACTCACTGCACTGCATCCACAGTGGTGCCAGTGCACTCTCTGGACTCACTGCAGTGCATCACCAGTGGTGCCAGTACACTCTCTGGACACACTGCAGTGCATTCTCAGTGGTGCCAGTGCACTCTCTGGACGCACTGCGCTGCATCCCCAGTGGTGCCAGTACACTCACTGGACTCACTGCACTGCATCCCCAGTGGTGCCAGTGCAGTCTCTGCACTCACTGAAGTGCATCTCCAGTGGTGCCAGTGAACTCTCTGGACTCACTGCAGTGCATCCCCAGTGGTGCCAGTGCACTCTCTGGACTCACTGCACTGCATCCCCAGTGGTGCCAGTGCACTCTCTGGACTCACTGCACTGCATCCCCAGTGGTGCCAGTGCACTCTCTGGACTCACTGCACTGCATCTCCAATGGTGCCAGTGCACTCTCTGGACTCACTGCTGTGCATCCCCAGTGGTGCCAGTGCACTCTCTGGACTCACTGTACTGCATCCCCAGTGGTGCCAGTGCACTCTCTGGACTCACTGCACTGCATCCCCAGTGGTGCCAGTGCACTCTGTGGACTCACTGCTGTGCATCCCCATTGGTGCCAGTGCACTCTCTGGACTCACTGCACTGCATCCCCAGTAGTGTCAGTGCAGTCTCTGCACTCACTGCACTGCATCCCCAGTGGTGCAAGTGCACTCTCTGGACTCACTGCAGTGCATCCCAAGTGGTGCCAATGCACTCTCTGGACTCACTGCAGTGCATCCCCAGTGGTGCCAGTACACTCACTGGACTCACTGCACTGCATCCCCAGTGGTGCCAGTGCAGTCTCTGCACTCACTGAAGTGCATCTCCAGTGGTGCCAGTGATCTCTCTGGACTCACTGCAGTGCATCCCCAGTGGTGCCAGTGCACTCTCTGGACTCACTGCACTGCATCCCCAGTGGTGCCAGTGCACTCTCTGGACTCACTGCACTGCATCTCCAATGGTGCCAGTGCACTCTCTGGACTCACTGCACTGCATCCCCAGTGGTGCCACTGCACTCTCTGGACTCACTGCTGTGCATCCCCAGTGGTGCCAGTGCACTCTCTGGACTCACTGTACTGCATCCCCAGTGGTGCCAGTGCACTCTCTGGACTCACTGCAGTGCATCCCCATTGGTGCCAGTGCACTCTCTGGACTCACTGCACTGCATCCCCAGTGGTGCCAGTGCACTCTCTGGACTTGCTGCACTGCATCAGCAGTGGTGCCAGTGCACTCTCTGGACTCACTGCACTGCATCCCCAGTGTTGCCAGTGCACTCTCTGGACTCACTGCACTGCATCCCCAGTGGAGCCCGTGCACTCTCTGGACTCACTGCACTGCATCCCCAGTGGTGCCAGTGCACTCTCTGGACTCACTGCAGTGCATCACCAGTGGTGCCAGTGCACTCTTTGGACTCACTGAAGTGCATTCTCAGTGGTGCAAGTGCACTCTCTGGACTCACTGCACTGCATCCCCAGTGGTGCCAGTGAGCTCTCTGGACTCACTGAAGTGCATCCCCAGTGGTGCCAGTACACTCTCTGGACTCACTGAAGGGCATTCTCAGTGGTGCCAGTGCACTCTCTGGACCCACTGCAGTGCATCCCCAGTGGTGCCAGTGCACTCTCTGGACTCACCGCACCGCATCCCCAGTGGTGCCAGTGCACTCTCTGGAGTAACTGCAGTGCATCACCAGTGGTGCCACTGCACTCTCTGGACTCACTGCACAGCATCCCCAGTGGTGCCAGAGCACTCTCTGGACTCACTGCACTGCATCCCCAGTGGTGCCAGTGCACTCTCTGGACTCACTGCACTGCATCCCCAGTGGTGCCAGAGCACTCTCTGGACTCACTGCAGTGCATCCCCAGTGGAGCCAGTGCGATCTCTGGACTCACTGCACTGCATCCCCAGTGGTGCCAGAGCACTCTCTGGACTCACTGCACTGCATCCCCAGTGGTGCCAGTGCACTCTCTGGCGTCACTGCACTGCATCCCCCGTGGTCCAAGTGCACTCTCTGGACTCACTGGAGTGCATCACCTGTGGTGCCAGTGCACTCTCTGGACTCACTGCACTGCATCCCCAGTGCTGCCAGTGCACTCTCTGGACTCACTGCACCGCATCCGCAGTGGTGCCAGTGCACTCTCTAGAGTCACTGCGCTCTATCCCCAGTTGTGCCAGTGCACTCTCTGGACTCACTGCAGTGCATCCCCAGTGGTGCCAGTGCACTCTCTGGAGTGACTGCAGTGCATCCCCAGTGGTGCCAGTGCACTCTCTGGACTCGCGTCACTGCATCCCCAGTGGTGCCAGTGCACTCTCTGGACTCACTGAAGTGCATCCCCAGTGCACTCTCTGGACTCACTGCAGTGCATCCCCAGTGGTGCTAGTGCACTCTGGACTCACTGCAGTGCATCCCCAGTGGTGCCAGTGCACTCTCTGGACTCACTGCACTGCATCCCCAGTGGTGCCAGTGCACTCTCTGGACTCACTGCAGTGCATTCCTGGTGGTGCCAGTGCACTCTCTGGACTCACTGCAGTGCATCCCCAGTGGTGCTAGTGCACTCTGGACTCACTGCAGTGCATCCCCAGTGGTGCCAGTGCACTCTCTGGACTCACAGCACTGCATCCCCAGTGGTGCCAGTGCACTCTCTGGACTCACTGTACTGCATCCCCAGTGGTGCCAGTGCACTCTCTGGACTCACCGCACTGCACCCTGAGTGGTGCCAGTGCACTCTCTGGACTCACTGAACCGCATCCCCAGTGGTGCCAGTGCACTCTCTAGGGTCACTGCGCTGCATCCCCAGTGGTGCCACTGCACTCTCTGGACTCACTGTACTGCATCCCCAGTGGTGCCAAAGCACTCTCTGGACCCCCGCCACCGCATCCCCAGTGGTTCCAGTGCACTCTCTGGACTCTCTGCACTGCATCCCCAGTGGTGCCAGTGCAGTCTCTGGACTCACTGCACCGCATCCCCAGTGGTGCCAGTGCACTCTCTGGAGTGACTGCAGTGCATCCCCAGTGGTGCCAGTGCACTCTCTGGACTCACTGCACTGCATCCCCAGTGCTGCCAGTGCACTCTCTGGACTCACTGCAGGCCATCCCCGGTGGAGCCAGTGTACTCTCAGGACTCACTGCAGTGCATCCCCAGTGGTGCCAGTGCACTCTCTGGACTCACTGCACTGCATCTCCAGTGGTGCCAGTGCACTCTCTGGACTCACTGCACTGCACCCCAATGCTGCCAGTGCACTCTCTGGCGTCACTGCACTGCATCACCCGTGGTGCAAGTGCACTCTCTGGACTCACTGGAGTGCATCACCTGTGGTGCCAGTGCACTCTCTGGACTCACTGCACTGCATCCCCAGTGCTGCCAGTGCACTCTCTGGACACACTGCACTGCATCACCTGTGGTGCCAGTGCACTCTCTGGACTCACTGCACCGCATCCGCAGTGGTGCCAGTGCACTCTCTAGAGTCACTGCGCTGCATCCCCAGTTGTGCCAGTGCACTCTCTGGAGTGACTGCAGTGCATCCCCAGTGGTGCCAGTGCACTCTCTGGACTCGCGTCACTGCATCCCCAGTGGTGCCAGTGCACTCTCTGGACTCGCGTCACTGCATCCCCAGTGGTGCCAGTGCACTCTCTGGACTCACTGAAGTGCATCCCCAGTGGTGCCAGTGCACTCTCTGGACTCACTGCAGTGCATTCCCGGTGGTGCCAGTGCACTCTCTGGACTCACTGCAGTGCATCCCCAGTGGTGCTAGAGCACTCTGGACTCACTGCAGTGCATCCCCAGTGGTGCCAGTGCACTCTCTGGACTCACTGCACTGCATCCCCAGTGGTGCCAGTGCACTCTCTGGACTCACTGTACTGCATCCCCAGTGGTGCCAGTGCACTCTCTGGACTCACTGCACCGCATCCCCAGTGGTGCCAGTGCACTCTCTAGAGTCACTGCGCTGCATCCCCAGTGGTGCCAGTGCACTCTCTGGACTCACTGTACTGCATCCCCAGTGGTGCCAAAGCACTCTCTGGACTCCCGCCACCGCATCCCCAGTGGTTCCAGTGCACTATCTGGACTCACTGCACTGCATCCCCAGTGGTGCCAGTGCACTCTCTGGACTCACTGCACCGCATCCCCAGTGGTGCTAGTGCACTCTCTGGAGTGACTGCAGTGCATCCCCAGTGGTGCCAGTGCACTCTCTGGACTCGCGTCAATGCATCCCCAGTGGTGCTAATGCACTCTCTGGACTCACTGCACTGCATCCCGAGTGGTGCCAGTGCACTCTCTGGACTCACTGCAGTGCATCCCCAGTGGTGCCAGTGCACTCTCTGGACTCACTGCAGTGCATCCCTAGTGGTGCCAGTGCACTCTCTGGACTCACTGCACTGCATCCCCAGTGCTGCCAGTGCTCTCTCTGGACTCACTGCACTGCATCCACAGTGGTGCCAGTGCACTCTCTGGACTCACTGCAGTGCATCCCCAGTGGTGCCAGTGCACTCTCTGGACTCACTGCAGTGCATCCCTAGTGGTGCCAGTGCACTCTCTGGACTCACTGCACTGCATCCCCAGTGCTGCCAGTGCTCTCTCTGGACTCACTGCACTGCATCCACAGTGGTGCCAGTGCACTCTCTGGACTCACTGCAGTGCATCACCAGTGGTGCCAGTGCACTCTCTGGACTCACTGAAGTGCATTCTCAGTGGTGCCAGTGCACTCTCTGGACTCACTGCGCTGCATCCCCAGTGGTGCCAGTACACTCACTGGACTCACTGCACTGCATCGCCAGTGGTGCCAGTGCAGTCTCTACACTCACTGAAGTGCATCTCCAGTGGTGCCAGTGCACTCTCTGGACTCACTGCACTGCATCCCCAGTGGTGCCAGTGCACTCTGTGGACTCACTGCACTGCATCCCCAGTGGTGCCAGTGTACTCTCTGGACTCACTGCACTGCATCCCCAGTGGTTCCAGTGCATTCACTGGACTCACTGCACTGCATCCCCAGTGGAGCCCGTGCTCTCTCTGGACTCACTGAAGTGCATCCCCAGTGGTGCCAGTGCACTCGCTGGACTCACTGAAGTGCATTCTCAGTGGTGCCAGTGCACTCTCTGGACTCACTGCAGTGCATCCCCAGTGGTGCCAGTGCACTCTCTGGACTCACTGAAGTGCATTCTCAGTGGTGCCAGTGCACTCTCTGGACTCACTGCACTGCATCCCCAGTGGTGCCAGTACACTCACAGGACTGACTGCACTGCATCCCCAGTGGAGCCAGTGCGCTCTCTGGACTCACTGCACTGCATCCCCATTGGTGCCAGTGCATTCTCTGGACTCACCGCACTGCACCCTGAGTGGTGCCAGTGCACTCTCTGGACTCACTGCAGTGCATCCCCAGTGGTGCCAGTGCACTCTCTGGACTAACTGTACTGCATCCCCAGTGTTGCCAGTGCACTCTCTGGAGTAACTGCAGTGCATCCCCAGTGGTGCCAAAGCACTCTCTGGACTCCCGGCACCGCATCCCCAGTGGTGCCAGTGCACTCTCTGGGCTCACTGCACTGCATTCCCCAGTGGTGCCAGTGCACTCTCTGGACTCACTGAAGTGCATTCTCAGTGGTTCCAGTGCACTCTGTGGACTCACTGCAGTGCATCCCCAGTGGTGCCAGTGCGCTCTCTGGACTCACTGAAGTGCATCCCCAGTGGTGCCAGTGCACTCTCTGGACTCACTGCACTGCATCCCCAGTGCTGCCAGTGCACTCTCTGGACTCACTGCACTGCATCCCCAGTGGTGCCAGTGCACTCTCTGGACTCACTGCAGTGCATCCCCAGTGGTGCCAGTGCACTCTCTGGACTCACTGCACTGCATCCCCAGTGGTGCCAGTGCACTCTCTGGACTCACTGCACTGCATCCCCAGTGGTGCCAGTGCACTCTCTGGACTCACTGCACTGCATCCCCAGTGGTGCCAGTGCACTCTCTGGACTCACTGCACTGCATCCCCAGTGGTGCCAGTGCACTCTCTCGAGTCACTGCACTACATCCCCAGTGGTGCCAGTGCGCTCACTGGACTCACTGTACTGCATCATCAGTGGTGCCAGTGCACTCTCTGGACTCACTGCAGTGCATCCCCAGTGGTGCCAGTGCACTCTCTGGACTCACTGCACTGCATCCCCAGTGGTGCCAATGCACTCTCTGGACTCACTGCACTGCATCCCCAGTGGTGCCAGTACACTCACAGGACTGACTGCACTGCATCCCCAGTGGAGCCAGTGCGCTCTCTGGACTCACTGCACTGCATCCCCATTGGTGCCAGTGCATTCTCTGGACTCACCGCACTGCACCCTGAGTGGTGCCAGTGCACTCTCTGGACTCACTGCAGTGCATCCCCAGTGGTGCCAGTGCACTCTCTGGACTAACTGTACTGCATCCCCAGTGTTGCCAGTGCACTCTCTGGAGTAACTGCAGTGCATCCCCAGTGGTGCCAAAGCACTCTCTGGACTCCCGGCACCGCATCCCCAGTGGTGCCAGTGCACTCTCTGGGCTCACTGCACTGCATTCCCCAGTGGTGCCAGTGCACTCTCTGGACTCACTGAAGTGCATTCTCAGTGGTTCCAGTGCACTCTGTGGACTCACTGCAGTGCATCCCCAGTGGTGCCAGTGCGCTCTCTGGACTCACTGAAGTGCATCCCCAGTGGTGCCAGTGCACTCTCTGGACTCACTGCACTGCATCCCCAGTGCTGCCAGTGCACTCTCTGGACTCACTGCACTGCATCCCCAGTGGTGCCAGTGCACTCTCTGGACTCACTGCAGTGCATCCCCAGTGGTGCCAGTGCACTCTCTGGACTCACTGCACTGCATCCCCAGTGGTGCCAGTGCACTCTCTGGACTCACTGCACTGCATCCCCAGTGGTGCCAGTGCACTCTCTGGACTCACTGCACTGCATCCCCAGTGGTGCCAGTGCACTCTCTGGACTCACTGCACTGCATCCCCAGTGGTGCCAGTGCACTCTCTCGAGTCACTGTACTACATCCCCAGTGGTGCCAGTGCGCTCACTGGACTCACTGTACTGCATCATCAGTGGTGCCAGTGCACTCTCTGGACTCACTGCAGTGCATCCCCAGTGGTGCCAGTGCACTCTCTGGACTCACTGCACTGCATCCCCAGTGGTGCCAATGCACTCTCTGGACTCACTGCACTGCATCCCCAGTGGTGCCAGTGCACTCACTGGACTCACTGCACTGCATCCCAAGTGGTACCAGTGCACTCTCTGGACTCACTGCACTGCATCCCCAGTGGTGTCACTGCACTCTCTGGACTCACTGCACTGCATCCCCAGTTGGGCCAGTGCACTCTCTGCACTCACTGCAGTGCATCCCTAGTGGTGCCAGTGCACTCTCTGGACTCACTGCACTGCATCCCCAGTGCTGCCAGTGCTCTCTCTGGACTCACTGCACTGCATCCACAGTGGTGCCAGTGCACTCTCTGGACTCACTGCAGTGCATCCCCAGTGGTGCCAGTGCACTCTCTGGACTCACTGCAGTGCATCCCTAGTGGTGCCAGTGCACTCTCTGGACTCACTGCACTGCATCCCCAGTGCTGCCAGTGCTCTCTCTGGACTCACTGCACTGCATCCACAGTGGTGCCAGTGCACTCTCTGGACTCACTGCAGTGCATCACCAGTGGTGCCAGTGCACTCTCTGGACTCACTGAAGTGCATTCTCAGTGGTGCCAGTGCACTCTCTGGACTCACTGCGCTGCATCCCCAGTGGTGCCAGTACACTCACTGGACTCACTGCACTGCATCGCCAGTGGTGCCAGTGCAGTCTCTACACTCACTGAAGTGCATCTCCAGTGGTGCCAGTGCACTCTCTGGACTCACTGCACTGCATCCCCAGTGGTGCCAGTGCACTCTGTGGACTCACTGCACTGCATCCCCAGTGGTGCCAGTGTACTCTCTGGACTCACTGCACTGCATCCCCAGTGGTTCCAGTGCATTCACTGGACTCACTGCACTGCATACCCAGTGGAGCCCGTGCACTCTCTGGACTCACTGAAGTGCATCCCCAGTGGTGCCAGTGCACTCGCTGGACTCACTGAAGTGCATTCTCAGTGGTGCCAGTGCACTCTCTGGACTCACTGCAGTGCATCCCCAGTGGTGCCAGTGCACTCTCTGGACTCACTGAAGTGCATTCTCAGTGGTGCCAGTGCACTCTCTGGACTCACTGCACTGCATCCCCAGTGGTGCCAGTACACTCACAGGACTGACTGCACTGCATCCCCAGTGGAGCCAGTGCGCTCTCTGGACTCACTGCACTGCATCCCCATTGGTGCCAGTGCATTCTCTGGACTCACCGCACTGCACCCTGAGTGGTGCCAGTGCACTCTCTGGACTCACTGCAGTGCATCCCCAGTGGTGCCAGTGCACTCTCTGGACTAACTGTACTGCATCCCCAGTGTTGCCAGTGCACTCTCTGGAGTAACTGCAGTGCATCCCCAGTGGTGCCAAAGCACTCTCTGGACTCCCGGCACCGCATCCCCAGTGGTGCCAGTGCACTCTCTGGGCTCACTGCACTGCATTCCCCAGTGGTGCCAGTGCACTCTCTGGACTCACTGAAGTGCATTCTCAGTGGTTCCAGTGCACTCTGTGGACTCACTGCAGTGCATCCCCAGTGGTGCCAGTGCGCTCTCTGGACTCACTGAAGTGCATCCCCAGTGGTGCCAGTGCACTCTCTGGACTCACTGCACTGCATCCCCAGTGCTGCCAGTGCACTCTCTGGACTCACTGCACTGCATCCCCAGTGGTGCCAGTGCACTCTCTGGACTCACTGCAGTGCATCCCCAGTGGTGCCAGTGCACTCTCTGGACTCACTGCACTGCATCCCCAGTGGTGCCAGTGCACTCTCTGGACTCACTGCACTGCATCCCCAGTGGTGCCAGTGCACTCTCTGGACTCACTGCACTGCATCCCAAGTGGTGCCAGTGCACTCTCTGGACTCACTGCACTGCATCCCCAGTGGTGCCAGTGCACTCTCTCGAGTCACTGCACTACATCCCCAGTGGTGCCAGTGCGCTCACTGGACTCACTGTACTGCATCATCAGTGGTGCCAGTGCACTCTCTGGACTCACTGCAGTGCATCCCCAGTGGTGCCAGTGCACTCTCTGGACTCACTGCACTGCATCCCCAGTGGTG
This sequence comes from Anser anser, assembly GCF_964211835.1. Lineage (NCBI taxonomy): Eukaryota > Metazoa > Chordata > Aves > Anseriformes > Anatidae > Anser > Anser anser. The sequence continues at coordinate 320,415 of NC_139752.1, forward strand.
CCAATGCACTCTCTGGACTCACTGCACTGCATCCCCAGTGGTGCCAGTGCACTCACTGGACTCACTGCACTGCATCCCAAGTGGTACCAGTGCACTCTCTGGACTCACTGCACTGCATCCCCAGTGGTGTCACTGCACTCTCTGGACTCACTGCACTGCATCCCCAGTTGGGCCAGTGCACTCTCTGCACTCACTGCACTGCATACCCAGTGGTGCCAGTGCACTCACTGGACTCACTGCAGTGCATTCCCTCTGGTGCCAGTGCACTCTCTGGACTCACTGCAGTGCATCCCCAGTGGTGCCAGTGCACTCTCTGGACTCACTGCACTGCATCCCCAGTGGTGCCAGTGCACTCTCTGGACTCACTGCAGTGCATCACCTGTGGTGCCAGTGCACTCTCTGGACTCACTGCTGTGCATCCCCAGTGGTGCCAGTGCACTCTCTGGACTCACTTCAGTGCATCCCCAGTGGTGCCAGAGCACTCTCTGGACTCACTGCACTGCATACCCAGTGGTGCCAGTGCACTCTCTGGACTCACTGCACTGCAGCCCCAGTGGTGCCAGTGCACTCTCTGGACTCACTGCACTGCATCCCCAGTATTGCCAGTGCACTCTCTGGACTCACTGCACTGCATCCCCAGTGCTGCCAGTGCACTCTCTGGACTCACTGCACTGCATCCCCAGTGTTGCCACTGCACTGTCTGGACTCACTGCACTGCATCCCCAGTGGTGCCAGTGCACTCTCTGCACTCACTGCACTGCATCCCCAGTGGTGCCAGTGCACTCACTGGACTCACTGCAGTGCATTCCCTCTGGTGCCAGTGCACTCTCTGGACTCACTGCACTGCATCCCCATTGGTGCCAGTGCACTCTCTGGACTCACTGCAGTGCATCCCCAGTGGTGCCAGTGCACTCTCTGGACTCACTGCAGTGCATCACCAGTGGTGCCAGTGCACTCTCTGGACTCACTGAAGTGCATCCCCAGTGGTGCCAGTGCACTCTCTGGACTCACTGTACTGCATCCCCAGTGGAGCGCGTGCACTCTCTGGACTCACTGAAGTGCATCCCCAGTGGTGCCAGTGCACTCTCTGGACTCACTGCAGTGTTTCCCCAGTGGTGCCAGTACACTCACTGGACTGACTGCACTGCATCCCCAGTGGTGCCAGTGCACTCTCTGGACTCACCGCACCGCATCCCCAGTGGTGCCAGTGCACTCTCTGGAGTAACTGCAGTGCATCACCAGTGGTGCCAGTGCACTCTCTGGACTCACTGCACTGCATCCCCAGTGGTGCCAGTGCACTCTCTGGACTCACTGCACTGCATCCCCAGTGGTGCCAGAGCACTCTCTGGACTCACTGCACTGCATCCCCAGTGCTGCCTGTGCACTCTCTGGACTCACTGCACTGCATCCCCAGTGGTGCCAGTGCACTCTCTGGACTCACTGCACTGCATCCCCAGTGGTGCCAGTGCACTCTCTGGACTCCCGGCACCGCATCCCCAGTGGTGCCAGTGCACTCTCTGGGCTCACTGCAGTGCATCCCCAGTGGTGCCAGTGCACTCTCTTGACTCACTGCACTGCATCCCCAGTGGTGCCAGTGCACTCACTGGATTCACTGCACTGCATCCCCAGTGGTGCTAGTACACTCTCTGGACTCACTGCAGTGCATCCCCAGTGGTACCAGTGCACTCTCTGGACTCACTGCAGTGCATCCCCAGTGGTGCCAGTGCACTCTCTGGACTCACTGCACTGCATCCCCAGTGGTGCCAGTGCACTCTCTGGACTCACTGCTGTGCATCCCCAGTGGTGCCAGTGCACTCTCTGCACTCACTGCACTGCATCCCCAGTGGTACCAGTGCACTCTGTGGACTCACTGCAGTGCATCCCCAGTGGTGCCAGTGCACTCTCTGGACTCACTGCACTGCATCCCCAGTGGTGCCAATGCACTCTCTGGACTCACTGCACTGCATCCCCAGTGGTGCCAGTGCACTCTCTGGACTCACTGTATGCATCATCAGTGGTGCCAGTGCACTCTCTGGAGTCATTGAACTGCATCCCCAGTGGTGCTAGTGCACTCTGTGGACTCACTGCAGTGCATCCCCAGTGGTGCCAGTGCACTCTCTGGACTCACTGAAGGGCATTCTCAGTGGTGCCAGTGCACTCTCTGGACTCACCGCACCGCATCCCCAGTGGTGCCAGTGCACTCTCTGGAGTAACTGCAGTGCATCACCAGTGGTGCCAGTGCACTCTCTGGACTCACTGCACTGCATCCCCAGTGGTGCCAGTGCACTCTCTGGACTCACTGCACTGCATCCCCAGTGGTGCCAGAGCACTCTCTGGACTCACTGCACTGCATCCCCAGTGCTGCCTGTGCACTCTCTGGACTCACTGCACTGCATCCCCAGTGGTGCCAGTGCACTCTCTGGACTCACTGCACTGCATCCCCAGTGGTGCCAGTGCACTCTCTGGACTCCCGGCACCGCATCCCCAGTGGTGCCAGTGCACTCTCTGGGCTCACTGCAGTGCATCCCCAGTGGTGCCAGTGCACTCTCTTGACTCACTGCACTGCATCCCCAGTGGTGCCAGTGCACTCACTGGATTCACTGCACTGCATCCCCAGTGGTGCTAGTACACTCTCTGGACTCACTGCAGTGCATCCCCAGTGGTACCAGTGCACTCTCTGGACTCACTGCAGTGCATCCCCAGTGGTGCCAGTGCACTCTCTGGACTCACTGCACTGCATCCCCAGTGCTTCCAGTGCACTCTCTGGACTCACTGCAGTGCATCCCCAGTGGTGCCAGTGCACTCTCTGGACTCACTGCACTGCATCCCCAGTGGTGCCAGTGCACTCTCTGGACTCACTGCTGTGCATCCCCAGTGGTGCCAGTGCACTCTCTGCACTCACTGCACTGCATCCCCAGTGGTACCAGTGCACTCTGTGGACTCACTGCAGTGCATCCCCAGTGGTGCCAGTGCACTCTCTGGACTCACTGCACTGCATCCCCAGTGGTGCCAATGCACTCTCTGGACTCACTGCACTGCATCCCCAGTGGTGCCAGTGCACTCTCTGGACTCACTGTATGCATCATCAGTGGTGCCAGTGCACTCTCTGGAGTCATTGAACTGCATCCCCAGTGGTGCTAGTGCACTCTGTGGACTCACTGCAGTGCATCCCCAGTGGTGCCAGTGCACTCTCTGGACTCACTGAAGGGCATTCTCAGTGGTGCCAGTGCACTCTCTGGACTCACTGCAGTGCATCCCCAGTGGTGCCAGTACACTCACTGGACAGACTGCACTGCATCCCCAGTGGTGCCAGTGCACTCTCTGGACTCACCGTACCGCATCCCCAGTGGTGCCAGTGCACTCTCTGGAGTAACTGCAGTGCATCCCCAGTGGTGCCAGTGCACTCTCTGGACTCACTGCACTGCATCCCCAGTGGTGCCAGAGCACTCTCTGGACTCACTGCAGTGCATCCCCAGTGGTGCCAGTGCACTCTCTGGACTCACTGCACTGCATCCCCAGTGGTGCCAGTGCACTCTCTGGACTCACTGCAGTGCATCCCCAGTGGTGCCAGTGCACTCTCTGGACTCACTGCACTGCATCCCCAGTGGTGCCAGTGCACTCTCTGGACTCACTGCAGTGCATCCCCAGTGGTGCCAGTCCACTCTCTGGACTCCCGGCACCGCATCCCCAGTGGTGCCAGTGCACTCTCTGGGCTCACTGCAGTGCATTCCCAGTGGTGCCAGTGCACTCTCTTGACTCACTGCACTGCATCCCCAGTGGTGCCAGTGCACTCACTGGATTCACTGCACTGCATCCCCAGTGGTGCTAGTGCACTCTCTGGACTCACTGCAGTGCATCCCCAGTGGTACCAGTGCACTCTCTGGACTCACTGAAGTGCATTCTCAGTGGTGCCAGTGCACTCTGTGGACTCACTGCAGTGCATCCCCAGTGGTGCCAGTGCGCTCTCTGGACTCACTGCAGTGCATCCCCAGTGGTGCCAGTGCACTCTCTGGACTCACTGCACTGCATCCCCAGTGCTGCCAGTGCACTCTCTGGACTCACTGCACTGCATCCCCAGTGGTGCCAGTGCACTCTCTGGACTCACTGCACTGCATCCCCAGTGGTGCCAGTGCACTCTCTGGACTCACTGCAGTGCATCCCCAGTGGTGCCAGTGCACTCTCTGGACTCACTGCACTGCATCCCCAGTGGTACCAGTGCACTCTGTGGACTCACTGCAGTGCATCCCCAGTGGTGCCAGTGCACTCTCTGGACTCACTGCACTGCATCCCCAGTGGTGCCAATGCACTCTCTGGACTCACTGCAGTGCATCCCCAGTGGTGCCAGTGCACTCTCTGGACTCACTGCACTGCATCCCAAGTGGTGCCAGTGCACTCTCTGGAGTCACTGCACTGCATCCCCAGTGGTGCCAGTGCACTCTCTCGAGTCACTGCACTACATCCCCAATGGTGCCAGTGCACTCACTGGACTCACTGTACTGCATCATCAGTGGTGCCAGTGCACTCTCTGGACTCACTGCAGTGCATCCCCAGTGGTGCCAGTGCACTCTCTGAACTCACTGCACTGCATCCCCAGTGGTGCCAGTGCACTCACTGGACTCACTATACTGCATCACCAGTGGTGCCAGTGCACTCTCTGGACTCACTGCACTTCATCCCCAGTGTTGCCAGTGCATTCACTGGACTCACTGTACTGCATCTCCAGTGGTGCCAGTGCACTCTCTGGGCTCACTGCAGTGCATCCCCAGTGGTGCCAGTGCACTCTCTGGACTCACTGCAGTGCATCCCCAGTGGTGCCAGTGCACTCACTGGATTCACTGCACTACATTCCCAGTGGTGCTAGTGCACTCTCTGGACTCACTGCAGTGCATCCCCAGTGGTGCCAGTGCACTCTTTGGACTCACTGAAGTGCATTCTCAGTGGTGCCAGTGCACTCTCTGGACTCACTGCACTGCATCCCCAGTGGTGCCAGTGCGCTCTCTGGACTCACTGAAGTGCATTCTCAGTGGTGCCAGTGCACTCTCTGGACTCACTGCAGTGCATCCCCAGTGGTGCCAGTACACTCTCTGGACTCACTGCACTGCATCCCCAGTGGTGCTAGTGCACTCTGTGGACTCACTGCAGTGCATCCCCAGTGGTGCCAGTGCACTCTCTGGACTCACTGAAGGGCATTCTCAGTGGTGCCAGTGCACTCTCTGGACTCACTGCAGTGCATCACCAGTGGTGCCAGTGCACTCTCTGGACTCACCGCACCGCATCCCCAGTGGTGCCAGTGCACTCTCTGGAGTAACTGCAGTGCATCCCCAGTGGTGCCAGTGCACTCTCTGGACTCACTGCACTGCATCCCCAGTGGTGCCAGAGCACTCTCTGGACTCACTGCACTGCATCCCCAGTGCTGCCTGTGCACTCTCTGGACTCACTGTACTGCATCCCCAGTGGTGCCACTGCACTCTCTGGACTCACTGCACTGCATCCCCAGTGGTGCCAGTGCACTCCCTGCACTCACTGCACTGCATCCCCAGTGGTGCCAGTGCACTCACTGGACTCACTGCAGTGCATTCCCTCTGGTGCCAGTGCACTCTCTGGACTCACTGCACTGCATCCCCAGTGGTGCCAGTGCACTCTCTGGACTCACTGCAGTGCATCCCCAGTGGTGCCAGTGCACTCTCTGGACTCACTGCACTGCATCCCCAGTGGTGCCAGTGCAATCTCTGGACTCACTGCAGTGCATCCCCAGTGGTGCCAGTGCACTCTCTGGACTCACTGCACTGCATCCCCAGTGGTGCCAATGCACTCTCTGGACTCACTGCAGTGCATCCCCAGTGTTGCCAGTGCACTCTCTGGACTCACTGCACTGCATCCACAGTGGTGCCAGTGCACTCTCTGGACTCACTGCACTGCAGCCCCAGTGGTGCCAGTACACTCTCTGGACACACTGAAGTGCATTCTCAGTGGTGCCAGTGCACTCTCTGGACTCACTGCACTGCATCCCCAGTGGTGCCAGTGCACTCTCTGGACTCACTGCACTGCATCCCCAGTGGTGCCAGTGCACTCTCTGGACTCACTGCACTGCATCTCCAATGGTGCCAGTGCACTCTCTGGACTCACTGCACTCCATCCCCAGTGGTGCCAATGCACTCTCTGGACTCACTGCTGTGCATCCCCAGTGGTGCCAGTGCACTCTCTGGACTCACTGTACTGCATCCCCAGTGGTGCCAGTGCACTCTCTGGACTCACTGCACTGCATCCCCAGTGGTGCCAGTGCACTCTGTGGACTCACTGCTGTGCATCCCGAGTGGTGCCAGTGCACTCTCTGGACTCACTGCACTGCATCCCCAGTGGTGTCAGTGCACTCTCTGGACTCACTGCACTGCATCCCCAGTGGTGCAAGTGCACTCTCTGGACTCACTGCAGTGCATTCTCAGTGGTGCCAGTGCACTCTCAGGACTCACTGCAGTGCATCCCCAGTGGTGCCAGTGCACTCACTGGACTCACTGCACTGCATCCCCAGAGGTGCCAGTGCACTCTCTGGACTCACTGCACTGCATCCCCAGTGGTGCCAGTGCACTCTCTGGACTCACTGCACTGCATCCCCAGTGCTTCCTTGTGCACTCTCTGGACTCACTGCACTGCATCCCCAGTGGTGTCACTGCACTCTCTGGACTCACTGCACTGCATCCCCAGTTGTGCCAGTGCACTCTCTGCACTCACTGCACTGCATACCCAGTGGTGCCAGTGCACTCACTGGACTCACTGCAGTGCATTCCCTCTGGTGCCAGTGCACTCTCTGGACTCACTGCAGTGCATCCCCAGTGGTGCCAGTGCACTCTCTGGACTCACTGCACTGCATCCCCAGTGGTGCCAGTGCACTCTCTGGACTCACTGCAGTGCATCACCTGTGGTGCCAGTGCACTCTCTGGACTCACTGCTGTGCATCCCCAGTGGTGCCAGTGCAATCTCTGGACTCACTGCACTGCATCCCCAGCGGTGCCAGTGCACTCTCTGGACTCACTTCAGTGCATCAACAGTGGTGCCAGAGCACTCTCTGGACTCACTGCACTGCATACCCAGTGGTGCCAGTGCACTCTCTGGACTCACTGCACTGCAGCCCCAGTGGTGCCAGTGCACTCTCTGGACTCACTGCACTGCATCCCCAGTATTGCCAGTGCACTCTCTGGACTCACTGCACTGCATCCCCAGTGCTGCCAGTGCACTCTCTGGACTCACTGCACTGCATCCCCAGTGGTGCCACTGCACTCTCTGGACTCACTGCACTGCATGTCCAGTGGTGCCAGTGCACTCTCTGCACTCACTGCACTGCATCCCCAGTGGTGCCAGTGCACTCACTGGACTCACTGCAGTGCATTCCCTCTGGTGCCAGTGCACTCTCTGGACTCACTGCACTGCATCCCCATTGGTGCCAGTGCACTCTCTGGACTCACTGCAGTGCATCCCCAGTGGTGCCAGTGCACTCTCTGGACTCACTGCAGTGCATCACCAGTGGTGCCAGTGCACTCTCTGGACTCACTGAAGTGCATCCCCAGTGGTGCCAGTGCACTCTCTGGAGTAACTGCAGTGCATCCCCAGTGGTGCCAGTGCACTCTCTGGACTCACTGCACTGCATCCCCAGTGGTGCCAGAGCACTCTCTGGACTCACTGCACTGCATCCTCTGTGCTGCCAGTGCACTCTCTGGACCCACTGCACTGCATCCCCAGTGGTGCCAGTGCACTCTCTGGACTCACTGTACTGCATCCCCAGTGGAGCGCGTGCACTCTCTGGACTCACTGAAGTGCATCCCCAGTGGTGCCAGTGCACTCTCTGGACTCACTGAAGGGCATTCTCAGTGGTGCCAGTGCACTCTCTGGACTCACTGCAGTGTTTCCCCAGTGGTGCCAGTACACTCACTGGACTGACTGCACTGCATCCCCAGTGGTGCCAGTGCACTCTCTGGACTCACCGCACCGCATCCCCAGTGGTGCCAGTGCACTCTCTGGAGTAACTGCAGTGCATCACCAGTGGTGCCAGTGCACTCTCTGGACTCACTGCACTGCATCCCCAGTGGTGCCAGTGCACTCTCTGGACTCACTGCACTGCATCCCCAGTGGTGCCAGAGCACTCTCTGGACTCACTGCACTGCATCCCCAGTGCTGCCTGTGCACTCTCTGGACTCACTGCACTGCATCCCCAGTGGTGCCAGTGCACTCTCTGGACTCACTGCACTGCATCCCCAGTGGTGCCAGTGCACTCTCTGGACTCCCGGCACCGCATCCCCAGTGGTGCCAGTGCACTCTCTGGGCTCACTGCAGTGCATCCCCAGTGGTGCCAGTGCACTCTCTTGACTCACTGCACTGCATCCCCAGTGGTGCCAGTGCACTCACTGGATTCACTGCACTTCATCCCCAGTGGTGCTAGTACACTCTCTGGACTCACTGCAGTGCATCCCCAGTGGTACCAGTGCACTCTCTGGACTCACTGAAGTGCATTCTCAGTGGTGCCAGTGCACTCTGTGGACTCACTGCAGTGCATCCCCAGTGGTGCCAGTGCGCTCTCTGGACTCACTGCAGTGCATCCCCAGTGGTGCCAGTGCACTCTCTGGACTCACTGCACTGCATCCCCAGTGCTGCCAGTGCACTCTCTGGACTCACTGCAGTGCATCCCCAGTGGTGCCAGTGCACTCTCTGGACTCACTGCACTGCATCCCCAGTGGTGCCAGTGCACTCTCTGGACTCACTGCAGTGCATCCCCAGTGGTGCCAGTGCACTCTCTGCACTCACTGCACTGCATCCCCAGTGGTACCAGTGCACTCTGTGGACTCACTGCAGTGCATCCCCAGTGGTGCCAGTGCACTCTCTGGACTCACTGCACTGCATCCCCAGTGGTGCCAATGCACTCTCTGGACTCACTGCACTGCATCCCCAGTGGTGCCAGTGCACTCTCTGGACTCACTGTATGCATCATCAGTGGTGCCAGTGCACTCTCTGGAGTCATTGCACTGCATCCCCAGTGGTGCTAGTGCACTCTGTGGACTCACTGCAGTGCATCCCCAGTGGTGCCAGTGCACTCTCTGGACTCACTGAAGGGCATTCTCAGTGGTGCCAGTGCACTCTCTGGACTCACTGCAGTGCATCCCCAGTGGTGCCAGTACACTCACTGGACAGACTGCACTGCATCCCCAGTGGTGCCAGTGCACTCTCTGGACTCACCGTACCGCATCCCCAGTGGTGCCAGTGCACTCTCTGGAGTAACTGCAGTGCATCACCAGTGGTGCCAGTGCACTCTCTGGACTCACTGCACTGCATCCCCAGTGGTGCCAGTGCACTCTCTGGACTCACTGCACTGCATCTCCTGTGGTGCCAGAGCACTCTCTGGACTCACTGCACTGCATCCCCAGTGGTGCCAGTGCACTCTCTGGACTCACTGCACTGCATCCCCAGTGGTGCCAGTGCACTCTCTGGACTCACTGCAGTGCATCCCCAGTGGTGCCAGTCCACTCTCTGGACTCCCGGCACTGCATCCCCAGTGGTGCCAGTGCACTCTCTGGGCTCACTGCAGTGCATTCCCAGTGGTGCCAGTGCACTCTCTTGACTCACTGCACTGCATCCCCAGTGGTGCCAGTGCACTCACTGGATTCACTGCACTGCATCCCCAGTGGTGCTAGTGCACTCTCTGGACTCACTGCAGTGCATCCCCAGTGGTACCAGTGCACTCTCTGGACTCACTGAAGTGCATTCTCAGTGGTGCCAGTGCACTCTGTGGACTCACTGCAGTGCATCCCCAGTGGTGCCAGTGCGCTCTCTGGACTCACTGCAGTGCATCCCCAGTGGTGCCAGTGCACTCTCTGGACTCACTGCACTGCATCCCCAGTGCTGCCAGTGCACTCTCTGGACTCACTGCACTGCATCCCCAGTGGTGCCAGTGCACTCTCTGGACTCACTGCACTGCATCCCCAGTGGTGCCAGTGCACTCTCTGGACTCACTGCAGTGCATCCCCAGTGGTGCCAGTGCACTCTCTGGACTCACTGCACTGCATCCCCAGTGGTACCAGTGCACTCTGTGGACTCACTGCAGTGCATCCCCAGTGGTGCCAGTGCACTCTCTGGACTCACTGCACTGCATCCCCAGTGGTGCCAATGCACTCTCTGGACTCACTGCAGTGCATCCCCAGTGGTGCCAGTGCACTCTCTGGACTCACTGCACTGCATCCCAAGTGGTGCCAGTGCACTCTCTGGAGTCACTGCACTGCATCCCCAGTGGTGCCAGTGCACTCTCTCGAGTCACTGCACTACATCCCCAATGGTGCCAGTGCACTCACTGGACTCACTGTACTGCATCATCAGTGGTGCCAGTGCACTCTCTGGACTCACTGCAGTGCATCCCCAGTGGTGCCAGTGCACTCTCTGAACTCACTGCACTGCATCCCCAGTGGTGCCAGTGCACTCACTGGACTCACTATACTGCATCCCCAGTGGTGCCAGTGCACTCTCTGGACTCACTGCACTTCATCCCCAGTGTTGCCAGTGCATTCACTGGACTCACTGTACTGCATCTCCAGTGGTGCCAGTGCACTCTCTGGGCTCACTGCAGTGCATCCCCAGTGGTGCCAGTGCACTCTCTGGACTCACTGCAGTGCATCCCCAGTGGTGCCAGTGCACTCACTGGATTCACTGCACTACATTCCCAGTGGTGCCAGTGCACTCTTTGGACTCACTGAAGTGCATTCTCAGTGGTGCCAGTGCACTCTCTGGACTCACTGCACTGCATCCCCAGTGGTGCCAGTGCGCTCTCTGGACTCACTGAAGTGCATTCTCAGTGGTGCCAGTGCACTCTCTGGACTCACTGCAGTGCATCCCCAGTGGTGCCAGTACACTCTCTGGACTCACTGCACTGCATCCCCAGTGGTGCTAGTGCACTCTGTGGACTCACTGCAGTGCATCCCCACTGCTGCCAGTGCACTCTCTGGACTCACTGAAGGGCATTCTCAGTGGTGCCAGTGCACTCTCTGGACTCACTGCAGTGCATCACCAGTGGTGCCAGTGCACTCTCTGGACTCACCGCACCGCATCCCCAGTGGTGCCAGTGCACTCTCTGGAGTAACTGCAGTGCATCACCAGTGGTGCCAGTGCACTCTCTGGACTCACGGCACTGCATCCCCAGTGGTGCCAGTGCACTCTCTGGACTCACTGCACTGCATCCCCAGTGGTGCCAGAGCACTCTCTGGACTCACTGCACTGCATCCCCAGTGCTGCCTGTGCACTCTCTGGACTCACTGTACTGCATCCCCAGTGGTGCCACTGCACTCTCTGGACTCACTGCACTGCATCCCCAGTGGTGCCAGTGCACTCCCTGCACTCACTGCACTGCATCCCCAGTGGTGCCAGTGCACTCACTGGACTCACTGCAGTGCATTCCCTCTGGTGCCAGTGCACTCTCTGGACTCACTGCACTGCATCCCCAGTGGTGCCAGTGCACTCTCTGGACTCACTGCAGTGCATCCCCAGTGGTGCCAGTGCACTCTCTGGACTCACTGCAGTGCATCCCCAGTGGTGCCAGTGCACTCTCTGGACTCACTGCAGTGCATCCCCAGTGGTGCCAGTGCACTCTCTGGACTCACTGCACTGCATCCCCAGTGGTGCCAGTGCACTCTCTGGACTCACTGCAGTGCATCCCCAGTGTTGCCAGTGCACTCTCTGGACTCACTGCACTGCATCCACAGTGGTGCCAGTGCACTCTCTGGACTCACTGCAGTGCATCACCAGTGGTGCCAGTACACTCTCTGGACACACTGAAGTGCATTCTCAGTGGTGCCAGTGCACTCTCTGGACTCACTGCACTGCATCCCCAGTGGTGCCAGTGCACTCTCTGGACTCACTGCACTGCATCCCCAGTGGTGCCAGTGCACTCTCTGGACTCACTGCACTGCATCTCCAATGGTGCCAGTGCACTCTCTGGACTCACTGCACTGCATCCCCAGTGGTGCCAATGCACTCTCTGGACTCACTGCTGTGCATCCCCAGTGGTGCCAGTGCACTCTCTGGACTCACTGTACTGCATCCCCCGTGGTGCCAGTGCACTCTCTGGACTCACTGCACTGCATCCCCAGTGGTGCCAGTGCACTCTGTGGACTCACTGCTGTGCATCCCCAGTGGTGCCAGTGCACTCTCTGGACTCACTGCACTGCATCCCCAGTGGTGTCAGTGCACTCTCTGGACTCACTGCACTGCATCCCCAGTGGTGCAAGTGCACTCTCTGGACTCACTGCAGTGCATCCCAAGTGGTGCCAATGCACTCTCTGGACTCACTGCAGTGCATCCCCAGTGGTGCCAGTACACTCACTGGACTCACTGCACTGCATCCCCAGTGGTGCCAGTGCAGTCTCTGCACTCACTGAAGTGCATCTCCAGTGGTGCCAGTGATCTCTCTGGACTCACTGCAGTGCATCCCCAGTGGTGCCAGTGCACTCTCTGGACTCACTGCACTGCATCGCCAGTGGTGCCAGTGCACTCTCTGGACTCACTGCACTACATCTCCAATGGTGCCAGTGCACTCTCTGGACTCACTGCACTGCATCCCCAGTGGTGCCAATGCACTCTCTGGACTCACTGCTGTGCATCCCCAGTGGTGCCAGTGCACTCTCTGGACTCACTGTACTGCATCCCCAGTGGTGCCAGTGCACTCTCTGGACTCACTGCACTGCATCCCCATTGGTGCCAGTGCACTCTCTGGACTCACTGCACTGCATCCCCAGTGGTGCCAGTGCACTCTCTGGACTTGCTGCACTGCATCCCCAGTGGTGCCAGTGCACTCTCTGGACTCACTGCACTGCATCCCCAGTGTTGCCAGTGCACTCTCTGGACTCACTGCACTGCATCCCCAGTGGAGCCCGTGCACTCTCTGGACTCACAGCACTGCATCCCCAGTGTTGCCAGTGCACTCTCTGGACTCACTGCAGTGCATCCCCAGTGGTGCCAGTGCACTCTTTGGACTCACTGAAGTGCATTCTCAGTGGTGCAAGTGCACTCTCTGGACTCACTGCACTGCATCCCCAGTGGTGCCAGTGCGCTCTCTGGACTCACTGAAGTGCATCCCCAGTGGTGCCAGTACACTCTCTGGACTCACTGAAGGGCATTCTCAGTCGTGCCAGTGCACTCTCTGGACTCACTGCACTGCATCCCCAGTGGTGCCAGTGCGCTCTCTGGACTCACTGAAGTGCATCCCCAGTGGTGCCAGTACACTCTCTGGACTCACTGAAGGGCATTCTCAGTCGTGCCAGTGCACTCTCTGGACTCACTGCAGTGCATCCCCAGTGGTGCCAGTGCACTCTCTGGAGTAACTGCAGTGCATCACCAGTGGTGCCACTGCACTCTCTGGACTCACTGCACAGCATCCCCAGTGGTGCCAGAGCACTCTCTGGACTCACTGCACTGCATCCCCAGTGGTGCCAGTGCACTCTCTGGACTCACTGCACTGCATCCCCAGTGGTGCCAGAGCACTCTCTGGACTCACTGCACTGCATCCCCAGTGGAGCCAATGCGATCTCTGGACTCACTGCACTGCATCCCCAGTGGTGCCAGTGCACTCTGTGGACTCACTGCAGTGCATCCCCAGTGGAGCCCGTGCACTCTGTGGACTCACTGCAGTGCATCCCCAGTGGTGCCAGTGCACTCTCTGGACTCACTGAAGGGCATCCCCAGTGGTGCCAGTACACTCACTGGACTGACTGCACTGCATCCCCAGTGGTGCTAGTGCACTCTCTGGACTCACTGCACTGCATCTCCAGTGGTGCCAGAGCACTCTCTGGACTCACTGAAGTGCATCCCCAGTGGTGCCAGTGCACTCTCTGGACTCACTGAAGTGCATCCCCAGTGGTGCCAGTGCACTCTCTGGAGTCACTGCACTGCATCCCCAGTGGTGCCAGTGCACTCTGTGGACTCACTGCAGTGCATCCCCAGTGGTGCAAGTGCACTCTCTGGACTCACTGCAGTGCATCCCAAGTGGTGCCAATGCACTCTCTGGACTCACTGCAGTGCATCCCCAGTGGTGCCAGTACACTCACTGGACTCACTGCACTGCATCCCCAGTGGTGCCAGTGAACTCTCTGGACTTGCTACACTGCATCCCCAGTGGTGCCAGTGCACTCTCTGGACTCACTGCAGTGCATCCCCAGTGGTGCCTGTGCACTCTCTGGAGTAACTGCAGTGCATCCCCAGCGGTGCCAAAGCACTCTCTGGACTCCCGGCACCGCATCCCCAGTGGTGCCAGTGCACTCTCTGGGCTCACTGCAGTGCATCCCCAGTGGTGCCAGTGCACTCTCTGGAGTCACTGCACTGCATCCCCAGTGGTGCCAATGCACTCTCTGGACCTCCGGCACCGCATCCCCAGTGGAGCCAGTGCACTCTCTGGACTCGCGGCACTGCATCCCCAGTGGTTCCAGTGCACTCTCTCGAGTCACTGCACTACATCCCCAGTTGTGCCAGTGCACTCACTGGACTCACTGTACTGCATCATCAGTGGTGCCAGTGCTCTCTCTGGACTCACTGCACTGCATCCCCAGTGGTGCCAGTGCACTCTCTGGACTCACTGCACTGCATCCCCAGTGGTGCCAGTGCTATCCCTGGACTCACTGTAGTGCATCCCCAGTGGTGCCAGTGCACTCTCTGGACTCACTGCAGTGCATCCCCAGTGGTGCCAGTGCACTCTCTGGACTCACTGAAGTGCATTCTCTGTGGTGCCAGTGCACTCTCTGGACTCACTGCAGTGCATCCCCAGTGGTGCCAGTGCACTCACTGGACTCACTGCACTGCATCCCCAGTGGTGCCAGTGCACTCTCTGGACTCACTGCAGGGCATCCCCAGTGGTGCCAGTGCACTCTCTGGACTCACTGCACTGCATCCCCAGTGGTGCCAGTGCTATCCCTGGACTCACTGTAGTGCATCCCCAGTGGTGCCAGTGCACTCTCTGGACTCACTGCAGGGCATCCCCAGTGGTGCCAGTGCACTCTCTGGACTCACTGCGCTGCATCCCCAGTGGTGCCAGTGCACTCTCTGGACTCACTGCACTGCATCCCCAGTGCTGCCAGTGCACTCTCTGTACTCACTGCAGGGCATACCCTGGTGGAGCCAGTGTACTCTCAGGACTCACTGCAGTGCATCCCCAGTGGTGCCAGTGCACTCTCTGGACTCACTGCACTGCATCCCCAGTGGTGCCAGTGCACTCTCTGGCGTCACTGCACTGCATCCCCCGTGGTGCAAGTGCACTCTCTGGACTCACTGGCGTGCATCACCTGTGGTGCCAGTGCACTCTCTGGACTCACTGCACTGCATCCCCAGTGCTGCCAGTGCACTCTCTGGACTCACTGCACCGCATCCGCAGTGGTGCCAGTGCACTCTCTAGAGTCACTGCGCTGCATCCCCAGTTGTGCCAGTGCACTCTCTGGACTCACTGCAGTGCATCCCCAGTGGTGCCAGTGCACTCTCTGGAGTGACTGCAGTGCATCCCCAGTGGTGCCAGTGCACTCTCTGGACTCGCGTCACTGCATCCCCAGTGGTGCCAGTGCACTCTCTGGACTCACTGAAGTGCATCCCCAGTGCACTCTCTGGACTCACTGCAGTGCATCCCCAGTGGTGCTAGTGCACTCTGGACTCACTGCAGTGCATCCCCAGTAGTGCCAGTGCACTCTCTGGACTCACTGCACTGCATCCCCAGTGGTGCCAGTGCACTCTCTGGACTCACTGCAGTGCATTCCCGGTGGTGCCAGTGCACTCTCTGGACTCACTGCAGTGCATCCCCAGTGGTGCTAGTGCACTCTGGACTCACTGCAGTGCATCCCCAGTGGTGCCAGTGCACTCTCTGGACTCACAGCACTGCATCCCCAGTGGTGCCAGTGCACTCTCTGGACTCACTGCACTGCATCCCCAGTGCTGCCAGTGCACTCTCTGGACTCACTGCACTGCATCCCCAGTGGTGCCAGTGCACTCTCTGGACTCACTGCAGTGCATCCCCAGTGGTGCCAGTGCACTCTCTGGACTCACTGCACTGCATCCCCAGTGGTGCCAGTGCACTCTCTGGACTCACTGCAGTGCATCCCCAGTGGTGCCAGTGCACTCTCTGGACTCACAGCAGTGCATCCCCACTGCTGCCAGTGCACTCTCTGGACTCACAGCAGTGCATCCCCAGTGGTGCCAGTGCACTCTCTGGACTCACTGCACTGCATCCCCAGTGGTGCCAGTGCACTCTCTGGACTCACTGCACTGCATCCCCAGTGGTGCCAGTGCACTCTCTGGACTCACTGCACTGCATCCCAAGTGGTGCCAGTGCACTCTCTGGACTCACTGCACTGCATCCCGAGTGGTGCCAGTGCACTCTCTCGAGTCACTGCACTACATCCTCAGTGGTGCCAGTGCGCTCACTGGACTCACTGTACTGCATCATCAGTGGTGCCAGTGCACTCTCTGGAGTGACTGCAGTGCAT
Organism: Anser anser; assembly: GCF_964211835.1. NCBI lineage: Eukaryota > Metazoa > Chordata > Aves > Anseriformes > Anatidae > Anser > Anser anser. Next base: position 336,902 of record NC_139752.1, read on the forward strand.
CCCCAGTGGTGCCAGTGCAGTCTCTGGACTCACTGCACTGCATCCCCAGTGGTGCCAATGCACTCTCTGGACTCACTGCACTGCATCCCCAGTGGTGCCAGTGCACTCACTGGACTCACTGCACTGCATCCCAAGTGGTACCAGTGCACTCTCTGGACTCACTGCACTGCATCCCCAGTGGTGCCAATGCACTCTCTCGAGTCACTGCACTACATCCTCAGTGGTGCCAGTGCACTCACTGGACTCACTGTACTGCATTCCCAGTGGTGCTAGTGCACTCTCTGGACTCACTGCACTGCATCCCCAGTGGTGCCAGTGCACTCTTTGGACTCACTGAAGTGCATTCTCAGTGGTGCCAGTGCACTCTCTGGACTCACTGCACTGCATCCCCAGTGGTGCCAGTGCACTCTCTGGGCTCACTGCAGTGCATTCCCAGTGGTGCCAGTGCACTCTCAGGACTCACTGCAGTGCATCCCCAGTGGTGCCAGTGCACTCACTGGACTCACTGCACTGCATCCCCAGTGGTGCCAGTGCACTCTCTGGACTCACTGCACTGCATCCCCAGTGGTGCCAGTGCACTCTCTGGACTCACTGCACTGCATCCCCAGTGCTTCCTTGTGCACTCTCTGGACTCACTGCACTGCATCCCCAGTGGTGTCACTGCACTCTCTGGACTCACTGCACTGCATCCCCAGTTGTGCCAGTGCACTCTCTGCACTCACTGCACTGCATACCCAGTGGTGCCAGTGCACTCACTGGACTCACTGCAGTGCATTCCCTCTGGTGCCAGTGCACTCTCTGGACTCACTGCAGTGCATCCCCAGTGGTGCCAGTGCACTCTCTGGACTCACTGCACTGCATCCCCAGTGGTGCCAGTGCACTCTCTGGACTCACTGCAGTGCATCACCTGTGGTGCCAGTGCACTCTCTGGACTCACTGAGGTGCATCCCCAGTGGTGCCATTTCAATCTCTGGACTCACTGCACTGCATTCCCAGTCGTGCCAGTGCACACTCTGGACTCACTGCACTGCATCCCCAGTGGTGCCAGTGCACTCTCTGGACTCACTTCAGTGCATCCCCAGTGGTGCCAGAGCACTCTCTGGACTCACTGCACTGCATACCCAGTGGTGCCAGTGCACTCTCTGGACTCACTGCAGTGCATCCCCAGTGGTGCCAGTGCACTCTCTGGACTCACTGCACTGCATCCCCAGTATTGCCAGTGCACTCTCTGGACTCACTGCACTGCATCCCCTGTGCTGCCAGTGCACTCTCTGGACTCACTGCACTGCATCCCCAGTGGTGCCACTGCACTCTCTGGACTCACTGCACTGCATGTCCAGTGGTGCCAGTGCACTCTCTGCACTCACTGCACTGCATCCCCAGTGGTGCCAGTGCACTCACTGGACTCACTGCAGTGCATTCCCTCTGGTGCCAGTGCACTCTCTGGACTCACTGCACTGCATCCCCATTGGTGCCAGTGCACTCTCTGGACTCACTGCAGTGCATCCCCAGTGGTGCCAGTGCACTCTCTGGACTCACTGCAGTGCATCACCAGTGGTGCCAGTGCACTCTCTGGACTCACTGAAGTGCATCCCCAGTGGTGCCAGTGCACTCTCTGGAGTAACTGCAGTGCATCCCCAGTGGTGCCAGTGCACTCTCTGGACTCACTGCACTGCATCCCCAGTGGTGCCAGAGCACTCTCTGGACTCACTGCACTGCATCCTCTGTGCTGCCAGTGCACTCTCTGGACTCACTGCACTGCATCCCCAGTGGTGCCAGTGCACTCTCTGGACTCACTGTACTGCATCCCCAGTGGAGCGCGTGCACTCTCTGGACTCACTGAAGTGCATCCCCAGTGGTGCCAGTGCACTCTCTGGACTCACTGAAGGGCATTCTCAGTGGTGCCAGTGCACTCTCTGGACTCACTGCAGTGTTTCCCCAGTGGTGCCAGTACACTCACTGGACTGACTGCACTGCATCCCCAGTGGTGCCAGTGCACTCTCTGGACTCACCGCACCGCATCCCCAGTGGTGCCAGTGCACTCTCTGGAGTAACTGCAGTGCATCACCAGTGGTGCCAGTGCACTCTCTGGACTCACTGCAGTGCATCCCCAGTGGTGCCAGTGCACTCTCTGGACTCACTGCACTGCATCCCCAGTGGTGCCAGAGCACTCTCCGGACTCACTGCACTGCATCCCCAGTGCTGCCTGTGCACTCTCTGGACTCACTGCACTGCATCCCCAGTGGTGCCAGTGCACTCTCTGGACTCACTGCACTGCATCCCCAGTGGTGCCAGTGCACTCTCTGGACTCCCGGCACCGCATCCCCAGTGGTGCCAGTGCACTCTCTGGGCTCACTGCAGTGCATCCCCAGTGGTGCCAGTGCACTCTCTTGACTCACTGCACTGCATCCCCAGTGGTGCCAGTGCACTCACTGGATTCACTGCACTGCATCCCCAGTGGTGCTAGTACACTCTCTGGACTCACTGCAGTGCATCCCCAGTGGTACCAGTGCACTCTCTGGACTCACTGAAGTGCATTCTCAGTGGTGCCAGTGCACTCTGTGGACTCACTGCAGTGCATCCCCAGTGGTGCCAGTGCGCTCTCTGGAGTAACTGCAGTGCATCACCAGTGGTGCCAGTGCACTCTCTGGACTCACTGCACTGCATCCCCAGTGGTGCCAGTGCACTCTCTGGACTCACTGCACTGCATCCCCTGTGGTTCCAGAGCACTCTCTGGACTCACTGCAGTGCATCCCCAGTGGTGCCAGTGCACTCTCTGGACTCACTGCACTGCATCCCCAGTGGTGCCAGTGCACTCTCTGGACTCACTGCAGTGCATCCCCAGTGGTGCCAGTCCACTCTCTGGATTCCCGGCACCGCATCCCCAGTGGTGCCAGTGCACTCTCTGGGCTCACTGCAGTGCATCCCCAGTGGTGCCAGTGCACTCTCTTGACTCACTGCACTGCATCCCCAGTGGTGCCAGTGCACTCACTGGATTCACTGCACTGCATCCCCAGTGGTGCTAGTGCACTCTCTGGACTCACTGCAGTGCATCCCCAGTGGTACCAGTGCACTCTCTGGACTCACTGAAGTGCATTCTCAGTGGTGCCAGTGCACTCTGTGGACTCACTGCAGTGCATCCCCAGTGGTGCCAGTGCGCTCTCTGGACTCACTGCAGTGCATCCCCAGTGGTGCCAGTGCACTCTCTGGACTCACTGCACTGCATCCCCAGTGCTGCCAGTGCACTCTCTGGACTCACTGCACTGCATCCCCAGTGGTGCCAGTGCACTCTCTGGACTCACTAAACTGCATCCCCAGTGGTGCCACTGCACTCTCTGGACTCACTGCAGTGCATCCCCAGTGGTGCCAGTGCACTCTCTGGACTCACTGCACTGCATCCCCAGTGGTACCAGTGCACTCTGTGGACTCACTGCAGTGCATCCCCAGTGGTGCCAATGCACTCTCTGGACTCACTGCAGTGCATCCCCAGTGGTGCCAGTGCACTCTCTGGACTCACTGCACTGCATCCCAAGTGGTGCCAGTGCACTCTCTGGAGTCACTGCACTGCATCCCCAGTGGTGCCAGTGCACTCTCTCGAGTCACTGCACTACATCCCCAATGGTGCCAGTGCACTCACTGGACTCACTGTACTGCATCATCAGTGGTGCCAGTGCACTCTCTGGACTCACTGCAGTGCATCCCCAGTGGTGCCAGTGCACTCTCTGAACTCACTGCACTGCATCCCCAGTGGTGCCAGTGCACTCACTGGACTCACTATACTGCATCACCAGTGGTGCCAGTGCACTCTCTGGACTCACTGCACTTCATCCCCAGTGTTGCCAGTGCATTCACTGGACTCACTGTACTGCATCTCCAGTGGTGCCAGTGCACTCTCTGGGCTCACTGCAGTGCATCCCCACTGCTGCCAGTGCACTCTCTGGACTCACTGCAGTGCATCCCCAGTGGTGCCAGTGCACTCACTGGATTCACTGCACTACATTCCCAGTGGTGCTAGTGCACTCTCTGGACTCACTGCAGTGCATCCCCAGTGGTGCCAGTGCACTCTTTGGACTCACTGAAGTGCATTCTCAGTGGTGCCAGTGCACTCTCTGGACTCACTGCACTGCATCCCCAGTGGTGCCAGTGCGCTCTCTGGACTCACTGAAGTGCATTCTCAGTGGTGCCAGTGCACTCTCTGGACTCACTGCAGTGCATCCCCAGTGGTGCCAGTACACTCTCTGGACTCACTGCACTGCATCCCCAGTGGTGCTAGTGCACTCTGTGGACTCACTGCAGTGCATCCCCAGTGGTGCCAGTGCACTCTCTGGACTCACTGAAGGGCATTCTCAGTGGTGCCAGTGCACTCTCTGGACTCACTGCAGTGCATCACCAGTGGTGCCAGTGCACTCTCTGGACTCACCGCACCGCATCCCCAGTGGTGCCAGTGCACTCTCTGGAGTAACTGCAGTGCATCACCAGTGGTGCCAGTGCACTCTCTGGACTCACTGCACTGCATCCCCAGTGGTGCCAGTGCACTCTCTGGACTCACTGCACTGCATCCCCAGTGGTGCCAGAGCACTCTCTGGACTCACTGCACTGCATCCCCAGTGCTGCCTGTGCACTCTCTGGACTCACTGTACTGCATCCCCAGTGGTGCCACTGCACTCTCTGGACTCACTGCACTGCATCCCCAGTGGTGCCAGTGCACTCCCTGCACTCACTGCACTGCATCCCCAGTGGTGCCAGTGCACTCACTGGACTCACTGCAGTGCATTCCCTCTGGTGCCAGTGCACTCTCTGGACTCACTGCACTGCATCCCCAGTGGTGCCAGTGCACTCTCTGGACTCACTGCAGTGCATCCCCAGTAGTGCCAGTGCACTCTCTGGACTCACTGCAGTGCATCCCCAGTGGTGCCAGTGCACTCTCTGGACTCACTGCAGTGCATCCCCAGTGGTGCCAGTGCACTCTCTGGACTCACTGCACTGCATCCCCAGTGGTGCCAGTGCACTCTCTGGACTCACTGCAGTGCATCCCCAGTGGTGCCAGTGCACTCTCTGGACTCACTGCACTGCATCCACAGTGGTGCCAGTGCACTCTCTGGACTCACTGCAGTGCATCACCAGTGGTGCCAGTACACTCTCTGGACACACTGAAGTGCATTCTCAGTGGTGCCAGTGCACTCTCTGGACTCACTGCGCTGCATCCCCAGTGGTGCCAGTACACTCACTGGACTCACTGCACTGCATCCCCAGTGGTGCCAGTGCAGTCTCTGCACTCACTGAAGTGCATCTCCAGTGGTACCAGTGAACTCTCTGGACTCACTGCAGTGCATCCCCAGTGGTGCCAGTGCACTCTCTGGACTCACTGCACTGCATCCCCAGTGGTGCCAGTGCACTCTCTGGACTCACTGCACTGCATCCCCAGTGGTGCCAGTGCACTCTCTGGACTCACTGCATTGCATCTCCAATGGTGCCAGTGCACTCTCTGGACTCACTGCACTGCATCCCCAGTGGTGCCAATGCACTCTCTGGACTCACTGCTGTGCATCCCCAGTGGTGCCAGTGCACTCTCTGGACTCACTGTACTGCATCCCCAGTGGTGCCAGTGCACTCTCTGGACTCACTGCACTGCATCCCCAGTGGTGCCAGTGCACTCTGTGGACTCACTGCTGTGCATCCCCAGTGGTGCCAGTGCACTCTCTGGACTCACTGCACTGCATCCCCAGTGGTGTCAGTGCACTCTCTGGACTCACTGCACTGCATCCCCAGTGGTGCAAGTGCACTCTCTGGACTCACTGCAGTGCATCCCAAGTGCTGCCAATGCACTCTCTGAACTCACTGCAGTGCATCCCCAGTGGTGCCAGTACACTCACTGGACTCACTGCACTGCATCCCCAGTGGTGCCAGTGCAGTCTCTGCACTCACTGCACTGCATCTCCAGTGGTGCCAGTGATCTCTCTGGACTTACTGCAGTGCATCCCCAGTGGTGCCAGTGCACTCTCTGGACTCACTGCACTGCATCGCCAGTGGTGCCAGTGCACTCTCTGGACTCACTGCACTACATCTCCAATGGTGCCAGTGCACTCTCTGGACTCACTGCAGTGCATCCCCAGTGGTGCCAATGCACTCTCTGGACTCACTGCTGTGCATCCCCAGTGGTGCCAGTGCACTCTCTGGACTCACTGTACTGCATCCCCAGTGGTGCCAGTGCACTCTCTGGATTCACTGCACTGCATCCCCATTGGTGCCAGTGCACTCTCTGGACTCACTGCACTGCATCCCCAGTGGTGCCAGTGCACTCTCTGGACTTGCTGCACTGCATCCCCAGTGGTGCCAGTGCACTCTCTGGACTCACTGCACTGCATCCCCAGTGTTGCCAGTGCACTCTCTGGACTCACTGCACTGCATCCCCAGTGGAGCTCGTGCACTCTCTGGACTCACAGCACTGCATCCCCAGTGTTGCCAGTGCACTCTCTGGACTCACTGCAGTGCATCCCCAGTGGTGCCAGTGCACTCTTTGGACTCACTGAAGTGCATTCTCAGTGGTGCAAGTGCACTCTCTGGACTCACTGCACTGCATCCCCAGTGGTGCCAGTGCGCTCTCTGGACTCACTGAAGTGCATCCCCAGTGGTGCCAGTACACTCTCTGGACTCACTGAAGGGCATTCTCAGTGGTGCCAGTGCACTCTCTGGACTCACTGCAGTGCATCCCCAGTGGTGCCAGTGCACTCTCTGGACTCACTGCACTGCATCCCCAGTGGTGCCAATGCACTCTCTGGACTCACTGCTGTGCATCCCCAGTGGTGCCAGTGCACTCTCTGGACTCACTGTACTGCATCCCCAGTGGTGCCAGTGCACTCTCTGGACTCACTGCACTGCATCCCCATTGGTGCCAGTGCACTCTCTGGACTCACTGCACTGCATCCCCAGTGGTGCCAGTGCACTCTCTGGACTTGCTGCACTGCATCCCCAGTGGTGCCAGTGCACTCTCTGGACTCACTGCACTGCATCCCCAGTGTTGCCAGTGCACTCTCTGGACTCACTGCACTGCATCCCCAGTGGAGCCCGTGCACTCTCTGGACTCACAGCACTGCATCCCCAGTGTTGCCAGTGCACTCTCTGGACTCACTGCAGTGCATCCCCAGTGGTGCCAGTGCACTCTTTGGACTCACTGAAGTGCATTCTCAGTGGTGCAAGTGCACTCTCTGGACTCACTGCACTGCATCCCCAGTGGTGCCAGTGCGCTCTCTGGACTCACTGAAGTGCATCCCCAGTGGTGCCAGTACACTCTCTGGACTCACTGAAGGGCATTCTCAGTCGTGCCAGTGCACTCTCTGGACTCACTGCACTGCATCCCCAGTGGTGCCAGTGCGCTCTCTGGACTCACTGAAGTGCATCCCCAGTGGTGCCAGTACACTCTCTGGACTCACTGAAGGGCATTCTCAGTCGTGCCAGTGCACTCTCTGGACTCACTGCAGTGCATCCCCAGTGGTGCCAGTGCACTCTCTGGAGTAACTGCAGTGCATCACCAGTGGTGCCACTGCACTCTCTGGACTCACTGCACAGCATCCCCAGTGGTGCCAGAGCACTCTCTGGACTCACTGCACTGCATCCCCAGTGGTGCCAGTGCACTCTCTGGACTCACTGCACTGCATCCCCAGTGGTGCCAGAGCACTCTCTGGACTCACTGCACTGCATCCCCAGTGGAGCCAATGCGATCTCTGGACTCACTGCACTGCATCCCCAGTGGTGCCAGTGCACTCTGTGGACTCACTGCAGTGCATCCCCAGTGGAGCCCGTGCACTCTGTGGACTCACTGCAGTGCATCCCCAGTGGTGCCAGTGCACTCTCTGGACTCACTGAAGGGCATCCCCAGTGGTGCCAGTACACTCACTGGACTGACTGCACTGCATCCCCAGTGGTGCTAGTGCACTCTCTGGACTCACTGCACTGCATCTCCAGTGGTGCCAGAGCACTCTCTGGACTCACTGAAGTGCATCCCCAGTGGTGCCAGTGCACTCTCTGGACTCACTGAAGTGCATCCCCAGTGGTGCCAGTGCACTCTCTGGAGTCACTGCACTGCATCCCCAGTGGTGCCAGTGCACTCTGTGGACTCACTGCAGTGCATCCCCAGTGGTGCAAGTGCACTCTCTGGACTCACTGCAGTGCATCCCAAGTGGTGCCAATGCACTCTCTGGACTCACTGCAGTGCATCCCCAGTGGTGCCAGTACACTCACTGGACTCACTGCACTGCATCCCCAGTGGTGCCAGTGAACTCTCTGGACTTGCTACACTGCATCCCCAGTGGTGCCAGTGCACTCTCTGGACTCACTGCAGTGCATCCCCAGTGGTGCCTGTGCACTCTCTGGAGTAACTGCAGTGCATCCCCAGCGGTGCCAAAGCACTCTCTGGACTCCCGGCACCGCATCCCCAGTGGTGCCAGTGCACTCTCTGGGCTCACTGCAGTGCATCCCCAGTGGTGCCAGTGCACTCTCTGGAGTCACTGCACTGCATCCCCAGTGGTGCCAATGCACTCTCTGGACCTCCGGCACCGCATCCCCAGTGGAGCCAGTGCACTCTCTGGACTCGCGGCACTGCATCCCCAGTGGTTCCAGTGCACTCTCTCGAGTCACTGCACTACATCCCCAGTTGTGCCAGTGCACTCACTGGACTCACTGTACTGCATCATCAGTGGTGCCAGTGCTCTCTCTGGACTCACTGCACTGCATCCCCAGTGGTGCCAGTGCACTCTCTGGACTCACTGCACTGCATCCCCAGTGGTGCCAGTGCTATCCCTGGACTCACTGTAGTGCATCCCCAGTGGTGCCAGTGCACTCTCTGGACTCACTGCAGTGCATCCCCAGTGGTGCCAGTGCACTCTCTGGACTCACTGAAGTGCATTCTCTGTGGTGCCAGTGCACTCTCTGGACTCACTGCAGTGCATCCCCAGTGGTGCCAGTGCACTCACTGGACTCACTGCACTGCATCCCCAGTGGTGCCAGTGCACTCTCTGGACTCACTGCAGGGCATCCCCAGTGGTGCCAGTGCACTCTCTGGACTCACTGCACTGCATCCCCAGTGGTGCCAGTGCTATCCCTGGACTCACTGTAGTGCATCCCCAGTGGTGCCAGTGCACTCTCTGGACTCACTGCAGGGCATCCCCAGTGGTGCCAGTGCACTCTCTGGACTCACTGCGCTGCATCCCCAGTGGTGCCAGTGCACTCTCTGGACTCACTGCACTGCATCCCCAGTGCTGCCAGTGCACTCTCTGTACTCACTGCAGGGCATACCCTGGTGGAGCCAGTGTACTCTCAGGACTCACTGCAGTGCATCCCCAGTGGTGCCAGTGCACTCTCTGGACTCACTGCACTGCATCCCCAGTGGTGCCAGTGCACTCTCTGGCGTCACTGCACTGCATCCCCCGTGGTGCAAGTGCACTCTCTGGACTCACTGGCGTGCATCACCTGTGGTGCCAGTGCACTCTCTGGACTCACTGCACTGCATCCCCAGTGCTGCCAGTGCACTCTCTGGACTCACTGCACCGCATCCGCAGTGGTGCCAGTGCACTCTCTAGAGTCACTGCGCTGCATCCCCAGTTGTGCCAGTGCACTCTCTGGACTCACTGCAGTGCATCCCCAGTGGTGCCAGTGCACTCTCTGGAGTGACTGCAGTGCATCCCCAGTGGTGCCAGTGCACTCTCTGGACTCGCGTCACTGCATCCCCAGTGGTGCCAGTGCACTCTCTGGACTCACTGAAGTGCATCCCCAGTGCACTCTCTGGACTCACTGCAGTGCATCCCCAGTGGTGCTAGTGCACTCTGGACTCACTGCAGTGCATCCCCAGTAGTGCCAGTGCACTCTCTGGACTCACTGCACTGCATCCCCAGTGGTGCCAGTGCACTCTCTGGACTCACTGCAGTGCATTCCCGGTGGTGCCAGTGCACTCTCTGGACTCACTGCAGTGCATCCCCAGTGGTGCTAGTGCACTCTGGACTCACTGCAGTGCATCCCCAGTGGTGCCAGTGCACTCTCTGGACTCACAGCACTGCATCCCCAGTGGTGCCAGTGCACTCTCTGGACTCACTGCACTGCATCCCCAGTGCTGCCAGTGCACTCTCTGGACTCACTGCACTGCATCCCCAGTGGTGCCAGTGCACTCTCTGGACTCACTGCAGTGCATCCCCAGTGGTGCCAGTGCACTCTCTGGACTCACTGCACTGCATCCCCAGTGGTGCCAGTGCACTCTCTGGACTCACTGCAGTGCATCCCCAGTGGTGCCAGTGCACTCTCTGGACTCACAGCAGTGCATCCCCACTGCTGCCAGTGCACTCTCTGGACTCACAGCAGTGCATCCCCAGTGGTGCCAGTGCACTCTCTGGACTCACTGCACTGCATCCCCAGTGGTGCCAGTGCACTCTCTGGACTCACTGCACTGCATCCCCAGTGGTGCCAGTGCACTCTCTGGACTCACTGCACTGCATCCCAAGTGGTGCCAGTGCACTCTCTGGACTCACTGCACTGCATCCCGAGTGGTGCCAGTGCACTCTCTCGAGTCACTGCACTACATCCTCAGTGGTGCCAGTGCGCTCACTGGACTCACTGTACTGCATCATCAGTGGTGCCAGTGCACTCTCTGGAGTGACTGCAGTGCATCCCCAGTGGTGCCAGTGCAGTCTCTGGACTCACTGCACTGCATCCCCAGTGGTGCCAATGCACTCTCTGGACTCACTGCACTGCATCCCCAGTGGTGCCAGTGCACTCACTGGACTCACTGCACTGCATCCCAAGTGGTACCAGTGCACTCTCTGGACTCACTGCACTGCATCCCCAGTGGTGCCAGTGCACTCTCTCGAGTCACTGCACTACATCCTCAGTGGTGCCAGTGCACTCACTGGACTCACTGTACTGCATTCCCAGTGGTGCTAGTGCACTCTCTGGACTCACTGCACTGCATCCCCAGTGGTGCCAGTGCACTCTTTGGACTCACTGAAGTGCATTCTCAGTGGTGCCAGTGCACTCTCTGGACTCACTGCACTGCATCCCCAGTGGTGCCAGTGCACTCTCTGGGCTCACTGCAGTGCATTCCCAGTGGTGCCAGTGCACTCTCAGGACTCACTGCAGTGCATCCCCAGTGGTGCCAGTGCACTCACTGGACTCACTGCACTGCATCCCCAGTGGTGCCAGTGCACTCTCTGGACTCACTGCACTGCATCCCCAGTGGTGCCAGTGCACTCTCTGGACTCACTGCACTGCATCCCCAGTGCTTCCTTGTGCACTCTCTGGACTCACTGCACTGCATCCCCAGTGGTGTCACTGCACTCTCTGGACTCACTGCACTGCATCCCCAGTTGTGCCAGTGCACTCTCTGCACTCACTGCACTGCATACCCAGTGGTGCCAGTGCACTCACTGGACTCACTGCAGTGCATTCCCTCTGGTGCCAGTGCACTCTCTGGACTCACTGCAGTGCATCCCCAGTGGTGCCAGTGCACTCTCTGGACTCACTGCACTGCATCCCCAGTGGTGCCAGTGCACTCTCTGGACTCACTGCAGTGCATCACCTGTGGTGCCAGTGCACTCTCTGGACTCACTGAGGTGCATCCCCAGTGGTGCCATTTCAATCTCTGGACTCACTGCACTGCATTCCCAGTCGTGCCAGTGCACACTCTGGACTCACTGCACTGCATCCCCAGTGGTGCCAGTGCACTCTCTGGACTCACTTCAGTGCATCCCCAGTGGTGCCAGAGCACTCTCTGGACTCACTGCACTGCATACCCAGTGGTGCCAGTGCACTCTCTGGACTCACTGCAGTGCATCCCCAGTGGTGCCAGTGCACTCTCTGGACTCACTGCACTGCATCCCCAGTATTGCCAGTGCACTCTCTGGACTCACTGCACTGCATCCCCTGTGCTGCCAGTGCACTCTCTGGACTCACTGCACTGCATCCCCAGTGGTGCCACTGCACTCTCTGGACTCACTGCACTGCATGTCCAGTGGTGCCAGTGCACTCTCTGCACTCACTGCACTGCATCCCCAGTGGTGCCAGTGCACTCACTGGACTCACTGCAGTGCATTCCCTCTGGTGCCAGTGCACTCTCTGGACTCACTGCACTGCATCCCCATTGGTGCCAGTGCACTCTCTGGACTCACTGCAGTGCATCCCCAGTGGTGCCAGTGCACTCTCTGGACTCACTGCAGTGCATCACCAGTGGTGCCAGTGCACTCTCTGGACTCACTGAAGTGCATCCCCAGTGGTGCCAGTGCACTCTCTGGAGTAACTGCAGTGCATCCCCAGTGGTGCCAGTGCACTCTCTGGACTCACTGCACTGCATCCCCAGTGGTGCCAGAGCACTCTCTGGACTCACTGCACTGCATCCTCTGTGCTGCCAGTGCACTCTCTGGACTCACTGCACTGCATCCCCAGTGGTGCCAGTGCACTCTCTGGACTCACTGTACTGCATCCCCAGTGGAGCGCGTGCACTCTCTGGACTCACTGAAGTGCATCCCCAGTGGTGCCAGTGCACTCTCTGGACTCACTGAAGGGCATTCTCAGTGGTGCCAGTGCACTCTCTGGACTCACTGCAGTGTTTCCCCAGTGGTGCCAGTACACTCACTGGACTGACTGCACTGCATCCCCAGTGGTGCCAGTGCACTCTCTGGACTCACCGCACCGCATCCCCAGTGGTGCCAGTGCACTCTCTGGAGTAACTGCAGTGCATCACCAGTGGTGCCAGTGCACTCTCTGGACTCACTGCAGTGCATCCCCAGTGGTGCCAGTGCACTCTCTGGACTCACTGCACTGCATCCCCAGTGGTGCCAGAGCACTCTCCGGACTCACTGCACTGCATCCCCAGTGCTGCCTGTGCACTCTCTGGACTCACTGCACTGCATCCCCAGTGGTGCCAGTGCACTCTCTGGACTCACTGCACTGCATCCCCAGTGGTGCCAGTGCACTCTCTGGACTCCCGGCACCGCATCCCCAGTGGTGCCAGTGCACTCTCTGGGCTCACTGCAGTGCATCCCCAGTGGTGCCAGTGCACTCTCTTGACTCACTGCACTGCATCCCCAGTGGTGCCAGTGCACTCACTGGATTCACTGCACTGCATCCCCAGTGGTGCTAGTACACTCTCTGGACTCACTGCAGTGCATCCCCAGTGGTACCAGTGCACTCTCTGGACTCACTGAAGTGCATTCTCAGTGGTGCCAGTGCACTCTGTGGACTCACTGCAGTGCATCCCCAGTGGTGCCAGTGCGCTCTCTGGAGTAACTGCAGTGCATCACCAGTGGTGCCAGTGCACTCTCTGGACTCACTGCACTGCATCCCCAGTGGTGCCAGTGCACTCTCTGGACTCACTGCACTGCATCCCCTGTGGTTCCAGAGCACTCTCTGGACTCACTGCAGTGCATCCCCAGTGGTGCCAGTGCACTCTCTGGACTCACTGCACTGCATCCCCAGTGGTGCCAGTGCACTCTCTGGACTCACTGCAGTGCATCCCCAGTGGTGCCAGTCCACTCTCTGGATTCCCGGCACCGCATCCCCAGTGGTGCCAGTGCACTCTCTGGGCTCACTGCAGTGCATCCCCAGTGGTGCCAGTGCACTCTCTTGACTCACTGCACTGCATCCCCAGTGGTGCCAGTGCACTCACTGGATTCACTGCACTGCATCCCCAGTGGTGCTAGTGCACTCTCTGGACTCACTGCAGTGCATCCCCAGTGGTACCAGTGCACTCTCTGGACTCACTGAAGTGCATTCTCAGTGGTGCCAGTGCACTCTGTGGACTCACTGCAGTGCATCCCCAGTGGTGCCAGTGCGCTCTCTGGACTCACTGCAGTGCATCCCCAGTGGTGCCAGTGCACTCTCTGGACTCACTGCACTGCATCCCCAGTGCTGCCAGTGCACTCTCTGGACTCACTGCACTGCATCCCCAGTGGTGCCAGTGCACTCTCTGGACTCACTAAACTGCATCCCCAGTGGTGCCACTGCACTCTCTGGACTCACTGCAGTGCATCCCCAGTGGTGCCAGTGCACTCTCTGGACTCACTGCACTGCATCCCCAGTGGTACCAGTGCACTCTGTGGACTCACTGCAGTGCATCCCCAGTGGTGCCAATGCACTCTCTGGACTCACTGCAGTGCATCCCCAGTGGTGCCAGTGCACTCTCTGGACTCACTGCACTGCATCCCAAGTGGTGCCAGTGCACTCTCTGGAGTCACTGCACTGCATCCCCAGTGGTGCCAGTGCACTCTCTCGAGTCACTGCACTACATCCCCAATGGTGCCAGTGCACTCACTGGACTCACTGTACTGCATCATCAGTGGTGCCAGTGCACTCTCTGGACTCACTGCAGTGCATCCCCAGTGGTGCCAGTGCACTCTCTGAACTCACTGCACTGCATCCCCAGTGGTGCCAGTGCACTCACTGGACTCACTATACTGCATCACCAGTGGTGCCAGTGCACTCTCTGGACTCACTGCACTTCATCCCCAGTGTTGCCAGTGCATTCACTGGACTCACTGTACTGCATCTCCAGTGGTGCCAGTGCACTCTCTGGGCTCACTGCAGTGCATCCCCACTGCTGCCAGTGCACTCTCTGGACTCACTGCAGTGCATCCCCAGTGGTGCCAGTGCACTCACTGGATTCACTGCACTACATTCCCAGTGGTGCTAGTGCACTCTCTGGACTCACTGCAGTGCATCCCCAGTGGTGCCAGTGCACTCTTTGGACTCACTGAAGTGCATTCTCAGTGGTGCCAGTGCACTCTCTGGACTCACTGCACTGCATCCCCAGTGGTGCCAGTGCGCTCTCTGGACTCACTGAAGTGCATTCTCAGTGGTGCCAGTGCACTCTCTGGACTCACTGCAGTGCATCCCCAGTGGTGCCAGTACACTCTCTGGACTCACTGCACTGCATCCCCAGTGGTGCTAGTGCACTCTGTGGACTCACTGCAGTGCATCCCCAGTGGTGCCAGTGCACTCTCTGGACTCACTGAAGGGCATTCTCAGTGGTGCCAGTGCACTCTCTGGACTCACTGCAGTGCATCACCAGTGGTGCCAGTGCACTCTCTGGACTCACCGCACCGCATCCCCAGTGGTGCCAGTGCACTCTCTGGAGTAACTGCAGTGCATCACCAGTGGTGCCAGTGCACTCTCTGGACTCACTGCACTGCATCCCCAGTGGTGCCAGTGCACTCTCTGGACTCACTGCACTGCATCCCCAGTGGTGCCAGAGCACTCTCTGGACTCACTGCACTGCATCCCCAGTGCTGCCTGTGCACTCTCTGGACTCACTGTACTGCATCCCCAGTGGTGCCACTGCACTCTCTGGACTCACTGCACTGCATCCCCAGTGGTGCCAGTGCACTCCCTGCACTCACTGCACTGCATCCCCAGTGGTGCCAGTGTACTCACTGGACTCACTGCAGTGCATTCCCTCTGGTGCCAGTGCACTCTCTGGACTCACTGCACTGCATCCCCAGTGGTGCCAGTGCACTCTCTGGACTCACTGCAGTGCATCCCCAGTAGTGCCAGTGCACTCTCTGGACTCACTGCAGTGCATCCCCAGTGGTGCCAGTGCACTCTCTGGACTCACTGCAGTGCATCCCCAGTGGTGCCAGTGCACTCTCTGGACTCACTGCACTGCATCCCCAGTGGTGCCAGTGCACTCTCTGGACTCACTGCAGTGCATCCCCAGTGGTGCCAGTGCACTCTCTGGACTCACTGCACTGCATCCACAGTGGTGCCAGTGCACTCTCTGGACTCACTGCAGTGCATCACCAGTGGTGCCAGTACACTCTCTGGACACACTGAAGTGCATTCTCAGTGGTGCCAGTGCACTCTCTGGACTCACTGCGCTGCATCCCCAGTGGTGCCAGTACACTCACTGGACTCACTGCACTGCATCCCCAGTGGTGCCAGTGCAGTCTCTGCACTCACTGAAGTGCATCTCCAGTGGTACCAGTGAACTCTCTGGACTCACTGCAGTGCATCCCCAGTGGTGCCAGTGCACTCTCTGGACTCACTGCACTGCATCCCCAGTGGTGCCAGTGCACTCTCTGGACTCACTGCACTGCATCCCCAGTGGTGCCAGTGCACTCTCTGGACTCACTGCATTGCATCTCCAATGGTGCCAGTGCACTCTCTGGACTCACTGCACTGCATCCCCAGTGGTGCCAATGCACTCTCTGGACTCACTGCTGTGCATCCCCAGTGGTGCCAGTGCACTCTCTGGACTCACTGTACTGCATCCCCAGTGGTGCCAGTGCACTCTCTGGACTCACTGCACTGCATCCCCAGTGGTGCCAGTGCACTCTGTGGACTCACTGCTGTGCATCCCCAGTGGTGCCAGTGCACTCTCTGGACTCACTGCACTGCATCCCCAGTGGTGTCAGTGCACTCTCTGGACTCACTGCACTGCATCCCCAGTGGTGCAAGTGCACTCTCTGGACTCACTGCAGTGCATCCCAAGTGCTGCCAATGCACTCTCTGAACTCACTGCAGTGCATCCCCAGTGGTGCCAGTACACTCACTGGACTCACTGCACTGCATCCCCAGTGGTGCCAGTGCAGTCTCTGCACTCACTGCACTGCATCTCCAGTGGTGCCAGTGATCTCTCTGGACTTACTGCAGTGCATCCCCAGTGGTGCCAGTGCACTCTCTGGACTCACTGCACTGCATCGCCAGTGGTGCCAGTGCACTCTCTGGACTCACTGCACTACATCTCCAATGGTGCCAGTGCACTCTCTGGACTCACTGCAGTGCATCCCCAGTGGTGCCAATGCACTCTCTGGACTCACTGCTGTGCATCCCCAGTGGTGCCAGTGCACTCTCTGGACTCACTGTACTGCATCCCCAGTGGTGCCAGTGCACTCTCTGGATTCACTGCACTGCATCCCCATTGGTGCCAGTGCACTCTCTGGACTCACTGCACTGCATCCCCAGTGGTGCCAGTGCACTCTCTGGACTTGCTGCACTGCATCCCCAGTGGTGCCAGTGCACTCTCTGGACTCACTGCACTGCATCCCCAGTGTTGCCAGTGCACTCTCTGGACTCACTGCACTGCATCCCCAGTGGAGCTCGTGCACTCTCTGGACTCACAGCACTGCATCCCCAGTGTTGCCAGTGCACTCTCTGGACTCACTGCAGTGCATCCCCAGTGGTGCCAGTGCACTCTTTGGACTCACTGAAGTGCATTCTCAGTGGTGCAAGTGCACTCTCTGGACTCACTGCACTGCATCCCCAGTGGTGCCAGTGCGCTCTCTGGACTCACTGAAGTGCATCCCCAGTGGTGCCAGTACACTCTCTGGACTCACTGAAGGGCATTCTCAGTGGTGCCAGTGCACTCTCTGGACTCACTGCAGTGCATCCCCAGTGGTGCCAGTGCACTCTCTGGACTCACAGCACCGCATCCCCAGTGGTGCCAGTGCACTCTCTGGAGTAACTGCAGTGCATCACCAGTGGTGCCACTGCACTCTCTGGACTCACTGCACAGCATCCCCAGTGGTGCCAGAGCACTCTCTGGACTCACTGCACTGCATCCCCAGTGGTGCCAGTGCACTCTCTGGACTCACTGCACTGCATCCCCAGTGGTGCCAGAGCACTCTCTGGACTCACTGCACTGCATCCCCAGTGGAGCCAGTGCGATCTCTGGACTCACTGCACTGCATCCCCAGTGGTGCCAGTGCACTCTGTGGACTCACTGCAGTGCATCCCCAGTGGAGCCCGTGCACTCTGTGGACTCACTGCAGTGCATCCCCAGTGGTGCCAGTGCACTCTCTGGACTCACTGAAGGGCATCCCCAGTGGTGCCAGTACACTCACTGGACTGACTGCACTGCATCCCCAGTGGTGCTAGTGCACTCTCTGGACTCGCGTCACTGCATCCCCAGTGGTGCCAGTGCACTCTCTGGACTCACTGAAGTGGATCCCCAGTGCACTCTCTGGACTCACTGCAGTGCATCCCCAGTGGTGCTAGTGCACTCTGGACTCACTGCAGTGCATCCCCAGTGGTGCCAGTGCACTCTCTGGACTCACTGCACTGCATCCCCAGTGGTGCCAGTGCACTCTCTGGTCTCACTGCAGTGCATTCCCGGTGGTGCCAGTGCACTCTCTGGACTCACTGCAGTGCATCCCCAGTGGTGCTAGTGCACTCTGGACTCACTGCAGTGCATCCCCAGTGGTGCCAGTGCACTCTCTGGACTCACAGCACTGCATCCCCAGTGGTGCCAGTGCACTCTCTGGACTCACTGCACTGCATCCCCAGTGCTGCCAGTGCACTCTCTGGACTCACTGCAGTGCATCCCCAGTGGTGCCAGTGCACTCTCTGGACTCACCGCAGTGCATCCCCAGTGGTGCCAGTGCACTCTCTGGACTCACTGCACTGCATCCCCAGTGGTGCCAGTGCACTCTCTGGACTCACTGCAGTGCATCCCCAGTGGTGCCAGTGCACTCTCTGGACTCACTGCAGTGCATCCCCACTGCTGCCAGTGCACTCTCTGGACTCACAGCAGTGCATCCCCAGTGGTGCCAGTGCACTCTCTGGACTCACTGCACTGCATCCCCAGTGGTGCCAATGCACTCTCTGGACTCACTGCACTGCATCCCCTGTGGTGCCAGTGCACTCTCTGGACTCACTGCAGTGCATCCCCAGTGGTGCCAGTGCACTCTCTGGACTCACTGCACTGCATCCCCAGTGGTGCCAGTGCACTCTCTGGACTCACTGCACTGCATCCCCAGTGGTGCCAGTGCACTCTCTCGAGTCACTGCACTACATCCCCAGTGGTGCCAGTGCGCTCACTGGACTCACTGTACTGCATCATCAGTGGTGCCAGTGCACTCTCTGGAGTGACTGCAGTGCATCCCCAGTGGTGCCAGTGCAGTCTCTGGCCTCACTGCACTGCATCCCCAGTGGTGCCAATGCACTCTCTGGACTCACTGCACTGCATCCCCAGTGGTGCCAGTGCACTCTTTGGACTCACTGAAGTGCATTCTCAGTGGTGCCAGTGCACTCTCTGGACTCACTGCACTGCATCCCCAGTGGTGCCAGTGCACTCTCTGGGCTCACTGCAGTGCATTCTCAGTGGTGCCAATGCACTCTCAGGACTCACTGCAGTGCATCGCCAGTGGTGCCAGTGCACTCACTGGACTCACTGCACTGCATCCCCAGTGGTGCCAGTGCACTCTCTGGACTCACTGCACTGCATCCCCAGTGGTGCCAGTGCACTCTCTGGACTCACTGCACTGCATCCCCAGTGCTTCCTTGTGCACTCTCTGGACTCACTGCACTGCATCCCCAGTGGTTCCACTGCACTCTCTGGACTCACTGCACTGCATCCCCAGTTGTGCCAGTGCACTCTCTGCACTCACTGCACTGCATACCCAGTGGTGCCAGTGCACTCTCTGGACTCACTGCAGTGCATTCCCTCTGGTGCCAGTGCACTCTCTGGACTCACTGCAGTGCATCCCCAGTGGTGCCAGTGCACTCTCTGGACTCACTGCACTGCATCCCCAGTGGTGCCAGTGCACTCTCTGGACTCACTGCACTGCATCACCTGTGGTGCCAGTGCACTCTCTGGACTCACTGAGGTGCATCCCCAGTGGTGCCAGTGCAATCTCTGGACTCACTGCACTGCATTCCCAGTCGTGCCAGTGCACACTCTGGACTCACTGCACTGCATCCCCAGTGGTGCCAGTGCACTCTCTGGACTCACTTCATTGCATCCCCAGTGGTGCCAGAGCACTCTCTGGACTCACTGCACTGCATACCCAGTGGTGCCAGTGCACTCTCTGGACTCACTGCAGTGCATCCCCAGTGGTGCCAGTGCACTCTCTGGACTCACTGCAGTGCATCCCCACTGCTGCCAGTGCACTCTCTGGACTCACAGCAGTGCATCCAAAGTGGTGCCAGTGCACTCTCTGGACTCACTGCACTGCATCCCCAGTGGTGCCAATGCACTCCCTGGACTCACTGCACTGCATCCCCAGTGGTGCCAGTGCACTCTCTGGACTCACTGCACTGCATCCCAAGTGGTGCCAGTGCACTCTCTGGACTCACTGCACTGCATCCCCAGAGGTGCCAGTGCACTCTCTCGAGTCACTGCACTACATCCCCAGTGGTGCCAGTGCGCTCACTGGACTCACTGCACTGCATCATCAGTGGTGCCAGTGCACTCTCTGCAGTGACTGCAGTGCATCCCCAGTGGTGCCAGTGCACTCTCTGCACTCACTGCACTGCATCCCCAGTGGTGCCAATGCACTCTCTGGACTCACTGCACTGCATCCCCAGTGGTGCCAGTGCACTCTCTGGACTCACTGAAGGGCATCCCCAGTGGTACCAGTGCACTCTCTGGACTCACTGCACTGCATCCCCAGTGGTGCCAGTGCACTCTCTCGAGTCACTGCACTACATCCTCAGTGGTGCCAGTGCACTCACTGGACTCACTGTACTGCATTCCCAGTGGTGCTAGTGCACTCTCTGGACTCACTGCACTGCATCCCCAGTGGTGCCAGTGCACTCTTTGGACTCACTGAAGTGCATTCTCAGTGTTGCCAGTGCACTCTCTGGACTCACTGCACTGCATCCCCAGTGGTGCCAGTGCACTCTCTGGGCTCACTGCAGTGCATTCTCAGTGGTGCCAGTGCACTCTCAGGACTCACTGCAGTGCATCCCCAGTGGTGCCAGTGCACTCACTGGACTCACTGCACTGCATCCCCAGTGGTGCCAGTGCACTCTCTGGACTCACTGCACTGCATCCCCAGTGGTGCCAGTGCACTCTCTGGACTCACTGCACTGCATCCCCAGTGCTTCCTTGTGCACTCTCTGGACTCACTGCACTGCATCCCCAGTGGTGTCACTGCACTCTCTGGACTCACTGCACTGCATCCCCAGTTGTGCCAGTGCACTCTCTGCACTCACTGCACTGCATCCCCAGTGGTGCCAGTGCACTCTCTGGACTACCTGCAGTGCATCACCTGTGGTGCCAGTGCACTCTCTGGACTCACTGAGGTGCATCCCCAGTGGTGCCAGTGCAATCTCTGGACTCACTGCACTGCATTCCCAGTCGTGCCAGTGCACACTCTGGACTCACTGCACTGCATCCCCAGTGGTGCCAGTGCACTCTCTGGACTCACTTCAGTGCATCCCCAGTGGTGCCAGAGCACTCTCTGGACTCACTGCACTGCATACCCAGTGGTGCCAGTGCACTCTCTGGACTCACTGCACTGCAGCCCCAGTGGTGCCAGTGCACTCTCTGGACTCACTGCACTGCATCCCCAGTATTGCCAGTGCACTCTCTGGACTCACTGCACTGCATCCCCAGTGCTGCCAGTGCACTCTCTGGACTCACTGCACTGCATCCCCAGTGGTGCCACTGCACTCTCTGGACTCACTGCACTGCATGTCCAGTGGTGCCAGTGCACTCTCTGCACTCACTGCACTGCATCCCCAGTGGTGCCAGTGCACTCACTGGACTCACTGCAGTGCATTCCCTCTGGTGCCAGTGCACTCTCTGGACTCACTGCACTGCATCCCCATTGGTGCCAGTGCACTCTCTGGACTCACTGCAGTGCATCCCCAGTGGTGCCAGTGCACTCTCTGGACTCACTGCAGTGCATCACCAGTGGTGCCAGTGCACTCTCTGGACTCACTGAAGTGCATCCCCAGTGGTGCCAGTGCACTCTCTGGAGTAACTGCAGTGCATCCCCAGTGGTGCCAGTGCACTCTCTGGACTCACTGCACTGCATCCCCAGTGGTGCCAGAGCACTCTCTGGACTCACTGCACTGCATCCTCTGTGCTGCCAGTGCACTCTCTGGACTCACTGCACTGCATCCCCAGTGGTGCCAGTGCACTCTCTGGACTCACTGTACTGCATCCCCAGTGGAGCGCGTGCACTCTCTGGACTCACTGAAGTGCATCCCCAGTGGTGCCAGTGCACTCTCTGGACTCACTGAAGGGCATTCTCAGTGGTGCCAGTGCACTCTCTGGACTCACTGCAGTGTTTCCCCAGTGGTGCCAGTACACTCACTGGACTGACTGCACTGCATCCCCAGTGGTGCCAGTGCACTCTCTGGACTCACCGCACCGCATCCCCAGTGGTGCCAGTGCACTCTCTGGAGTAACTGCAGTGCATCACCAGTGGTGCCAGTGCACTCTCTGGACTCACTGAAGTGCATTCTCAGTGGTGCCAGTGCACTCTGTGGACTCACTGCAGTGCATCCCCAGTGGTGCCAGTGCGCTCTCTGGACTCACTGCAGTGCATCCCCAGTGGTGCCAGTGCACTCTCTGGACTCACTGCACTGCATCCCCAGTGCTGCCAGTGCACTCTCTGGACTCACTGCAGTGCATCCCCAGTGGTGCCAGTGCACTCTCTGGACTCACTGCACTGCATCCCCAGTGGTGCCAGTGCACTCTCTGGACTCACTGCAGTGCATCCCCAGTGGTGCCAGTGCACTCTCTGCACTCACTGCACTGCATCCCCAGTGGTACCAGTGCACTCTGTGGACTCACTGCAGTGCATCCCCAGTGGTGCCAGTGCACTCTCTGGACTCACTGCACTGCATCCCCAGTGGTGCCAATGCACTCTCTGGACTCACTGCACTGCATCCCCAGTGGTGCCAGTGCACTCTCTGGACTCACTGTACTGCATCATCAGTGGTGCCAGTGCACTCTCTGGAGTCATTGCACTGCATCCCCAGTGGTGCTAGTGCACTCTGTGGACTCACTGCAGTGCATCCCCAGTGGTGCCAGTGCACTCTCTGGACTCACTGAAGGGCATTCTCAGTGGTGCCAGTGCACTCTCTGGACTCACTGCAGTGCATCCCCAGTGGTGCCAGTACACTCACTGGACTGACTGCACTGCATCCCCAGTGGTGCCAGTGCACTCTCTGAACTCACCGTACCGCATCCCCAGTGGTGCCAGTGCACTCTCTGGAGTAACTGCAGTGCATCACCAGTGGTGCCAGTGCACTCTCTGGACTCACTGCACTGCATCCCCAGTGGTGCCAGTGCACTCTCTGGACTCACTGCACTGCATCCCCTGTGGTGCCAGAGCACTCTCTGGACTCACTGCAGTGCATCCCCAGTGGTGCCAGTGCACTCTCTGGACTCACTGCACTGCATCCCCAGTGGTGCCAGTGCACTCTCTGGACTCACTGCAGTGCATCCCCAGTGGTGCCATTCCACTCTCTGGACTCCCGGCACCGCATCCCCAGTGGTGCCAGTGCACTCTCTGGGCTCACTGCAGTGCATCCCCAGTGGTGCCAGTGCACTCTCTTGACTCACTGCACTGCATCCCCAGTGGTGCCAGTTCACTCACTGGATTCACTGCACTGCATCCCCAGTGGTGCTAGTGCACTCTCTGGACTCACTGCAGTGCATCCCCAGTGGTACCAGTGCACTCTCTGGACTCACTGAAGTGCATTCTCAGTGGTGCCAGTGCACTCTGTGGACTCACTGCAGTGCATCCCCAGTGGTGCCAGTGCGCTCTCTGGACTCACTGCAGTGCATCCCCAGTGGTGCCAGTGCACTCTCTGGACTCACTGAAGTGCATTCTCTGTGGTGCCAGTGCACTCTCTGGACTCACTGCAGTGCATCCCCAGTGGTGCCAGTGCACTCTCTGGACTCACTGCACTGCGTCCCCAGTGGTGCCAGTGCACTCTCTGGACTCACTGCAGTGCATCCCCAGTGGTGCCAGTGCACTCTCTGGACTCACTGCACTGCATCCCCAGTGGTACCAGTGCACTCTGTGGACTCACTGCAGTGCATCCCCAGTGGTGCCAGTGCACTCTCTGGACTCACTGCACTGCATCCCCAGTGGTGCCAATGCACTCTCTGGACTCACTGCAGTGCATCCCCAGTGGTGCCAGTGCACTCTCTGGACTCACTGCACTGCATCCCAAGTGGTGCCAGTGCACTCTCTGGAGTCACTGCACTGCATCCCCAGTGGTGCCAGTGCACTCTCTCGAGTCACTGCACTACATCCCCAATGGTGCCAGTGCACTCACTGGACTCACTGTACTGCATCATCAGTGGTGCCAGTGCACTCTCTGGACTCACTGCAGTGCATCCCCAGTGGTGCCAGTGCACTCTCTGAACTCACTGCACTGCATCCCCAGTGGTGCCAGTGCACTCACTGGACTCACTATACTGCATCACCAGTGGTGCCAGTGCACTCTCTGGACTCACTGCACTTCATCCCCAGTGTTGCCAGTGCATTCACTGGACTCACTGTACTGCATCTCCAGTGGTGCCAGTGCACTCTCTGGGCTCACTGCAGTGCATCCCCAGTGGTGCCAGTGCACTCTCTGGACTCACTGCAGTGCATCCCCAGTGGTGCCAGTGCACTCACTGGATTCACTGCACTACATTCCCAGTGGTGCTAGTGCACTCTCTGGACTCACTGCAGTGCATCCCCAGTGTTGCCAGTGCACTCTTTGGACTCACTGAAGTGCATTCTCAGTGGTGCCAGTGCACTCTCTGGACTCACTGCACTGCATCCCCAGTGGTGCCAGTGCGCTCTCTGGACTCACTGAAGGGCATTCTCAGTGGTGCCAGTGCACTCTCTGGACTCACTGCAGTGCATCCCCAGTGGTGCCAGTACACTCTCTGGACTCACTGCACTGCATCCCCAGTGGTGCTAGTGCACTCTCTGGACTCACTGCAGTGCATCCCCAGTGGTGCCAGTGCACTCTCTGGACTCACTGAAGGGCATTCTCAGTGGTGCCAGTGCACTCTCTGGACTCACTGCAGTGCATCACCAGTGGTGCCAGTGCACTCTCTGGACTCACCGCACCGCATCCCCAGTGGTGCCAGTGCACTCTCTGGAGTAACTGCAGTGCATCACCAGTGGTGCCAGTGCACTCTCTGGACTCACTGCACTGCATCCCCAGTGGTGCCAGTGCACTCTCTGGACTCACTGCACTGCATCCCCAGTGGTGCCAGAGCACTCTCTGGACTCACTGCACTGCATCCCCAGTGGTGCCACTGCACTCTCTGGACTCACTGCACTGCATCCCCAGTGGTGCCAGTGCACTCCCTGCACTCACTGCACTGCATCCCCAGTGGTGCCAGTGCACTCTCTCGAGTCACTGCACTACATCCCCAGTAGTGCCAGTGCACTCACTGGACTCACTGTACTGCATCATCGGTGGTGCCAGTGCACTCTCTGGACTCACTGCAGTGCATCCCCAGTGGTGCCAGTGCACTCTCTGGACTCACTGCAGTGCATCCCCAGTGGTGCCAGTGCACTCTCTGGACTCACTGCAGTGCATCCCCAGTGGTGCCAGTGCACTCTCTGGACTCACTGCACTGCATCCCCAGTGGTGCCAGAGCACTCTCTGGACTCACTGCACTGCATCCCCAGTGCTGCCTGTGCACTCTCTGGACTCACTGTACTGCATCCCCAGTGGTGCCACTGCACTCTCTGGACTCACTGCACTGCATCCCCATTGGTGCCAGTGCACTCCCTGCACTCACTGCACTGCATCCCCAGTGGTGCCAGTGCACTCACTGGACTCACTGCAGTGCATTCCCTCTGGTGCCAGTGCACTCTCTGGACTCACTGCACTGCATCCCCAGTGGTGCCAGTGCACTCTCTGGACTCACTGCAGTGCATCCCCAGTGGTGCCAGTGCACTCTCTGGACTCACTGCAGTGCATCCCCAGTGGTGCCAGTGCACTCTCTGGACTCACTGCACTGCATCCCCAGTGGTGCCAGTGCACTCTCTGGACTCACTGCAGTGCATCCCCAGTGTTGCCAGTGCACTCTCTGGACTCACTGCACTGCATCCACAGTGGTGCCAGTGCACTCTCTGGACTCACTGCAGTGCATCACCAGTGGTGCCAGTACACTCTCTGGACACACTGAAGTGCATTCTCAGTGGTGCCAGTGCACTCTCTGGACTCACTGCGCTGCATCCCCAGTGGTGCCAGTACACTCACTGGACTCACTGCACTGCATCCCCAGTGGTGCCAGTGCAGTCTCTGCACTCACTGAAGTGCATCTCCAGTGGTGCCAGTGAACTCTCTGGACTCACTGCAGTGCATCCCCAGTGGTGCCAGTGCACTCTCTGGACTCACTGCACTGCATCCCCAGTGGTGCCAGTGCACTCTCTGGACTCACTGCACTGCATCCCCAGTGGTGCCAGTGCACTCTCTGGACTCACTGCACTGCATCTCCAATGGTGCCAGTGCACTCTCTGGACTCACTGCACTGCATCCCCAGTGGTGCCAATGCACTCTCTGGACTCACTGCTGTGCATCCCCAGTGGTGCCAGTGCACTCTCTGGACTCACTGTACTGCATCCCCAGTGGTGCCAGTGCACTCTCTGGACTCACTGCACTGCATCCCCAGTGGTGCCAGTGCACTCTGTGGACTCACTGCTGTGCATCCCCATTGGTGCCAGTGCACTCTCTGGACTCACTGCACTGCATCCCCAGTGGTGTCAGTGCACTCTCTGGACTCACTGCACTGCATCCCCAGTGGTGCAAGTGCACTCTCTGGACTCACTGCAGTGCATCCCAAGTGCTGCCAATGCACTCTCTGGACTCACTGCAGTGCATCCCCAGTGGTGCCAGTACACTCACTGGACTCACTGCACTGCATCCCCAGTGGTGCCAGTGCAGTCTCTGCACTCACTGAAGTGCATCTCCAGTGGTGCCAGTGATCTCTCTGGACTCACTGCAGTGCATCCCCAGTGGTGCCAGTGCACTCTCTGGACTCACTGCACTGCATCGCCAGTGGTGCCAGTGCACTCTCTGGACTCACTGCACTGCATCCCCAGTGGTGCCAATGCACTCTCTGGACTCACTGCTGTGCATCCCCAGTGGTGCCAGTGCACTCTCTGGACTCACTGTACTGCATCCCCAGTGGTGCCAGTGCACTCTCTGGACTCACTGCACTGCATCCCCATTGGTGCCAGTGCACTCTCTGGACTCACTGCACTGCATCCCCAGTGGTGCCAGTGCACTCTCTGGACTTGCTGCACTGCATCCCCAGTGGTGCCAGTGCACTCTCTGGACTCACTGCACTGCATCCCCAGTGTTGCCAGTGCACTCTCTGGACTCACTGCACTGCATCCCCAGTGGAGCCCGTGCACTCTCTGGACTCACAGCACTGCATCACCAGTGTTGCCAGTGCACTCTCTGGACTCACTGCAGTGCATCCCCAGTGGTGCCAGTGCACTCTTTGGACTCACTGAAGTGCATTCTCAGTGGTGCAAGTGCACTCTCTGGACTCACTGCACTGCATCCCCAGTGGTGCCAGTGCACTCTCTGCACTCACTGAAGGGCATTCTCAGTGGTGCAAGTGCACTCTCTGGACTCACTGCAGTGCATCCCCAGTGGTGCCAGTGCACTCTTTGGACTCACTGAAGTGCATTCTCAGTGGTGCAAGTGCACTCTCTGGACTCACTGCACTGCATCCCCAGTGGTGCCAGTACACTCTCTGGACTCACTGAAGGGCATTCTCAGTGGTGCCAGTGCACTCTCTGGACTCACTGCAGTGCATCCCCAGTGGTGCCAGTGCACTCTCTGGACTCACAGCACCGCATCCCCATTGGTGCCAGTGCACTCTCTGGAGTAACTGCAGTGCATCACCAGTGGTGCCACTGCACTCTCTGGACTCACTGCACAGCATCCCCAGTGGTGCCAGAGCACTCTCTGGACTCACTGCACTGCATCCCCAGTGGTGCCAGTGCACTCTCTGGACTCACTGCACTGCATCCCCAGTGGTGCCAGAGCACTCTCTGGACTCACTGCACTGCATCCCCAGTGGTGCCAGTGCACTCTGTGGACTCACTGCAGTGCATCCCCAGTGGAGCCCGTGCACTCTGTGGACTCACTGCAGTGCATCCCCAGTGGTGCCAGTGCACTCTCTGGACTCACTGAAGGGCATCCCCAGTGGTGCCAGTACACTCACTGGACTGACTGCACTGCATCCCCAGTGGTGCTAGTGCACTCTCTGGACTCACTGAACTGCATCTCCAGTGGTGCCAGAGCACTCTCTGGACTCACTGAAATGCATCCCCAGTGGTGCCAGTGCACTCTCTGGACTCACTGAAGTGCATCCCCAGTGGTGCCAGTGCACTCTCTGGAGTCACTGCACTGCATCCCCAGTGGTGCCAGTGCACTCTGTGGACTCACTGCAGTGCATCCCCAGTGGTGCAAGTGCACTCTCTGGACTCACTGCAGTGCATCCCAAGTGGTGCCAATGCACTCTCTGGACTCACTGCAGTGCATCCCCAGTGGTGCCAGTACACTCACTGGACTCACTGCACTGCAACCCCAGTGGTGCCAGTGAACTCTCTGGACTTGCTACACTGCATCCCCAGTGGTGCCAGTGCACTCTCTGGACTCACTGATGTGCATCCCCAGTGGTGCCTGTGCACTCTCTGGAGTAACTGCAGTGCATCCCCAGCGGTGCCAAAGCACTCTCTGGACTCCCGGCACCGCATCCCCAGTGGTGCCAGTGCACTCTCTGGGCTCACTGCAGTGCATCCCCAGTGGTGCCAGTGCACTCTCTGGAGTCACTGCACTGCATCCCCAGTGGTGCCAATGCACTGTCTGGACCTCCGGCACCGCATCGCCAGTGGAGCCAGTGCACTCTCTGGACTCGCGGCACTACATCCCCAGTGGTTCCAGTGCACTCTCTCGAGTCACTGTACTACATCCCCAGTTGTGCCAGTGCACTCACTGGACTCACTGTACTGCATCATCAGTGGTGCCAGTGCTCTCTCTGGACTCACTGCACTGCATCCCCAGTGGTGCCAGTGCACTCTCTGGACTCACTGCACTGCATCCCCAGTGGTGCCAGTGCTATCCCTGGACTCACTGTAGTGCATCCCCAGTGGTGGCAGTGCACTCTCTGGACTCACTGCAGTGCATCCCCAGTGGTGCCAGTGCACTCTCTGGACTCACTGAAGTGCATTCTCTGTGGTGCCAGTGCACTCTCTGGACTCACTGCACTGCATCCCCAGTGGTGCCAGTGCACTCTCTGGACTCACTGCACTGCATCCCCAGTGGTGCCAGTGCACTCTCTGGACTCAATGCAGGGCATCCCCAGTGGTGCCAGTGCACTCTCTGGACTCACTGCACTGCATCCCCAGTGGTGCCAGTGCTATCCCTGGACTCACTGTACTGCATCCCCAGTGGTGCCAGTGCACTCTCTGGACTCACTGCAGGGCATCCCCAGTGGTGCCAGTGCACTCTCTGGACTCACTGCGCTGCATCCCCAGTGGTGCCAGTGCACTCTCTGGACTCACTGCACTGCATCCCCAGTGATGCCAGTGCACTCTCTGTACTCACTGCAGGGCATACCCCGGTGGAGCCAGTGCACTCTCTGGACTCACTGCACTGCATCCCCAGTGGTGCCAGTGCACTCTCTGGCGTCACTGCACTGCATCCCCCGTGGTGCAAGTGCACTCTCTGGACTCACTGGCGTGCATCACCTGTGGTGCCAGTGCACTCTCTGGACTCACTGCACTGCATCCCCAGTGCTGCCAGTGCACTCTCTGGACTCACTGCAGTGCATCCCCAGTGGTGCCAGTGCACTCTCTGGAGTGACTGCAGTGCATCCCCAGTGGTGCCAGTGCACTCTCTGGATTCGCGTCACTGCATCCCCAGTGGTGCCAGTGCACTCTCTGGAGTGACTGCAGTGCATCCCCAGTGGTGCCAGTGCACTCTCTGGATTCGCGTCACTGCATTCCCGGTGGTGCCAGTGCACTCTCTGGACTCACTGCAGTGCATCCCCAGTGTTGCTAGTGCACTCTGGACTCACTGCAGTGCATCCCCAGTGGTGCCAGTGCACTCTCTGGACTCACAGCACTGCATCCCCAGTGGTGCCAGTGCACTCTCTGGACTCACTGTACTGCATCCCCAGTGGTGCCAGTGCACTCTCTGGACTCACCGCACTGCACCCTGAGTGGTGCCAGTGCACTCTCTGGACTCACTGCACCGCATCCCCAGTGGTGCCAGTGCACTCTCTAGGGTCACTGCGCTGCATCCCCAGTGGTGCCAGTGCACTCTCTGGACTCTCTGCACTGCATCCCCAGTGGTGCCAGTGCACTCTCTGGACTCCCGCCACCGCATCCCCAGTGGTGCCAGTGCACTCTCTGGAGTGACTGCAGAGCATCCCCAGTGGTGCCAGTGCACTCTCTGGACTCACTGCACTGCATCCCCAGTGCTGCCAGTGCACTCTCTGGACTCACTGCAGGGCATCCCCGGTGGAGCCAGTGTACTCTCAGGACTCACTGCAGTGCATCCCCAGTGGTGCCAGTGCACACTCTGGACTCACTGCACTGCACCCCAATGGTGCCAGTGCACTCTCTGTCTTCACTGCACTGCATCACCCATGGTGCAAGTGCACTCTCTGGACTCACTGCAGTGCATCCCCAGTGGTGCCAGTGCACTCTCTGGACTCGCGTCACTGCATCCCCAGTGGTGCCACTGCACTCTCTGGACTCACTGAAGTGCATCCCCAGTGGTGCACGTGCACTCTCTGGACTCACTGCAGTGCATTCCCGGTGGTGCCAGTGCACTCTGGACTCACTGCAGTGCATCCCCAGTGGTGCCAGTGCACTCTCTGGACTCACTGCACTGCATCCCCAGTGGTGCCAGTGCACTCTCTGGACTCACTGTACTCCATCCCCAGTGGTGCCAGTGCACTCTCTGGACTCACTGCAGGGCATCCCCAGTGGTGCCAGTGCACTCTCTAGAGTCACTGCGCTGCATCCCCAGTGGTGCCAGTGCACTCTCTGGACTCACTGTACTGCATCCCCAGTGGTGCCAAAGCACTCTCTGGAGTGACTGCAGTGCATCCCCAGTGGTGCCAGTGCACTCTCTGGACTCGCGTCAATGCATCCCCAGTGGTGCTAATGCACTCTCTGGACTCACTGCACTGCATCCCGAGTGGTGCCAGTGCACTCTCTGGACTCACTGCAGTGCATCCCTAGTGGTGCCAGTGCACTCTCTGGACTCACTGCAGTGCATCCCTAGTGGTGCCAGTGCACTCTCTGGACTCACTGCACTGCATCCCCAGTGCTGCCAGTGCTCTCTCTGGACTCACTGCACTGCATCCACAGTGGTGCCAGTGCACTCTCTGGACTCACTGCAGTGCATCCCCAGTGGTGCCAGTGCAGTCTCTGCACTCACTGAAGTGCATCTCCAATGGTGCCAGTGAACTCTCTGGACTCACTGCAGTGCATCCCCAGTGGTGCCAGTGCACTCTCTGGACTCACTGCACTGCATCCCCAGTGGTGCCAGTGCACTCTCTGGACTCACTGCACTGCATCCCCAGTGCTGCCAGTGCACTCTCTGGACTCACTGCACTGCATCTCCAATGGTGCCAGTGCACTCTCTGGACTCACTGCACTGCATCCCCAGTGGTGCCAATGCACTCTCTGGACTCACTGCTGTGCATCCCCAGTGGTGCCAGTGCACTCTCTGGACTCACTGTACTGCATCCCCAGTGGTGCCAGTGCACTCTCTGGACTCACTGCACTGCATCCCCAGTGGTGCCAGTGCACTCTGTGGCCTCACTGCTGTGCATCCCCAGTGGTGCCAGTGCACTCTGTGGACTCACTGCACTGCATCCCCAGTGGTGTCAGTGCACTCTCTGGACTCACTGCACTGCATCCCCAGTGGTGCAAGTGCACTCTCTGGACTCACTGCAGTGCATCCCAAGTGGTGCCAATGCAGTCTCTGGACTCACTGCACTGCATCAACAGTGGTGCCAGTGCAGTCTCTGCACTCACTGAAGTGCATCTCCAGTGGTGCCAGTGAACTCTCTGGACTCACTACACTGCATCCCCAGTGGTGCCAGTGCACTCTCTGGACTCACTGCACTGCATCCCCAGTGGTGCCAGTGCACTCTCTGGACTCACTGCACTGCATCCCCAGTGGTGCCAGTGCACTCTCTGGACTCACTGCACTGCATCTCCAATGGTGCCAGTGCACTCTCTGGACTCACTGCACTGCATCCCCAGTGGTGCCAATGCACTCTCTGTACTCACTGCTGTGCATCCCCAGTGGTGCCAGTGCACTCTCTGGACTCACTGTACTGCATCCCCAGTGGTGCCAGTGCACTCTCTGGACTCACTGCACTGCATCCCCATTGGTGCCAGTGCACTCTCTGGACTCACTGCACTGCATCCCCAGTGGTGCCAGTGCACTCTCAGGACTAGCTGCACTGCATCCCCAGTGGTGCCAGTGCACTCTCTGGACTCACTGCACTGCATCCCCAGTGGTGCCAGTAAACTCTCTGGACTCACTGCACTGCATCCCCAGTGGAGCCCGTGCACTCTCTGGACTCACTGCACTGCATCCCCAGTGGTGCCAGTGCACTCTCTGGACTCACTGCACTGCATCCCCAGTGGTGCCAGTGCACTCTCTGGACTCACTGCACTGCATCTCCAATGGTGCCAGTGCACTCTCTAGACTGACTGCACTGCATCCCCAGTGGTGCCAATGCACTCTCTGTACTCACTGCTGTGCATCCCCAGTGGTGCCAGTGCACTCTCTGGACTCACTGCAGTGCATCCCCAGTGGTGCCAGTGCACTCTCTGGACTCACTGCACTGCATCCCCAGTGGAGCCAGTGCACTCTCTGGACTCACTGCACTGCATCCCCAGTGGTGCCAGTGCACTCTCTGGACTCACTGCACTGCATCCCCATTGGTGCCAGTGCACTCTCTGGACTCACTGCACTGCATCCCCAGTGGTGCCAGTGCACTCTCTGGACTCACCGCACCGCATCCCCAGTG
This sequence comes from Anser anser, assembly GCF_964211835.1. NCBI lineage: Eukaryota > Metazoa > Chordata > Aves > Anseriformes > Anatidae > Anser > Anser anser. Next base: position 369,651 of record NC_139752.1, read on the forward strand.
GTGCCAGAGCACTCTCTGGACTCACTGCACTGCATCCCCAGTGGTGCCAGTGCACTCTCTGGACTCACTGCAGTGCATCCCCAGTGGTGCCAGTGCACTCTCTGGACTCACTGCACTGCATCCCCAGTGGAGCCAGTGCGATCTCTGGACTCACTGCACTGCATTCCCAGTGGTGCCAGTGCACTCTGTGGACTCACTGCAGTGCATCCCCAGTGGTGCCAGTGCACTCTCTGGACTCACTGAAGGGCATCCCCAGTGGTGCCAGTACACTCACTGGACTGACTGCACTGCATCCCCAGTGGTGCTAGTGCACTCTCTGGACTCACTGCACTGCATCTCCAGTGGTGCCAGTGCACTCTCTGGACTCACTGCAGTGCATCCCCAGTGGTGCCAGAGCACTCTCTGGACTCACTGAAGTGCATCCCCAGTGGTGCCACTGCACTCTCTGCACTCACTGCTGTGCATCCCCATTGGTGCCAGTGCACTCTCTGGACTCACTGCACTGCATCCCCAGTGGTGCAAGTGCACTCTCTGGACTCACTGCAGTGCATCCCAAGTGGTGCCAATGCACTCTCTGGACTCACTGCAGTGCATCATCAGTGGTGCCAGTACACTCACTGGACTCACTGCACTGCATCCCCAGTGGTGCCAGTGAACTCTCTGGACTTGCTGCACTGCATCCCCAGTGGTGCCAGTGCACTCTCTGGACTCACTGCAGTGCATCCCCAGTGGTGCCTGTGCACTCTCTGGAGTAACTGCAGTGCATCCCCAGCGGTGCCAAAGCACTCTCTGGACTCCCGGCACCACATCTCCAGTGGTGCCAGTGCACTCTCTGGGCTCACTGCAGTGCATCCCCAGTGGTGCCAGTGCACTCTCTGGAGTCACTGCACTGCATCCCCAGTGGTGCCAATGCACTCTCTGGACCTCCGGCACCACATCCCCATTGGAGCCAGTGCACTCTCTGGACTCGCGGCACTGCATCCCCAGTGGTGCCAGTGCACTCTCTGGACTCACTGTACTGCATCCCCAGTGGTGCCAAAGCACTCTCTGGACTCCCGCCACCGCATCCCCAGTGGTTCCAGTGCACTCTCTGGACTCACTGCACTGCATCCCCAGTGGTGCCAGTGCACTAGCTGGACTCACTGCACCGCATCCCCAGTGGTGCCAGTGCACTCTCTGGAGTGACTGCAGTGCATCCCCAGTGGTGCCAGTGCACTCTCTGGACTCACTGCACTGCATCCCCAGTGCTGCCAGTGCACTCTCTGGACTCACTGCAGGGCATTACCGGTGGAGCCAGTGTACTCTCAGGACTCACTGCAGTGCATCCCCAGTGGTGCCAGTGCACTCTCTGGACTCACTGCACTGCATCACCAGTGGTGCCAGTGCACTCTCTGGACTCACTGAACTGCACCCCAATGCTGCCAGTGCACTCTCTGGACTCACTGCACTGCATCCACAGTGCTGCCAGTGCACATTCTGGACTCACTGCACTGCATCACCTGTGGTGCCAGTGCACTCTCTGGACTCACTGCACCGAATCCGCAGTGGTGCCAGTGCACTCTCTAGAGTCACTGCGCTGCATCCCCAGTTGTGCCAGTGCACTCTCTGGACTCACTGCAGTGCATCCCCAGTGGTGCCAGTGCACTCTCTGGAGTGACTGCAGTGCATCCCCAGTGGTGCCAGTGCACTCTCTGGTCTCGCGTCACTGCATCCCCAGTGGTGCCAGTGCACTCTCTGGACTCACTGAAGTGCATCCCCAGTGATGCCAGTGCACTCTCTGGACTCACTGCAGTGCATTCCCGGTGGTGCCAGTGCACTCTCTGGACTCACTGCAGTGCATACCCAGTGGTGCCAGAGCACTCTCTGGACTCACTGCACTGCATCCCCAGTGGTGCCAGTGCTATCCCTGGACTCACTGTATTGCATCCCCAGTGCTGCCAGTGCACTCTCTGGACTCACTGCACTGCATCCCCAGTGTTGCCAGTGCACTCTCTGGACTCACTGTACTGCATCCCCAGTGGTGCCAGTGCACTCTCTGGACTCGCGTCAATGCAACCCCAGTGGTGCTAATGCACTCTCTGGACTCACTGCACTGCATCCCGATTGGTGCCAGTGCACTCTCTGGACTCACTGCAGTGCATCCCCAGTGGTGCCAGTGCACTCTCTGGACTCACTGCAGTGCATCCCTAGTGGTGCCAGTGCACTCCCTGGACTCACTGCACTGCATCCCCAGTGCTGCCAGTGCTCTCTCTGGACTCACTGCAGTGCATCACCAGTGGTGCCAATGCACTCTCTGGACACATTGAAGTGCATTCTCAGTGGTGCCAGTGCACTCTCTGGACTCACTGCGCTGCATCCCCAATGGTGCCAGTGCACTCTCTGGACTCACTGCACTGCATCCCCAGTTGTGCCTGTGCAGTCTCCGCACTCACTGAAGTGCATCTCCAGTGGTACCAGTGAACTTTCTGGACTCACTGCAGTGCATCCCCAGTCGTGCCAGTGCACTCTCTGGACTCACTGCACTGCATCCCTAGTGGTGCTAGGGCACTCTCTGCAGACACTGCAGTGCATCCCCAGTGGTGCCAGTGCACTCTCTGGACTCACTGCACTGCATCCCCAGTGGTGCCAGTGCACTCTCTGGACTCACTGCACTACTCCAGCCGCGGCAGTCGCTCCAGACGCGGTCGCCCTCCAGCCTCGGCAGCCGCGGCAGCCGCGGCAGCCGCTCCAGCCGCGGCAGCCGCTCCGTCCGCGGCATACGCGGCAGACTCTCCAAACGCGGCAGCCGCTCCAGCCGTGGCAGCCGCTCCACTCGGTAGCGGCTGGAGTGGCTGCCGCGGCTAGAGCGGCTGGAGCGGCTGCCGCGGCTGGAGCTCCTGCCGCGTTTGGAGTGGTTACCGCGGCTGGAGCGGCTGGAGCGGCCGCCGCGGCTGGAGCGGCTGCCGCGGCTGGAGGGGCTAACGCGGCTGGAGAGGCTGACGCGGTTGGAGCGGAAACCGAGGCTGGAGCGCCACTCTCTGGACTCACTGCACTGCATAACCAGTGGTGCCAGTGCACTCACTGGACTCACTGCAGTGCATCCCCAGTGGTGCCAGTGCACTCTCTGGACTCACTGTACTGCATCCCTAGTGGTGCCAGTGCACTCTCTGGACTCACCGCACTGCACCCTGAGTGGTGCCAGTGCACTCTCTGGACTCACTGCACCGCATCCCCAGTGGTGCCAGTGCACTCTCTAGAGTCACGGCGCTGCATCCCCCGTGGTGCCAGTGCACTCTCTGGACTCACTGTACTGCATCCCCAGTGGTGCCAAAGCACTCTCTGGCCTCCCGCCACCGCATCCCCAGTGGTTCCAGTGCACTCTCTGGACTCACTGCACTGCATCCCCAGTGGAGCCAGTGCACTCTCTGGACTCACTGCACCGCATCCCCAGTGGTGCCAGTGCACTCTCTGGAGAGACTGCAGTGCATCCCCAGTGGTGCCAGTGCACTCTCTGGACTCGCGTCAATGCATTCCCAGTGGTGCTAATGCACTCTCTGGACTCACTGCACTGCATCCCGAGTGGTGCCAGTGCACTCTCTGGACTCACTGCAGTGCATCCCCAGTGGTGCCAGTGCACTCTCTGGACTCACTGCAGTGCATCCCTAGTGGTGCCAGTGCACTCTCTGGACTCACTGCACTGCATCCCCAGTGCTGCCATTGCAGTCTCTGCACTCACTGAAGTGCATCTCCAGTGGTGCCAGTGCACTCTCTGGACTCACTGCGCTGCATCCCCAGTGGTGCCAGGGCACTCTCTGCAGACACTGCAGTGCATCACCAAAGGTGCCAGTGTACTCTCTGGACTCACTGCACTGCATCCCCAGTGGTGCCGGTGCACTCTGGACTCACTGCACTACTCCAGCCGCGGCAGTCGCTCCAGCCGCGGTAGCCCTCCAGCCTCGGCAGCCGCGGCAGCCGCGGCAGCCGCTCCAGCCGCGGCAGCCGCTCCGTCCGCGGCATACGCGGCAGACTCTCCAACCGCGGCAGCCGCTCCAGCCGCGGAAGCCGCGGCAGCCGCTCCAAACGCGGCAGGCGCTCCAACCGCGGCAACCGCTCCAGCCGTGGCAGCCGCTCCACTCGGTAGCGGCTGGAGCGGCTGCCGCGGCTAGAGCGGCTGGAGCGGCTGCCGCGGCTGGAGCTCCTGCCGCGTTTGGAGCGGTTACCGCGGCTGGAGCGGCTGGAGCGGCTGCCGCGGCTGGAGCGGCTGCCGCGGCTGGAGGGGCTAACGCGGCTGGAGAGGCTGACGCGGTTGGAGCGTCTAGAGCGTCTGCCGCGGCTGGAGGGGCTACCGCGGCTGGAGCGGTTGACGCGGCTGGAGCGGAAACCGAGGCTGGAGCGCCACTCTCTGGACTCACTGCACTGCATCACCAGTGGTGCCAGTGCACTCTCTGGACTCACTGCACTGCATCACCAGTGGTGCCAGTGCACTCTCTGGACTCACTGTACTGCATCCCCAGTGGTGCCAGTGCACTCTCTGGACTCACTGCACTGAAGCCCCAGTGGTGCCAGTGCACTCTCTGGACTCACTGCATTGCATCCCCCGTGGTGCAAGTGCACTCTCTGGACTCACTGGAGTGCATCACCTGTGGTGCCAGTGCACTCTCTGGACTCACTGCACTGCATCCCCAGTGCTGCCAGTGCACTCTCTGGACTCACTGCAGGGCATCCCCAGTGGTGCCAGTGCGCTCTCTGGACTCACTGCAGGGCATCCCCAGTGGTGCCAGTGCACTCTCTGGACTCACTGCAGGGCATCCCCAGTGGTGCCAGTGCGCTCTCTGGACTCACTGCAGGGCATCCCCAGTGGTGCCAGTGCACTCTCTGGACTCACTGCACTGCATCCCCATTCCTGCCAGTGCACTCTCTTGACTCACTGCACTGCATCCCCAGTGGTGCCAGTGCACTCTCTGGACTCACTGCACTGCATCCCCATTGGTGCCAGTGCACTCTCTGGACTCACTGCACTGCATCCCCAGTGGTGCCAGTGCTATCCCTGGACTCACTGTAGTGCATCCCCAGTGGTGCCAGTGCACTCTCTGGACTCACTGCAGGGCATCCCCAGTGGTGCCAGTGCACTCTCTGGACTCACTGCACTGCATCCCCAGTGGTGCCAGTGCACTCTCTGGACTCACTGCAGGGCATCCCCAGTGGTGCCAGTGCACTCTCTGGACTCACTGCACTGCATCCCCAGTGGTGCCAGTGCACTCTCTGGACTCACTGCACTGCATCCCCAGTCCGGCCAGTGCACTCTCTGGACTCACTGCACTGCATCCCCAGTGGTGCCAGTGCACTCTCTGGACTCACTGCACTGCATCCCCATTGGTGCCAGTGCACTCTCTGGACTCACTGCACTGCATCCCCAGTGGTGCCAGTGCTATCCCTGGACTCACTGTAGTGCATCCCCAGTGGTGCCAATGCACTCTCTGGACTCACTGCAGGGCATCCCCAGTGGTGCCAGTGCACTCTCTGGACTCACTGCACTGCATCCCCAGTGGTGCCAGTGCACTCTCTGGACTCACTGCACTCCATCCCCACTGGTGCCTTTGCACTCCCTGGACTCACTGCACTGCTCTAGCCGCGGCAGCCGCTCCAGCCGCGGTAGCCCTCCAGCCGTGGCAGCCGCTCCACACGGTAGCGGCTGGAGCGGCTGCCGCGGCTGGAGCGGCTGGAGCGGCTGCCGCGGCTGGAGCGGCTGGAGCGGCTGCCGCGGCTGGAGCGGCTGGCGCGGCTGGAGGAGCTACCGCGGATGGAGCGGTTAACGCGGCTGGAGCGGCTGCCGCGGCTGGAGCGGCTGGAGCGGATGCCGCGGCTGGTGCGGCTGGAGAGGCTGCCGCGGCTGGAGCAGTGCAGTGAGTCCAGAGAGTGCACTGGCACCTTGGGGATGCAGTGCAGTGAGTAAAGAGAGTGCACTGGCACCATTGGGGATGCAGTGCAGTGAGTCCAGAGAGTGTACTGGCACCACAGGGGATGCAGTGCAGTGAGTCCAGAGAGTGCACTGGCACCACTGGGGATGCACTGCAGTGAGTCCAGAGAGTGCACTGGCACCACTGGGCATGCAGTGCTGTGAGTCCAGAGAGTGCCCCGGCAACACTGGGAATGCACTACAGTGACTGCAGAGACTGCACTGACACCACTGCGGATGCAGTGCCGCGAGTCCAGAGAGTGCACTGGCACCACTGAGGATGCGGTGCCGGGAGTCCAGAGAGTGCTTTGGCACCACTGGGGATGCACTGCAGTGACTCCAGAGAGTGCACTGGCACTACTGGGGATGCACTGCAGTGAGTCCAGAGAGTGCACTGGCTCCACTGGGGATGCAGTGCCGTGAGTCCAGAGATTGCACTGGCACCAGTGGGGATACGGTGCCGGGAGTCCAGAGAGTGCACTGACACCAATGGGGATGCGGTGCCTGGAGTCCAGAGAGTGCTTTGGCACCACTGGGGATGCAGTGCAGTGAGTCCACAGAGTGCACTGACACCAGTGGGAATGCGGTGCAGTGAGTCCAGAGAGTGCAATGGCACCACTGGGGATGCACTGCAGTGAGTCCAGAGTGCACTAGCACCACTGGGGAAGCAGAGCAGTGAGTCCAGAGAGTGCACTGGCACCACTGAGAATGCATTTCAGTGAGTCCAGAGAGTGCCGCTCCAGCCTCGGCATCCGCTCCAGCCGAGTCAACCCCGCGGTAGCCCCTCCAGCCGCGGCAGACGCTCCAGCCGCGGCAGCCGCGTTAGCCCCTCCAGCCGCGGCAGCCGCTCCAGCCGCTCTAGCCGCGGCAGCCGCTCCAGCCGCTACCGAGTGGAGCGGCTGCCACGGCTGGAGCGGTTACCGCGGTTGGAGCGCCTGCCGCGTTTGGAGCGGCTGCCGCGGCTGTAGCAGCTGCCGCGGTTGCCGCGGCTGCCTAGGCTGGAGGGCTACCGCGGCTGGAGCGACTGCCGCGGCTGGAGTAGTGCAGTGAGTCCAGAGAGTGCCCTGGCACCACTAGGGATGCAGCGCAGTGAGTCCAGTGAGTGTACTGGCACCACTGAGAATGCACTTCAGTGTGTCCAGAGAGTGTACTGGCACCATTGGTGATGCAATGCAGTGAGTCCAGAGAGAGCACTGGCAGCACAGGGGATGCAGTGCAGTGAGTCCAGAGAGTGCACTGGCACCACTAGGGATGCACTGCAGTGAGTCCAGAGAGAGCACTGGCACCACTGGGGATGCAGTGCAGTGAGTCCAGAGAGTGCACTGGCACCACTCGTGATGCAGTGCAGTGAGTCCAGAGAGTGCACTGGAACCACTGGGGATGCGGTGGCGGGAGTCCATAGAGTGCTTTGGCACCATTGGGGTGCAGTACAGTGAGTCCAGAGAGTGCACTGGCACCACTGGGGATGCAGCGCAGTGACTCTAGAGAGTGCACTGGCACCACTGGGGATGCAGTGCAGTGAGTCCAGAGAGTGCACTGGCACCACTCAGGGTGCAGTGCGGTGAGTCCAGAGAGTGCACTGGCACCACTGGGGATGCAGTGCGGTGAGCCCAGAGAGTGCACTGGCACCAGTGGGGATGCACTGCAGTGAGTCCAGAGTGCACTAGCACCACTGGGGATGCACTGCAGTGAGTCCAGAGAGTGCACTGGCACCAGCGGGAATGCACTGCAGTGAGTCCAGAGAGTGCACTGGCACCACTGGGGATGCACTGCAGTGAGTCCAGAGAGTGCACTGGCACCACTGGGGATGCAGTGACGCGAGTCCAGAGAGTGCACTGGCACCACTGGGGATGCAGTGACGCGAGTCCAGAGAGTGCACTGGCACCACTGGGGATGCACTGCAGTCACTCCAGAGAGTGCACTGGCACCACTGGGGATGCGCTGCAGTGAGTCCAGAGAGTGCACTGGCACAACTGGGGATGCAGTGCAGTGAGTCCAGAGAGTGCACTGGCAGCACTGGGGATGCAGTGCAGTGAGTCCAGAGAGTGCACTGGCACCACAGGTGATGCACTCCAGTGAGTCCAGAGAGTGCACTTGCACCACGGGGGATGCAGTTCAGTGACGGCAGAGAGTGCACTGGCAGCATTGGGGTGCAGTGCAGTGAGTCCAGAGAGCGCACTGGCACCAATGGGGATGCACTGCAGTGAGTCCAGAGAGTGCACTGGCACCACTGGGGATGCACTGCAGTGAGTCCAGAGAGTGCAGTGGCACCACTGGGGATGCAGTGCAGTGAGTCCAGTGAGTGCACTGGCACCACTGGGGAAGCAGTGCAGTGAGTCCAGAGAGTGCAGTGGCACCACTGGTGATGCAGTTTAGTGAGTCCAGAGAGTGCACTGGCACCACTGGGGATGCAGTGCAGTGAGTCCAGTGAGTGTACTGGCACCACTGGGGATGCACTGCAGTGAGTCCAGAGAGTGCACTGGCACCACTGGGGATGCACTGCAGTGAGTCCAGAGAGTGCACTGGCACCACTGAGAATGCACTTCACTGAGTCCAGAGAGTGCACTGGCACCACTGGGGATGCAGAGCAGTGAGTCCAGAGAGTGCAGTGGCACCACTGGGGATGCACTGCAGTGAGTCCAGAGAGTGCACTGGCAGCACTAAGGATGCAGTGCAGTGAGTCCAGAGAGTGCACTGGCACCACTGGGGATGCAGTGCAGTGAGTCCAGAGAGTGCACTGGCACCACTGGGGATGCGGTGCAGTTACTCCAGAGACTGCACTGGCACCACTGGGAATGCAGTGCAGTGAGTCCAGAGAGTGCACTGGCACCACTGGGGATGCACTGCAGTGAGTCCAGAGAGTGCACTGCCAGCACTAAGGATGCAGTGCAGTGAGTCCAGAAAGTGCACTGGCACCACTGGGGATGCAGTGCAGTGAGTCCAGAGAGTGCACTGGCACCAGTGGGGATGCAGTGCAGTGAGTCCAGAGATTGCACTGGCACCACTGGGGATGCAGTGCTGTGACTCCAGAGAGCGCACTGCCAGCATTAAGGATGCAGTGCAGTTACTCCAGAGACTGCACTGGTACCACCGGGTATGCAGTGCAGTGAGTCCAGAGAGTGCACTGGCACCACTGGGGATGCAGTGCAGTGAGTCCAGTGAGTGTACTGGCACTACAGGGGATGCACTGCAGTGAGTCCAGAGAGTGCACTGTCACCACTGAGAATGCACTTCAGTGAGTCCAGAGAGTGCACTGGCACCACTGGGGATGCAGTGCAGTGAGTCCAGAGAGTGCAGTGGCACCACTGGGGATGCACTGCAGTGAGTCCAGAGAGTGCACTGCCAGCACTAAGGATGCAGTGCAGTGAGTCCAGAGAGCGCACAGGCACCACTGGGGATGCAGTGCAGTGAGTCCAGAGAGTGCACTGGCACCACTGGGGATGCAGTGCAGTGAGTCCAGTGAGTGTACTGGCACTACTGGGGATGCACTGCAGTGAGTCCAGAGAGTGCACTGTCACCACTGAGAATGCACTTCAGTGAGTCCAGAGAGTGCACTGGCACCACTGGGGATGCACTGCAGTGAGTCCAGAGAGTGCAGTGGCACCACTGGGGATGCACTGCAGTGAGTCCAGAGAGTGCACTGCCAGCACTAAGGATGCAGTGCAGTGAGTCCAGAAAGTGCACTGGCACCACTGGGGATGCAGTGCAGTGAGTCCAGAGAGTGCACTGGCACCAGTGGGGATGCAGTGCAGTGAGTCCAGAGAGTGCACCGGCACCACTGGGGATGCACTGCAGTGAGTCCAGAGAGTGCACTGCCAGCACTAAGGATGCAGTGCAGTTACTCCAGAGACTGCACTGGTACCACCGGGTATGCAGTGCAGTGAGTCCAGAGAGTGCAGTGGCACCACTGGGGATGCAGTTTAGTGAGTCCAGAGAGTGCACTTGCACCACTGGGGATGCAGTGCAGTGAGTCCAGAGAGTGTACTGGCACCACTGGGGATGCACTGCAGTGAGTCCAGAGAGTGCACTGGCTCCACTGGGGATGCAGCACAGTGAGTCCAGAGAGTGCACTGTCACCACTGGGGATGCAGTGCAGTGACTCAAGAGAGTGCACTGGCAGCACTGGGGATGCACTGCAGTGAGTCCAGAGAGTGCACTGGCACCACTGGGAATGCACTGCAGTGAGTACAGAGAGTGCACTGGCACCACTGGTGATGCACTGCTGTGAGTCCAGAGAGTGCTCTTTCACCACAGGGGATGCAGTGCAGTGACTCAAGAGAGTGCACTGGCACCACTGGGGATGCACTGCAGTGAGTCCAGAGAGTGCACTGGCACCACTGGAGATGCAGTGCAGTGAGTCCAGAGAGTGCACTGGCACCACTGCGGATGCACTGCAGTGAGTGCAGAGAGTGCACTGGCTTTACTGGGGATGCACTGCAGTGAGTCCAGAGAGAGCACTGGCACCACTGGGGATGCACTGCAGTGAGTCCAGTGAGTGTACTGGCACCACTGGGGATGCACTGAAGTGAGTCCAGAGAGTGCACTGGCACCACTGAGAATGCACTTCAGTGAGTCCAGAGAGTGCACTGGCACCAATGGGGATGCACTGCAGTGAGTCCACAGAGTGCACTAGCACCACTGGGGATGCAGTGCAGTGAGTCCAGAGAGTGCGCTGGAACCACTGGGGATGCAGTGCAGTGAGTCCAGAGAGTGCACGGGCACCACTGGGGATGCACTGCAGTGAGTCCAGAGAGTGCAGTGGCACCACTGGGGATGCACTGCAGTGAGTCCAGAGAGTGCTTTGGCACCAGTGGGGATGCACTGCAGTTACTCCAGAGACTGCAATGGCACCACTGGGGATGCAGTGCAGTGAGTCCAGAGAGTGCACTGGCACCACTGGGGATGCACTGCAGTGAGTCCAGAGAGTGCACTGGCACCACTGGGGATGCCCTGCAGTGAGTCCAGAGAGTGCACTGTCACCACTGGGGATGCAGTACAGTGAGTCCAGAGAGTGCACTGGCACCACTGGGGATGCAGTGCAGTGAGTCCAGAGAGTGCACTGGCACCACTGGGGATGCAGTGCAGTGAATCCAGTGAGTGCACTGGCACCACTGGGGATGCAGTGCAGTGAGTCCAGAGAGTGCACTGGCACTACTGGGGATGCAGTGCAGTGAGTCCAGAGAGTGCACTGGCACCACTCGGGATGCAGTGCAGTGAGTCCAGAGAGTGCACTGGAACCACTGGGGATGCGGTGGCGGGAGTCCAGAGAGTGCTTTGGCACCATTGGGGTGCAGTACAGTGAGTCCAGAGAGTGCACTGGCACCACTGGGGATGCAGCGCAGTGACTCTAGAGAGTGCACTGGCACCACTGGGGATGCAGTGCAGTGAGTCCAGAGAGTGCACTGGCACCACTCAGGGTGCAGTGCGGTGAGTCCAGAGAGTGCACTGGCACCACTGGGGATGCAGTGCAGTGAGCCCAGAGAGTGCACTGGCACCAGTGGGGATGCACTGCAGTGAGTCCAGAGTGCACTAGCACCACTGGGGATGCACTGCAGTGAGTCCAGAGAGTGCACTGGCACCAGCGGGAATGCACTGCAGTGAGTCCAGAGAGTGCACTGGCACCACTGGGGATGCACTGCAGTGAGTCCAGAGAGTGCACTGGCACCACTGGGGATGCAGTGACGCGAGTGCAGAGAGTGCACTGGCACCACTGGGGATGCAGTGACGCGAGTCCAGAGAGTGCACAGGCACCACTGAGGATGCACTGCAGTCACTCCAGAGAGTGCACTGGCACCACTGGGGATGCGCTGCAGTGAGTCCAGAGAGTGCACTGGCACAACTGGGGATGCAGTGCAGTGAGTCCAGAGAGTGCACTGGCAGCACTGGGGATGCAGTGCAGTGAGTCCAGAGAGTGCACTGGCACCACAGGTGATGCACTCCAGTGAGTCCAGAGAGTGCACTTGCACCACGGGGGATGCAGTTCAGTGACGGCAGAGAGTGCACTGGCAGCATTGGGGTGCAGTGCAGTGAGTCCAGAGAGCGCACTGGCACCAATGGGGATGCACTGCAGTGAGTCCAGAGAGTGCACTGGCACCACTGGGGATGCACTGCAGTGAGTCCAGAGAGTGCAGTGGCACCACTGGGGATGCAGTGCAGTGAGTCCAGAGAGCGCACAGGCACCACTGGGGATGCAGTGCAGTGAGCCCAGAGAGTGCACTGGCACCAGTGGGGATGCACTGCAGTCAGTCCAGTGAGTGCACTGGCACCACTGGGGAAGCAGTGCAGTGAGTCCAGAGAGTGCAGTGGCACCACTGGTGATGCAGTTTAGTGAGTCCAGAGAGTGCACTGGCACCACTGGGGATGCAGTGCAGTGAGTCCAGTGAGTGTACTGGCACCACTGGGGATGCACTGCAGTGAGTCCAGAGAGTGCACTGGCACCACTGAGAATGCACTTCAGTGAGTCCAGAGAGTGCACTGGCACCACTGGGGATGCAGAGCAGTGAGTCCAGAGAGTGCAGTGGCACCACTGGGGATGCACTGCAGTGAGTCCAGAGAGTGCACTGGCAGCACTAAGGATGCAGTGCAGTGAGTCCAGAGAGTGCACTGGCACCACTGGGGATGCAGTGCAGTGAGTCCAGAGAGTGCACTGGCACCACTGGGGATGCGGTGCAGTTACTCCAGAGACTGCACTGGCACCACCGGGTATGCAGTGCAGTGAGTCCAGAGAGTGCACTGGCACCACTGGGGATGCACTGCAGTGAGTCCAGAGATTGCACTGGCACTACTGGGGATGCAGTGCTGTGACTCCAGAGAGCGCACTGGCACCAGTGGGGATGCACTGCAGTGAGCCCAGAGAGTGCACTGGCACCAGTGGGGATGCACTGCAGTGAGTCCAGTGAGTGCACTGGCACCACTGGGGAAGCAGTGCAGTGAGTCCAGAGAGTGCAGTGGCACCACTGGGGATGCAGTTTAGTGAGTCCAGAGAGTGCACTGGCACCACTGGGGATGCAGTGCAGTGAGTCCAGTGAGTGTACTGGCACCACTGGGGATGCTCTGCAGTGAGTCCAGAGAGTGCACTGGCACCACTGAGAATGCACTTCAATGAGTCCAGAGAGTGCACTGGCGCCACTGGGGATGCCCTGCAGTGAGTCCAGAGAGTGCAGTGGCACCACTGGGGATGCACTGCAGTGAGTCCAGAGAGTGCTTTGGCACCAGTGGGGATGCACTGCAGTGAGTCCAGAGAGTGCACTGGCACCACTGGGGATGCACTGCAGTGAGTCCAGAGAGTGCACTGGCACCACTGGGGATGCAGTACAGTGAGTCCACAGAGTGCACTGGCACCACTGGGGATGCAGTGCAGTGAGTCCAGAGAGTGCACTGGCACCACTGGGGATGCAGTGCAGTGAATCCAGTGAGTGCACTGGCACCACTGGGGATGCAGTGCAGTGAGTCCAGAGAGTGCACTGGCACTACAGGGGATGCAGTGCAGTGAGTCCAGAGAGTGCACTGGCACCACTGGGGATGCACTGCAGTGAGTCCAGAGAGTGCACTGTCACTACTGGGGATGCAGTGCAGTGAGTCCAGAGAGTGCACTGGCGCCACTGGGGATGCAGTGCAGTGAGTGCAGAGAGTGCACTGGCACCACTGGGGATGCACTGCAGTGAGTCCAGAGATTGCACTGGCACCACTGGGGATGCAGTACAGTGAGTCCACACAGTGCACTAGCACCACTGGGGATGCAGTGCAGTGAGTCCAGAGAGTGCACTGGCACCACTGGGGATGCAGTGCAGTGAGTCCAGAGAGTGCACTGGCACCACTGGTGATGCACTGCTGTGAGTCCAGAGAGTGCTCTTTCACCAGAGGGAATGCAGTGCAGTGACTTAAGAGAGTGCACTGGCATCACTGGGGATGCAGTGCAGTGAGTCCAGAGAGTGCACTGGCACCACTGGAGATGCAGTGCAGTGAGTCCAGAGAGTGCACTGGCAACACTGCGAATGCACTGCAGTGAGTCCAGAGAGTGCACTGGCTTCACTGGGGATGCACTGCAGTGAGTCCAGAGAGTGCACTGGCACCACTGGGGATGCAGTGACGCGAGTCCAGAGAGTGCACTGGCACCACTGGGGATGCAGTGACGCGAGTCCAGAGAGTGCACTGGCACCACTGGGGATGCACTGCAGTCACTCCAGAGAGTGCACTGGCACCACTGGGGATGCGCTGCAGTGAGTCCAGAGAGTGCACTGGCACAACTGGGGATGCAGTGCAGTGAGTCCAGAGAGTGCACTGGCAGCACTGGGGATGCAGTGCAGTGAGTCCAGAGAGTGCACTGGCACCACAGGTGATGCACTCCAGTGAGTCCAGAGAGTGCACTTGCACCACGGGGGATGCAGTTCAGTGACGGCAGAGAGTGCACTGGCAGCATTGGGGTGCAGTGCAGTGAGTCCAGAGAGCGCACTGGCACCAATGGGGATGCACTGCAGTGAGTCCAGAGAGTGCACTGGCACCACTGGGGATGCACTGCAGTGAGTCCAGAGAGTGCTCTGGCACCACTGGGGATGCACTGCAGTGAGTCCAGTGAGTGCACTGGCACCACTGGGGAAGCAGTGCAGTGAGTCCAGAGAGTGCAGTGGCACCACTGGTGATGCAGTTTAGTGAGTCCAGAGAGTGCACTGGCACCACTGGGGATGCAGTGCAGTGAGTCCAGTGAGTGTACTGGCACCACTGGGGATGCACTGCAGTGAGTCCAGAGAGTGCACTGGCACCACTGGGGATGCACTGCAGTGAGTCCAGAGAGTGCACTGGCACCACTGAGAATGCACTTCACTGAGTCCAGAGAGTGCACTGGCACCACTGGGGATGCAGAGCAGTGAGTCCAGAGAGTGCAGTGGCACCACTGGGGATGCACTGCAGTGAGTCCAGAGAGTGCACTGGCAGCACTAAGGATGCAGTGCAGTGAGTCCAGAGAGTGCACTGGCACCACTGGGGATGCAGTGCAGTGAGTCCAGAGAGTGCACTGGCACCACTGGGGATGCGGTGCAGTTACTCCAGAGACTGCACTGGCACCACTGGGAATGCAGTGCAGTGAGTCCAGAGAGTGCACTGGCACCACTGGGGATGCACTGCAGTGAGTCCAGAGAGTGCACTGCCAGCACTAAGGATGCAGTGCAGTGAGTCCAGAAAGTGCACTGGCACCACTGGGGATGCAGTGCAGTGAGTCCAGAGAGTGCACTGGCACCAGTGGGGATGCAGTGCAGTGAGTCCAGAGATTGCACTGGCACCACTGGGGATGCAGTGCTGTGACTCCAGAGAGCGCACTGCCAGCACTAAGGATGCAGTGCAGTTACTCCAGAGACTGCACTGGTACCACCGGGTATGCAGTGCAGTGAGTCCAGAGAGTGCACTGGCACCACTGGGGATGCAGTGCAGTGAGTCCAGTGAGTGTACTGGCACTACAGGGGATGCACTGCAGTGAGTCCAGAGAGTGCACTGTCACCACTGAGAATGCACTTCAGTGAGTCCAGAGAGTGCACTGGCACCACTGGGGATGCAGTGCAGTGAGTCCAGAGAGTGCAGTGGCACCACTGGGGATGCACTGCAGTGAGTCCAGAGAGTGCACTGCCAGCACTAAGGATGCAGTGCAGTGAGTCCAGAGAGCGCACAGGCACCACTGGGGATGCAGTGCAGTGAGTCCAGAGAGTGCACTGGCACCACTGGGGATGCAGTGCAGTGAGTCCAGTGAGTGTACTGGCACTACTGGGGATGCACTGCAGTGAGTCCAGAGAGTGCACTGTCACCACTGAGAATGCACTTCAGTGAGTCCAGAGAGTGCACTGGCACCACTGGGGATGCACTGCAGTGAGTCCAGAGAGTGCAGTGGCACCACTGGGGATGCACTGCAGTGAGTCCAGAGAGTGCACTGCCAGCACTAAGGATGCAGTGCAGTGAGTCCAGAAAGTGCACTGGCACCACTGGGGATGCAGTGCAGTGAGTCCAGAGAGTGCACTGGCACCAGTGGGGATGCAGTGCAGTGAGTCCAGAGAGTGCACTGGCACCACTGGGGATGCACTGCAGTGAGTCCAGAGAGTGCACTGCCAGCACTAAGGATGCAGTGCAGTTACTCCAGAGACTGCACTGGTACCACCGGGTATGCAGTGCAGTGAGTCCAGAGAGTGCAGTGGCACCACTGGGGATGCAGTTTAGTGAGTCCAGAGAGTGCACTTGCACCACTGGGGATGCAGTGCAGTGAGTCCAGAGAGTGTACTGGCACCACTGGGGATGCACTGCAGTGAGTCCAGAGAGTGCACTGGCTCCACTGGGGATGCAGCACAGTGAGTCCAGAGAGTGCACTGTCACCACTGGGGATGCAGTGCAGTGACTCAAGAGAGTGCACTGGCAGCACTGGGGATGCACTGCAGTGAGTCCAGAGAGTGCACTGGCACCACTGGGAATGCACTGCAGTGAGTCCAGAGAGTGCACTGGCACCACTGGTGATGCACTGCTGTGAGTCCAGAGAGTGCTCTTTCACCACAGGGGATGCAGTGCAGTGACTCAAGAGAGTGCACTGGCACCACTGGGGATGCACTGCAGTGAGTCCAGAGAGTGCACTGGCACCACTGGAGATGCAGTGCAGTGAGTCCAGAGAGTGCACTGGCACCACTGCGGATGCACTGCAGTGAGTGCAGAGAGTGCACTGGCTTTACTGGGGATGCACTGCAGTGAGTCCAGAGAGAGCACTGGCACCACTGGGGATGCACTGCAGTGAGTCCAGTGAGTGTACTGGCACCACTGGGGATGCACTGAAGTGAGTCCAGAGAGTGCACTGGCACCACTGAGAATGCACTTCAGTGAGTCCAGAGAGTGCACTGGCACCAATGGGGATGCACTGCAGTGAGTCCACAGAGTGCACTAGCACCACTGGGGATGCAGTGCAGTGAGTCCAGAGAGTGCGCTGGAACCACTGGGGATGCAGTGCAGTGAGTCCAGAGAGTGCACGGGCACCACTGGGGATGCACTGCAGTGAGTCCAGAGAGTGCAGTGGCACCACTGGGGATGCACTGCAGTGAGTCCAGAGAGTGCTTTGGCACCAGTGGGGATGCACTGCAGTTACTCCAGAGACTGCAATGGCACCACTGGGGATGCAGTGCAGTGAGTCCAGAGAGTGCACTGGCACCACTGGGGATGCACTGCAGTGAGTCCAGAGAGTGCACTGGCACCACTGTGGATGCCCTGCAGTGAGTCCAGAGAGTGCACTGTCACCACTGGGGATGCAGTACAGTGAGTCCAGAGAGTGCACTGGCACCACTGGGGATGCAGTGCAGTGAGTCCAGAGAGTGCACTGGCACCACTGGGGATGCAGTGCAGTGAATCCAGTGAGTGCACTGGCACCACTGGGGATGCAGTGCAGTGAGTCCAGAGAGTGCACTGGCACTACTGGGGATGCAGTGCAGTGAGTCCAGAGAGTGCACTGGCACCACTCGGGATGCAGTGCAGTGAGTCCAGAGAGTGCACTGGAACCACTGGGGATGCGGTGGCGGGAGTCCAGAGAGTGCTTTGGCACCATTGGGGTGCAGTACAGTGAGTCCAGAGAGTGCACTGGCACCACTGGGGATGCAGCGCAGTGACTCTAGAGAGTGCACTGGCACCACTGGGGATGCAGTGCAGTGAGTCCAGAGAGTGCACTGGCACCACTCAGGGTGCAGTGCGGTGAGTCCAGAGAGTGCACTGGCACCACTGGGGATGCAGTGCAGTGAGCCCAGAGAGTGCACTGGCACCAGTGGGGATGCACTGCAGTGAGTCCAGAGTGCACTAGCACCACTGGGGATGCACTGCAGTGAGTCCAGAGAGTGCACTGGCACCAGCGGGAATGCACTGCAGTGAGTCCAGAGAGTGCACTGGCACCACTGGGGATGCACTGCAGTGAGTCCAGAGAGTGCACTGGCACCACTGGGGATGCAGTGACGCGAGTGCAGAGAGTGCACTGGCACCACTGGGGATGCAGTGACGCGAGTCCAGAGAGTGCACTGGCACCACTGGGGATGCACTGCAGTCACTCCAGAGAGTGCACTGGCACCACTGGGGATGCGCTGCAGTGAGTCCAGAGAGTGCACTGGCACAACTGGGGATGCAGTGCAGTGAGTCCAGAGAGTGCACTGGCAGCACTGGGGATGCAGTGCAGTGAGTCCAGAGAGTGCACTGGCACCACAGGTGATGCACTCCAGTGAGTCCAGAGAGTGCACTTGCACCACGGGGGATGCAGTTCAGTGACGGCAGAGAGTGCACTGGCAGCATTGGGGTGCAGTGCAGTGAGTCCAGAGAGCGCACTGGCACCAATGGGGATGCACTGCAGTGAGTCCAGAGAGTGCACTGGCACCACTGGGGATGCACTGCAGTGAGTCCAGAGAGTGCAGTGGCACCACTGGGGATGCAGTGCAGTGAGTCCAGAGAGCGCACAGGCACCACTGGGGATGCAGTGCAGTGAGCCCAGAGAGTGCACTGGCACCAGTGGGGATGCACTGCAGTCAGTCCAGTGAGTGCACTGGCACCACTGGGGAAGCAGTGCAGTGAGTCCAGAGAGTGCAGTGGCACCACTGGTGATGCAGTTTAGTGAGTCCAGAGAGTGCACTGGCACCACTGGGGATGCAGTGCAGTGAGTCCAGTGAGTGTACTGGCACCACTGGGGATGCACTGCAGTGAGTCCAGAGAGTGCACTGGCACCACTGAGAATGCACTTCAGTGAGTCCAGAGAGTGCACTGGCACCACTGGGGATGCAGAGCAGTGAGTCCAGAGAGTGCAGTGGCACCACTGGGGATGCACTGCAGTGAGTCCAGAGAGTGCACTGGCAGCACTAAGGATGCAGTGCAGTGAGTCCAGAGAGTGCACTGGCACCACTGGGGATGCAGTGCAGTGAGTCCAGAGAGTGCACTGGCACCACTGGGGATGCGGTGCAGTTACTCCAGAGACTGCACTGGCACCACCGGGTATGCAGTGCAGTGAGTCCAGAGAGTGCACTGGCACCACTGGGGATGCACTGCAGTGAGTCCAGAGATTGCACTGGCACTACTGGGGATGCAGTGCTGTGACTCCAGAGAGCGCACTGGCACCAGTGGGGATGCACTGCAGTGAGCCCAGAGAGTGCACTGGCACCAGTGGGGATGCACTGCAGTGAGTCCAGTGAGTGCACTGGCACCACTGGGGAAGCAGTGCAGTGAGTCCAGAGAGTGCAGTGGCACCACTGGGGATGCAGTTTAGTGAGTCCAGAGAGTGCACTGGCACCACTGGGGATGCAGTGCAGTGAGTCCAGTGAGTGTACTGGCACCACTGGGGATGCTCTGCAGTGAGTCCAGAGAGTGCACTGGCACCACTGAGAATGCACTTCAATGAGTCCAGAGAGTGCACTGGCGCCACTGGGGATGCCCTGCAGTGAGTCCAGAGAGTGCAGTGGCACCACTGGGGATGCACTGCAGTGAGTCCAGAGAGTGCTTTGGCACCAGTGGGGATGCACTGCAGTGAGTCCAGAGAGTGCACTGGCACCACTGGGGATGCACTGCAGTGAGTCCAGAGAGTGCACTGGCACCACTGGGGATGCAGTACAGTGAGTCCACAGAGTGCACTGGCACCACTGGGGATGCAGTGCAGTGAGTCCAGAGAGTGCACTGGCACCACTGGGGATGCAGTGCAGTGAATCCAGTGAGTGCACTGGCACCACTGGGGATGCAGTGCAGTGAGTCCAGAGAGTGCACTGTCACTACTGGGGATGCAGTGCAGTGAGTCCAGAGAGTGCACTGGCGCCACTGGGGATGCAGTGCAGTGAGTGCAGAGAGTGCACTGGCACCACTGGGGATGCACTGCAGTGAGTCCAGAGATTGCACTGGCACCACTGGGGATGCAGTACAGTGAGTCCACACAGTGCACTAGCACCACTGGGGATGCAGTGCAGTGAGTCCAGAGAGTGCACTGGCACCACTGGGGATGCAGTGCAGTGAGTCCAGAGAGTGCACTGGCACCACTGGTGATGCACTGCTGTGAGTCCAGAGAGTGCTCTTTCACCACAGGGAATGCAGTGCAGTGACTTAAGAGAGTGCACTGGCATCACTGGGGATGCAGTGCAGTGAGTCCAGAGAGTGCACTGGCACCACTGGAGATGCAGTGCAGTGAGTCCAGAGAGTGCACTGGCAACACTGCGAATGCACTGCAGTGAGTCCAGAGAGTGCACTGGCTTCACTGGGGATGCACTGCAGTGAGTCCAGAGAGTGCACTGGCACCACTGGGGATGCACTGCAGTGAGTCCAGAGAGTGTACTGGCACCACTGGGGATGCACTGAAGTGAGTCCAGAGAGTGCACTGGCACCACTGAGAATGCACTTCAGTGAGTCCAGAGAGTACACTAGCACCACTGGGGATGCACTGCAGTGAGTCCACAGAGTGCACTGGCACCACTGGGGATGCAGTGCAGTGAGTCCAGAGAGTGCACTGGCACCACTGGGGATGCGGTGCAGTTACTCCAGAGACTGCACTGGCACCACCGGGTATGCAGTGCAGTGAGTCCAGAGAGTGCACTGGCACCACTGGGGATGCACTGCAGTGAGTCCAGAGATTGCACTGGCATCACTGGGGATGCAGTGCTGTGACTCCAGAGAGCGCACTGGCACCAGTAGGGATGCAGTGCAGTGAGTCCAGAGAGTGCACTGGCACCACTGGGGATGCACTGCAGTGAGCCCAGAGAGTGCACTGGCACCAGTGGGGATGCAGTACAGTGAGTCCAGTGAGTGCACTGGCACCACTGGGGAAGCAGTGCAGTGAGTCCAGAGAGTGCAGTGGCACCACTGGGGATGCAGTTTAGTGAGTCCAGAGAGTGCACTGGCACCACTGGGGATGCAGTGCAGTGAGTCCAGTGAGTGTACTGGCACCACTGGGGATGCACTGCAGTGAGTCCAGAGAGTGCACTGGCACCACTGAGAATGCACTTCAATGAGTCCTGAGAGTGCACTGGCGCCACTGGGGATGCACTGCAGTGAGTCCAGAGAGTGCAGTGGCACCACTGGGGATGCACTGCAGTGAGTCCAGAGAGTGCACTGTCACCACTGGGGATGCACTGCAGTGAGTCCAGAGAGTGCACTGGCACCACTGGGGATGCACTGCAGTGAGTCCAGAGAGTGCACTGGCACCACTGGGGATGCAGTACAGTGAGTCCACACAGTGCACTAGCACCACTGGGGATGTAGTGCAGTGAGTCCAGAGAGTGCACTGGCACCACTGGGGATGCAGTGCAGTGAGTCCAGAGAGTGCACTGGCACCACTGGTGATGCGCTGCTGTGAGTCCAGAGAGTGCTCTTTCACCACAGGGGATGCAGCGCAGTGACTTAAGAGAGTGCACTGGCAGCACTGGGGATGCACTGCAGTCACTCCAGAGAGTGCACTGGCACCACTGGGGATGCGCTGCAGTGAGTCCAGAGAGTGCACTGGCACAACTGGGGATGCAGTGCAGTGAGTCCAGAGAGTGCACTGGCAGCACTGGGGATGCAGTGCAGTGAGTCCAGACAGTGCACTGGCACCACAGGTGATGCACTCCAGTGAGTCCAGAGAGTGCACTTGCACCACGGGGGATGCAGTTCAGTGACGGCAGAGAGTGCACTGGCAGCATTGGGGTGCAGTGCAGTGAGTCCAGAGAGCACACTGGCACCACTGGGGATGCACTGCAGTGAGTCCAGAGAGTGCACTGGCACCACTGGGGATGTAGTGCAGTGAGTCCAGAGAGTGCACTGGCAGCACTGGGGATGCAGTGCAGTGAGTCCAGAGAGTGCACTGGCACCACTGGGGATGTAGTTCAGTGAGTCCAGAGAGTGCACTGGCACCACTGGGGATGCAGTGCAGTGAGTCCAGAGAGTGCACTGGCACCACTGAGAATGAACTTCAGTGAGTCCAGAGAGCGCACAGGCACCACTGGGGATGCAGTGCAGTGAGTCCAGAGAGTGCACTGGCACCACTGGGGATGCAGTGCAGTGAGTCCAGTGAGTGTACTGGCACTACAGGGGATGCACTGCAGTGAGTCCAGAGAGTGCACTGGCACCACTGAGAATGCACTTCAGTGAGTCCAGAGAGTGCACTGGCACCACTGGGGATGCACTGCAGTGAGTCCAGAGAGTGCAGTGGCACCACTGGGGATGCACTGCAGTGAGTCCAGAGAGTGCACTGCCAGCACTAAGGATGCAGTGCAGTGAGTCCAGAAAGTGCACTGGCACCACTGGGGATGCAGTGCAGTTAGTCCAGAGAGTGCACTGGCACCACTGGGGATGCAGTGCAGTTACTCCAGAGACTGCACTGGTACCACCGGGTATGCAGTGCAGTGAGTCCAGAGAGTGCACTGGCACCACTGGGGATGCAGTGCAGTGAGTCCAGAGATTGCACTGGCACCACTGGGGATGCAGTGCTGTGACTCCAGAGAGCGCACTGGCACCACTGGGGATGCAGTGCAGTGAGTCCAGAGAGTGCACTGGCACCACTGGGGAGGCACTGCAGTGAGCCCAGAGAGTGCACTGGCACCAGTGGGGATGCACTGCAGTGAGTCCAGTGAGTGCACTGGCACCACTGGGGAAGCAGTGCAGTGAGTCCAGAGAGTGCAGTGGCACCACTGGGGATGCAGTTTAGTGAGTCCAGAGAGTGCACTGGCAGCACTGGGGATGCAGTGCAGTGAGTCCAGTGAGTGTACTGGCACCACTGGGGATGCACTGCAGTGAGTCCAGAGAGTGCACTGGCACCAGTGGTGATGCACTGCAGTGAGTCCAGAGAGTGCACTGGCACCACTGGTGATGCACTGCTGTGAGTCCAGAGAGTGCTCTTTCACCACAGGGGATGCAGTGCAGTGACTCAAGAGAGTGCACTGGCAGCACTGGGGATGCACTGCAGTGAGTCCAGAGAGTGCACTGGCACCACTGGAGATGCAGTGCAGTGAGTCCAGAGAGTGCACTGGCACCACTGGTGATGCACTGCTGTGAGTCCAGAGAGTGCTCTTTCACCACAGGGGATGCAGTGCAGTGACTCAAGAGAGTGCACTGGCAGCACTGGGGATGCAGTGCAGTGAGTCCAGAGAGTGCACTGGCACCACTGGAGATGCAGTGCAGTGAGTCCAGAGAGTGCACTGGCACCACTGCGGATGCACTGCAGTGAGTGCAGAGAGTGCACTGGCTTTACTGGGGATGCACTGCAGTGAGTCCAGAGAGAGCACTGGCACCACTGGGGATGCACTGCAGTGAGTCCAGTGAGTGTACTGGCACCACTGGGGATGCACTGAAGTGAGTCCAGAGAGTGCACTGGCACCACTGGGGATGCAGTGCAGTGAGTCCAGAGAGTGCACTGGCACCAATGGGGATGCACTGCAGTGAGTCCACAGAGTGCACTAGCACCACTGGGGATGCAGTGCAGTGAGTCCAGAGAGTGCGCTGGAACCACTGGGGATGCAGTGCAGTGAGTCCAGAGAGTGCACGGGCACCACTGGGGATGCACTGCAGTGAGTCCAGAGAGTGCAGTGGCACCACTGGGGATGCACTGCAGTGAGTCCAGAGAGTGCTTTGGCACCAGTGGGAATGCACTGCAGTTACTCCAGAGACTGCACTGGCACCACTGGGGATGCAGTGCAGTGAGTCCAGAGAGTGCACTGGCACCACTGGGGATGCAGTGCAGTGAGTCCAGAGAGTGCACTGGCACCACTGGGGATGCCCTGCAGTGAGTCCAGAGAGTGCACTGTCACCACTGGGGATGCAGTACAGTGAGTCCAGAGAGTGCACTGGCACCACTGGGGATGCAGTGCAGTGAGTCCAGAGAGTGCACTGGCACCACTGGGGATGCAGTGCAGTGAGTCCAGAGAGTGCACTGGCAGCACTGGGGATGCAGTACAGTGAGTCCAGAGAGTGCACTGGCACCACTGGTGATGCACTGCTGTGAGTCCAGAGAGTGCTCTTTCACCACAGGGGATGCAGTGCAGTGACTCAAGAGAGTGCACTGGCAGCACTGGGGATGCAGTGCAGTGAGTCCAGAGAGTGCACTGGCACCACTGGAGATGCAGTTCAGTGAGTCCAGAGAGTGCACTGCCACCACTGCGGATGCACTGCAGTGAGTCCAGAGAGTGCACTGGCTCCACTGGGGATGCAGTGCAGTGAGTCCAGAGAGTGCACTGGCACCACTGGGGATGCACTGCAGTGAGTCCAGAGAGTGTACTGGCACCACTGGGGATGCACTGAAGTGAGTCCAGAGAGTGCACTGGCACCACTGAGAATGCACTTCAGTGAGTCCAGAGAGTGCACTGGCACCACTGGGGATGCACTGCAGTGAGTCCACAGAGTGCACTAGCACCACTGGGGATGCAGTGCAGTGAGTCCAGAGAGTACGCTGGAACCACTGGGGATGCAGTGCAGTGAGTCCAGAGAGTGCACTGGCACCACTGGGGATGCAGTGCAGTGAGTCCAGAGAGCGCACTGGCACCAGTGGGGATGCACTGCAGTGAGTCCAGTGAGTGCACTGGCACCACTGGGGATGCAGTGCAGTGAGTCCAGAGAGTGCACTGGCACCACTGGGGAAGCAGTGCAGTGAGTCCAGAGAGTGCAGTGGCACCACTAGGGATGCAGTGCAGTGAGTCCAGAGAGTGCACTGGCAGCACTGGGGATGCAGTGCAGTGAGTCCAGAGAGTGCACTGGCACCACTGGTGATGCACTGCTGTGAGTCCAGAGAGTGCTCTTTCACCACAGGGGATGCACTGCAGTGACTCAAGAGAGTGCACTGGCAGCACTGGGGATGCAGTGCAGTGAGTCCAGAGAGTGCACTGGCACCACTGCGGATGCACTGCAGTGAGTCCAGAGAGCGCACTGGCTCCACTGGGGATGCAGTGCAGTGAGTCCAGAGAGCGCACTGGCTCCACTGGGGATGCAGTGCAGTGAGTCCAGAGAGTGCACTGGCACTACAGGGGATGCAGTGCAGTGAGTCCAGAGAGTGCACTGGCACCACTGGGGATGCACTGCAGTGAGTCCAGAGAGTGCACTGTCACTACTGGGGATGCAGTGCAGTGAGTCCAGAGAGTGCACTGGCGCCACTGGGGATGCAGTGCAGTGAGTGCAGAGAGTGCACTGGCACCACTGGGGATGCACTGCAGTGAGTCCAGAGATTGCACTGGCACCACTGGGGATGCAGTACAGTGAGTCCACACAGTGCACTAGCACCACTGGGGATGCAGTGCAGTGAGTCCAGAGAGTGCACTGGCACCACTGGGGATGCAGTGCAGTGAGTCCAGAGAGTGCACTGGCACCACTGGTGATGCACTGCTGTGAGTCCAGAGAGTGCTCTTTCACCACAGGGAATGCAGTGCAGTGACTTAAGAGAGTGCACTGGCATCACTGGGGATGCAGTGCAGTGAGTCCAGAGAGTGCACTGGCACCACTGGAGATGCAGTGCAGTGAGTCCAGAGAGTGCACTGGCAACACTGCGAATGCACTGCAGTGAGTCCAGAGAGTGCACTGGCTTCACTGGGGATGCACTGCAGTGAGTCCAGAGAGTGCACTGGCACCACTGGGGATGCACTGCAGTGAGTCCAGAGAGTGTACTGGCACCACTGGGGATGCACTGAAGTGAGTCCAGAGAGTGCACTGGCACCACTGAGAATGCACTTCAGTGAGTCCAGAGAGTACACTAGCACCACTGGGGATGCACTGCAGTGAGTCCACAGAGTGCACTGGCACCACTGGGGATGCAGTGCAGTGAGTCCAGAGAGTGCACTGGCACCACTGGGGATGCGGTGCAGTTACTCCAGAGACTGCACTGGCACCACCGGGTATGCAGTGCAGTGAGTCCAGAGAGTGCACTGGCACCACTGGGGATGCACTACAGTGAGTCCAGAGATTGCACTGGCATCACTGGGGATGCAGTGCTGTGACTCCAGAGAGCGCACTGGCACCAGTAGGGATGCAGTGCAGTGAGTCCAGAGAGTGCACTGGAACCACTGGGGATGCACTGCAGTGAGCCCAGAGAGTGCACTGGCACCAGTGGGGATGCAGTACAGTGAGTCCAGTGAGTGCACTGGCACCACTGGGGAAGCAGTGCAGTGAGTCCAGAGAGTGCAGTGGCACCACTGGGGATGCAGTTTAGTGAGTCCAGAGAGTGCACTGGCACCAGTGGGGATGCAGTGCAGTGAGTCCAGTGAGTGTACTGGCACCACTGGGGATGCACTGCAGTGAGTCCAGAGAGTGCACTGGCACCACTGAGAATGCACTTCAATGAGTCCTGAGAGTGCACTGGCGCCACTGGGGATGCACTGCAGTGAGTCCAGAGAGTGCAATGGCACCACTGGGGATGCACTGCAGTGAGTCCAGAGAGTGCACTGTCACCACTGGGGATGCACTGCAGTGAGTCCAGAGAGTGCACTGGCACCACTGGGGATGCACTGCAGTGAGTCCAGAGAGTGCACTGGCACCACTGGGGATGCAGTACAGTGAGTCCACACAGTGCACTAGCACCACTGGGGATGTAGTGCAGTGAGTCCAGAGAGTGCACTGGCACCACTGGGGATGCAGTGCAGTGAGTCCAGAGAGTGCACTGGCACCACTGGTGATGCGCTGCTGTGAGTCCAGAGAGTGCTCTTTCACCACAGGGGATGCAGCGCAGTGACTTAAGAGAGTGCACTGGCAGCACTGGGGATGCACTGCAGTCACTCCAGAGAGTGCACTGGCACCACTGGGGATGCGCTGCAGTGAGTCCAGAGAGTGCACTGGCACAACTGGGGATGCAGTGCAGTGAGTCCAGAGAGTGCACTGGCAGCACTGGGGATGCAGTGCAGTGAGTCCAGACAGTGCACTGGCACCACAGGTGATGCACTCCAGTGAGTCCAGAGAGTGCACTTGCACCACGGGGGATGCAGTTCAGTGACGGCAGAGAGTGCACTGGCAGCATTGGGGTGCAGTGCAGTGAGTCCAGAGAGCACACTGGCACCACTGGGGATGCACTGCAGTGAGTCCAGAGAGTGCACTGGCACCACTGGGGATGTAGTGCAGTGAGTCCAGAGAGTGCACTGGCAGCACTGGGGATGCAGTGCAGTGAGTCCAGAGAGTGCACTGGCACCACTGGGGATGTAGTTCAGTGAGTCCAGAGAGTGCACTGGCACCACTGGGGATGCAGTGCAGTGAGTCCAGAGAGTGCACTGGCACCACTGAGAATGAACTTCAGCGAGTCCAGAGAGCGCACAGGCACCACTGGGGATGCAGTGCAGTGAGTCCAGAGAGTGCACTGGCACCACTGGGGATGCAGTGCAGTGAGTCCAGTGAGTGTACTGGCACTACAGGGGATGCACTGCAGTGAGTCCAGAGAGTGCACTGGCACCACTGAGAATGCACTTCAGTGAGTCCAGAGAGTGCACTGGCACCACTGGGGATGCACTGCAGTGAGTCCAGAGAGTGCAGTGGCACCACTGGGGATGCACTGCAGTGAGTCCAGAGAGTGCACTGCCAGCACTAAGGATGCAGTGCAGTGAGTCCAGAAAGTGCACTGGCACCACTGGGGATGCAGTGCAGTGAGTCCAGAGAGTGCACTGGCACCAGTGGGGATGCAGTGCAGTTACTCCAGAGACTGCACTGGTACCACCGGGTATGCAGTGCAGTGAGTCCAGAGAGTGCACTGGCACCACTGGGGATGCAGTGCAGTGAGTCCAGAGATTGCACTGGCACCACTGGGGATGCAGTGCTGTGACTCCAGAGAGCGCACTGGCACCACTGGGGATGCAGTGCAGTGAGTCCAGAGAGTGCACTGGCACCACTGGGGAGGCACTGCAGTGAGCCCAGAGAGTGCACTGGCACCAGTGGGGATGCACTGCAGTGAGTCCAGTGAGTGCACTGGCACCACTGGGGAAGCAGTGCAGTGAGTCCAGAGAGTGCAGTGGCACCACTGGGGATGCAGTTTAGTGAGTCCAGAGAGTGCACTGGCAGCACTGGGGATGCAGTGCAGTGAGTCCAGTGAGTGTACTGGCACCACTGGGGATGCACTGCAGTGAGTCCAGAGAGTGCACTGGCACCAGTGGTGATGCACTGCAGTGAGTCCAGAGAGTGCACTGGCACCACTGGTGATGCACTGCTGTGAGTCCAGAGGGTGCTCTTTCACCACAGGGGATGCAGTGCAGTGACTCAAGAGAGTGCACTGGCAGCACTGGGGATGCACTGCAGTGAGTCCAGAGAGTGCACTGGCACCACTGGAGATGCAGTGCAGTGAGTCCAGAGAGTGCACTGGCACCACTGGTGATGCACTGCTGTGAGTCCAGAGAGTGCTCTTTCACCACAGGGGATGCAGTGCAGTGACTCAAGAGAGTGCACTGGCAGCACTGGGGATGCAGTGCAGTGAGTCCAGAGAGTGCACTGGCACCACTGGAGATGCAGTGCAGTGAGTCCAGAGAGTGCACTGGCACCACTGCGGATGCACTGCAGTGAGTGCAGAGAGTGCACTGGCTTTACTGGGGATGCACTGCAGTGAGTCCAGAGAGAGCACTGGCACCACTGGGGATGCACTGCAGTGAGTCCAGTGAGTGTACTGGCACCACTGGGGATGCACTGAAGTGAGTCCAGAGAGTGCACTGGCACCACTGGGGATGCAGTGCAGTGAGTCCAGAGAGTGCACTGGCACCAATGGGGATGCACTGCAGTGAGTCCACAGAGTGCACTAGCACCACTGGGGATGCAGTGCAGTGAGTCCAGAGAGTGCGCTGGAACCACTGGGGATGCAGTGCAGTGAGTCCAGAGAGTGCACGGGCACCACTGGGGATGCACTGCAGTGAGTCCAGAGAGTGCAGTGGCACCACTGGGGATGCACTGCAGTGAGTCCAGAGAGTGCTTTGGCACCAGTGGGGATGCACTGCAGTTACTCCAGAGACTGCACTGGCACCACTGGGGATGCAGTGCAGTGAGTCCAGAGAGTGCACTGGCACCACTGGGGATGCACTGCAGTGAGTCCAGAGAGTGCACTGGCACCACTGGGGATGCCCTGCAGTGAGTCCAGAGAGTGCACTGTCACCACTGGGGATGCAGTACAGTGAGTCCAGAGAGTGCACTGGCACCACTGGGGATGCAGTGCAGTGAGTCCAGAGAGTGCACTGGCACCACTGGGGATGCAGTGCAGTGAGTCCAGAGAGTGCACTGGCAGCACTGGGGATGCAGTGCAGTGAGTCCAGAGAGTGCACTGGCACCACTGGTGATGCACTGCTGTGAGTCCAGAGAGTGCTCTTTCACCACAGGGGATGCAGTGCAGTGACTCAAGAGAGTGCACTGGCAGCACTGGGGATGCAGTGCAGTGAGTCCAGAGAGTGCACTGGCACCACTGGAGATGCAGTTCAGTGAGTCCAGAGAGTGCACTGCCACCACTGCGGATGCACTGCAGTGAGTCCAGAGAGTGCACTGGCTCCACTGGGGATGCAGTGCAGTGAGTCCAGAGAGTGCACTGGCACCACTGGGGATGCACTGCAGTGAGTCCAGAGAGTGTACTGGCACCACTGGGGATGCACTGAAGTGAGTCCAGAGAGTGCACTGGCACCACTGAGAATGCACTTCAGTGAGTCCAGAGAGTGCACTGGCACCACTGGGGATGCACTGCAGTGAGTCCACAGAGTGCACTAGCACCACTGGGGATGCAGTGTAGTGAGTCCAGAGAGTACGCTGGAACCACTGGGGATGCAGTGCAGTGAGTCCAGAGAGTGCACTGGCACCACTGGGGATGCAGTGCAGTGAGTCCAGAGAGCGCACTGGCACCAGTGGGGATGCACTGCAGTGAGTCCAGTGAGTGCACTGGCACCACTGGGGATGCAGTGCAGTGAGTCCAGAGAGTGCACTGGCACCACTGGGGAAGCAGTGCAGTGAGTCCAGAGAGTGCAGTGGCACCACTAGGGATGCAGTTCAGTGAGTCCAGAGAGTGCACTGGCAGCACTGGGGATGCAGTGCAGTGAGTCCAGAGAGTGCACTGGCACCACTGGTGATGCACTGCTGTGAGTCCAGAGAGTGCTCTTTCACCACAGGGGATGCACTGCAGTGACTCAAGAGAGTGCACTGGCAGCACTGGGGATGCAGTGCAGTGAGTCCAGAGAGTGCACTGGCACCACTGCGGATGCACTGCAGTGAGTCCAGAGAGCGCACTGGCTCCACTGGGGATGCAGTGCAGTGAGTCCAGAGAGTGCACTGGCACCACTGGGGATGCACTGCAGTGAGTCCAGAGAGTGTACTGGCACCACTGGGGATGCACTGAAGTGAGTCCAGAGAGTGCACTGGCACCACTGAGAATGCACTTCAGTGAGTCCAGAGAGTGCACTGGCACCACTGGGGATGCACTGCAGTGAGTCCACAGAGTGCACTAGCACCACTGGGGATGCAGTGCAGTGAGTCCAGAGAGTACGCTGGAACCACTGGGGATGCAGTGCAGTGAGTCCAGAGAGTGCACTGGCACCACTGGGGATGCAGTGCAGTGAGTCCAGAGAGCGCACTGGCACCAGTGGGGATGCACTGCAGTGAGTCCACTGAGTGCTTTGGCACCAGTGGGGATGCAGTGCAGTGAGTCCAGAGAGTGCACTGGCACCACTGGGGAAGCAGTGCAGTGAGTCCAGAGAGTGCAGTGGCACCACTAGGGATGCAGTGCAGTGAGTCCAGAGAGTGCACTGGCAGCACTGGGGATGCAGTGCAGTGAGTCCAGAAATTGCACTGGTACCACTGGGGATGCAGTACAGTGAGTCCACACAGTGCACTAGCACCACTGGGGATGCAGTGCAGTGAGTCCAGTGAGTGCACTGGCACCACTGGGGATGCAGTGCAGTGAGTCCAGAGAGTGCACTGGCACCACTGCGGATGCACTGCAGTGAGTCCAGAGAGTGCACTGGCTCCACTGGGGATGCACTGCAGTGAGTCCAGAGAGTGCACTGGCACCACTGGGGATGCACTGAAGTGAGTCCAGAGAGTGCACTGGCACCACTGAGAATGCACTTCAGTGAGTCCACAGAGTGCACTAGCACCACTGGGGATTCAGTGCAGTGAGTCCAGAGAGTGCGCTGGAACCACTGGGGATGCAGTGCAGTGAGTCCAGAGAGTGCACTGGCACCACTGGGGATGCAGTGCAGTGAGTCCAGAGAGTGCACTGGCACCAGTGGGGATGCACTGCAGTGAGTCCAGAGAGTGCACTGGCACCACTGGGGATGCAGTGCAGTGAGTCCAGAGAGTGCACTGGCACCACTGGGGAAGCAGTGCAGTGAGTCCATAGAGTGCACTGGCAGCACTGGGGATGCAGTGCACTGTGTCCAGAGAGTGCACTGGCACCACTGGGGATGCAGTTCAGTGAGTCCAGAGAGTGCACTGGCACCACTGGGGATGCAGTGCAGTGACTCCAGAGAGTGCACTGGCACCACTGAGAATGCACTTCAGTGAGTCCAGAGAGTGCACTGGCACCACTGGGGATGCACTGCAGTGAGTCCAGAGATTGCACTAGCACCACTGGGGATGCAGTGCTGTGACTCCAGAGAGCGCACAGGCACCACTGGGGATGCAGTGCAGTGAGTCCAGAGAGTGCACTGGCACCACTGGGGATGCACTGCAGTGAGCCCAGAGAGTGCACTGGCACCAGTGGGGATGCACCCCGGTGAGTCCAGTGAGTGCACTGGCACCACTGGGGAAGCAGTGCAGTGAGTCCAGAGAGTGCAGAGGCACCACTGGTGATGCAGTTTAGTGAGTCCAGAGAGTGCACTGGCACCACTGGGGATGCAGTGCAGTGAGTCCAGTGAGTGTACTGGCACCACTGGGGATGCAGTGCAGTGAGTCCAGAGAGTGCACTGGCACCACTGAGAATGCACTTCAGTGAGTCCAGAGAGTGCACTGGCACCACTGGGGATGCACTTCAGTGAGTCCAGAGAGTGCACTGGCACCACTGGGGATGCAGTGCTGTGACTCCAGAGAGTGCACTGGCACCACTGGGGATGCAGTGCAGTGAGTCCAGAGAGTGCACTGGCACCACTGGGGATGCGGTGCCGGGAGTCCAGAGAGTGCTTTGGCACCAGTGGGGATGCACTGCAGTTACTCCAGAGACTGCACTGGCACCACTGGGGATGCAGTGCAGTGAGTCCAGAGAGTGCACTGGCACCACTGGGGATGCACTGCAGTGAGTCCAGAGAGTGCACTGGCACCATTGGGGATGCACTGCAGTGAGTCCAGAGAGTGCACTGTCACCACTGGGGATGCACTGCAGTGAGTCCACAGAGTGCACTGGCACCACTGGGGATGCAGTTCAGTGAGTCCAGAGAGTGCACTGGTACCACTGGGGATGCACTGCAGTGAATCCAGTGAGTGCACTGGCACCACTGGTGATACAGTGCAGTGAGTCCAGAGAGTGCACTGGCACCACTGGGGATGCAGTGCAGTGAGTCCAGAGAGTGCACTGGCACCACTGGGGATGCATTGCAGTGAGTCCAGAGAGTGCACTGGCACCACAGATGATGCAGTACAGTGAGTCCAGTTAGTGCACTGGCACCACTGGGGATGTAGTGCAGTGAGTCGAGAGAGTGCACTTGCACCACTGGGGATGCAGTGCAGTGAGTCCAGAGAGTGCACTGGCACCACTGGGGATGCACTGCAGTGAGTCCAGAGAGTGCACTGGCACCACTGGGGATGCAGTGCAGTGAGTCCAGAGAGTGCACTGGCACCACTGGGAATGCAGAGAAGTGAGTGCAGAGATTGCACTGGCACCACTGTGGATGCAGTGCAGTGAGTCCAGAGACTTCACTGGCACCACTGGGAATGCAGAGAAGTGAGTGCAGAGAGTGCACTGGCACCACTGGTGATACAGTGCAGTGAGTCCAGAGAGTGCACTGGCACCACTGGGGATGCAGTGCAGTGAGTCCAGAGAGTGCACTGGCACCACTGGGGATGCACTACAGTGAGTCCAGAGATTGCACTGGCACCACTGGGGATGCAGTGCAGTGAGTCCAGAGAGTGCACTGGCACCAGTGGGGATGCAGTGCAGTGAGTCGAGAGAGTGCACTGGCACCACTGGGGATGCACTGCAGTGAGTCCAGAGAGTACACTGGCACCAGTGGGGATGCAGTGCAGTGAGTCCAGAGAGTGCACTGGCACCACTGGGGATGCAGTGCAGTGAGTCCAGAGAGTGCACTGGCACCACTGGGGATGTGTCCAGTGAGTCCAGTGAGTGCACTGGCACCACTGGGGATGCAGTGCAGTGAGTCCAGAAAGTACACTGGCACCAGTGGGGATGCAGTGCAGTGAGTCCAGAGAGTGCACTGGCACCACTGGGGATGCAGTGCAGTCAGTCCAGTGAGTGCACTGGCACCACTGGGGGTGCAGTACAGTGAGTCCAGAGAGTGCACTGGCACCACTGGGGATGCACTGCAGTGAGTCCAGACAGTGCACTGGCACCACTGGGGATGCCGTGCAGTGAGTCCAGAGAGTGCACTGGCACCACTGGCGATGCAGTGCAGTGAGTCCAGAGAGTGCACTGGCACCACTGGGGATGCAGTGCAGTGAGTCCAGAGAGTGCACTGGCACCACTGGGGCTTCAGTGCAGTGAGTCCAGAGAGTGCACTGGCACCACTGGGGATGCACTGCAGTGAGTCCAGAGAGTGCACTGGCACCACTGGGGATGCACTGCAGTGAGTCCAGAGAGTGCACTGTCACCACTGGGGATGCAGTACAGTGAGTCCACAGAGTGCACTGGCACCAGTGGGTATGCAGTACAGTGAGTCCAGAGAGTGCACTGGCACCACTGGGCATGCAGTGCAGTGAGTCCAGAGAGAGCACTGGCACCACTGGGGATGCGGTGCTGGGAGTCCAGAGAGTGCTTTGGCACCACTGGGGATGCAGTGCAGTTACTCCAGAGACTGCACTGGCACCACCGGGGATGCAGTGCAGTGAGTCCAGAGAGTGCACTGGCACCACTGGGGATGCAGTGCAGTGAGTCCAGAGATTGCACTGGCACCACTGGGGATGCAGTGCTGTGACTCCAGAGAGCGCACTGGCACCACTGGGGATGCAGTGCAGTGAGTCCAGAGAGTGCACTGGCACCACTGGGGATGCACTGCAGTGAGCCCAGAGAGTGCACTGGCACCAGTGGGGATGCACTGCAGTGAGTCCAGTGAGTGCACTGGCACCACTGGGGAAGCAGTGCAGTGAGTCCAGAGAGTGCAGTGGCACCACTGGTGATGCAGTTTAGTGAGTCCAGAGAGTGCACTGGCACCACTGGGGATGCAGTGCAGTGAGTCCAGTGAGTGTACTGGCACCACTGGGGATGCACTGCAGTGAGTCCAGAGAGTGCACTGGCACCACTGAGAATGCACTTCAATGAGTCCAGAGAGTGCACTGGCACCACTGGGGATGCACTGCAGTGACTCCAGAGAGTGCAGTGGCACCACTGGGGATGCACTGCAGTGAGTCCAGAGAGTGCACTGTCACCACTGGGGATGCAGTACAGTGAGTCCACAGAGTGCACTGGCACCACTGGGGATGCAGTGCAGTGAGTCCAGAGAGTGCACTGGCACCACTGGGGATGCAGTGCAGTGAATCCAGTGAGTGCACTGGCACCACTGGGGATGCAGTGCAGTGAGTCCAGAGAGTGCACTGGCACTACTGGGGATGCAGTGCAGTGAGTCCAGAGAGTGCACTGGCACCACTGGGGATGCACTGCAGTGAGTCCAGAGAGTGCACTGTCACTACTGGGGATGCAGTGCAGTGAGTCCAGAGAGTGCACTGGCACCACTGGGGATGCAGTGCAGTGAGTCCAGAGAGTGCACTGGCACCACTGGGGATGCACTGCAGTGAGTCCAGAGATTGCACTGGCACCACTGGGGATGCAGTACAGTGAGTCCAGAGAGTGCACTGGCAGCACTGGGGATGCAGTGCAGTGAGTCCAGAGAGTGCACTGGCACCACTGGGGATGCAGTGCAGTGAGTCCAGAGAGTGCACTGGCACCACTGGTGATGCACTGCTGTGAGTCCAGAGAGTGCTCTTGCACCACAGGGGATGCAGTGCAGTGACTCAAGAGAGTGCACTGGCAGCACTGGGGATGCAGTGCAGTGAGTCCAGAGAGTGCACTGGCATCACTGGAGATGCAGTGCAGTGAGTCCAGAGAGTGCAATGGCACCACTGCGGATGCACTGCAGTGAGTCCAGAGAGTGCACTGGCACCACTGGGGATGCACTGCAGTGAGTCCAGAGAGTGCACTGGCACCACTGGGGATGCACTGCAGTGAGTCCAGAGAGTGTACTGGCACCACTGGGGATGCACTGAAGTGAGTCCAGAGAGTGCACTGGCACCACTGAGAATGCACTTCAGTGAGTTCAGAGAGTGCACTGGCACCACTGGGGATGCACTGCAGTGAGTCCACAGAGTGCACTAGCACCACTGGGGATGCAGTGCAGTGAGTCCAGAGAGTGCGCTGGAACCACTGGGGATGCAGTGCAGTGAGTCCAGAGAGTGCACTGGCACCACTGGGGATGCAGTGCAGTGAGTCCAGAGAGTGCACTGGCACCACTGGGGATGCAGTGCAGTGAGTCCAGAGAGTGCACTGGCACCACTGGGGATGTGTCCAGTGAGTCCAGTGAGTGCACTGGCACCACTGGGGATGCAGTGCAGTGAGTCCAGAGAGTGCACTGGCACCACTGGGGAAGCAGTGCAGTGAGTCCATAGAGTGCACTGGCAGCACTGGGGATGCAGTGCAGTGAGTCCAGAGAGTGCACTGGCACCACTGGGGATGCAGTTCAGTGAGTCCAGAGAGTGCACTGGCACCACTGGGGATGCAGTGCAGTGACTCCAGAGAGTGCACTGGCACCACTGAGAATGCACTTCAGTGAGTGCAGAGAGTGCACTGGCACCACTGGGGATGCACTGCAGTGAGTCCAGAGATTGCACTAGCACCACTGGGGATGCAGTGCTGTGACTCCAGACAGCGCACAGGCACCACTGGGGATGCACTGCAGTGAGTCCAGTGAGTGCACTGGCACCACTGGGGAAGCAGTACAGTGAGTCCAGAGAGTGCAGAGGCACCACTGGGGATGCACTGCAGTGAGTCCAGAGAGTGCACTGGCACCACTGGGGATGCAGTGCAGTGAGTCCAGTGAGTGTACTGGCACCACTGGGGATGCAGTGCAGTGAGTCCAGAGAGTGCACTGGCACCACTGAGAATGCACTTCAGTGAGTCCAGAGAGTGCACTGGCACCACTGGGGATGCACTTCAGTGTGTCCAGAGAGTGCACTGGCACCACTGGGGATGCAGTGCTGTGACTCCAGAGAGTGCACTGGCACCACTGGGGATGCAGTGCAGTGAGTCCAGAGAGTGCACTGGCACCACTGGGGATGCGGTGCCGGGAGTCCAGAGAGTGCTTTGGCACCAGTGGGGATGCACTGCATTTACTCCAGAGACTGCACTGGCACCACTGGGGATGCAGTGCAGTGAGTCCAGAGAGTGCACTGGCACCACTGGGGATGCACTGCAGTGAGTCCAGAGAGTGCACTGTCACCATTGGGGATGCACTGCAGTGAGTCCAGAGAGTGCACTGTCACCACTGGGGATGCACTGCAGTGAGTCCACAGAGTGCACTGGCACCACTGGGGATGCAGTGCAGTGAGTCCAGAGAGTGCACTGGTACCACTGGGGATGCACTGCAGTGAATCCAGTGAGTGCACTGGCACCACTGGGGATACAGTGCAGTGAGTCCAGAGAGTGCACTGGCACCACTGGGGATGCAGTGCAGTGAGTCCAGAGAGTGCACTGGCACCACAGATGATGCAGTACAGTGAGTCCAGTGAGTGCACTGGCACCACTGGGGATGTAGTGCAGTGACTCGAGAGAGTGCACTTGCACCACTGGGGATGCAGTGCAGTGAGTCCAGAGAGTGCACTGGCACCACTGGGGATGCACTGCAGTGAGTCCAGAGAGTGCACTGGCACCACTGGGGATGCAGTGCAGTGAGTCCAGAGAGTGCACTGGCACCACTGGTGATGCACTGCAGTGAGTCCAGAGATTGCACTGGCACCACTGTGGATGCAGTGCAGTGAGTCTAGAGACTTCACTGGCACCACTGGGAATGCAGAGAAGTGAGTGCAGAGAGTGCACTGGCACCACTGGGGATGCAGTGCAGTGAGTCCAGAGAGTGCACTGGCACCACTGGGGATGCAGTGCAGTGAGTCCAGAGAGTGCACTGGCACCACCTGTGATGCAGTGCAGTGAGTCCAGAGAGTGCACTGGCACCAATGGGGCTGCAGTGCAGTGAGTCCAAAGAGTGCACTGGCACCACTGGGAATGCACTGCAGTGAGTCCAGAGAGCGCACTGGCACCACTGGTGATGCAGTACAGTGAGTCCAGAGAGTGCACTGGCACCACTGGGGATGTACTGCAGTGAGTCCAGAGAGTGCACTGGCACCACTGGGGATGCAGTGCAGTGAGTCCAGAGATTGCACTGGCACCACTGGGGATGCAGTGCAGTGAGTCCAGAGAGTGCACTGGCACCACTGGGGATGCAGTGCATTGAGTCCAGAGAGTGCACTGGCACAACTGGGGATGCACTTCAGTGAGTCCAGAGAGTGCACTGGCACCAGTGGGGATACAGTGCAGTGAGTCCAGAGAGTGCACTGGCACCACTGGGGATGCACTGCAGTGAGTCCAGAGAGTACACTGGCACCAGTGGGGATGCAGTGCAGTGAGTCCAGAGAGTGCACTGGCACCACTGGGGATGCACTGCAGTGAGTCCAGAGAGTGCACTGGCACCACTGGGGATGTGTCCAGTGAGTCCAGTGAGTGCACTGGCACCACTGGGGATGCAGTGCAGTGAGTCCAGAAAGTACACTGGCACCAGTGGGGATGCAGTGCAGTGAGTCCAGAGAGTGCACTGGCACCACTGGGGATGCAGTGCAGTCAGTCCAGTGAGTGCACTGGCACCACTTGGGGTGCAGTACAGTGAGTCCAGAGAGTGCACTGGCACCACTGGGGATGCACTGCAGTGAGTCCAGACAGTGCACTGGCACCACTGGGGATGCCCTGCAGTGAGTCCAGAGAGTGCACTGGCACCACTGGCGATGCAGTGCAGTGAGTCCAGAGAGTGCACTGGCACCACTGGGGATGCAGTGCAGTGAGTCCAGAGAGTGCACTGGCACCACTGGGGCTTCAGTGCAGTGAGTCCAGAGACTGCACTGGCACCACTGGGGATGCACTGCAGTGAGTCCAGAGAGTGCACTGGCACCACTGGGGATGCACTGCAGTGAGTCCAGAGAGTGCACTGTCACCACTGGGGATGCAGTACAGTGAGTCCACAGAGTACACTGGCACCAGTGGGTATGCAGTACAGTGAGTCCAGAGAGTGCACTGGCACCACTGGGCATGCAGTGCAGTGAGTCCAGAGAGAGCACTGGCACCACTGGGGATGCGGTGCTGGGAGTCCAGAGAGTGCTTTGGCACCAGTGGGGATGCAGTGCAGTTACTCCAGAGACTGCACTGGCACCACTGGGGAAGCAGTGCAGTGAGTCCAGAGAGTGCAGTGGCACCACTGGTGATGCAGTTTAGTGAGTCCAGAGAGTGCACTGGCACCACTGGGGATGCAGTGCAGTGAGTCCAGTGAGTGTACTGGCACCACTGGGGATGCACTGCAGTGAGTCCAGAGAGTGCACTGGCACCACTGAGAATGCACTTCAATGAGTCCAGAGAGTGCACTGGCACCACTGGGGATGCACTGCAGTGAGTCCAGAGAGTGCAGTGGCACCACTGGGGATGCACTGCAGTGAGTCCAGAGAGTGCACTGTCACCACGGGGGATGCAGTACAGTGAGTCCACAGAGTGCACTGGCACCACTGGGGATGCAGTGCAGTGAGTCCAGA
Source organism: Anser anser (assembly GCF_964211835.1). Taxonomy (NCBI): domain Eukaryota; kingdom Metazoa; phylum Chordata; class Aves; order Anseriformes; family Anatidae; genus Anser; species Anser anser. The sequence continues at coordinate 408,445 of NC_139752.1, forward strand.
GAGTGCACTGGCACCACTGGGGATGCAGTGCAGTGAATCCAGTGAGTGCACTGGCACCACTGGGGATGCAGTGCAGTGAGTCCAGAGAGTGCACTGGCACTACTGGGGATGCAGTGCAGTGAGTCCAGAGAGTGCACTGGCACCACTGGGGATGCACTGCAGTGAGTCCAGAGAGTGCACTGGCAACACTGGGGATGCAGTGCAGTGAGTCCAGAGAGTGCACTGGCACCACTGGGGATGCAGTGCAGTGAGTCCAGAGATTGCACTGGCACCACTGGGGATGCACTGCAGTGAGTCCAGAGATTGCACTGGCACCACTGGGGATGCAGTACAGTGAGTCCACACAGTGCACTAGCACCACTGGGGATGCAGTGCAGTGAGTCCAGAGAGTGCACTGGCACCACTGGGGATGCAGTGCAGTGAGTCCAGAGAGTGCACTGGCACCACTGGTGATGCACTGCTGTGAGTCCAGAGAGTGCTCTTGCACCACAGGGGATGCAGTGCAGTGACTCAAGAGAGTGCACTGGCAGCACTGGGGATGCAGTGCAGTGAGTCCAGAGAGTGCACTGGCACCACTGGAGATGTAGTGCAGTGAGTCCAGAGAGTGCAATGGCACCACTGCGGATGCACTGCAGTGAGTCCAGAGAGTGCACTGGCACCACTGGGGATGCACTGCAGTGAGTCTAGAGAGTGCACTGGCACCACTGGTGATGCACTGCAGTGAGTCCAGAGAGTGTACTGGCACCACTGGGGATGCACTGAAGTGAGTCCAGAGAGTGCACTGGCACCACTGAAAATGCACTTCAGTGAGTCCAGAGAGTGCACTGGCACCACTGGGGATGCACTGCAGTGAGTCCACAGAGTGCACTAGCACCACTGGGGATGCAGTGCAGTGAGTCCAGAGAGTGCGCTGGAACCACTGGGGATGCAGTGCAGTGAGTCCAGAGAGTGCACTGGCACCACTGGGGATGCAGTTCAGTGAGTCCAGAGAGTGTACTGGCACCAGTGGGGATGCACTGCAGTGAGTCCAGTGAGTGCACTGGCACCACTGGGGATGCAGTGCAGTGAGTCCAGAGAGTGCACTGGCACCACTGGGGAAGCAGTGCAGTGAGTCCAGAGAGTGCAGTGGCACCACTAGGGATGCAGTGCAGTGAGTCCAGAGAGTGCACTGGCAGCACTGGGGATGCAGTGCAGTGAGTCCAGAGAGTCCACTGGCACCACTGGGGATGCAGTTCAGTGAGTCCAGAGAGTGCACTGGCACCACTGGGGATGCAGTGCAGTGAGTCCAGAGAGTGCACTGGCACCACTGAGAATGCACTTCAGTGAGTCCAGAGAGTGCACTGGCACCACTGGGGATGCAGTGCAGTGAGTCCAGAGATTGCACTGGCACCACTGGGGATGCAGTGCTGTGACTCCAGAGAGCGCACAGGCACCACTGGGGATGCAGTGCAGTGAGTCCAGAGAGTGCACTGGCACCACTGGGGATGCACTGCAGTGAGCCCAGAGAGTGCACTGGCACCAGTGGGGATGCACTGCAGTGAGTCCAGTGAGTGCACTGGCACCACTGGGGAAGCAGTGCAGTGAGTCCAGAGAGTGCAGAGGCACCACTGGTTATGCAGTTTAGTGAGTCCAGAGAGTGCACTGGCACCACTGGGGATGCAGTGCAGTGAGTCCAGTGAGTGTACTGGCACCACTGGGGATGCAGTGCAGTGAGTCCAGAGAGTGCACTGGCACCACTGAGAATGCACTTCAGTGAGTCCAGAGAGTGCACTGGCACCACTGCGGATGCACTTCAGTGAGTCCAGAGGGTGCACTGGCACCACTGGGGATGCACTGCAGTGAGTCCAGAGAGTGCACTGGCACCACTGGGGATGCAGTGCTGTGACTCCAGAGAGTGCACTGGCACCACTGGGGATGCAGTGCAGTGAGTCCAGAGAGTGCACTGGCACCACTGGGGATGCGGTGCCGGGAGTCCAGAGAGTGCTTTGGCACCAGTGGGGATGCACTGCAGTTACTCCAGAGACTGCACTGGCACCACTGGGGATGCGGTGCCGGGAGTCCAGAGAGTGCTTTGGCACCAGTGGGGATGCACTGCAGTTACTCCAGAGACTGCACTGGCACCACGGGGGATGCAGTGCAGTGAGTCCAGAGAGTGCACTGGCACCACTGGGGATGCACTGTCGTGAGTCCAGAGAGTGCACTGTCAACACTGGGGATGCACTGCAGTGAGTCCACAGAGTGCACTGGCACCACTGGGGATGCAGTGCAGTGAGTCCAGAGAGTGCACTGGCACCACTGGGGATGCAGTGCAGTGAATCCAGTGAGTGCACTGGCACCACTGGGGATATAGTGCAGTGAGTCCAGAGAGTGCACTGGCACCACTGGGGATGCATTGCAGTGAGTCCAGAGAGTGCACTGGCACCACAGATGATGCAGTACAGTGAGTCCAGTGAGTGCACTGGCACCACTGGGGATGTAGTGCAGTGACTCGAGAGAGTGCACTTGCACCACTGGGGATGCAGTGCAGTGAGTCCAGAGAGTGCACTGGCACCACTGGGGATGCACTGCAGTGAGTCCAGAGAGTGCACTGGCACCACTGGGGATGCAGTGCAGTGAGTCCAGAGAGTGCACTGGCACCACTGGTGATGCACTGCAGTGAGTGCAGAGATTGCACTGGCACCACTGTGGATGCAGTGCAGTGAGTCCAGAGACTTCACTGGCACCACTGGGAATGCAGAGAAGTGAGTGCAGAGAGTGCACTGGCACCACTGGGGATGCAGTGCAGTGAGTCCAGAGAGTGCTCTGGCACCACTGGGGATGCAGTGCAGTGAGTCCAGAGAGTGCACTGGCACCACCTGTGATGCAGTGCAGTGAGTCCAGAGAGTGCACTGGCACCAATGGGGCTGCAGTGCAGTGAGTCCAAAGAGTGCACTGGCACCACTGGGAATGCACTGCAGTGAGTCCAGAGAGTGCACGGGCACCACTGGTGATGCAGTACAGTGAGTCCAGAGAGTGCACTGGCACCACTGGGGATGCACTGCAGTGAGTCCAGAGAGTGCACTGGCACCACTGGGGATGCAGTGCAGTGACTCCAGTGAGTGTACTGGCACCACTGGGGATGCACTGCAGTGAGTCCAGAGAGTGCACTGGCACCACTGAGAATGCACTTCAATGAGTCCAGAGAGTGCACTGGCACCACTGGGGATGCACTGCAGTGAGTCCAGAGAGTGCAGTGGCACCACTGGGGATGCACTGCAGTGAGTCCAGAGAGTGCTTTGGCACCAGTGGGGATGCACTGCAGTTACTCCAGAGACTGCACTGGCACCACTGGGGATGCAGTGCAGTGAGTCCAGAGAGTGCACTGGCACCAGTGGGGATGCACTGCAGTGAGTCCAGAGAGTGCACTGGCACCACTGGGGATGTGTCCAGTGAGTCCAGTGAGTGCACTGGCACCAGTGGGGATGCAGTGCAGTGAGTCCAGAGAGTACACTGGCACCAGTGGGGATGCAGTGCAGTGAGTCCAGAGAGTGCACTGGCACCACTGGGGATGCAGTGCAGTCAGTCCAGTGAGTGCACTGGCACCACTGGGGGTGCAGTACAGTGAGTCCAGAGAGTGCACTGGCACCACTGGGGATGCACTGCAGTGAGTCCGGAGAGTGCACTAGCACCACTGGGGATGCAGTGCAGTGAGTCCGGAGAGTGTGCTGGAACCACTGGGGATGCAGTGCAGTGAGTCCAGAGAGTGCACTGGCACCAGTGGGGATGCACTGCAGTGAGTCCAGTGAGTGCACTGGCACCACTGGGGATGCAGTGCAGTGAGTCCAGAGAGTGCACTGGCACCACTGGGGAAGCAGTGCAGTGAGTCCAGAGAGTGCAGTGGCACCACTAGTGATGCAGTGCTGTGAGTCCAGAGAGTGCACTGGCAGCACTGGGGATGCAGTGCAGTGAGTCCAGAGAGTGCACTGGCACCACTGGGGATGCAGTTCAGTGAGTCCAGAGAGTGCACTGGCACCACTGGGGATGCAGTGCAGTGACTCCAGAGAGTGCACTGGCACCACTGAGAATGCACTTCAGTGATACCAGAGAGTGCACTGGCACCACTGGGGATGCACTGCAGTGAGTCCAGAGAGTGCACTGGCACCACTGGGGATGCAGTGCTGTGACTCCAGAGAGCGCACAGGCACCACTGGGGATGCAGTGCAGTGAGTCCAGAGAGTGCACTGGCACCACTGGGGATGCACTGCAGTGAGCCCAGAGAGTGCACTGGCACCAGTGGGGATGCACTGCAGTGAGTCCAGTGAGTGCACTGGCACCACTGGGGAAGCAGTGCAGTGAGTCCAGAGAGTGCAGAGGCACCACTGGTGATGCAGTTTAGTGAGTCCAGAGAGTGCACTGGCACCACTGGGGATGCAGTGCAGTGAGTCCAGTGAGTGTACTGGCACCCCTGGGGATGCACTGCAGTGAGTCCAGAGAGTGCACTGGCACCACTGAGAATGCACTTCAGTGAGTCCAGAGAGTGCACTGGCACCATTGGGGATGCACTTCAGTGAGTCCAGAGAGTGCAGTGGCACCACTGGGGATGCACTTCAGTGTGTCCAGAGAGTGCACTGGCACCACTGGGGATGCAGTGCTGTGACTCCAGAGAGTGCACTGGCACCACTGGGGATGCAGTGCAGTGAGTCCAGAGAGTGCACTGGCACCACTGGGGATGCGGTGCCGGGAGTCCAGAGAGTGCTTTGGCACCAGTGGGGATGCACTGGAGTTACTCCAGAGACTGCACTGGCACCACTGGGGATGCAGTGCAGTGAGTCCAGAGAGTGCACTGGCACCACTGGGGATGCACTGCAGTGAGTCCAGAGAGTGCACTGTCACCATTGGGGATGCACTGCAGTGAGTCCAGAGAGTGCACTGGCACCACTGGGGATGCACTGCAGTGAGTCCACAGAGTGCACTGGCACCACTGGGGATGCAGTGCAGTGAGTCCAGAGAGTGCACTGGTACCACTGGGGATGCACTGCAGTGAATCCAGTGAGTGCACTGGCACCACTGGGGATACAGTGCAGTGAGTCCAGAGAGTGCACTGGCACCACTGGGGATGCAGTGCAGTGAGTCCAGAGAGTGCACTGGCACCACAGATGATGCAGTACAGTGAGTCCAGTGAGTGCACTGGCACCACTGGGGATGTAGTGCAGTGACTCGAGAGAGTGCACTTGCACCACTGGGGATGCAGTGCAGTGAGTCCAGAGAGTGCAGTGGCACCACTGGGGATGCACTGCAGTGAGTGCAGAGAGTGCACTGGCACCACTGGGGATGCAGTGCAGTGAGTCCAGAGAGTGCACTGGCACCACTGGTGATGCACTGCAGTGAGTCCAGAGATTGCACTGGCACCACTGTGGATGCAGTGCAGTGAGTCTAGAGACTTCACTGGCACCACTGGGAATGCAGAGAAGTGAGTGCAGAGAGTGCACTGGCACCACTGGGAATGCAGTGCAGTGAGTCCAGAGAGTGCACTGGCACCACTGGGGATGCAGTGCAGTGAGTCCAGAGAGTGCACTGGCACCACCTGTGATGCAGTGCAGTGAGTCCAGAGAGTGCACTGGCACCAATGGGGCTGCAGTGCAGTGAGTCCAAAGAGTGCACTGGCACCACTGGGAATGCACTGCAGTGAGTCCAGAGAGTGCACTGGCACCACTGGTGATGCAGTACAGTGAGTCCAGAGAGTGCACTGGCACCACTGGGGATGTACTGCAGTGAGTCCAGAGAGTGCACTGGCACCACTGGGGATGCACTACAGTGAGTCCAGAGATTGCACTGGCACCACTGGGGATGCAGTGCAGTGAGTCCAGAGAGTGCACTGGCACCACTGGGGATGCAGTGCATTGAGTCCAGAGAGTGCACTGGCACAACTGGGGATGCACTTCAGTGAGTCCAGAGAGTGCACTGGCACCAGTGGGGATACAGTGCAGTGAGTCCAGAGAGTGCACTGGCACCACTGGGGATGCACTGCAGTGAGTCCAGAGAGTACACTGGCACCAGTGGGGATGCAGTGCAGTGAGTCCAGAGAGTGCACTGGCACCACTGGGGATGCACTGCAGTGAGTCCAGAGAGTGCACTGGCACCACTGGGGATGTGTCCAGTGAGTCCAGTGAGTGCACTGGCACCACTGGGGATGCAGTGCAGTGAGTCCAGAAAGTACACTGGCACCAGTGGGGATGCAGTGCAGTGAGTCCAGAGAGTGCACTGGCACCACTGGGGATGCAGTGCAGTCAGTCCAGTGAGTGCACTGGCACCACTTGGGGTGCAGTACAGTGAGTCCAGAGAGTGCACTGGCACCACTGGGGATGCACTGCAGTGAGTCCAGACAGTGCACTGGCACCACTGGGGATGCCCTGCAGTGAGTCCAGAGAGTGCACTGGCACCACTGGCGATGCAGTGCAGTGAGTCCAGAGAGTGCACTGGCACCACTGGGGATGCAGTGCAGTGAGTCCAGAGAGTGCACTGGCACCACTGGGGCTTCAGTGCAGTGAGTCCAGAGACTGCACTGGCACCACTGGGGATGCACTGGCACCACTGGGTATGCACTGCAGTGAGTCCAGAGAGTGCACTGGCACCACTGGGGATGCAGTGCAGTGAGTCCAGAGAGTGCACTGTCACCACTGGGGATGCAGTACAGTGAGTCCACAGAGTACACTGGCACCTGTGGGTATGCAGTACAGTGAGTCCAGAGAGTGCACTGGCACCACTGGGCATGCAGTGCAGTGAGTCCAGAGAGAGCACTGGCACCACTGGGGATGCGGTGCTGGGAGTCCAGAGAGTGCTTTGGCACCAGTGGGGATGCAGTGCAGTTACTCCAGAGACTGCACTGGCACCACCGGGGATGCAGTGCAGTTAGTCCAGAGAGTGCACTGGCACCACTGGGGATGCAGTGCAGTGAGTCCAGAGATTGCACTGGCACCACTGGGGATGCAGTGCTGTGACTCCAGAGAGCGCACTGGCACCACTGGGGATGCAGTGCAGTGAGTCCAGAGAGTGCACTGGCACCACTGGGGATGCACTGCAGTGAGCCCAGAGAGTGCACTGGCACCAGTGAGGATGCACTGCAGTGAGTCCAGTGAGTGCACTGGCACCACTGGGGAAGCAGTGCAGTGAGTCCAGAGAGTGCAGTGGCACCACTGGTGATGCAGTTTAGTGAGTCCAGAGAGTGCACTGGCACCACTGGGGATGCAGTACAGTGAGTCCACACAGTGCACTAGCACCACTGGGGATGCAGTGCAGTGAGTCCAGAGAGTGCACTGGCACCACTGGGGATGCAGTGCAGTGAGTCCAGAGAGTGCACTGGCACTACTGGTGATGCACTGCTGTGAGTCCAGAGAGTGCTCTTGCACCACAGGGGATGCAGTGCAGTGACTCAAGAGAGTGCACTGGCAGCACTGGGGATGCAGTGCAGTGAGTCCAGAGAGTGCACTGGCACCACTGGAGATGCAGTGCAGTGAGTCCAGAGAGTGCAATGGCACCACTGCGGATGCACTGCAGTGAGTCCAGAGAGTGCACTGGCACCACTGGGAATGCACTGCAGTGAGTCCAGAGAGTGCACTGGCACCACTGGGGATGCACTGCAGTGAGTCCAGAGAGTGTACTGGCACCACTGGGGATGCACTGAAGTGAGTCCAGAGAGTGCACTGGCACCACTGAGAATGCACTTCAGTGAGTCCAGAGAGTGCACTGGCACCACTGGGGATGCACTGCAGTGAGTCCACAGAGTGCACTAGCACCACTGGGGATGCAGTGCAGTGAGTCCAGAGAGTGCGCTGGAACCACTGGGGATGCAGTGCAGTGAGTCCAGAGAGTGCACTGGCACCACTGGGGATGCAGTTCAGTGAGTCCAGAGAGTGTACTGGCACCAGTGGGGATGCACTGCAGTGAGTCCAGTGAGTGCACTGGCACCACTGGGGATGCAGTGCAGTGAGTCCAGAGAGTGCACTGGCACCACTGGGGAAGCAGTGCAGTGAGTCCAGAGAGTGCAGTGGCACCACTAGGGATGCAGTGCAGTGAGTCCAGAGAGTGCACTGGCAGCACTGGGGATGCAGTGCAGTGAGTCCAGAGAGTCCACTGGCACCACTGGGGATGCAGTTCAGTGAGTCCAGAGAGTGCACTGGCACCACTGGGGATGCAGTGCAGTGAGTCCAGAGAGTGCACTGGCACCACTGAGAATGCACTTCAGTGAGTCCAGAGAGTGCACTGGCACCACTGGGGATGCAGTGCAGTGAGTCCAGAGATTGCACTTCCACCACTGGGGATGCAGTGCTGTGACTCCAGAGAGCGCACAGGCACCACTGGGGATGCAGTGCAGTGAGTCCAGAGAGTGCACTGGCACCACTGGGGATGCACTGCAGTGAGTGCAGAGAGTGCACTGGCACCAGTGGGGATGCACTACAGTGAGTCCAGTGAGTGCACTGGCACCACTGGGGAAGCAGTGCAGTGAGTCCAGAGAGTGCAGAGGCACCACTGGTGATGCAGTGCAGTGAGTCCAGAGAGTGTACTGGCACCACTGGGGATGCAGTGCAGTGAGTCCAGAGAGTGCAGAGGCACCACTGGGGATGCAGTGCAGTGAGTCCAGTGAGTGTACTGGCACCACTGGGGATGCAGTGCAGTGAGTCCAGAGAGTGCACTGGCACCACTGAGAATGCACTTCAGTGAGTCCAGAGAGTGCACTGGCACCACTGGGGATGCACTTCAGTGAGTCCAGAGGGTGCACTGGCACCACTGGGGATGCACTGCAGTGAGTCCAGAGAGTGCACTGGCACCACTGGGGATGCAGTGCTGTGACTCCAGAGAGTGCACTGGCACCACTGGGGATGCAGTGCAGTGAGTCCAGAGAGTGCACTGGCACCACTGGGGATGCGGTGCCGGGAGTCCAGAGAGTGCTTTGGCACCAGTGGGGATGCACTGCAGTTACTCCAGAGACTGCACTGGCACCACTGGGGATGCAGTGCAGTGAGTCCAGAGAGTGCACTGGCACCACTGGGGATGCACTGTCGTGAGTCCAGAGAGTGCACTGTCACCACTGGGGATGCACTGCAGTGAGTCCACAGAGTGCACTGGCACCACTGGGGATGCAGTGCAGTGAGTCCAGAGAGTGCACTGGCACCACTGGGGATGCAGTGCAGTGAATCCAGTGAGTGCACTGGCACCACTGGGGATACAGTGCAGTGAGTCCAGAGAGTGCACTGGCACCACTGGGGATGCATTGCAGTGAGTCCAGAGAGTGCACTGGCACCACAGATGATGCAGTACAGTGAGTCCAGTGAGTGCACTGGCACCACTGGGGATGTAGTGCAGTGACTCGAGAGAGTGCACTTGCACCACTGGGGATGCAGTGCAGTGAGTCCAGAGAGTGCACTGGCACCACTGGGGATGCACTGCAGTGAGTCCAGAGAGTGCACTGGCACCACTGGGGATGCAGTGCAGTGAGTCCAGAGAGTGCACTGGCACCACTGGTGATGCACTGCAGTGAGTCCAGAGATTGCACTGGCACCACTGTGGATGCAGTGCAGTGAGTCCAGAGACTTCACTGGCACCACTGGGAATGCAGAGAAGTGAGTGCAGAGAGTGCACTGGCACCACTGGGGATGCAGTGCAGTGAGTCCAGAGAGTGCTCTGGCACCACTGGGGATGCAGTGCAGTGAGTCCAGAGAGTGCACTGGCACCACCTGTGATGCAGTGCAGTGAGTCCAGAGAGTGCACTGGCACCAATGGGGCTGCAGTGCAGTGAGTCCAAAGAGTGCACTGGCACCACTGGGAATGCACTGCAGTGAGTCCAGAGAGTGCACGGGCACCACTGGTGATGCAGTACAGTGAGTCCAGAGAGTGCACTGGCACCACTGGGGATGCACTGCAGTGAGTCCAGAGAGTGCACTGGCACCACTGGGGATGCAGTGCAGTGACTCCAGTGAGTGTACTGGCACCACTGGGGATGCACTGCAGTGAGTCCAGAGAGTGCACTGGCACCACTGAGAATGCACTTCAATGAGTCCAGAGAGTGCACTGGCACCACTGGGGATGCACTTCAGTGAGTCCAGAGAGTGCACTGGCACCACTGGGGATGCACTGCAGTGAGTCCAGAGAGTGCTTTGGCACCAGTGGGGATGCACTGCAGTTACTCCAGAGACTGCACTGGCACCACTGGGGATGCAGTGCAGTGAGTCCAGAGAGTGCACTGGCACCAGTGGGGATGCACTGCAGTGAGTCCAGAGAGTGCACTGGCACCACTGGGGATGTGTCCAGTGAGTCCAGTGAGTGCACTGGCACCACTGGGGATGCAGTGCAGTGAGTCCAGAGAGTACACTGGCACCAGTGGGGATGCAGTGCAGTGAGTCCAGAGAGTGCACTGGCACCACTGGGGATGCAGTGCAGTCAGTCCAGTGAGTGCACTGGCACCACTGGGGGTGCAGTACAGTGAGTCCAGAGAGTGCACTGGCACCACTGGGGATGCACTGCAGTGAGTCCGGAGAGTGCACTAGCACCACTGGGGATGCAGTGCAGTGAGTCCGGAGAGTGTGCTGGAACCACTGGGGATGCAGTGCAGTGAGTCCAGAGAGTGCACTGGCACCAGTGGGGATGCACTGCAGTGAGTCCAGTGAGTGCACTGGCACCACTGGGGATGCAGTGCAGTGAGTCCAGAGAGTGCACTGGCACCACTGGGGAAGCAGTGCAGTGAGTCCAGAGAGTGCAGTGGCACCACTAGTGATGCAGTGCAGTGAGTCCAGAGAGTGCACTGGCAGCACTGGGGATGCAGTGCAGTGAGTCCAGAGAGTGCACTGGCACCACTGGGGATGCAGTTCAGTGAGTCCAGAGAGTGCACTGGCACCACTGGGGATGCAGTGCTGTGACTCCAGAGAGCGCACAGGCACCACTGGGGATGCAGTGCAGTGAGTCCAGAGAGTGCACTGGCACCACTGGGGATGCACTGCAGTGAGCCCAGAGAGTGCACTGGCACCAGTGGGGATGCACTGCAGTGAGTCCAGTGAGTGCACTGGCACCACTGGGGAAGCAGTGCAGTGAGTCCAGAGAGTGCAGAGGCACCACTGGTGATGCAGTTTAGTGAGTCCAGAGAGTGCACTGGCACCACTGGGGATGCAGTGCAGTGAGTCCAGTGAGTGTACTGGCACCCCTGGGGATGCACTGCAGTGAGTCCAGAGAGTGCACTGGCACCACTGAGAATGCACTTCAGTGAGTCCAGAGAGTGCACTGGCACCACTGGGGATGCACTTCAGTGAGTCCAGAGAGTGCACTGGCACCACTGGGGATGCACTGCAGTGAGTCCAGAGAGTGCACTGGCACCACTGGGGATGCAGTGCTGTGACTCCAGAGAGTGCACTGGCACCACTGGGGATGCAGTGCAGTGAGTCCAGAGAGTGCACTGGCACCACTGGGGATGCGGTGCCGGGAGTCCAGAGAGTGCTTTGGCACCAGTGGGGATGCACTGCAGTTACTCCAGAGACTGCACTGGCACCACTGGGGATGCAGTGCAGTGAGTCCAGAGAGTGCACTGGCACCACTGGGGATGCACTGCAGTGAGTCCAGAGAGTGCACTGTCACCACTGGGGATGCAGTGCAGTGAGTCCAGAGAGTGCACTGTCACCACTGGGGATGCAGTGTAGTGAGTCCACAGAGTGCACTGGCACCACTGGGGATGCAGTGCAGTGAGTCCAGAGAGTGCACTGGCACCACTGGGGATGCACTGCAGTGAATCCAGTGAGTGCACTGGCACCACTGGGGATACAGTGCAGTGAGTCCAGAGAGTGCACTGGCACCACTGGGGATGCATTGCAGTGAGTCCAGAGAGTGCACTGGCACCACTGGGGATGCAGTCCAGTGAGTCCAGAGAGTGCACTGGCACCACTGGGAATGCACTGCAGTGAGTCCAGAGAGTGCACTGGCACCACAGATGATGCAGTACAGTGAGTCCAGTGAGTGCACTGGCACCACTGGGGATGTAGTGCAGTGACTCGAGAGAGTGCACTTGCACCACTGGGGATGCAGTGCAGTGAGTCCAGAGAGTGCCCTGGCACCACTGGGGATACAGTGCAGTGAATCCAGTGAGTGCACTGGCACCACTGGGGATGCAGTGCAGTGAGTCCAGAGAGTGCACTGGCACCACTGGGGATGCATTGCAGTGAGTCCAGAGAGTGCACTGGCACCACTGGGGATGCAGTGCAGTGAGTCCAGAGAGTGCACTGGCACCACTGGGGATGCACTGCAGTGAGTCCAGAGAGTGCACTGGCACCACTGGGGATGCAGTGCAGTGAGTCCAGAGAGTGCACTGGCACCACTGGGGATGCAGTGCAGTGAGTCCAGAGAGTGCACTGGCACCACTGGGGATGCACTGCAGTGAGTCCAGCGAGTGCACTGGCACCACTGGGGATGCAGTGCTGTGACTCCAGAGAGCGCACTGGCACCACTGGGGATGCAGTGCAGTGAGTGCAGAGAGTGCACTGGCACCACTGGGGATGCACTTCAGTGAGTTCAGAGAGTGCACTGGCACCACTGGGGATGGGTTTCAAGCCAACTGCATTAACCGCTCATGCTTCTTTCTTATGAGACGTTAGTAAACCAATTACATAGCCTTGTCAAGACTAAATCACAGGTAAAAATCCTGTACATCTCATGTGGCCAACCACTCCCAACTAGGATTCCAAGAACCAGGAGGTTCGGTTAAAATAGGGCTAGTGCTATTAGAGGGGTGATTATTAAGGTAAGCCCTAAGCTGTCTTTAATGGAGAAGTATGTGTGGAATGGGATTTTGTCGCAGTCTGATACGATTCCTAGTGGGTTATTTGAGCCTGATTCGTGTAGGAAGGTTAGGTGGACTAGGGTGATTCCTGCAATTAGGAAGGGCAGTAGGAAGTGAATGGCGAAGAATCGGGTTAAGGTTGGATTGTCTACTGAGAATCCTCCTCAGGCTCATTCTACTAGAGTTTGCCCAATGTACGGGATGGCTGAGAATAGGTTGGTGATTACGGTGGCCCCTCAGAATGACATTTGTCCTCATGGTAGGACATACCCTACGAAGGCAGTTGCTATTAGGGTGAGTAGGAGGATTACTCCTGTGTTTCAGGTTTCTTTGTATAGGTAGGAGCCGTAGTAGAGGCCTCGTCCGATGTGTAAGTAGATGCAGATAAAGAAGAGCGAAGCACCGTTGGCGTGGAGGTTGCGGATGAGCCATCCGTACTGGACGTCTCGGCATGTGTGAGCTACTGAGGAGAAGGCGAGTGAAGTGTCTGCGGTGTAGTGTATGGCTAGTAGCAGGCCTGTTAGGATTTGTGTGGCTAAGCAGATGGCTAGAAGGGAGCCAAAGTTTCATCAGGCAGAGATGTTGGAGGGGGCGGGTAGGTCGATTAGGGAGTTGTTGATTATTTTTAGTAGGGGATGGGATTTGCGGATGTTAGGGGCCATTAGTGAGTCTGTGTGTTATTAGGATTATTACCAGGATGGAGAGGGCGAAGGATCCTAGGTAGGCCTTAATTAGCCCTGTGTGTATTGAGGTTGCGGCTTTGCTTGCGGCTACTTGTAGTTCAGCAAGGCCCTCTGGCCCTATTTTTTTGAGTCAGGAGAGGTCGATCAAGTGTAGGGCAATGTTTTGTCCCTTTTCTAGTAGGTTTTTGGAGAAGAATCGGTGTACTAGGGGGTTGAAGTACCCTAATGCAGAGGAGAAGTTTATGAGGGGGTTTGGTTTGGGGTGAGTGAGGGTGTGTGTTATGTTCGATAGTTCTAGGGCTAGGATGATTCCTAGGATTGTTATGAGGATGGCAGCAGTTTTGGTGATAAGGGGTATGGTTATTGGGGGGGTTTTGGTTGGTGTGATGAAAGAGGTAATGATTATTCCTGCTGTAATGCTGCCTAGGGCGAGTCGGGTTAGGGGGGCGGTGATTAGTGGGTTGTTTTCGTTTATTGATACTATTGGGGGGATTCGGGTTTGTCCAGCTTGGACTAGGATGGTTATGCGGATGCTGTAGGTTGCGGTGAATGCTGTGGCTATAAGGGTTAGGAGTAGGGCTCAAGTATTTAGGTATGATGTGTTTAAGCTTTCGATGATGAGGTCTTTTGAGTAGAATCCGGCTAGGAATGGGGTTCCTATCAGCGCCAGGTTTCCGATGGTTAGGCAGGAAGTAGTGACTGGGAGTATTTTCTGTAGGCCTCCTATCTTTCGGATATCTTGTTCTCCGTTTAGGTTGTGGATGATAGACCCTGAGCATAGGAATAGTATGGCTTTAAAGAAGGCATGGGTTGAGATGTGTAGGAAGGCTAGTTGTGGGAGGTTTAGTCCGATAGTGACTATTATTAGTCCTAGTTGGCTGGATGTTGAGAAAGCAATGATTTTTTTGATGTCATTTTGGGTTAGGGCGCATGTGGCAGCGAATAGGGTTGATAGAGCACCTAGGCATAGGCAGGCAGTTAGGGCTGTCTGGTTGGTGGCTAGCAGGGGGTGCATGCGGATGAGCAGGAAGATTCCGGCTACTACTATGGTACTGGAGTGCAGTAGGGCTGATACTGGGGTGGGGCCTTCTATTGCTGCGGGCAGTCATGGGTGGAGTCCAAATTGGGCAGATTTTCCTGCGGCTGCGAGGATTAATCCTATGAGGGGGAGGATTGGGGTTTGGTGGGGGTGTACGGCTTGTTGGATCTCTCAGGTGTTGAATGTTGAAGCTAGTCATGCTATGCTCAGGGTCAGTCCGACGTCTCCGATTCGGTTGTAGATTACGGCTTGTAGGGCGGCGGTGTTGGCATCTGCTCGGCCTTGTCATCAGCCGATGAGAAGGAAGGACATGATTCGTACTCCTTCCCAGCCTACGAATAGGAGGAATATGTTGTTTGCGGTTGTTAGGAGGAGTATGGCGACTAGGAATGTCAGTAGGTAGGTGAAAAATTTTGTTACGTATGGCTCTGAGGCCATGTATCATATGGCGAATTGTAGGATTGATCATGTTACAAATAGGGCGATTGGAAGAAATGTTATTGAGTATTGGTCTATTTTTAGGCTCAGGGGGATTTTAAAGTTTATAATGAATTTTCACTCCCAGTGGCAGGTGACAGATTCTACTCCCGAGTAGATGAATGCGGTTGTAGGGGCTAGGCTAATTAGGAATGCGGTTTTAACAGCGCGGGTGGTGGCTTGTGGGGTGTTTTTAAAGTTTTTAAATAGAAATGGCAGGATGATTGGGGTTAGGAGGATTGTCAGCGTGAGTAGTGTGAGGGAGTTGATTAGTAGTGTGGGGTTCACTACTTTTACTTGGATTTGCACCAAGATGGGTGGTTCCTAAGACCAGTGGATTGCTGTTATCCTTTAAAAGTAAGGGGGCTGAGGTTTTAGGCTCAGATGTAAGAGTTAGCAGCTCTTGTTGGTTAAACCCTCCCCTCGGCAGGTAAGAAGGTTTGAACTTCTATTCTTAGAATCACAGTCTAATGTTTGGTTTAAACTATACTTGCATGAGGGGATTCCGGAGATCAGTTCGGGTTTGAGGATTAGGAGGAATATTGGGATAATGTGGAGTGTTATGAGCAGGTGTTCTCGCGTGGTTGAGTTTTGCATAGATGTGATGTGGGAGGGGATTGAGCCTCGTTGGGTCATTAGTAGTATGAATAAGGTGTAGGAGGCGGTTAGTAGGGTTGCGATTCCTGTTAGGATGATCGTGAAGGCAGATCAGTTGAATAAGGTGATTATAATGGTTAGCTCTGCTATGAGGTTTGTTGTTGGGGGTAAGGCTATGTTTGTTAGATTGGCCAGCAATCATCAGGTAGCTATGAGTGGTAGGAGAGGTTGTAGGCCTCGTGTGAGTAGTAGAATTCGGCTGTGCGTACGTTCATAGTTTGTGTTGGCTAGGCAGAATAGTATGGAGGAAGTTAGTCCATGGGAAATTATTAGGATCATTGCCCCTGAGAATGATCAGTGGGTTTGGATTATTCCTGCGGCGATAACTAGGCCTATGTGGCTAACGGATGAATAAGCGATTAGTGATTTTAGGTCTGTCTGTCGTAGGCAGATTGAGCTAGTCATTAGGGCGCCTCATAGGGCCAGGGTTAGGAAGGGGTAGTGCAGGAGGTTGGACAGTGGGCCCATAAATAGAGTGACTCGTATAATTCCGTATCCTCCTAGCTTTAGTAGTAGGGCGGCGAGGAGTATTGAGCCTGCGATGGGTGCTTCTACGTGGGCTTTTGGCAGTCAGAGGTGTAGGCCGTATAGTGGGGCTTTTACTATGAATGCTATGAGCAGTGCTAGACCTGATAGTATTCCTGTCCATGAGGTGGATAGGGTTGGGTGGGTTAGTTGTAGGGTTGGCAGGTGCAGGGTGCCAATTTTCACGTATAGGTGTATGATTGTGATTAGCAGGGGTAGAGAGCTTACTGGCGTGTAGAATAGCAGGTAGATGCCAGCGCTTAGGCGTTCTGGTTGGTTCCCCCATCGGGTGATTAAGATTAGGGTGGGAATGAGGGTTGCTTCAAATGAGATGTAAAATAGTGCTAGTTCTGTGGTGGAAAAGGCTAGTAGGATGAATGGCTGGACTGCGACTAAGGTTGAGATAAAGATTCGTTTGCGTTGTAGGGGTTCTTGTTGCAGGTGGTTTTGGCTTGCTATGATTATGAGTGGGAGTAGTCAGCAGGATAGTACTAGGAGGGGGGATGAGATTTGGTCAATTCCTGTTCAGTTGGATAAAAATTTGTAGGGGTAGTAGGTTGGGATTAATCACTGTAGGCTTAGGGCAGCGATTAGGAGGCTGTATAAGGTGGTGTTAGTCCATAGAAATTTTGGTGGAGACAGCAGGGCTGTTGGAAGAAGTATGATTGTGGGTAGGATGATTTTTAGCATTGCAGGAGGTTTAGGTTGTGTAGATGGTCGGAGCCATGTGTGCGGGTGGAGGCTACTAGGATGGCCAGGCCTGTGCCCGCCTCACACGCTGAGAAGGTTAGCATGAGAATTGGTACCATGGTGAATGAGGAGACTTGGTTTTTGATGGATCATATTGATAGGCCTACGAATATCGATAATATTATGCTTTCAAGGCATAGTAGGGCGGATACTAGGTGGGTTCGGTGGAAGGCTAGTCCTAGTCCGCTGAAAATGAAGGCTGAGTAGAAGCTTAAATGTAGGGGCGACATAAGAAAGTTACAGGGTTGGCTGTAATCTGCTGGGTCGAAACCAGCTATCTTTTTGGTTAGACTAACTTTCTGTTATTCTGCTCATTCTAGGCCCCCTTGAATTCACTCGTAGGCCAGTCCGAGTGTTAGGAGAAGGAGGATCACTACAGTTCAGGTGAGGGTCATTAGGGGGGATTGGAGTTGGACGGCTCATGGCAGGGGGAGTAGGAGGGCGATTTCTAGGTCGAATAGGACGAACAGGATGGCTACTGAGGAAGAATCGGACTGAGAATGGTAATCGAGCAGATCCAAGTGGGTCGAATCCACATTCGTACGGTGAGAGTTTCTCTGAGTCGGGGTTTATTTGGGCGAGTCAGAAGTTTAATGCGGTTAGGGCGGCGCTTAGGATTGATGATAGGGCGAATATGAACATGAGTGCGTTCATTGCTCTCCTCTGGGTTTATACCAGATTCTAGAGATTGGAAGTCAATTGTAATTAATATACTAGAAGAGCAAGATCCTCATCAGTAGATGGTTATGTAGAGGAATAGTCAGATGACGTCTACGAAGTGTCAGTATCAGGCTGCTGCCTCGAATCCGAAGTGGTGGTCTGATGTAAAGTGGAACTTGATCAGTCGGAAGAGGCAGACGGTCAGGAAGGAGGATCCGATGATTACGTGGAGTCCGTGGAATCCAGTGGCAACGAAGAAGGTAGATCCGTAGACGCTATCGGCGATTGAGAATGGGGCTTCGTGGTATTCTATTGCTTGTAGGGCTGTGAAGTAGAATCCCAGGAGGATCGTTAGGGTTAGGGCGTGGATGGCGTGTTTTCGGTTTCCTTCTGTGATGCTGTGATGGGCTCACGTTACGGTAACGCCTGAGGCTAGTAGGATGGCTGTGTTTAGTAGGGGGACTTCTATCGGGTTGAGTGGTTTAATTCCTGTTGGGGGTCATTGGCCTCCTAGTTCTGGGGTTGGGGCCAGGCTCGAGTGGAAGAACGCTCAGAAGAACCCTAAGAAGAAGAATGCTTCGGATGTGATGAAAAGGATTATGCCGTATCGTAGGCCTTTTTGGACTGTGGGAGTGTGATGGCCTTGGAAGGTGCTTTCTCGTACAATGTCTCGTCATCATTGGAGTATTACTAGGAGTATTGAGATGAGGCCTAGGGTTAGTAGTATGGATGAGTTGTAGTGGAATCACATGATTAATCCTGAGGTTGTGAGTAGGGCGGCGGCTGCCCCGAAGATTGGTCAAGGGCTTGGGTCAACTATGTGGTATGAGTGTGCTTGGTGTGCCATTAGATGTTTTCTTGTAAGTATAGGCTTAGAAGGAGCACGAAGACGTAGGCCTGGATTATGGCTACTGCTACTTCTAGGATGGTTAGGAGTAGTAGGATGATTATTGTTAGGATGGATACTGCAGGAAGGGTGGGTATTAATGCAATGGAGGCTGTAGAGATGAGTTGGATGAGTAAGTGTCCTGCTGTAAGGTTGGCTGTAAGGCGGACTCCGAGGGCTAGGGGGCGGATTAGTAGGCTGGTTGTTTCGATCAGGATTAGTGCGGGGATTAGGGGTGTAGGGGTACCTTCGGGTAATAGGTGGGCTAAAGAGGCTGATGGTTGGTTTCGTAGGCCTGTTAGTAGTGTGGCGAGCCATAGTGGGAAGGCTAGGGCTATGTTCATAGATAGTTGGGTGGTTGGGGTGAATGTATATGGAAGGAGGCCTAGAAGGTTGATTGTAAGAAGTATGATTATTAGGGATGTAAATATTATGGCTCATTTGTGGCCATTTTTGTTGAGTGGGACTATTAGTTGTTTTGTGATTAGGTGAAGGAGTCATGTTTGGATAGTAGAAAGGCGGTTGTTGATTCATCGGTTGTTTGGGGACGGGAATAGTAGGGCTGGGAAGAGTAGGGATAGTAGGATTAAGGGGATGCCAAATAGATTGGGGCTGGAAAATTGGTCAAAGAAGCTTAGGTTCATGGTCAGGATCATGGTGTGGGTTTGGTAGTGAGGGAGGTCTTATTTGATGGGGGGTTGGTTGTGGTGAAGGCTAGTAGTTTTGGTTGGATGAGGAGTGCTAGGGTTAATCAGGTTATAATTATGATTGAAAATCATGGTGCGGGGTTAAGCTGTGGCATATCATTAAGGAGGGGGAAGTCCCTCTTTGGCTAGCTTAAAAGGCTAGTGCTGTTGCATAGCTTCTTAATGATTAGGATGATGATAGAAGGGACGATCAGGCCTCGAAATGTGGGAGTGGGGTTGATTCTACTACAATGGGTATGTAGCTGTGATTAGCCCCGCAAATTTCTGAGCATTGTCCGTAAAAAATCCCAGGCCGGGTGGTAATGAATGAAGTTTGGTTTAGTCGGCCTGGGATTGCGTCTGTTTTAACTCCGAGCGTTGGGACTGCTCAGGAGTGGAGTACGTCTCCTGCAGTAATGATCACGCGGATGGGGGATTCTATTGGGATAACTACGCGGTGGTCAACTTCTAGCAGTCGGAAGTGGCCGTTGGGTAAGTCTGGGGTGGGCACTATGTAGGAGTCGAATGATAGGTCTTTGAAGTCTGTGTATTCGTAGCTTCAGTATCATTGGTGGCCGATGGCTTTTAGGGTGAGGTCTGGTTCGTCGATTTTGTCCATTATGTAGAGGATTTGTAGGGATGGGAGGGCGAGGAGTACCAGGACGATAGCAGGTAGGATTGTCCAGATCAGCTCTACTTCTTGGGCGTCTACAGCATTGGACGAGAGTTTTTCTGTTAGTATGTGGGCTAAAAGGTAGAGAACTAGGCTGCAGATAGCTAGGGCAACGATTAGGGCGTGGTCGTGGAATTCAACGAGTTCTTCTATGATGGGTGATGAGGCGTCTTGGAATCCTAGTTGGGAGTGGTTGGCCACATGAGATGTACAGGATTTTTACCTGTGATTTAGTCTTGACAAGGCTATGTAATTAGTTTACTAACGTCTCATAAGAAAGAAGCATGAGCGGTTAATGCAGTTGGCTTGAAACCAGCATGTGAGGGTTCGATTCCTTCCTTTCTTGTACTTGGACGAAGGCCGGTTCCTCGAAAGTATGGTATGGGGGAGGGCAGCCGTGGATTCATTCAACGTTTGTGGTAGTTAGTTCTGGTTGTAGGACTTTTCGTTTGGCCGGAAAGGCTTCTCAGATGATGAATATTAGTATGATTACGGCTACTATTGAGATTAGGGAGCCGATGGAGGAAATGGTGTTTCATAGTGTGTAGGCGTCGGGATAGTCCGAGTATCGTCGGGGTATTCCTGCTAGGCCTAGGAAGTGCTGGGGGAAGAACGTTAGGTTTACTCTTGTAAATATTACCCCGAAGTGGGCTTTTGCTCATGTTTGGTGTAGGGTAAACCCAGTGAGTAGTGGGAATCAGTGAGTAAATCCTGCTAGAATGGCAAAGACGGCGCCTATGGATAGGACGTAGTGGAAGTGGGCAACTACGTAGTACGTGTCGTGCAGGGCGATGTCTAGGGAAGAGTTTGCAAGAACGATTCCTGTTAATCCTCCGATGGTAAATAGGAAGATAAATCCTAGAGCTCATAGTATTGGGGGGGTCTCATTTGATTGTTCCTCCGTGCAGGGTGGCTAGTCAGCTAAATACTTTGATTCCGGTAGGGATGGCAATGATTATAGTGGCTGATGTAAAGTAGGCTCGGGTATCAACGTCTATTCCTACTGTAAACATGTGGTGAGCTCAGACGATGAATCCTAGGAAGCCGATGGATAGTATGGCTCAGACTATTCCCATGTAGCCGAAGGGCTCCTTTTTGCCTGAGTAGTACGTGACTACGTGTGAGATGATTCCGAACCCCGGTAGGATCAGAATATAGACTTCTGGGTGTCCGAAGAATCAGAATAGGTGTTGGTACAGGATTGGGTCTCCTCCTCCAGCGGGGTCGAAGAATGTGGTGTTTAGGTTTCGATCAGTTAGTAATATTGTAATACCGGCGGCGAGTACGGGGAGTGATAGAAGGAGTAGGATGGCGGTAATTAGTACGGATCAGACAAATAGTGGGGTTTGGTATTGTGAGAGTGCGGGGGGTTTTATGTTGATGGCTGTGGTGATAAAGTTGATGGCCCCAAGGATGGAGGAGATACCGGCTAAGTGGAGTGAGAAGATAGCCAGGTCTACTGAAGCTCCGGCGTGGGCAAGGTTACCTGCTAGGGGAGGGTAGACAGTTCAGCCTGTGCCGGCGCCAGCTTCTACAGTGGATGAGACTAGTAGTAGGAGGAATGATGGGGGGAGGAGTCAAAAGCTTATGTTGTTTATTCGCGGGAATGCTATGTCGGGGGCACCGATTATGAGGGGGACTACTCAGTTGCCGAATCCTCCGATCATGAGCGGATGCAGTGCAGTGAGTCCAGAGAGTGCACTGGCACCACTGGGCATGCAGTGCAGTGAGTCCAGAGAGTGCACTGGCACCACTGGGGATGCACTTCAGTGAGTCCAGAGAGTGCACTGGCACCACTGGGGATGCAGTGCAGTGAGTCCAAAGACTTCACTGGCAAAACTGGGGATGCAGTGCAGTGAGTCCAGAGAGTGCACTGGCTCCACTGGGGATGCAGTGCAGTGACTCTTGAGAGTGCACAGGCACCACAGGGGATGCAGTGCAGTGAGTCCAGAGAGTGCAATGGCACCACAGGGGATGCACTGCAGTGATTCCAGAGAGTGCACTGGCACCACTGGGGATGCAGTGCAGTGAGTCCAGAGAGTGCACTGGCACCACTGGGGATGCAGTGGTGTGAGTCCAGAGACTGCACTGGCACCAACTGAAAATGCACTGCAGTGAGTCCACAGAGTGCACTGGCACCACTGTTCATTCAGTAATGTGAGTCCAGAGAGTGCACTGGCACCACTGGGGATGCACCTCGGTGAGTCCAGAGAGTGCTCTGGGAACACTGGGGATGCAGTGCAGTGAGTGCAGAGAGTGCACTGGCACCACTGGGGATGCAGTGCAGTGAGTCCAGAGAGTGCACTGGCACCACTGGGGATGCACTGCAGTGAGTCCAGAGAGGGCACTGGCCCAACAGGGGATGCACTGCAGTGAGTCCAGAGAGTGCACTGGCACCACTGGGGATGCACTGCAGTGAGTCCAGAGAGTGCACTGGCACCACTGGGGATGCAGTGCAGTGAGTCCAGAGAGTGCACTGGCACCACTGGGGATGCAGTGCAGTGAGTGCAGAGAGTGCACTGGCACCACTGGGGATGCACTGCAGTGACTCGAATGAGTGCACTGGCACCACTGCGGATGCACTGCAGTGAGTCCGGAGAGTGCCCTGGCACCAATGGGGATGCAGTGCAGTGACTCCAGAGAGTGCACTGGCACCACTGGGGATGCAGTGCAGTGAGTCCAGAGAGTGCACTGGCACAACTGGGGATGCAGTTCAGTGAGTCCAGAGAGTGCACTGGCACCACTGGGGATGCACTGCAGTGAGTCCAGAGAGTGCACTGGCACCACCGGGGATTCACTGCAGTGAGTCCAGAGACTGCACTGGCACCACTGGGGATGCAGTGCAGTGACTCCAGAGAGTGCACTGGCACCACTGGGGATGCACTGCAGAGAGTCCAGAGAGTGCCCTGGCACCAGTGGGGATGCAGTGCAGTGAGTGTAGAGAGTGCACTGGCAACACAGGGGATGCACTGCAGTGAGTCCAGAGAGTGCACTGGCACCACTGGGGATGCACTGCAGTGAGTCCAGAGAGTGCACTGGCACCACTGGGGATACACCCCGGTGAGTCCAGAGAGTGCACTGGCACCTAAGGGGATGCAGTGCAGTGAGTCCAGAGAGTGCACTGGCACCACTGGGGATGCACTGTAGTGAGTCCAGAGACTGCACAGGCACCACTGGGGATGCAGTGCAGTGACTCGAGAGAGTGCACTAGCACCACTGGGGATGCAGTGTAGTGAGTGCAGAGAGTGCACTGGCACCACTGGTGATGCACTGCAGTGAGTCCAGAGAGTGCACTGGAACCACTGGGGATACACTGCAGTGAGTCCAGAGAGTGCACTGGCACCACTGGGGATGCAGTGCAGTTGAGTCCAGAGAGTGCACTGGCACCTAGGGGATGCAGTGTAGTGATTGCAGAGAGTGCACTGGCACCAGTGGGGGTGCACTGCAGTGACTCCAGAGAGTGCACTGGCACCACTGGGGTTGCAGTGCAGTGAGTCCAGAGAGTGCACTGGCACCACTGGGAATGCAGTGCAGTGACTCAGAGAGTGCACTGGCACCACTGGTAATGCACCGCAGTGAGTCCAGAGAGTGCAATGGCACCACAGGGGATGCACTGCAGTGATTCCAGAGAGTGCACTGGCACCACTGGGGATGCAGTGCAGTGAGTCCAGAGAGTGCACTGGCACCACTGGGGATGCAGTGCAGTGAGTCCAGAGAGTGCACTGGCACCACTGGGGATGCAGTGCAGTGAGTCCAGAGAGGGCACTGTCACAACAGGGGATGCACTGCAGTGACTCCAGAGAGCGCACTGGCACCACTGGGGATGCACTGCAGTGAGTCCAGAGAGTGCACTGGCACCACTGGGGATGCACTGCAGTGAGTGCAGAGAGTGCACTGTCAGCACTGGGGATGCAGTGCAGTGAGTCCAGAGAGTGCACTGTCACCACTGGGGATGCAGTGCAGTGAGTCCAGAGAGTGCACTGGCACCACTGGGGATGCAGTGCAGTGAGTCCAGAGAGTGCACTGGCACCACTGGGGATGCAGTGCAGTGAGTCCAGAGAGTGCACTGTCACCACTGGGAATGCAGTGCAATGACTCAGAGAGTGCACTGGCACCGCTGGGGATGCCCTGCAATGAGTCCAGATAGTGCACTAGCACCGCTGGGGATGCAGTGCAGTGAGTGCAGAGAGTGCACTGGCACCACTGGGGATGCAGTGCAGTGAGTCCAGAGAGTGTACTGGCACCACTGGGGATGGAGTGCAGTGAGTTCAGAGACTGCACTGGCACCACTGGGGATGCAGTGCAGTGAGTGCAGAGAGTGCACTGCCACCACCGGGGATTCACTTCAAGGAGTCCAGAGAGTGCACTGGCACCACTGGGAATGCACTGCAGTGAGTACAGATAGTGCACTGGCACCTAAGGGGCTGCACTGCAGTGAGTCCAGAGAGTGCACGGGCACCAGTGGGGATGTAGTGCAGTGACTCAGAGAGTGCACTGGCACCACTGGTGATGGACTGCAGTGAGTCCAGAGAGTGCACTGGCACCACTGGGGATGCAGTGCAGTGAGTCCAGAGAGTGCACTGGCACCACTGGGGATGCAGTGCAGTGAGTCCAGAGAGTGTACTGGCACCAGTGGGGATGGAGTGCAGTGAGTCCAGAGACTGCACTGGCACCACTGGGGATGCAGTGCAGTGAGTCCAGAGAGTGTACTGGCACCAGTGGGAATGGAGTGCAGTGAGTCCAGAGAGTGCACTGGCACCACTGGGGATGCAGTGCAGTGAGTCCAGAGAGTGCACTGGCACCACTGGGGATGCAGTGCAGTGAGTCCAGAGAGTGCACTGGCATCACTGGGGATGCAGTGCAGTGAGTCCAGAGACTGCACAGGCACCACTGGGGATGCAGTGCAGTGAGTCCAGAGAGTGTACTGGCACCCCTGGGGATGCAGTGCAGTGAGTCCAGAGAGTTCACTGGCACCACTGGGGATGCACTGCAGTGAGTCCAGAAAGTGCACTGGCTCCACTGGTGATGCAGTGCCGTGAGTCCAGAGAGTGCACTGGCACCACTGGGGATGCAGTGCAGTGAGTCCAGAGAGTGCACTGGCACCACTGGGGATGCAGTGCAGGGAGTGCAGAGAGTGCAATGGCACCACAGGGGATGCAGTGCAGTGAGTCCGGAGAGTGCACTGGCACCACTGGGGATGCAGTGCAGTGAGTCCAGAGAGTGCACTGGCACCACTGGGAATGCAGTGCAGTGACTACAGAGAGTGCACTGGCACCACTGGGGATGCAGTGCAGTGAGTCCAGAGAGTGCATTGTCACCACTGGGAATGCAGCGCAGTGACTACAGAGAGTGCACTGGCACCATCTGAGATGCACTGCAGTGAGTCCAGAGACTGCACTGGCACCACTGGGGATGCACTGCAGTGAGTCCAGAGAGTGCACTGGCACCACTGGGGATGCACTGCAGTGAGTCCAGAGACTGCACAGGCACGACTGGGGATGCAGTGCAGTGAGTCCAGAGAGTGCACTGGCACCACTGGGGATGCAGTGCAGTGAGTCCAGAGAGTGCACTGGCACCACTGGGGATGCAGTGCAGTGAGTCCAGAGAGTGCACTGGCACCACTGGGGATGCAGTGCAGTGAGTCCAGAGAGTGCACTGGCACCACTGGGGATGCACTGCAGTGAGTCCAGAGACTGCACAGGCACCACTGGTGATGCACTGCAGTGAGTCCAGAGAGTGCACTGGCACCACTGGGGATGCAGTGCAGTGAGTGCAGAGAGTGCACTGGCACCACTGGGGATGCAGTGCAGTGAGTCCAGAGAGTGCACTGGCACCACTGGGGATGCACTGCAGTGAGTCCAGAGAGTGCACTGGCACCACTGGGGATTCACTGCTGTGAGTGCAGAGAGTGCACTGGAACCACTGGGGATGCACTACACTGAATCCAGAGAGTGCACTGGCACCACTGGGGATGCACTGCAGTGAGTCCAGAGACTGCACACGCACGACTGGGGATGCAGTGCAGTGAGTCCAGAGAGTGCACTGGCACCACTGGGGATGCACTGCAGTGAGTCCAGAGAGTGCACTTGCACCACCGGGGTTTCACTGCAGTGAGTCCAGAGAGTGCACTGGCACCACTGGGGATGCAGTGCAGTGACTCCAGAGAGTGCACTGGCACCACTGGGGATGCAGTGCAGTGAGTCCAGAGAGTGCACTGGCACCACTGGGGATGCAGTGCAGTGAGTCCAGAGAGTGCACTTGCACCAGTGGGGGTGCACTGCAGTGAGTCCAGAGAGTGCACTGGCACCATTGGGGTTGCAGTGCAGTGAGTCCAGAGAGTGCACTGGCACCACTGGGGATGCAGTGCAGTGAGTGCAGAGAGTGCACTGGAACCAGTGGGGATGCAGTGCAGTGAGTCCAGAGAGTGCATTGGCACCACGGTTCATGCAGTGCAGTGAGTCCAGAGAGTGCACTGGCACCACTGGGGATGCAGTGCAGTGAGTCCAGAGAGTGCACTGGCACCACTGGGGATGCACTGCAGTGAGTCCAGAGAGTGCACTGGCACCACTGGGGATGCAGTGCAGTGAGTGCAGAGAGTGCACTGGAACCACTGGGGATGCACTACAGTGAATCCAGAGAATGCACTGGCACCACTGGGGATGCACTGCAGTGAGTCCAGAGACTGCACACGCACGACTGGGGATGCAGTGCAGTGAGTCCAGAGAGTGCACTGGCACCACTGGGGATGCACTGCAGTGAGTCCAGAGAGTGCATTTGCACCACCGGGTTTTCACTGCAGTGAGTCCAGAGAGTGCACTGGCACCACTGGGGATGCAGTGCAGTGACTCCAGAGAGTGCACTGGCACCACTGGGGATGCAGTGCAGTGAGTCCAGAGAGTGCACTGGCACCACTGGGGATGCAGTGCAGTGAGTCCAGAGAGTGCACTTGCACCAGTGGGGGTGCACTGCAGTGAGTCCAGAGAGTGCACTGGCACCATTGGGGTTGCAGTGCAGTGAGTCCAGAGAGTGCACTGGCACCACTGGGGATGCAGTGCAGTGAGTGCAGAGAGTGCACTGGAACCAGTGGGGATGCAGTGCAGTGAGTCCAGAGAGTGCATTGGCACCACGGTTCATGCAGTGCAGTGAGTCCAGAGAGTGCACTGGCACCACTGGGGATGCAGTGCAGTGAGTCCAGAGAGTGCATTGGCACCACTGGGGATGCACTGCAGTGAGTCCAGAGAGGGCACTGGCACCACTGGGGATGCAGTGCAGTTGAGTCCAGAGAGTGCACTGGCACCAGTGGGGGTGCAGTGCAGTGAGTCCAGAGATTTCACTGGCACCACTGGGGCTGCACTGCAGTGAGTCCAGAGAGTGCACTGGCAGCACTGAGGATGCAGTGCAGTGAGTCCAGAGAGTGCACTGGCACCACTGGGGATGCACTGCAGTGAGTCCAGAGAGTGCACTGGCACCACTGGGAATGCAGTGCAGTGACTCAGAGAGTGCACTGGCACCACTGGGGATGCCCTGTAATGAGTCCAGATAGTGCACTGGCACCACTGGGGATGCAGTGCAGTGAGTGCAGAGAGTGCACTGGCACCACTGGGGATGCAGTGCAGTGAGTCCAGAGAGTGTACTGGCACCACTGGGGATGGAGTGCAGTGAGTTCAGAGACTGCACTGGCACCACTGGGGATGCAGTGCAGTGAGTGCAGAGAGTGCACTGGCACCACCGGGGATTCACTGCAAGGAGTCCAGAGAGTGCACTGGCACCACTGGGAATGCACTGCAGTGAGTACAGAGAGTGCACTGGCACCTAAGGGGCTGCACTGCAGTGAGTCCAGAGAGTGCACTGGCACCACTGGGGCTGCACTGCAGTGAGTCCAGAGAGTGCACTGGCACCACTGGGGATGCACTGCAGTGAGTCCAGAGAGTGTACGGGCACCACTGGGGATGCATTGCAGTGAGTCCAGAGAGTGCACTGGCACCACTGGTGATGGACTGCAGTGAGTCCAGAGAGTGCACTGGCACCACTGGGGATGCAGTGCAGTGAGTCCAGAGAGTGCACTGGCACCACTGGGGATGCACCCCGGTGAGTCCAGAGAGTGCACTGGCATCACTGGGGATGCACCCCGGTGAGTCCAGAGAGTGCACTGGCATCACTGGGGATGCAGTGCAGTGAGTAAGGAGACTGCACTGGCACCACTGGGGATGCAGTGCAGTGACGCCAGAGAGTGTACTGGCACCCCTGGGGATGCAGTGCAGTGAGTCCAGAGAGTGCACTGGCACCACTGGGGATGCACTGCAGTGAGTCCAGAAAGTGCACTGGCTCCACTGGTGATGAAGTGCTGTGAGTCCAGAGAGTGCACTGGCACCACTGGGGATGCAGTGCAGTGAGTGCAGAGAGTGCACTGGCACCACAGGGGATGCAGTGCAGTGAGTGCAGTGAGTGCACTGGCACCACTGGGGATGCAGTGCAGTGAGTCCAGAGAGTGCATTGTCACCACTGGTAATGCAGCGCAGTGACTACAGAGAGTACACTGGCACCACTGGGGATGCAGTGCAGTGAGTCCAGAGAGTGCACTGGCACCACTGGAGATGCACTGCAGTGAGTCCAGAGACTGCACTTGCACCACTGGGGATGCACTGCAGTGAGTCCAGAGAGTGCACTGGCACCACTGGTGGTGCACTGCAGTAAGTCCAGAGACTGCACAGGCACGACTGGGGATGCAGTGCAGTGAGTCCAGAGAGTGCACTGGCACCAGTGGGGATGCAGTGCAGTGAGTCGAGAGAGTGCACTGGCACCACCGGTGATTCACTGCAGTGAGTCCAGAGAGTTCACTGGCAACAGTGGGGATGCAGTGCAGTGAGTACACAGAGTGCCCTGGCACCACAGGGGATGCAGTGCAGTGAGTCCAGAGAGTGCACTGGCAACACTGGGGGTGCATTGCAGTGAGTCCAGAGAGTGCACTGTCACCTTTGGGGAGGCAGTGCAGTGAGTCCAGAGAGTGCACTGGCACCACTGGGAATGGAGCGCAGTGACTACAGAGAGTGCACTGGCACCACTGGGGATGCAGTGCAGTGAGTCCAGAGAGTGCACAGGCACCAGTAGGGATGCACTGCAGTGAGTCCAGAGAGTGCACTGGAACCACTGGAGATGCACTGCAGTGAGTGCAGAGACTGCACTGGCACCACTGGGAATGCACTGCAGTGAGTCCAGAGAGTGCACTGGCACCACTGGGAATGCAGTGCAGTGACTCAGAGAGTGCACTGGCACCACTGGTGATGGACTGCATTGAGTCCAGAGAGTGCACTGGCACCACTAGGGATGCAGTGCAGTGAGTCCAGAGAGTGCATTGGCACCACTGGGGATGCAGTGCAGTGAGTGCAGAGAGTGCACTGGCACCACTGGGGATGCAGTGCAGTGAGTCCAGAGAGTGCACTGGCACCACTGGGGATGCAGTGCAGTGAGTCCAGAGAGTGCACTGGCATCACTGGGGATGCAGTGCAGTGAGTCCAGAGACTGCACAGGCACCACTGGGGATGCAGTGCAGTGACGCCAGAGAGTGCACTGGCACCCCTGGGGATGCAGTGCAGTGAGTCCAGAGAGTGCACTGGCACCACTGGGGATGCACTGCAGTGAGTCCAGAAAGTGCACTGGCTCCACTGGTGATGCAGTGCCGTGAGTCCAGAGAGTGCACTGGCACCACTGGGGATGCAGTGCAGTGAGTCCAGAGAGTGCACTGGCACCACTGGGGATGCAGTGCAGTGAGTGCAGAGAGTGCACTGGCACCACTGGGGATGCAGTGCAGTGAGTGCAGAGAGTGCACTGGCACCACTGGGGATGCAGTGCAGTGAGTCCAGAGAGTGCATTGTCACCACTGGGGATGCAGCGCAGTGACTACAGAGAGTACACTGGCACCACTGGGGATGCAGTGCAGTGAGTCCAGAGAGTGCACTGGCACCACTGGAGATGCACTGCAGTGAGTCCAGAGACTGCACTTGCACCACTGGGGATGCAGTGCAGTTGAGTCCAGAGAGTGCACTGGCACCACTGGGGATGCAGTGCAGTGAGTCCAGAGAGTGCACTGGCACCACTGGTGATGCACTGCAGTGAGTCCAGAGAGTTTACTGGCACCACTGGGGATGCAGTGCAGTGAGTCCAGAGAGTGCACTGGCACAACAGGGGATGCAGTGCAGTGACTCCAGAGAGTGCACTGGCACCACTGGGGATGCACTGCAGTGAGTCCAGAGAGTGCACTGGCACCACCGGGGTTTCACTGCAGTGAGTCCAGAGAGTGTACTGGCACCACTGGGGATGCAGTGCAGTGAGTCCAGAGAGTGCACTGGCAACACTGGGTATGCACTGCAGTAAGTGCAGAGAGTGCACTGGCACCACTGGGGATGCAGTGCAGTGAGTCCAGAAAGTGCACTGGCACCACTGGGGATGCACCCCGGTGAGTCCAGAGAGTGCACTGGCAGCACTGGGGATGCAGTGCAGTGAGTCCAGAGAGTGCACTGGCACCACTGGGGATGCAGTGCACTGAGTCCAGAGAGTGCACTGGCACCACTGGGGATGCAGTGCAGTGACTCCAGAGAGTGCACTGGCACCACTGGGGATGCAGTGCAGTGAGTGCAGAGAGTGCACTGGCACCACTGGGGATGCAGTGCAGTGAGTGCAGATAGTGCACTGGCACCACTGGGGATGCACTGCAGTGAGTCCAGAAAGTGCACTGGCACCACTGGGGATGCAGTGCAGTGAGTCCAGAGAGTGCATTGGCACCACTGGGGATGCACTGCAGTGAGTCCAGATAGTGCACTGGCACCACTTGGGATGCAGTGCAGTTGAGTCCAGAGAGTGCACTGGCACCACTGGGGATGCAGTTCAGTGAGTCCAGAGAGTGCACTGGCACCAGTGGGGGTGCAGTGCAGTGAGTCCAGAGAGTGCACTGGCACCACTGGCAATGCAGTTCAGTGACTCAGAGAGTGCACTGGCACCACTGGGGATGCACTGCAATGAGTCCAGATAGTGCCCTGGCACCACCGGGTATGCACTGCAGTGAGTGCAGAGAGTGCACTGGCACCACTGGCAATGCAGTGCAGTGAGTCCAGAGAGTGCACTGGCACCACTGTTGATGCAGTGCAGTGAGTCCAGAGAGTGCACTGGCACCACTGGGGATGCAGTTCAGTGATTCCAGAGAGTGCATTGGCACCACTGGGGATACACTGCAGTGACTCCAGAGAGTGCACTGTCTCCACTGGGGATGCAGTGCAGTGAGTCCAGAGAGTGCACTGGCACCAACTGGAGCTGCACTGCAGTGAGTCCTGAGATTGCACTGGCACCACTGGGGATGCACTGCAGTGAGTCCAGAGACTGCTCTGGCACCACTGGGGATGCAGTGCAGTGAGTCCAGAGAGTGCACTGGCACCACTGTTCATGCAGTACAGTGAGTCCAGAGAGTGCACTGGTACCACTGGGGATACAGTGCATGAGTGCAAAGAGTGCACTGGCACCACTGGGGATGCACTGCAGTGAGTCCAGAGAGTGGACTGGCACCAGTGGGGATGGAGTGCAGTGAGTCCAGAGAGTGCACTGGCACCACTGGGGATGCAGTGCAGTGAGTCCAGAGAGTGCACTGTCACCACTGGGGATGTACTGCAGTGACTCGAAAGAGTGCACTGGCACCACTGTTGATGCAGTGCAGTGACTCCAGAGAGTGCACTGTCACCACTGGGGATGCAGTGCAGTGAGTCCAGAGAGTGCACTGGCACCACTGGGGATGCAGTGCTGTGACTCCAGAGAGTGCACTGGCACCACTGGGGATGCAGTGCAGTGAGTCCAGAGAGTGCACTGGCACCACTGGGGATGCAGTGCACTGAGCCCAGAGAGTGCACTGGCACCACTGGTGATGCAGTGCAGTGAGTGCAGAGAGTGCACTGGCACCACTGGCGATGCAGTGCAGTGAGTCCACAGAGTGCACTGGCACCACTGGGGATGCAGTGCAGTGAGTCCAGAGAGTGCACTGGCACCACTGGGGATGCAGTGCAGTGAGTCCAGAGAGTGCACTGGCACCAACTGGAGCTGCACTGCAGTGAGTCCTGAGATTGCACTGGCACCACTGGGGATGCACTGCAGTGAGTCCAGAGAGTGCACTGGCACCACTGGGGATGCAGTGCATGAGTGCAGAGAGTGCACTGGCACCACTGGGGATGCACTGCAGTGACTCGAAAGAGTGCACTGGCACCACTGGGGATGCAGTGCAGTGACTCCAGAGAGTGCACTGGCACCACTGGGGATGCACTGCAGTGAGTCCAGAGACTGCACTGGCACCACTGGGGATGCACTGCAGTGAGTCCAGAGAGTGCACAGGCACCACTGGGGATGCACTGCAGTGAGTCCAGAGAGTGCACTGGCACCACTGGAGATGCACTACAGTGAGTGCAGAGACTGCACTGGCACCACTGGGAATGCACTGCAGTGAGTCCAGAGAGTGCACTGGCACCACTGGGGATGCACTGCAGTGAGTCCAGAGAGTGCACTGGCACCAGTGGAGATGCAGTGCAGTGAGTCGAGAGGGTGCACTGGCACCACCGGGGATTCACTGCAGTGAGTCCAGAGAGTGCACTGGCAACAGTGGCGATGCACTGCAGTAAGTGCAGAGAGTGCACTGGCACCACAGGTTATGCAGTGCAGTGAGTCCAGAGAGTGCACTGGCACCACTGGTGATGCACCCCGGTGAGTCCAGAGAGTGCACTGGCAGCACTGGGGATGCACTGCAGTGAGTCCAGAGAGTGCACTGTCACCATTGGGGATGCACTGCAGTGAGTCCAGAGAGTGGACTGGCACCAGTGGGGATGGAGTGCAGTGAGTCCAGAGAGTGCACTGGCACCACTGGGGATGCAGTGCAGTGAGTCCAGAGAGTGCACTGTCACCACTGGGGATGTACTGCAGTGACTCGAAAGAGTGCACTGGCACCACTGTTGATGCAGTGCAGTGACTCCAGAGAGTGCACTGTCACCACTGGGGATGCAGTGCAGTGAGTCCAGAGAGTGCACTGGCACCACTGGGGATGCAGTGCTCTGACTCCAGAGAGTGCACTGGCACCACTGCGGATGCAGTGCAGTGAGTCCAGAGAGTGCACTGGCACCACTGGGGATGCAGTGCACTGAGCCCAGAGAGTGCACTGGCACCACTGGTGATGCAGTGCAGTGAGTGCAGAGAGTGCACTGGCACCACTGGCGATGCAGTGCAGTGAGTCCACAGAGTGCACTGGCACCACTGGGGATGCAGTGCAGTGAGTCCAGAGAGTGCACTGGCACCACTGGGGATGCAGTGCAGTGAGTCCAGAGAGTGCACTGGCACCAACTGGAGCTGCACTGCAGTGAGTCCTGAGATTGCACTGGCACCACTGGGGATGCACTGCAGTGAGTCCAGAGAGTGCACTGGCACCACTGGGGATGCAGTGCATGAGTGCAGAGAGTGCACTGGCACCACTGGGGATGCACTGCAGTGACTCGAAAGAGTGCACTGGCACCACTGGGGATGCAGTGCAGTGACTCCAGAGAGTGCACTGGCACCACTGGGGATGCACTGCAGTGAGTCCAGAGACTGCACTGGCACCACTGGGGATGCACTGCAGTGAGTCCAGAGAGTGCACAGGCACCACTGGGGATGCACTGCAGTGAGTCCAGAGAGTGCACTGGCACCACTGGAGATGCACTACAGTGAGTGCAGAGACTGCACTGGCACCACTGGGAATGCACTGCAGTGAGTCCAGAGAGTGCACTGGCACCACTGGGGATGCACTGCAGTGAGTCCAGAGAGTGCACTGGCACCAGTGGGGATGCAGTGCAGTGAGTCGAGAGGGTGCACTGGCACCACCGGGGATTCACTGCAGTGAGTCCAGAGAGTGCACTGGCAACAGTGGCGATGCACTGCAGTAAGTGCAGAGAGTGCACTGGCACCACAGGTTATGCAGTGCAGTGAGTCCAGAGAGTGCACTGGCACCACTGGTGATGCACCCCGGTGAGTCCAGAGAGTGCACTGGCAGCACTGGGGATGCACTGCAGTGAGTCCAGAGAGTGCACTGTCACCATTGGGGATGCACTGCAGTGAGTCCAGAGACTGCACAGGCTCCACTGGGGATGCAGTGTAGTGACTCCAGAGAGTGCACTGGCACCACTGGGGATGCAGTGCAGTGAGTGCAGAGAGTGCACTGGCACCACTGGGGATGCAGTGCAGTGAGTCCAGAGAGTGCACTGGCACCACTGGGGATGCACTGCAGTGAGTCCAGAGAGTGCACTGGCACCACTGGGGATGCAGTGCAGTGAGTGCAGAGAGTGCACTGGAACCACTGGGGATGCAGTGCAGTGAGTCCAGAGAGTGCACTGGCACCACTGGGGATGCAGTGCAGTGAGTCCAGAGAGTGCACTGGCATTACTGCGGATGCAGTGCAGTGAGTCCAGAGAGTGCACTGGCACCACTGGGGATGCAGTGCAGTGAGTCCAGAGAGTGCACTGGCACCACTGGGGATGCAGTGCAGTGAGTCCAGAGAGTGCACTGGCACCAGTGGGGGTGCACTGCAGTGAGTCCAGAGAGTGCACTGGCACCACTGGGGTTGCAGTGCAGTGAGTCCAGAGAGTGCACTGGGAACACTGGGGATGCACTGCAGTGAGTCCAGAGAGTGCACTGGCACCACTGGGAATGCAGTGCAGTGAGTCCAGAGACTGCACTGGCACCACTGGGGATGCACTGCAGTGAGTCCAGAGAGTGCACTGGCACCACTGGGGATGCACTGCAGTGAGTCCAGAGACTGCACAGGCACGACTGGGGATGCAGTTCAGTGAGTCCAGAGAGTGCACTGGCACCACTGGGGATGCACTGCAGTGAGTCCAGAGAGTGCACTGGCACCACCGGGGTTTCACTGCAGTGAGTCCAGAGAATGTACTGGCACCACTGGGGATGCAGTGCAGTGAGTCCAGAGAGTGCACTGGCAACACTGGGGATGCACTGTAGTAAGTGCAGAGAGTGCACTGGCACCACTGGGGATGCAGTGCAGTGAGTCCAGAAAGTGCACTGGCACCACTGGGGATGCACCCCGGTGAGTCCAGAGAGTGCACTGGCACCACTGGGGATGCACCCCGGTGAGTCCAGAGAGTGCACTGGCAGCACTGGGGATGCACTGCAGTGAGTCCAGAGAGTGCACTGGCACCACTGGGGATGCACTGCAGTGAGTCCAGAGAGTGCACTGGCACCACTGGGGATGCAGTGCAGTGACTCCAGAGAGTGCACTGGCACCACTGGGGATGCAGTGCAGTGAGTGCAGAGAGTGCACTAGCACCAGTGGGGATGCAGTGCAGTGAGTCCAGATAGTGCACTGGCACCACTGGGGATGCACTGCAGTGAGTCCAGAGAGTGCATTGGCACCACTGGGGATGCACTGCAGTGAGTCCAGATAGTGCACTGGCACCACTGGGGATGCAGTGCAGTTGAGTCCAGAGAATGCACTGGCACCACTGGGGATGCAGTGCAGTTGAGTCCAGAGAGTGCACTGGCAGCACTGGGGATGCAGTGCAGTGAGTCCAGATAGTGCACTGGCACCACTGGGGATGCAGTGCAGTTGACTCCAGAGAGTGCACTGGCACCACTGGGGATGCAGTGCAGTGAGTCCAGAGAGTGCACTGGCACCACTGGGGATGCAGTTCAGTGATTCCAGAGAGTGCACTGGCACCACTGGGGATACACTGCAGTGACTCCAGAGAGTGCACTGGCACCACTGGGGATGCAGTTCAGTGAGTCCACAGAGTGCACTGGCACCAACTGGAGCTGCACTGCAGTGAGTCCTGAGATTGCACTGGTACCACTGGGGATGCACTGCAGTGAGTCCAGAGACTGCACTGGCACCACTGGGGATGCACTGCAGTGATTCCAGAGAGTGCACTGGCACCACTGTTCATGCAGTACAGTGAGTCCAGAGAGTGCACTGGCACCACTGGGGATGCAGTGCATGAGTGCAGAGAGTGCACTGGCACCACTGGGGATGCAGTGCAGTGAGTCCAGAGAGTGGACTGGCACCAGTGGGGATGCAGTGCAGTGAGTCCAGAGAGTGCACTGGCACCACTGTTGATGCAGTGCAGTGAGTCCAGAGAGTGCACTGGCACCACTGGGGATGCACTGCAGTGAGTCCAGAGATTACACTGGCACCACTGTTCATGCAGTGCAGTGAGTCCAGAGAGTGCACTGGCACCACTGGGGATGCACTGCAGTGAGTCCAGAGAGTGCACTGGCACCACTGGGGATGCAGTGCAGTGAGTGCAGAGAGTGCACTGGAACCACTGGGGATGTACTACAGTGAATCCAGAGAGTGCACTGGCACCACTGGGGATGCAGTGCAGTGAGTCCAGAGAGTGCACTGGCATTACTGGGGATGCAGTGCAGTGAGTCCAGAGAGTGCACTGGCACCACTGGGGATGCAGTGCAGTGAGTCCAGAGAGTGCACTGGCACCACTGGGGATGCAGTGCAGTGAGTCCAGAGAGTGCACTGGCACCAGTGGGGGTGCACTGCAGTGAGTCCAGAGAGTGCACTGGCAACACTGGGGTTGCAGTGCAGTGAGTCCAGAGAGTGCACTGGCACCACTGGGGATGCACTGCAGTGAGTCCAGAGAG
Source organism: Anser anser (assembly GCF_964211835.1). NCBI lineage: Eukaryota > Metazoa > Chordata > Aves > Anseriformes > Anatidae > Anser > Anser anser. Next base: position 444,936 of record NC_139752.1, read on the forward strand.
TGCACTGGCACCACTGGGAATGCAGTGCAGTGAGTCCAGAGACTGCACTGGCACCACTGGGGATGCACTGCAGTGAGTCCAGAGAGTGCACTGGCACCACTGGGGATGCACTGCAGTGAGTCCAGAGACTGCACAGGCACGACTGGGGATGCAGTTCAGTGAGTCCAGAGAGTGCACTGGCACCACTGGGGATGCACTGCAGTGAGTCCAGAGAGTGCACTGGCACCACTGGGGATGCAGTGCAGTGAGTCCAGAGAGTGCACTGGCAACACTGGGGATGCACTGCAGTACGTGAAGAGAGTGCACTGCCACCACTGGGGATGCAGTGCAGTGAGTCCAGAAAGTGCACGGGCACCACTGGGGATGCACCCCGGTGAGTCCAGAGAGTGTACTGGCACCACTGGGGATGCACCCCAGTGAGTCCAGAGAGTGCACTGGCACTTCTGGGGATGCAGTGCAGTGAGTCCAGAGAGTGCACTGGCACCACTGGGGATGCACTGCAGTGAGTCCAGAGAGTGCACTGGCACCACTGGGGATGCAGTGCAGTGACTCCAGAGAGTGCACTGGCACCACTGGGGATGCAGTGCAGTGAGTGCAGAGAGTGCACTGGCACCAGTGGGGATGCACTGCAGTGAGTCCAGAGAGTGCACTGGCACCACTGGGGATGCAGTGCAGTCAGTCCAGAGAGTGCATTGGCACCACTGGGGATGCACTGCAGTGAGTCCAGAGAGTGCACTGGCACCACTGTTGATGCAGTGCAGTTGAGTCCAGAGAGTGCACTGGCACCACTGGGGATGCAGTGCAGTGAGTCCAGAGAGTGCACTGGCACCAACTGGTGCTGCACTGCTGTGAGTCCTGAGATTGCACTGGCACCACTGGGGTTGCAGTGCAGTGAGTCCAGAGAGTGCACTGGCACCACTGGGGATGCACTGCAGTGAGTCCAGAGACTTCACAGGCACCACTGGGGATGCAGTACAGTGAGTCCAGAGAGTGCACTGGCACCACTGGGGATGTAGTGCAGTGAGTCCAGAGAGTGCACTGGCACCACCGGGGATTCACTGCAAGGAGTCCAGAGAGTGCACTGGCACCACTGGAGATGCAGTGCAGTGAGTCCAGAGAGTGCACTGGCACCACTGGGGATGCACTGCAGTGAGTCCAGAGAGTGCACTGGCACCACTGGGGATGCACTGCAGTGGGTCCAGAGAGTGCACTGGCACCACTGGGGATGCAGTGCAGTGAGTCCAGAGAGTGCACTGGCACCACTGGGGATGCACTGCAGTGAGTCCAGAGAGTGCACTGGCACCACTGGGGATGCAGTGCAGTGAGTCCACAGAGTGCACTGGCACCACTGGTGATGCACTGCAGTGAGTCCAGAGAGTTCACTGGCACCACTGGGGATGCAGTGCAGTGAGTCCAGAGAGTGCACTGGCACCAACTGGTGCTGCACTGCTGTGAGTCCTGAGATTGCACTGGCACCACTGGGGTTGCAGTGCAGTGAGTCCAGAGACTACACTGGCACCACTGGGGATGCACTGCAGTGAGTCCAGAGACTTCACAGGCACCACTGGGGATGCAGTTCAGTGAGTCCAGAGAGTGAACTGGCACCACAGGGGATTCACTGCAAGGAGTGCAGAGAGTGCACTGGCACCACTGGGAATGGACTGCAGTGAGTACAGAGAGTGCACGGGCACCTAAGGGGCTGAACTGCAGTGAGTCCAGAGAGTGCACTGGCACCACTGGGGCTGCACTGCAGTGAGTCCAGAGAGTGCACTGGCACCACTGGGGATGCACTGCAGTGAGTCCAGAGAGTGCACTGGAACCACTGTTCATGCAGTGCAGTGAGTCCAAAGAGTGCACTGGCATAACTGGGGATACACTGCAGTGAGTCCAGAGAGTGCACTGGCTCCACTGGGGATGCAGCACAGTGAGTCCAGAGAGTGCACTGTCACCACTGGGGATGCAGCGCAGTGACTACAGAGAGTGCACTGGCACCACTGGGGATGCACTGCAGTGAGTCCAGAGAGTGCACTGGCACCACTGGGCATGCAGTGCAGTGGGTCCAGAGAGTGCACTGGCACCACTGGTGATGCACTGCAGTGAGTCCAGAGAGTGCACTGGCACCACTGGTGATGCACTGCAGTGAGTCCAGAGAGTGCACTGGCACCACTGGGGATGCAGTTCAGTGAGTCCACAGACTGCACTGGCACCACTGGTGATGCAGTGCAGTGAGTCCAGAGAGTGCACTGGCACCACTGGGGATGCACTGCAGTGAGTCCAGAGAGTGCACTGGCACCACTGGGGATGCACTGCAGTGAGTCCAGAGAGTGCACTGGCTCCACTGGGGATGCAGTGCAGTGAGTCCAGAGAGTGCACTGGCACCACTGGTGATGCACTGCAGTGAGTCCAGAGAGTTCACTGGCACCACTGGGGATGCAGTGCAGTGAGTCCAGAGATTGCACTGGCACCACTGGTGATGCAGTGCAGTGAGTCCAGAGAGTGCACTGGCACCACTGGGGATGCACTGCAGTGAGTCCAGAGAGTGCACTGGCTCCACTGGTGATGCAGTGCAGTGAGTCCAGAGAGTGCACTGGCACCACTGGGGATGCAGTGCAGTGAGTCCATAGAGTGCACTGGCACCACTGGGGATGCAGTGCAGTGAGTCCAGAGAGTGCACTGGCACCACTGGGGATGCAGTGCAGTGAGTCCAGAGAGTGCACTGGCACCACTGGGGATGCAGTGCAGTGAGTGCAGAGAGTGCACTGGCACCACTGGGGATGCACTGCACTGAGTCCAGAGAGTGCACTGGCACCACTGGGGATGCACTGCAGTGAGTCCAGAGAATGCACTGGCACTAATGGGGATGCAGTTCAGTGAGTCCAGAGAGTGCACTGGCACCACTGGGGATGCACTGCAGTGAGTCCAGAGAGTGCACTGGCACCACTGGTGATGCACTGCAGTGAGTGCAGAGAGTGCACTGGCACCACTGGGGATGCAGTGCAGTGAGTCCAGAGAGTGCACTGGTACCACTGGGGATGCAGTGCAGTGAGTCCAGAGAGTGCACTGGCACCACTGGGGATGCAGTTCAGTGAGTCCAGAGAGTGCACTGGCACCACTGGGGATAAACTGCAGTGAGTCTAGACAGTGCACTGGCACCACTGGGGATGCACTGCAGTGAGTCCAGAGAGTGCTCTGGCACCACAGATCTGCACTGCAGTGAGTCCAGAGATTGCACTGGCACCACTTTTCATGCAGTGCAGTGAGTCCAGAGACTACACTGGCACCACTGGGGATGCAGTGCAGTGAGTCCAGAGAGTGCACTGGCACCACTGTTGATGCAGTGCAGTGAGTCCAGAGAGTGCACTGGCACCACTGGGGATGCAGTGCAGTGAGTCCAGAGAGTGCACTGTCACCACTGGGGATGCACTGCAGTGAGTCCAGAGAGCCACTGGCACCACTGGGGATGCCGTGCAGTGAGTCCAGAGAGTGCACTGGCGCCAGTGGTGATGCACTGCAGTGAGTCCAAAGAGTGCACTGGCACCACTGGGGATGCACTGCAGTGAGTCCAGAGAGTGCACTGTCAGCACTGGGGATGCACTGCAGTGAGTCCAGAGAGTGCACTGTCTGCACTGGGGATGCAGTGCAGTGAGTCCAGAGAGTGCACTGGCACCACTGTTGATGCAGTGCAGTGAGTCCAGAGAGTGCACTGGCACCTAAGGGGATGCACTGCAATGAGTCCAGAGAATGCACTGGCACTAATGGGGATGCAGTGCAGTGACTCGAAAGAGTGCACTGGCACCACAGCGGATGCACTACAGTGAGTCCGGAGAGTGCCCTGGCACCAATGGTGATGCAGTGCAGTCAGTCCAGAGAGTGCAGTGGCACCACTGGGGATGCACTGCAGTGAGTCCAGAGAGTGCACTGGCACCACTGGGGATGCACTGCAGTGAGTCCAGAGAGTGCAGTGGCACCACTGGGGATGCACTGCAGTGAGTCCAGAGAGTGCACTGGCACCACTGGGGATGCACTGCAGTGAGTCCAGAGAGTGCAGTGGCACCACTGGGGATGCACTGCAGTGAGTCCAGAGTGTGCTCTGGGAACACAGGGGATGCAGTGCAGTGAGTGCAGAGAGTGCACTGGCACCACTGGGGATGCACTGCAGTGACTCGAAAGAGTGCACTGGCACCACTGCGGATGCACTGCAGTGAGTCCGGAGAGTGCCCTGGCACCAATGGTGATGCAGTGCAGTGAGTCCAGAGAGTGCAGTGGCGTCACTGGGGATGCAGTGCAGTGAGTCCAGAGAGTGCACTGGCACCACTGGGGATGCAATGCAGTGAGTCCAGAGAGTGCACTGGCACCACTGGGGATGCAGTGCAGTGACTCCAGAGAGTGCACTGGCACCACTGGGGATGCAGTGCAGTGAGTCCAGAGAGTGCACTGGCACCACTGGGGATGCACTGCAGTGAGTCCAGAGAGTGCACTGGCACCACTGGGGATGCAGTGCTGTGACTCGAGAGAGTGCACTGGCACCACTGGGGATGCAGTGCACTGAGCCCAGAGAGTGCACTGGCACCACTGGTCATGCAGTGCAGTGAGTGCAGAGAGTGCACTGGCACCACTGGCGATGCATTCCAGTGAGTCCAGAGAGTGCACTGGCACCACTGGGGATGCAGTGCAGTGAGTCCAGAGAGTGCTCTGGCACCACTGGGGATGCAGTTCAGTGAGTCCAGAGAGTGCACTGGCACCACTGGGGATACACTGCAGTGACTCCAGAGAGTGCACTGGCACCACTGGGGATGCAGTGCAGTGAGTCCAGAGAGTGCACTGGCACCAACGGGAGCTGCAATGTAGTGAGTCCTGAGATTGCACTGGCACCACTGGGGATGCACTGCAGTGAGTCCATAGACTACACTGGCACCACTGGGGATGCAGTGCAGTGAGTCCAGAGAGTGCACTGGCACCACTGTTCATGCAGTGCAGTGAGTCCAGAGAGTGCACTGGCACCACTGGGGATGCAGTGCATGAGTGCAGAGAGTGCACTGGCACCACTGGGGATGCAGTGCAGTGAGTCCAGAGAGTGCACTGGCACCACTGGGGATGCACTGCAGTGACTCGAAAGAGTGCACTGGCACCACTGTTGATGCAGTGCAGTGAGCCCAGAGAGTGCACTGGCACCACTGGGGATGCACTGCAGTGAGTCCAGAGAGTGCTCTGGCACCACAGAGCTGCACTGCAGTGAGTCCAGAGATTGCACTGGCACCACTTTTCATGCAGTGCAGTGAGTCCAGAGACTACACTGGCACCACTGGGGATGCAGTGCAGTGAGTCCAGAGAGTGCACTGGCACCAATGGTGATGCAGCGCAGTGACTCCAGAGAGTGCACTGGCACCACTGGTGATGCACTGCAGTGAGTCCAGAGAGTGTACTGGCACCACAGGGGATGCAGTGCAGTGAGTCCAGAGAGTACACTGGCACCTTGGGGATGCAGTGCAGTGAGTCCACAGAGTGCACTGGCACCACTGTTGATGCAGTGCAGTGAGTCCAGAGAGTGCACTGGCACCACTGGGGATGCAGTGCAGTGAGTCCAGAGAGTGCACGGTCACCACTGGGGATGCACTGCAGTGAGTCCAGAGAGCCACTGGCACCACTGGGGATGCAGTGCAGTGAGTCCAGAGAGTGCACTGGCACCACTGGGGATGCAGTGCATGAGTGCAGAGAGTGCACTGGCACCACTGGGGATGCAGTGCAGTGAGTCCAGATAGTGCACTGGCACTTCTGGGGATGCAGTGCAGTGAGTGCAGAGAGTTCACTAGCACAACAGGGGATGCAGTGCAGTGACTCCAGAGAGTGCACTGGCACCACTGGGGATGCAGTGCAGTGAGTCCAGAGAGTGCACTGGCACCACTGGGGATGCAGTGCAGTTAGTCCAGAGAGTGCAGTGGCACCACTGGGGATGCAGTGCAGTGAGTCCAGAGAGTGCACTGGCACCACTGGTGATGCAGTGCAGTGAGTCCAGAGAGTACACTGGCACCACTGGGGATGCACTGCAGTGAGTCCAGAGAATGCACTGGCACTAATGGGGATGCAGTGCAGTGACTCGAAAGAGTGCACTGGCACCACTGCGGATGCAGTGCAGTGAGTCCGGAGAGTGCCCTGGCACCACTGGGGATGCAGTGCAGTGAGTCCAGAGAGTGCACTGGCACCACTGGGGATGCAGTGCAGTGAGTGCAGAGAGTGCACTGGCACCACTGGGGATGCAGTGCAGTGAGTCCAGAGAGTGCACTGGCACCACTGGGGATGCAGTGCAGTGAGTCCAGAGAGTGCACTGGCACCACTGGTGATGCACTGCAGTGAGTCCAGAGAGTGTACTGGCACCACAGGGGATGCACTGCAGTGAGTCCAGAGAGTGCACTGGCACCACTGTTCATTCAGTGATGTGAGTCCAGAGAGTGCACTGGTACCACTGGGGATGCAGTGCAGTGAGTCCAGAGAGTGCACTGGCACCACTGGGGATGCAGTGCTGTGAGCCCAGAGAGTGCCCTTGCACCACTGGGGATAAACTGCAGTGATTCCAGACAGTGCACTGCCACCACTGGGGATGCACTGCAGTGAGTCCAGAGAGTGCACTGGAACCACTGTTCATGCAGTGCAGTGAGTCCAAAGAGTGCACTGGCATAACTGGGGATACACTGCAGTGAGTCCAGAGAGTGCACTGGCTCCACTGGGGATGCAGCACAGTGAGTCCAGAGAGTGCACTGTCACCACTGGGGATGCAGCGCAGTGACTACAGAGAGTGCACTGGCACCACTGGGGATGCACTGCAGTGAGTCCAGAGAGTGCACTGGCACCACTGGGTTTGCAGTGCAGTGGGTCCAGAGAGTGCACTGGCACCACTGGTGATGCACTGCAGTGAGTCCAGAGAGTGCACTGGCACCACTGGGGATGCAGTTCAGTGAGTCCACAGACTGCACTGGCACCACTGGTGATGCAGTGCAGTGAGTCCAGAGAGTGCACTGGCACCACTGGGGATGCACTGCAGTGAGTCCAGAGAGTGCACTGGCACCACTGGGGATGCACTGCAGTGAGTCCAGAGAGTGCACTGGCTCCACTGGGGATGCAGTGCAGTGAGTCCAGAGAGTGCACTGGCACCACTGGTGATGCACTGCAGTGAGTCCAGAGAGTTCACTGGCACCACTGGGGATGCAGTGCAGTGAGTCCAGAGAGTGCACTGGCACCACTGGGGATGCAGTGCAGTGAGTCCAGAGAGTGCACTGGCACCACTGGGGATGCACTGCAGTGAGTCCAGAGAGTGCACTCGCTCCACTGGTGATGCAGTGCAGTGAGTCCAGAGAGTGCACTGGCACCACTGGGGATGCAGTGCAGTGAGTCCATAGAGTGCACTGGCACCACTGGGGATGCAGTGCAGTGAGTCCAGAGAGTGCACTGGCACCACTGGGGATGCAGTGCAGTGAGTCCAGAGAGTGCACTGGCACCACTGGGGATGCAGTGCAGTGAGTGCAGAGAGTGCACTGGCACCACTGGGGATGCACTGCAGTGAGTCCAGAGAGTGCACTGGCACCACTGGGGATGCACTGCAGTGAGTCCAGAGAATGCACTGGCACTAATGGGGATGCAGTTCAGTGAGTCCAGAGAGTGCACTGGCACCACTGGGGATGCACTGCAGTGAGTCCAGAGAGTGCACTGGCACCACTGGTGATGCACTGCAGTGAGTCCGGAGAGTGCACTGGCACCACTGGGGATGCAGTGCAGTGAGTCCAGAGAGTGCACTGGTACCACTGGGGATGCAGTGCAGTGAGTCCAGAGAGTGCACTGGCACCACTGGGGATGCAGTTCAGTGAGTCCAGAGAGTGCACTGGCACCACTGGGGATAAACTGCAGTGAGTCTAGACAGTGCACTGGCACCACTGGGGATGCACTGCAGTGAGTCCAGAGAGTGCTCTGGCACCACAGATCTGCACTGCAGTGAGTCCAGAGATTGCACTGGCACCACTTTTCATGCAGTGCAGTGAGTCCAGAGACTACACTGGCACCACTGGGGATGCAGTGCAGTGAGTCCAGAGAGTGCACTGGCACCACTGTTGATGCAGTGCAGTGAGTCCAGAGAGTGCACTGGCACCACTGGGGATGCAGTGCAGTGAGTCCAGAGAGTGCACTGTCACCACTGGGGATGCACTGCAGTGAGTCCAGAGAGCCACTGGCACCACTGGGGATGCCGTGCAGTGAGTCCAGAGAGTGCACTGGCGCCAGTGGTGATGCACTGCAGTGAGTCCAAAGAGTGCACTGGCACCACTGGGGATGCACTGCAGTGAGTCCAGAGAGTGCACTGTCAGCACTGGGGATGCACTGCAGTGAGTCCAGAGAGTGCACTGTCTGCACTGGGGATGCAGTGCAGTGAGTCCAGAGAGTGCACTGGCACCACTGTTGATGCAGTGCAGTGAGTCCAGAGAGTGCACTGGCACCTAAGGGGATGCACTGCAATGAGTCCAGAGAATGCACTGGCACTAATGGGGATGCAGTGCAGTGACTCGAAAGAGTGCACTGGCACCACAGCGGATGCACTACAGTGAGTCCGGAGAGTGCCCTGGCACCAATGGTGATGCAGTGCAGTCAGTCCAGAGAGTGCAGTGGCACCACTGGGGATGCACTGCAGTGAGTCCAGAGAGTGCACTGGCACCACTGGGGATGCAATGCAGTGAGTCCAGAGAGTGCACTGGCACCACTGGGGATGCACTGCAGTGAGTCCAGAGAGTGCACTGGCACCACTGGGGATGCACTGCAGTGAGTCCAGAGTGTGCTCTGGGAACACAGGGGATGCAGTGCAGTGAGTGCAGAGAGTGCACTGGCACCACTGGGGATGCACTGCAGTGACTCAAAAGAGTGCACTGGCACCACTGCGGATGCACTGCAGTGAGTCCGGAGAGTGCCCTGGCACCAATGGTGATGCAGTGCAGTGAGTCCAGAGAGTGCAGTGGCGTCACTGGGGATGCAGTGCAGTGAGTCCAGAGAGTGCACTGGCACCACTGGGGATGCAATGCAGTGAGTCCAGAGAGTGCACTGGCACCACTGGGGATGCAGTGCAGTGAGTCCAGAGAGTGCACTGGCACCACTGGGGATGCAGTGCAGTGAGTCCAGAGAGTGCACTGGCACCACTGGGGATGCACTGCAGTGAGTCCAGAGAGTGCACTGGCACCACTGGGGATGCAGTGCTGTGACTCCAGAGAGTGCACTGGCACCACTGGGGATGCAGTGCACTGAGCCCAGAGAGTGCACTGGCACCACTGGTCATGCAGTGCAGTGAGTGCAGAGAGTGCACTGGCACCACTGGCGATGCATTGCAGTGAGTCCAGAGAGTGCACTGGCACCACTGGGGATGCAGTGCAGTGAGTCCAGAGAGTGCTCTGGCACCACTGGGGATGCAGTTCAGTGAGTCCAGAGAGTGCACTGGCACCACTGGGGATACACTGCAGTGACTCCAGAGAGTGCACTGGCACCACTGGGGATGCAGTGCAGTGAGTCCAGAGAGTGCACTGGCACCAACGGGAGCTGCACTGTAGTGAGTCCTGAGATTGCACTGGCACCACTGGGGATGCACTGCAGTGAGTCCATAGACTACACTGGCACCACTGGGGATGCAGTGCAGTGAGTCCAGAGAGTGCACTGGCACCACTGTTCATGCAGTGCAGTGAGTCCAGAGAGTGCACTGGCACCACTGGGGATGCAGTGCATGAGTGCAGAGAGTGCACTGGCACCACTGGGGATGCAGTGCAATGAGTCCAGAGAGTGCACTGGCACCACTGGGGATGCACTGCAGTGACTCGAAAGAGTGCACTGGCACCACTGTTGATGCAGTGCAGTGAGCCCGGAGAGTGCACTGGCACCACTGGGGATGCACTGCAGTGAGTCCAGAGAGTGCTCTGGCACCACAGAGCTGCACTGCAGTGAGTCCAGAGATTGCACTGGCACCACTTTTCATGCAGTGCAGTGAGTCCAGAGACTACACTGGCACCACTGGGGATGCAGTGCAGTGAGTCCAGAGAGTGCACTGGCACCAATGGTGATGCAGCGCAGTGACTCCAGAGAGTGCACTGGCACCACTGGTGATGCACTGCAGTGAGTCCAGAGAGTGTACTGGCACCACAGGGGATGCAGTGCAGTGAGTCCAGAGAGTGCACTGGCACCTTGGGGATGCAGTGCAGTGAGTCCACAGAGTGCACTGGCACCACTGTTGATGCAGTGCAGTGAGTCCAGAGAGTGCACTGGCACCACTGGGGATGCAGTGCAGTGAGTCCAGAGAGTGCACGGTCACCACTGGGGATGCACTGCAGTGAGTCCAGAGAGCCACTGGCACCACTGGGGATGCACTGCAGTGAGTCCAGAGAGTGCACTGGCACCACTGGGGATGCAGTGCATGAGTGCAGAGAGTGCACTGGCACCACTGGGGATGCAGTGCAGTGAGTCCAGATAGTGCACTGGCACTTCTGGGGATGCAGTGCAGTGAGTGCAGAGAGTGCACTAGCACAACAGGGGATGCAGTGCAGTGACTCCAGAGAGTGCACTGGCACCACTGGGGATGCACTGCAGTGAGTCCAGAGAGTGCACTGGCACCACTGGTGATGCAGTGCAGTTAGTCCAGAGAGTGCAGTGGCACCACTGGGGATGCAGTGCAGTGAGTCCAGAGAGTGCACTGGCACCACTGGTGATGCAGTGCAGTGAGTCCAGAGAGTACACTGGCACCACTGGGGATGCACTGCAGTGAGTCCAGAGAATGCACTGGCACTAATGGGGATGCAGTGCAGTGACTCGAAAGAGTGCACTGGCACCACTGCGGATGCAGTGCAGTGAGTCCGGAGAGTGCCCTGGCACCACTGGGGATGCAGTGCAGTGAGTCCAGAGAGTGCACTGGCACCACTGGGGATGCAGTGCAGTGAGTGCAGAGAGTGCACTGGCACCACTGGGGATGCAGTGCAGTGAGTCCAGAGAGTGCACTGGCACCACTGGGGATGCAGTGCAGTGAGTCCAGAGAGTGCACTGGCACCACTGGTGATGCACTGCAGTGAGTCCAGAGAGTGTACTGGCACCACAGGGGATGCACTGCAGTGAGTCCAGAGAGTGCACTGGCACCACTGTTCATTCAGTGATGTGAGTCCAGAGAGTGCACTGGTACCACTGGGGATGCAGTGCAGTGAGTCCAGAGAGTGCACTGGCACCACTGGGGATGCAGTGCTGTGAGTCCAGAGAGTGCCATTGCACCACTGGGGATAAACTGCAGTGATTCCAGACAGTGCACTGGCACCACTGGGGATGCACTGCAGTGAGTCCAGAGGGTTCTCTGGCACCACTGGGGATGCAGTGCAGTGAGTCCAGAGAGTGCACTGACACCACTGGGGATGCACTGCAGTGAGTCCAGTGAGTGCAGTGGCACCACTGGGGATGTAGTGCAGTGAGTCCAGGGAGTGCACTGGCACCACTGGGGATGCACCCCGGTGAGTCCAGGAAGTGCACTGACACCACTGGGGATGCACCCCGGTGAGTCCAGGAAGTGCACTGGCACCACTGGGGATGCAGTGCAGTGAGTCCAGGGAGTGCACTGGCACCACTGGGGATGCAGTGCAGTGAGCTCAGAGAGTGCACTGGCACCACTGGGGATGCCGTGCAGTGAGTCCAGAGAGTGCACTGGCACCACTGGGGATGCACTGCAGTGAGTCCAGAGAGTGCAGTGGCACCATTGGGGTGCAGTGCACTGAGTCCAGAGAGTTCACTGGCACCACTGGGGATGCAGTGCAGTGAGACCAGAGAGTGCACTGTCAGCACTGGAGATGCACTGCAGTGACTCTAGAGAGTGCAGTGGCACCACTGTTCATTCAGTGATGTGAGTCCAGAGAGTGCACTGGCACCACTGGGGATGCACCTCGGTGAGTCCAGAGAGTGCTCTGGGAACACTGGGGATGCAGTGCAGTGAGTGCAGAGAGTGCACTGGCACCACTGGGGATGCACTGAAGTGAGTCCAGAGAGTGCACTGGCACCACTGTGGATGCACTGCAATGAGTCCAGAGAATGCACTGGCACTAATGGGGATGCAGTGCAGTGACTCGAAAGAGTGCACTGGCACCACTGCGGATGCACTGCAGTGAGTCCGGAGAGTGCCCTGGCACCAATGGTGATGCAGTGCAGTCAGTCCAGAGAGTGCACTGGCACCACTGGGGATGCAATGCAGTGAGTCCAGAGAGTGCACTGGTACCACTGGGGATGCAATGCAGTGAGTCCAGAGAGTGCACTGGCACCACTGGGGATGCACTGCAGTGAGTCCAGAGTGTGCTCTGGGAACACTGGGGATGCAGTGCAGTGAGTGCAGAGAGTGCACTGGCACCACTGGGGATGCACTGCAGTGACTCGAAAGAGTGCACTGGCACCACTGCGGATGCACTGCAGTGAGTCCGGAGAGTGCCCTGGCACCAATGGTGATGCAGTGCAGTGAGTCCAGAGAGTGCAGTGGCGTCACTGGGGATGCAGTGCAGTGAGTCCAGAGAGTGCACTGGCACCACTGGGGATGCAATGCAGTGAGTCCAGAGAGTGCACTGGCACCACTGGGGATGCAGTGCAGTGAGTCCAGAGAGTGCACTGGCACCACTTGGGATGCACTGCAGTGATTCCAGAGAGTGCACTGGCACCACTGGGGATGCAGTGCAGTGAGTCCAGAGAGTGCACTGGCACCACTGGGGATGCAGTGCAGTGAGTCCAGAGAGTGCACTGGCACCACTGGGGATGCAGTGCTGTGACTCCAGAGAGTGCACTGGCACCACTGGGGATGCAGTGCAGTGAGTCCAGAGAGTGCACTGGCACCACTGGGGATGCAGTGCACTGAGCCCAGAGAGTGCACTGGCAGCACTGGTGATGCAGTGCAGTGAGTGCAGAGAGTGCACTGGCACCACTGGCGATGCATTGCAGTGAGTCCAGAGAGTGCACTGGCACCACTGGGGATGCAGTGCACTGAGTCCAGAGAGTGCTCTGGCACCACTGGGGATGCAGTTCAGTGAGTCCAGAGAGTGCACTGGCACCACTGGGGATACACTGCAGTGACTCCAGAGAGTGCACTGGCACCACTGGGGATGCAGGGCAGTGAGTCCAGAGAGTGCACTGGCACCACTGGGGATGCACTGCAGTGAGTCCAGAGAGTGAACTGGCACCACTGGGGATGCACTGCCGTGAGTCCAGAGAGTGCACTGGCACCACTGGGGATGCACTGCAGTGAGTCCAGAGAATGCACTGGCACTAATGGGGATGCAGTTCAGTGAGTCCAGAGAGTGCACTGGCACCACTGGGGATGCACTGCAGTGAGTCCAGAGAGTGCACTGGCACCACTGGTGATGCACTGCAGTGAGTGCAGAGAGTGCACTGGCACCACTGGGGATGCACTGCAGTGAGTCCAGAGAGTGCACTGGCACCACTGGGGATGCAGTGCAGTGAGTCCAGAGACTGCACTGGCACCAATGGGGATGCAGTGCAGTGAGTCCAGAGAGTGCACTGGTACCACTGGGAATAAACTGCATTGAGTCTAGACAGTGCCCTGGCACCACTGGGGATGCACTGCAGTGAGTCCAGAGAGTTCTCTGGCACCACTGGGGATGCAGTTTAGTGAGTCCAGGGAGTGCACCGGCTCCAATGGGGATACACTGCAGTGAGTTCAGAGAGTGCACTGGCACCACTGGGGATGCAGTGCAGTCAGTCCAGAGAGTGCACTGGCACCACTGGGGATGCACTGCAGTGAGTCCAGAGAGTGCTCTGGCACCACAGAGCTGCACTGCAGTGAGTCACGAGATTGCACTGGCACCACTTTTCATGCAGTGCAGTGAGTCCAGAGAGTGCACTGGCACCAATGGTGATGCAGTGCAGTGACTCCAGAGAGTGCACTGGCACCACTGGGGACGCAGCGCAGTGACTACAGATAGTGCAATGGCACCACTGGTGATGCAGTACAGTGAGTCCATAGAGCCACTGGCACCACTGGGGATGCACTGCAGAGAGTCCAGATAGTGCACTGGCACCACTGGGGATGCAGTGCAGTGAGTCCAGAGAGTGCAGTGGCACCATTGGGGATGCAGTGCACTGAGTCCAGAGAGTGCACTGGCACTAATGGGGATGCAGTGCACTGAGTCCAAAGAGTGCACTGGCACCACAGGGGATGCAGTGCAGTGAGTCCAGAGACTACACTGGCACCACTGGGGATGCACTGCAGTGAGTCCAGAGAGTGCACTGGCACCACTGTTGATGCAGTGCAGTCAGTCCAGAGAGTGCACTGGCACCACTGGGGATGCAGTGCAGTGAGTCCAGAGAGTGCACTGTCACCACTGGGGATGCACTGCAGTGAGTCCAGAGAGCCACTGGCACCACTACGGATGCACTGCAGTGAGTCCAGAGAGTGCACTGGCACCATTGGGGATGCACTGCAGTGAGTCCAAAGAGTGCACTGGCACCACAGGGGATGCAGTGCAGTGAGTCCAGAGAGTGCACTGGCACTTTTGGGGATGCAGTGCAGTGAGTGCAGAGAGTGCACTAGCACAACAGGGGATGCAGTGCAGTGAGTCCAGAGAGTGCACTGGCACCACTGGGCATGCACTGCAGTGAGTCCAGAGAGTGCACTGGCACCACTGGTGATGCAGTGCAGTTAGTCCAGAGAGTGCAGTGGCACCACTGGGGATGCAGTGCAGTGAGTCCAGAGAGTGCACTGGCACCACTGGTGATGCAGTGCAGTGAGTCCAGAGAGTACACTGGCACCACTGGGGATGCACTGCAGTGAGTCCAGAGGATGCACTGGCACTAATGGGGATGCAGTGCAGTGAGTCCAGAGAGTTCACTGGCACCACTGCGGATGCACTGCAATGAGTCCGGAGAGTGCCCTGGCACCAATGGTGATGCAGTGCAGTGAGTCCAGAGAGTGCACTGGCACCACTGGGGATGCAGTGCAGTGAGTGCAGAGAGTGCACTGGCACCACTGGGGATGCAGTGCAGTGAGTCCAGAGACTACACTGGCACCACTGGGGATGCAGTGCAGTGAGTCCACAGAGTGCACTGACACCACTGTTGATGCAGTGCAGTGAGTCCAGAGAGTGCACTGGCACCACTGGGGATGCACTGCAGTGAGTCCAGAGAGCCACTGGCACCACTACGGATGCACTGCAGTGAGTCCAGAGAGTTCTCTGGCACCACTGGGGATGCAGTTTAGTGAGTCCAGAGAGTACACCGGCTCCAATGGGGATACACTGCAGTGAGTCCAGAGAGTGCGCTGGCACCACTGGGGATGCAGTGCTATGAGTCCAGAGAGTGCTCTGGCACCACTGAGCTGCACTGCAGTGAGTCCAGAGAGTGCACTGGCACCACTGGGGATGCACTGCTGTGAGTCCAGAGAGTGCACTGGCACCCTGGGGATGCAGTGCAGTGAGTCCAGAGAGTGCACTGGCACCACTGTTGATGCAGTGCAGTGACTCCAGAGAGTGCACTGGCACCACTGGGGATGCAGTGCAGTGAGTCCAGAGAGTGCACTGGCACCACTGGGGATGCAGTGCAGTGAGCTCAGAGAGTGCACTGGCACCACTGGGGATGCCGTGCAGTGAGTCCAGAGAGTGCACTGGCACCACTGGGGATGCACTGCAGTGAGTCCAGAGAGTGCACTGGCACCACTGGGGATGCACCTCGGTGAGTCCAGAGAGTGCTCTGGGAACACTGGGGATGCAGTGCAGTGAGTGCAGAGAGTGCACTGGCACCACTGGGGATGCACTGCAGTGAGTCCAGAGAGTGCACTGGCACCACTGGGGATGCAGTGCAGTGAGTCCAGAGAGTGCACTGGCACCAGTGGGGGTGCACTGCAGTGAGTCCAGAGAGTGCACTGGCACCATTGGGGTTGCAGTGCAGTGCGTCCAGAGAGTGCACTGGCACCACTGGGGATGCACTGCAGTGAGTCCAGAGAGTGCACTGGCACCACTGGGGATGCAGTGCAGTGAGTCCAGAGAGTGCAGTGGCACCACTGGGGATGCAGTGCAGTGAGTGCAGAGAGTGCACTGGAACCAGTGGGGATGCAGTGCAGTGAGTCCAGAGAGTGCACTGGCACCACGGTTCATGCAGTGCAGTGAGTCCAGAGAGTGCACTGGCACCACTGGGGATGCAGTGCAGTGAGTCCAGAGAGTGCATTGGCACCACTGGGGATGCACTGCAGTGAGTCCAGAGAGTGCACTGGCACCACTGGGGATGCAGTGCAGTTGAGTCCAGATAGTGCACTGGCACCACTGGGGATGCAGTGCACTGAGTCCAGAGAGTGCACTGGCACCAGTGGGGGTGCACTGCAGTGAGTCCAGAGATTTCACTGGCGCTACTGGGGCTGCACTGCAGTGAGTCCAGAGAGTGCACTGGCACCACTGAGGATGCAGTGCAGTGAGTTCAGAGAGTGCACTGGCACCACTGGGGATGCACTGCAGTGAGTCCAGAGAGTGCACTGGCACCACTGGGAATGCAGTGCAGTGACTCAGAGAGTGCACTGGCACCACTGGGGATGCCCTGCAATGAGTCCAGATAGTGCACTGGCACCACTGGGGATGCAGTGCAGTGAGTGCAGAGAGTGTACTGGCACCACTGGGGATGGAGTGCAGTGAGTTCAGAGACTGCACTGGCACCACTGGGGATGCAGTGCAGTGAGTGCAGAGAGTGCACTGGCACCACCGGGGATTCACGGCAAGGAGTCCAGAGAGTGCACTGGCACCTAAGGGGCTGCACTGCAGTGAGTCCAGAGAGTGCAGTGGCACCATTGGGGATGCAGTGCACTGAGTCCAGAGAGTGCACTGTCAGCACTGGAGATGCAGTGCAGTGACTCTAGAGAGTGCAGTGGCACCACTGTTCATTCAGTGATGTGAGTCCAGAGAGTGCACTGGCACCACTGGGGATGTACCTCGGTGAGTCCAGAGAGTGCTCTGGGAACACTGGGAATGCAGTGCAGTGAGTGCAGAGAGTGCACTGGCACCACTGGGGATGCACTGCAGTGAGTCCAGAGAGTGCACTGGCACCACTGGGGATGCACTGCAGTGAGTCCAGAGAGTGCACTGGCACAACAGGGGATGCAGTGCAGTGACTCCAGAGAGTGCACTGGCACCACTGGGGATGCACTGCAGTGAGTCCAGAGAGTGCACTGGCACCACTGGGGATGCAATGCAGTGAGTCCAGAGAGTGCACTGGCACCACTGGGGATGCACTGCAGTGAGTCCAGAGTGTGCTCTGGGAACACTGGGGATGCAGTGCAGTGAGTGCAGAGAGTGCACTGGCACCACTGGGGATGCACTGCAGTGACTCGAAAGAGTGCACTGGCACCACTGCGGATGCACTGCAGTGAGTCCGGAGAGTGCCCTGGCACCACTGGGGATGCAGTGCACTGAGCCCAGAGAGTGCACTGGCACCACTGGGGATGCACTGCAGTGAGTCCAGAGAGTGCACTGGCACCACTGGGGATGGAATGCAGTGAGTCCGGAGAGTGCCCTGGCACCAATGGTGATGCAGTGCAGTGAGTCCAGAGAGTGCAGTGGCGTCACTGGGGATGCAGTGCAGTGAGTCCAGAGAGTGCACTGGCACCACTGGGGATGCAATGCAGTGAGTCCAGAGAGTGCACTGGCACCACTGGGGATGCAGTGCAGTGACTCCAGAGAGTGCACTGGCACCACTTGGGATGCACTGCAGTGATTCCAGAGAGTGCACTGGCACCACTGGGGATGCAGTGCAGTGAGTCCAGAGAGTGCACTGGCACCACTGGGGATGCAGTGCACTGAGCCCAGAGAGTGCACTGGCACCACTGGTGATGCAGTGCAGTGAGTGCAGAGAGTGCACTGGCACCACTGGCGATGCATTGCAGTGAGTCCAGAGAGTGCACTGGCACCACTGGGGATGCAGTGCACTGAGTCCAGAGAGTGCTCTGGCACCACTGGGGATGCAGTGCAGTGAGTCCAGAGAGTGCACTGGCACCACTGGGGATACACTGCAGTGACTCCAGAGAGTGCACTGGCACCACTGGGGATGCAGTGCAGTGAGTCCAGAGAGTGCACTGGCACCACTGGGGATGCAGTGCAGTGAGTCCAGAGAGTGCACTGGCACCAACTGGAGCTCCACTGTAGTGAGTCCTGAGATTGCACTGGCACCACTGCGGATGCAGTGCAGTGAGTGCAGAGAGTGAACTGGCACCACTGGGGATGCACTGCAGTGAGTCCAGAGAGTGCACTGGCACCACTGGGGATGCACTGCAGTGAGTCCAGAGAATGTACTGGCACTAATTGGGATGCAGTTCAGTGAGTCCAGAGAGTGCACTGGCACCACTGGGGATGCACTGCAGTGAGTCCAGAGAGTGCACTGGCACCACTGGTGATGCACTGCAGTGAGTGCAGAGAGTGCACTGGCACCACTGGGGATGCAATGCAGTGAGTCCAGAGAGTGCACTGGCACCACTGGGGATGCAGTGCAGTGAGTCCAGAGACTGCACTGGCACCAATGGGGATGCAGTCCAGTGAGTCCAGAGAGTGCACTGGCACCACTGGGGATAAACTGCATTGAGTCTAGACAGTGCACTGGCACCACTGGGGATGCACTGCAGTGAGTCCAGAGAGTTCTCTGGCACCACTGGGGGTGCAGTTTAGTGAGTCCAGAGAGTGCACCGGCTCCAATGGGGATACACTGCAGTGAGTTCAGGGAGTGCACTGGCACCACTGGGGATGCAGTGCAGTGAGTCCAGAGAGTGCACTGGCACCACTGGGGACGCAGCGCAGTGACTACAGAGAGTGCAAAGGCACCACTGGTGATGCAGTGCAGTGAGTCCATAGAGCCACTGGCACCACTGGGGATGCACTGCAGTGAGTCCAGATAGTGCACTGGCACCACCTGGGATGCACTGCAGTGAGTCCAGAGAGTTCAGTGGCACCATTGGGGATGCAGTGCACTGAGTCCAGAGAGTGCACTGGCACTAATGGGGATGCAGTGCACTGAGTCCAGAGAGTGCACTGGCACCACAGGGGATGCAGTGCAGTGAGGCCAGAGACTACACTGGCACCACTGGGGATGCAGTGCAGTGAGTCCAGAGAGTGCACTGGCACCACTGTTGATGCAGTGCAGTGAGTCCAGAGAGTGCACTGGCACCACTGGGGATGCAGTGCAGTGATTCCAGAGAGTGCACTGTCACCACTGGGGATGCACTGCAGTGAGTCCAGAGAGCCACTGGCACCACTACGGATGCACTGCAGTGAGTCCAGAGAGTGCACTGGCACCATTGGTGATGCACTGCAGTGAGTCCAAAGAGTGCACTGGCACCACAGGGGATGCAGTGCAGTGAGTCCAGAGAGTGCACTGGCACTTCTGGGGATGCAGTGCAGTGAGTGCAGAGAGTGCACTAGCACAACAGGGGATGCAGTGCAGTGACTCCAGAGAGTGCACTGGCACCACTGGGGATGCACTGCAGTGAGTCCACAGAGTGCACTGGCACCACTGGTGATGCAGTGCAGTTAGTCCAGAGAGTGCAGTGGCACCACTGGGGATGCAGTGCAGTGAGTCCAGAGAGTGCACTGGCACCACTGGTGATGCAGTGCAGTAAGTCCAGAGAGTACACTGGCACCACTGGGGATGCACTGCAGTGAGTCCAGAGAATGCACTGGCACTAATGGGGATGCAGTGCAGTGACTCGAAAGAGTGCACTGGCACCACTGCGGATGCACTGCAAAGAGTCCGGAGAGTGCCCTGGCACCAATGGTGATGCAGTGCAGTGAGTCCAGAGAGTGCACTGGCACCACTGGGGATGCAGTGCAGTGAGTGCAGAGAGTGCACTGGCACCACTGGGGATGCAGTGCAGTGAGTCCAGAGAGTGCACTGGCACCACTGGGGATGCACTGCAGTGAGTCCAGAGAGTGTACTGGCACCACAGGGGATGCACTGCAGTGAGTCCAGAGAGTGCACTGGCACCACTGTTCATTCAGTGATGTGAGTCCAGAGAGTGCACTGGTACCACTGGGGATGCAGTGCAGTGAGTCCAGAGAGTGCACTGGCACCACTGGGAATGCAGTGCTGTGAGTCCAGAGAGTGCCCTTGCACCACTGGGGATAAACTGCAGTGAGTCCAGACAGTGCACTGGCACCACTGGGGATGCACTGCAGTGAGTCCAGAGGGTTCTCTGGCACCACTGGGGATGCAGTTTAGTGAGTCCAGAGAGTACACCGGCTCCAATGGGGATACACTGCAGTGAGTCCAGAGAGTGCGCTGGCACCACTGGGGATGCACTGCAGTGAGTCCAGAGAGTGCACTGGCACCACTGGGGATGCAGTGCTGTGAGTCCAGAGAGTGCTCTGGCACCACTGAGCTGCACTGCAGTGAGTCCAGAGAGTGCACTGGCACCACTGGGGATGCACTGCTGTGAGTCCAGAGACTAAACTGGCACCCTGGGGATGCAGTGCAGTGAGTCCAGAGAGTGCACTGGCACCACTGTTGATGCAGTGCAGTGACTCCAGAGAGTGCACTGGCACCACTGGGGATGCAGTCCAGTGAGTCCAGAGAGTGCACTGGCACCACTGGGGATACAGTGCAGTGAGCTCAGAGAGTGCACTGGCACCACTGGGGATGCACTGCAGTGAGTCCAGAGAGTGCAGTGGCACCATTGGGGATGCAGTACACTGAGTCCAGAGAGTTCACTGGCACCACTGGGGATGCAGTGCACTGAGTCCAGAGAGTGCACTGTCAGCACTGGGGATGCACTGCAGTGAGTCCACAGAGTGCACTGGCACCACTGTTCATTCACTGATGTGAGTCCAGAGAGTGCACTGGCACCACTGGGGATGCACCTCGGTGAGTCCAGAGAGTGCTCTGGGAACACTGGGGATGCAGTGCAGTGAGTGCAGAGAGTGCACTGGCACCACTGGGGATGCACTGCAGTGAGTCCAGAGAGTGCACTGGCACCACTGGGGATGCACTGCAGTGAGTCCAGAGAGTGCACTGGCACAACAGGGGATGAAGTGCAGTGACTCCAGAGAGTGCACTGGCACCACTGGGGATACACTGCAGTGAGTCCAGAGAGTGCACTGTCAGCACTGGGGATGCAGTGCAGTGAGTCCAGAGAGTGCACTGTCAGCACTGGGGATGCAGTGCAGTGAGTCCAGAGAGTGCACTGGCACCACTGGGGATGCAGTGCAGTGAGTCCAGAGAGTGCACTGGCACCAACTGGAGCTGCACTGTAGTGAGTCCAGAGAGTGCACTGGCACCACTGGGGATGCAGTGCAGTGAGTCCAGAGAGTGCACTGGCACCACTGGGGATGCAGTGCAGTGAGTGCAGAGAGTGCACTGGCACCACTGGGGATGCAGTGCAGTGAGTCCATAGACTACACTGGCACCACTGGGGATGCAGTGCAGTGAGTCCAGAGAGTGCACTGGCACCACTGTTCATGCAGTGCAGTGAGTCCAGAGAGTGCACTGGCACCACTGGGGATGCAGTGCATGAGTGCAGAGAGTGCACTGGCACCACTGGGGATGCAGTGCAGTGAGTCCAGAGAGTGCACTGGCACCACTGGGGATGCACTGCAGTGACTCGAAAGAGTGCACTGGCACCACTGTTGATGCAGTGCAGTGAGCCCAGAGAGTGCACTGGCACCACTGGGGATGCACTGCAGTGAGTCCAGAGAGTGCTCTGGCACCACAGAGCTGCACTGCAGTGAGTCCAGAGATTGCACTGGCACCACTTTTCATGCAGTGCAGTGAGTCCAGAGACTACACTGGCACCACTGGGGATGCAGTGCAGTGAGTCCAGAGAGTGCACTGGCACCAATGGTGATGCAGCGCAGTGACTCCAGAGAGTGCACTGGCACCACTGGTGATGCACTGCAGTGAGTCCAGAGAGTGTACTGGCACCACAGGGGATGCAGTGCAGTGAGTCCAGAGAGTGCACTGGCACCTTGGGGATGCAGTGCAGTGAGTCCACAGAGTGCACTGGCACCACTGGGGATGCAGTGCAGTGAGTCCAGAGAGTGCACTGGCACCACTGGGGATGCAGTGCAGTGAGTCCAGAGAGTGCACGGTCACCACTGGGGATGCACTGCAGTGAGTCCAGAGAGCCACTGGCACCACTGGGGATGCACTGCAGTGAGTCCAGAGAGTGCACTGGCACCACTGGGGATGCAGTGCATGAGTGCAGAGAGTGCACTGGCACCACTGGGGATGCAGTGCAGTGAGTCCAGATAGTGCACTGGCACTTCTGGGGATGCAGTGCAGTGAGTGCAGAGAGTGCACTAGCACAACAGGGGATGCACTGCAGTGAGTCCAGAGAGTGCACTGGCACCACTGGTGATGCAGTGCAGTTAGTCCAGAGAGTGCAGTGGCACCACTGGGGATGCAGTGCAGTGAGTCCAGAGAGTGCACTGGCACCACTGGTGATGCAGTGCAGTGAGTCCAGAGAGTACACTGGCACCACTGGGGATGCACTGCAGTGAGTCCAGAGAATGCACTGGCACTAATGGGGATGCAGTGCAGTGACTCGAAAGAGTGCACTGGCACCACTGCGGATGCAGTGCAGTGAGTCCGGAGAGTGCCCTGGCACCACTGGGGATGCAGTGCAGTGAGTCCAGAGAGTGCACTGGCACCACTGGGGATGCAGTGCAGTGAGTGCAGAGAGTGCACTGGCACCACTGGGGATGCAGTGCAGTGAGTCCAGAGAGTGCACTGGCACCACTGGGGATGCAGTGCAGTGAGTCCAGAGAGTGCACTGGCACCACTGGTGATGCACTGCAGTGAGTCCAGAGAGTGTACTGGCACCACAGGGGATGCACTGCAGTGAGTCCAGAGAGTGCACTGGCACCACTGTTCATTCAGTGATGTGAGTCCAGAGAGTGCACTGGTACCACTGGGGATGCAGTGCAGTGAGTCCAGAGAGTGCACTGGCACCACTGGGGATGCAGTGCTGTGAGTCCAGAGAGTGCCCTTGCACCACTGGGGATAAACTGCAGTGATTCCAGACAGTGCACTGGCACCACTGGGGATGCACTGCAGTGAGTCCAGAGGGTTCTCTGGCACCACTGGGGATGCAGTTTAGTGAGTCCAGAGAGTGCACCGGCTCCAATGGGGATACAGTGCAGTGAGTCCAGAGAGTGCGCTGGCACCACTGGGGATGCACTGCAGTGAGTCCAGAGAGTGCACTGGCACCACTGGGGATGCAGTGCTGTGAGTCCAGAGAGTGCTCTGGCACCACTGAGCTGCACTGCAGTGAGTCCAGAGACTGCACTGGCACCACTGGGGATGCAGTGCAGTGAGTCCAGAGAGTGCACTGGCACCACTGGGGATGCCGTGCAGTGAGTCCAGAGAGTGCACTGGCACCACTGGGGATGCACTGCAGTGAGTCCAGAGAGTGCAGTGGCACCATTGGGGTGCAGTGCACTGAGTCCAGAGAGTTCACTGGCACCACTGGGGATGCAGTGCAGTGAGCTCAGAGAGTGCACTGGCACCACTGGGGATGCCGTGCAGTGAGTCCAGAGAGTGCACTGGCACCACTGGGGATGCACTGCAGTGAGTCCAGAGAGTGCAGTGGCACCATTGGGGTGCAGTGCACTGAGTCCAGAGAGTTCACTGGCACCACTGGGGATGCAGTGCAGTGAGACCAGAGAGTGCACTGTCAGCACTGGAGATGCACTGCAGTGACTCTAGAGAGTGCAGTGGCACCACTGTTCATTCAGTGATGTGAGTCCAGAGAGTGCACTGGCACCACTGGGGATGCACCTCGGTGAGTCCAGAGAGTGCTCTGGGAACACTGGGGATGCAGTGCAGTGAGTGCAGAGAGTGCACTGGCACCACTGGGGATGCACTGCAGTGAGTCCAGAGAGTGCACTGGCACCACTGTGGATGCACTGCAATGAGTCCAGAGAATGCACTGGCACTAATGGGGATGCAGTGCAGTGACTCGAAAGAGTGCACTGGCACCACTGCGGATGCACTGCAGTGAGTCCGGAGAGTGCCCTGGCACCAATGGTGATGCAGTGCAGTCAGTCCAGAGAGTGCACTGGCACCACTGGGGATGCAATGCAGTGAGTCCAGAGAGTGCACTGGTACCACTGGGGATGCAATGCAGTGAGTCCAGAGAGTGCACTGGCACCACTGGGGATGCACTGCAGTGAGTCCAGAGTGTGCTCTGGGAACACTGGGGATGCAGTGCAGTGAGTGCAGAGAGTGCACTGGCACCACTGGGGATGCACTGCAGTGACTCGAAAGAGTGCACTGGCACCACTGCGGATGCACTGCAGTGAGTCCGGAGAGTGCCCTGGCACCAATGGTGATGCAGTGCAGTGAGTCCAGAGAGTGCAGTGGCGTCACTGGGGATGCAGTGCAGTGAGTCCAGAGAGTGCACTGGCACCACTGGGGATGCAATGCAGTGAGTCCAGAGAGTGCACTGGCACCACTGGGGATGCAGTGCAGTGAGTCCAGAGAGTGCACTGGCACCACTTGGGATGCACTGCAGTGATTCCAGAGAGTGCACTGGCACCACTGGGGATGCAGTGCAGTGAGTCCAGAGAGTGCACTGGCACCACTGGGGATGCAGTGCAGTGAGTCCAGAGAGTGCACTGGCACCACTGGGGATGCAGTGCTGTGACTCCAGAGAGTGCACTGGCACCACTGGGGATGCAGTGCAGTGAGTCCAGAGAGTGCACTGGCACCACTGGGGATGCAGTGCACTGAGCCCAGAGAGTGCACTGGCAGCACTGGTGATGCAGTGCAGTGAGTGCAGAGAGTGCACTGGCACCACTGGCGATGCATTGCAGTGAGTCCAGAGAGTGCACTGGCACCACTGGGGATGCAGTGCACTGAGTCCAGAGAGTGCTCTGGCACCACTGGGGATGCAGTTCAGTGAGTCCAGAGAGTGCACTGGCACCACTGGGGATACACTGCAGTGACTCCAGAGAGTGCACTGGCACCACTGGGGATGCAGGGCAGTGAGTCCAGAGAGTGCACTGGCACCACTGGGGATGCACTGCAGTGAGTCCAGAGAGTGAACTGGCACCACTGGGGATGCACTGCCGTGAGTCCAGAGAGTGCACTGGCACCACTGGGGATGCACTGCAGTGAGTCCAGAGAATGCACTGGCACTAATGGGGATGCAGTTCAGTGAGTCCAGAGAGTGCACTGGCACCACTGGGGATGCACTGCAGTGAGTCCAGAGAGTGCACTGGCACCACTGGTGATGCACTGCAGTGAGTGCAGAGAGTGCACTGGCACCACTGGGGATGCACTGCAGTGAGTCCAGAGAGTGCACTGGCACCACTGGGGATGCAGTGCAGTGAGTCCAGAGACTGCACTGGCACCAATGGGGATGCAGTGCAGTGAGTCCAGAGAGTGCACTGGTACCACTGGGAATAAACTGCATTGAGTCTAGACAGTGCCCTGGCACCACTGGGGATGCACTGCAGTGAGTCCAGAGAGTTCTCTGGCACCACTGGGGATGCAGTTTAGTGAGTCCAGGGAGTGCACCGGCTCCAATGGGGATACACTGCAGTGAGTTCAGAGAGTGCACTGGCACCACTGGGGATGCACTGCAGTGAGTCCAGAGAGTGCTCTGGCACCACAGAGCTGCACTGCAGTGAGTCACGAGATTGCACTGGCACCACTTTTCATGCAGTGCAGTGAGTCCAGAGAGTGCACTGGCACCAATGGTGATGCAGTGCAGTGACTCCAGAGAGTGCACTGGCACCACTGGGGACGCAGCGCAGTGACTACAGATAGTGCAATGGCACCACTGGTGATGCAGTACAGTGAGTCCATAGAGCCACTGGCACCACTGGGGATGCACTGCAGAGAGTCCAGATAGTGCACTGGCACCACTGGGGATGCAGTGCAGTGAGTCCAGAGAGTGCAGTGGCACCATTGGGGATGCAGTGCACTGAGTCCAGAGAGTGCACTGGCACTAATGGGGATGCAGTGCACTGAGTCCAAAGAGTGCACTGGCACCACAGGGGATGCAGTGCAGTGAGTCCAGAGACTACACTGGCACCACTGGGGATGCACTGCAGTGAGTCCAGAGAGTGCACTGGCACCACTGTTGATGCAGTGCAGTCAGTCCAGAGAGTGCACTGGCACCACTGGGGATGCAGTGCAGTGAGTCCAGAGAGTGCACTGTCACCACTGGGGATGCACTGCAGTGAGTCCAGAGAGCCACTGGCACCACTACGGATGCACTGCAGTGAGTCCAGAGAGTGCACTGGCACCATTGGGGATGCACTGCAGTGAGTCCAAAGAGTGCACTGGCACCACAGGGGATGCAGTGCAGTGAGTCCAGAGAGTGCACTGGCACTTTTGGGGATGCAGTGCAGTGAGTGCAGAGAGTGCACTAGCACAACAGGGGATGCAGTGCAGTGAGTCCAGAGAGTGCACTGGCACCACTGGGCATGCACTGCAGTGAGTCCAGAGAGTGCACTGGCACCACTGGTGATGCAGTGCAGTTAGTCCAGAGAGTGCAGTGGCACCACTGGGGATGCAGTGCAGTGAGTCCAGAGAGTGCACTGGCACCACTGGTGATGCAGTGCAGTGAGTCCAGAGAGTACACTGGCACCACTGGGGATGCACTGCAGTGAGTCCAGAGAATGCACTGGCACTAATGGGGATGCAGTGCAGTGAGTCCAGAGAGTTCACTGGCACCACTGCGGATGCACTGCAATGAGTCCGGAGAGTGCCCTGGCACCAATGGTGATGCAGTGCAGTGAGTCCAGAGAGTGCACTGGCACCACTGGGGATGCAGTGCAGTGAGTGCAGAGAGTGCACTGGCACCACTGGGGATGCAGTGCAGTGAGTCCAGAGACTACACTGGCACCACTGGGGATGCAGTGCAGTGAGTCCACAGAGTGCACTGACACCACTGTTGATGCAGTGCAGTGAGTCCAGAGAGTGCACTGGCACCACTGGGGATGCACTGCAGTGAGTCCAGAGAGCCACTGGCACCACTACGGATGCACTGCAGTGAGTCCAGAGAGTTCTCTGGCACCACTGGGGATGCAGTTTAGTGAGTCCAGAGAGTACACCGGCTCCAATGGGGATACACTGCAGTGAGTCCAGAGAGTGCGCTGGCACCACTGGGGATGCAGTGCTATGAGTCCAGAGAGTGCTCTGGCACCACTGAGCTGCACTGCAGTGAGTCCAGAGAGTGCACTGGCACCACTGGGGATGCACTGCTGTGAGTCCAGAGACTAAACTGGCACCCTGGGGATGCAGTGCAGTGAGTCCAGAGAGTGCACTGGCACCACTGTTGATGCAGTGCAGTGACTCCAGAGAGTGCACTGGCACCACTGGGGATGCAGTGCAGTGAGTCCAGAGAGTGCACTGGCACCACTGGGGATGCAGTGCAGTGAGCTCAGAGAGTGCACTGGCACCACTGGGGATGCCGTGCAGTGAGTACAGAGAGTGCACTGTCAGCACTGGGGATGCACTGCAGTGAGTCCAGAGAGTGCACTGGCACCACTGGGGATGCACCTCGGTGAGTCCAGAGAGTGCTCTGGGAACACTGGGGATGCAGTGCAGTGAGTGCAGAGAGTGCACTGGCACCACTGGGGATGCACTGCAGTGAGTCCAGAGAGTGCACTGGCACCACTGGGGATGCAGTGCAGTGAGTCCAGAGAGTGCACTGGCACCAGTGGGGGTGCACTGCAGTGAGTCCAGAGAGTGCACTGGCACCATTGGGGTTGCAGTGCAGTGCGTCCAGAGAGTGCACTGGCACCACTGGGGATGCACTGCAGTGAGTCCAGAGAGTGCACTGGCACCACTGGGGATGCAGTGCAGTGAGTCCAGAGAGTGCAGTGGCACCACTGGGGATGCAGTGCAGTGAGTGCAGAGAGTGCACTGGAACCAGTGGGGATGCAGTGCAGTGAGTCCACAGAGTGCACTGGCACCACGGTTCATGCAGTGCAGTGAGTCCAGAGAGTGCACTGGCACCACTGGGGATGCAGTGCAGTGAGTCCAGAGAGTGCATTGGCACCACTGGGGATGCACTGCAGTGAGTCCAGAGAGTGCACTGGCACCACTGGGGATGCAGTGCAGTTGAGTCCAGATAGTGCACTGGCACCACTGGGGATGCAGTGCACTGAGTCCAGAGAGTGCACTGGCACCAGTGGGGGTGCACTGCAGTGAGTCCAGAGATTTCACTGGCGCTACTGGGGCTGCACTGCAGTGAGTCCAGAGAGTGCACTGGCACCACTGAGGATGCAGTGCAGTGAGTTCAGAGAGTGCACTGGCACCACTGGGGATGCACTGCAGTGAGTCCAGAGAGTGCACTGGCACCACTGGGAATGCAGTGCAGTGACTCAGAGAGTGCACTGGCACCACTGGGGATGCCCTGCAATGAGTCCAGATAGTGCACTGGCACCACTGGGGATGCAGTGCAGTGAGTGCAGAGAGTGTACTGGCACCACTGGGGATGGAGTGCAGTGAGTTCAGAGACTGCACTGGCACCACTGGGGATGCAGTGCAGTGAGTGCAGAGAGTGCACTGGCACCACCGGGGATTCACGGCAAGGAGTCCAGAGAGTGCACTGGCACCTAAGGGGCTGCACTGCAGTGAGTCCAGAGAGTGCAGTGGCACCATTGGGGATGCAGTGCACTGAGTCCAGAGAGTGCACTGTCAGCACTGGAGATGCAGTGCAGTGACTCTAGAGAGTGCAGTGGCACCACTGTTCATTCAGTGATGTGAGTCCAGAGAGTGCACTGGCACCACTGGGGATGTACCTCGGTGAGTCCAGAGAGTGCTCTGGGAACACTGGGGATGCAGTGCAGTGAGTGCAGAGAGTGCACTGGCACCACTGGGGATGCACTGCAGTGAGTCCAGAGAGTGCACTGGCACCACTGGGGATGCACTGCAGTGAGTCCAGAGAGTGCACTGGCACAACAGGGGATGCAGTGCAGTGACTCCAGAGAGTGCACTGGCACCACTGGGGATGCACTGCAGTGAGTCCAGAGAGTGCACTGGCACCACTGGGGATGCAATGCAGTGAGTCCAGAGAGTGCACTGGCACCACTGGGGATGCACTGCAGTGAGTCCAGAGTGTGCTCTGGGAACACTGGGGATGCAGTGCAGTGAGTGCAGAGAGTGCACTGGCACCACTGGGGATGCACTGCAGTGACTCGAAAGAGTGCACTGGCACCACTGCGGATGCACTGCAGTGAGTCCGGAGAGTGCCCTGGCACCACTGGGGATGCAGTGCACTGAGCCCAGAGAGTGCACTGGCACCACTGGGGATGCACTGCAGTGAGTCCAGAGAGTGCACTGGCACCACTGGGGATGGAATGCAGTGAGTCCGGAGAGTGCCCTGGCACCAATGGTGATGCAGTGCAGTGAGTCCAGAGAGTGCAGTGGCGTCACTGGGGATGCAGTGCAGTGAGTCCAGAGAGTGCACTGGCACCACTGGGGATGCAATGCAGTGAGTCCAGAGAGTGCACTGGCACCACTGGGGATGCAGTGCAGTGACTCCAGAGAGTGCACTGGCACCACTTGGGATGCACTGCAGTGATTCCAGAGAGTGCACTGGCACCACTGGGGATGCAGTGCAGTGAGTCCAGAGAGTGCACTGGCACCACTGGGGATGCAGTGCAGTGAGTCCAGAGAGTGCACTGGCACCACTGGGGATGCAGTGCTGTGACTCCAGAGAGTGCACTGGCACCACTGGAGATGCAGTGCAGTGAGTGCAGAGAGTGCACTGGCACCACTGGGGATGCAGTGCACTGAGCCCAGAGAGTGCACTGGCACCACTGGTGATGCAGTGCAGTGAGTGCAGAGAGTGCACTGGCATCCCCGGCGATGCATTGCAGTGAGTCCAGAGAGTGCACTGGCACCACTGGGGATGCAGTGCACTGAGTCCAGAGAGTGCTCTGGCACCACTGGGGATGCAGTGCAGTGAGTCCAGAGAGTGCACTGGCACCACTGGGGATACACTGCAGTGACTCCAGAGAGTGCACTGGCACCACTGGGGATGCAGTGCAGTGAGTCCAGAGAGTGCACTGGCACCACTGGGGATGCAGTGCAGTGAGTCCAGAGAGTGCACTGGCACCAACTGGAGCTCCACTGTAGTGAGTCCTGAGATTGCACTGGCACCACTGCGGATGCAGTGCAGTGAGTGCAGAGAGTGAACTGGCACCACTGGGGATGCACTGCAGTGAGTCCAGAGAGTGCACTGGCACCACTGGGGATGCACTGCAGTGAGTCCAGAGAATGTACTGGCACTAATTGGGATGCAGTTCAGTGAGTCCAGAGAGTGCACTGGCACCACTGGGGATGCACTGCAGTGAGTCCAGAGAGTGCACTGGCACCACTGGTGATGCACTGCAGTGAGTGCAGAGAGTGCACTGGCACCACTGGGGATGCAATGCAGTGAGTCCAGAGAGTGCACTGGCACCACTGGGGATGCAGTGCAGTGAGTCCAGAGACTGCACTGGCACCAATGGGGATGCAGTCCAGTGAGTCCAGAGAGTGCACTGGCACCACTGGGGATAAACTGCATTGAGTCTAGACAGTGCACTGGCACCACTGGGGATGCACTGCAGTGAGTCCAGAGAGTTCTCTGGCACCACTGGGGGTGCAGTTTAGTGAGTCCAGAGAGTGCACCGGCTCCAATGGGGATACACTGCAGTGAGTTCAGGGAGTGCACTGGCACCACTGGGGATGCAGTGCAGTGAGTCCAGAGAGTGCACTGGCACCACTGGGGACGCAGCGCAGTGACTACAGAGAGTGCAAAGGCACCACTGGTGATGCAGTGCAGTGAGTCCATAGAGCCACTGGCACCACTGGGGATGCACTGCAGTGAGTCCAGATAGTGCACTGGCACCACCTGGGATGCACTGCAGTGAGTCCAGAGAGTTCAGTGGCACCATTGGGGATGCAGTGCACTGAGTCCAGAGAGTGCACTGGCACTAATGGGGATGCAGTGCACTGAGTCCAGAGAGTGCACTGGCACCACAGGGGATGCAGTGCAGTGAGGCCAGAGACTACACTGGCACCACTGGGGATGCAGTGCAGTGAGTCCAGAGAGTGCACTGGCACCACTGTTGATGCAGTGCAGTGAGTCCAGAGAGTGCACTGGCACCACTGGGGATGCAGTGCAGTGATTCCAGAGAGTGCACTGTCACCACTGGGGATGCACTGCAGTGAGTCCAGAGAGCCACTGGCACCACTACGGATGCACTGCAGTGAGTCCAGAGAGTGCACTGGCACCATTGGTGATGCACTGCAGTGAGTCCAAAGAGTGCACTGGCACCACAGGGGATGCAGTGCAGTGAGTCCAGAGAGTGCACTGGCACTTCTGGGGATGCAGTGCAGTGAGTGCAGAGAGTGCACTAGCACAACAGGGGATGCAGTGCAGTGACTCCAGAGAGTGCACTGGCACCACTGGGGATGCACTGCAGTGAGTCCACAGAGTGCACTGGCACCACTGGTGATGCAGTGCAGTTAGTCCAGAGAGTGCAGTGGCACCACTGGGGATGCAGTGCAGTGAGTCCAGAGAGTGCACTGGCACCACTGGTGATGCAGTGCAGTAAGTCCAGAGAGTACACTGGCACCACTGGGGATGCACTGCAGTGAGTCCAGAGAATGCACTGGCACTAATGGGGATGCAGTGCAGTGACTCGAAAGAGTGCACTGGCACCACTGCGGATGCACTGCAAAGAGTCCGGAGAGTGCCCTGGCACCAATGGTGATGCAGTGCAGTGAGTCCAGAGAGTGCACTGGCACCACTGGGGATGCAGTGCAGTGAGTGCAGAGAGTGCACTGGCACCACTGGGGATGCAGTGCAGTGAGTCCAGAGAGTGCACTGGCACCACTGGGGATGCACTGCAGTGAGTTCAGAGAGTGTACTGGCACCACAGGGGATGCACTGCAGTGAGTCCAGAGAGTGCACTGGCACCACTGTTCATTCAGTGATGTGAGTCCAGAGAGTGCACTGGTACCACTGGGGATGCAGTGCAGTGAGTCCAGAGAGTGCACTGGCACCACTGGGAATGCAGTGCTGTGAGTCCAGAGAGTGCCCTTGCACCACTGGGGATAAACTGCAGTGAGTCCAGACAGTGCACTGGCACCACTGGGGATGCACTGCAGTGAGTCCAGAGGGTTCTCTGGCACCACTGGGGATGCAGTTTAGTGAGTCCAGAGAGTACACCGGCTCCAATGGGGATACACTGCAGTGAGTCCAGAGAGTGCGCTGGCACCACTGGGGATGCACTGCAGTGAGTCCAGAGAGTGCACTGGCACCACTGGGGATGCAGTGCTGTGAGTCCAGAGAGTGCTCTGGCACCACTGAGCTGCACTGCAGTGAGTCCAGAGAGTGCACTGGCACCACTGGGGATGCACTGCTGTGAGTCCAGAGACTAAACTGGCACCCTGGGGATGCAGTGCAGTGAGTCCAGAGAGTGCACTGGCACCACTGTTGATGCAGTGCAGTGACTCCAGAGAGTGCACTGGCACCACTGGGGATGCAGTCCAGTGAGTCCAGAGAGTGCACTGGCACCACTGGGGATACAGTTCAGTGAGCTCAGAGAGTGCACTGGCACCACTGGGGATGCACTGCAGTGAGTCCAGAGAGTGCAGTGGCACCATTGGGGATGCAGTACACTGAGTCCAGAGAGTTCACTGGCACCACTGGGGATGCAGTGCACTGAGTCCAGAGAGTGCACTGTCAGCACTGGGGATGCACTGCAGTGAGTCCACAGAGTGCACTGGCACCACTGTTCATTCACTGATGTGAGTCCAGAGAGTGCACTGGCACCACTGGGGATGCACCTCGGTGAGTCCAGAGAGTGCTCTGGGAACACTGGGGATGCAGTGCAGTGAGTGCAGAGAGTGCACTGGCACCACTGGGGATGCACTGCAGTGAGTCCAGAGAGTGCACTGGCACCACTGGGGATGCACTGCAGTGAGTCCAGAGAGTGCACTGGCACAACAGGGGATGAAGTGCAGTGACTCCAGAGAGTGCACTGGCACCACTGGGGATACACTGCAGTGAGTCCAGAGAGTGCACTGGCACCACTGGGGATGCAGTGCAGTGAGTCCAGAGAGTGCACTGTCAGCACTGGGGATGCAGTGCAGTGAGTCCAGAGAGTGCACTGGCACCACTGGGGATGCAGTGCAGTGAGTCCAGAGAGTGCACTGGCACCAACTGGAGCTGCACTGTAGTGAGTCCAGAGAGTGCACTGGCACCACTGGGGATGCAGTGCAGTGAGTCCAGAGAGTGCACTGGCACCACTGGGGATGCAGTGCAGTGAGTGCAGAGAGTGCACTGGCACCACTGGGGATGCAGTGCAGTGACTCGAAAGAGTGCACTGGCACCACTGCGGATGCACTGCAGTGAGTCCGGAGAGTGCCCTGGCACCAATGGGGATGCAGTGCAGTGACTCCAGAGAGTGCACTGGCACCACTGGGGATGCAGTGCATGAGTCCAGAGAGTGCACTGGCACCACTGGGTTTGCACTGCAGTGAGTCCAGAGAGTGCACTGGCACCACCGGGGATTCACTGCAGTGAGTCCAGAGACTGCACTGGCACCCATGGGGATGCAGTGCAGTGACTCCAGAGAGTGCACTAGCACCACTGGGGATGCAGTGCAGTACGTGCAGAGAGTGCACTGCCACCACTGGGAATGCAGTGCAGTGAGTCTAGAGAGTGCACTGGCAACACAGGGGATGCACTGCAGTGAGTCCAGAGAGTGCACTGGCACCACTGGGGATGCACTGCAGTGAGTCCAGAGAGTGCACTGGCACCACTGGGGATGCACCCCGGTGAGTCCAGAGAGTGCACTGGCACTACTGGGGATGCAGTGCAGTGAGTCCAGAGAGTGCACTGGCACCACTGGGGATGCACTGTAGTGAGTCCAGAGACTGCACAGGCACCACTGGGGATGCAGTGCAGTGACTCGAGAGAGTGCACTGGCACCACTGGGGATGCAGTGCAGTGAGTCCAGAGAGTGCACTGGCACCACTGGTGATGCACTGCAGTGAGTCCAGAGAGTGCACTGGCACCACTGGGGATACACTGCAGTGAGTCCAGAGAGTGCACTGGCACCACTGGGGATGCAGTGCAGTTGAGTCCAGAGAGTGCACTGGCACCTTGGGGATGCAGTGTAGTGAGTGCAGAGAGTGCACTGGCACCAGTGGGGGTGCACTGCAGTGAGTCCAGAGAGTGCACTGGCACCACTGGGGTTGCAGTGCAGTGAGTCCAGAGAGTGCACTGGCACCACTGGGAATGCAGTGCAGTGACTCAGAGAGTGCACTGGCACCACTGGTAATGTACTGCAGTGAGACCAGAGAGTGCACTGGCACCACTGGGGATGCAGTGCAGTGAGTCCAGAGAGTGCACTGGCACCACTGGGGATGCACTGCAGTCAGTCCAGAGAGTGTACTGGCACCAGTGGGGATGGAGTGCAGTGAGTCCAGAGAGTGCACTGGCACCACTGGGGATGCAGTGCAGTGAGTCCAGAGTGTGCACTGGCACCACTGGGGATGCAGTGCAGTGAGTCCAGAGAGTGCACTGGCATCACTGGGGATGCAGTGCAGTGAGTCCAGAGACTGCACAGGCACCACTGGGTATGCAGTGCAGTGACGCCAGAGAGTGTACTGGCACCCCTGGGGATGCAGTGCAGTGAGTCCAGAAAGTGCACTGGCAGCACTGGGGATGCAGTGCAGTGAGTCCAGAGAGTGCACTGGCACCACTGGGGATGCAGTGCAGGGAGTGCAGAGAGTGCAATGGCACCACAGGGGATGCAGTGCAGTGAGTCCGGAGAGTGCACTGGCACCACTGAGGATGCAGTGCAGTGAGTCCAGAGAGTACATTGTCACCACTGGGAATGCAGCGCAGTGACTACAGAGAGTGCACTGGCACCACTGGGGATGCAGTGCAGTGAGTCCAGAGAGTGCATTGTCACCACTGGGAATGCAGCGCAGTGACTACAGAGAGTGCACTGGCACTACTGGAGATGCACTGCAGTGAGTCCAGAGACTGCACTGGCACCACTGGGGATGCACTGCAGTGAGTCCAGAGAGTGCACTGGCACCACTGGGGATGCACTGCAGTGAGGCCAGAGACTGCACAGGCACGACTGGGGATGCAGTGCAGTGAGTCCAGAGAGTGCACTGGCAACACTGGGGATGCACCCCGGTGAGTCCAGAGAGTGCACTGGCACCACTGGGGATGCACCCCGGTGAGTCCAGAGAGTGCACTGTCACCACTGGGGATGCAGTGTAGTGAGTCCAGAGAGTGCACTGGCACCACTGGCGATGCACTGCAGTGAGTCCAGAGACTGCACAGGCACCACTGGTGATGCACTGCAGTGAGTCCAGAGAGTGCACTGGCACCACTGGGGATGCAGTGCAGTGAGTGCAGAGAGTGCACTGGCACCACTGGGGATGCAGTGCAGTGAGTCCAGAGAGTGCACTGGCACCACTGGGGATGCACTGCAGTGAGTAAAGAGAGTGCACTGGCACCACTGGGGATGCAGTGCAGTGAGTGCAGAGAGTGCACTGGCACCACTGGGGATGCAGTGCAGTGAATCCAGAGAGTGCACTGGCACCACTGGGGATGCAGTGCAGTGAGTCCAGAGAGTGCACTGGCACCAGTGGGGGTGCACTGCAGTGAGTCCAGAGAGTGCACTGGCACCACTGGGGTTGCAGTGCAGTGAGTCCACAGAGTGCACTGGCACCACTGGGGATGCACTGCAGTGAGTCCAGGGAGTGCAGTGGCACCATTGGGGATGCAGTGCACTGAGTCCAGAGAGTTCACTGGCACCACTGGAGATGCAGTGCACTGAGTCCAGAGAGTGCACTGTCAGCACTGGGGATGCACTGCAGTGAGTCCACAGAGTGCACTGGCACCACTGTTCATTCAGTGATGTGAGTCCAGAGAGTGCACTGGCACCACTGGGGATGCACCTCGGTGAGTCCAGAGAGTGCTCTGGGAACACTGGGGATGCAGTGCAGTGAGTGCAGAGAGTGCACTAGCACCACTGGGGATGCACTGCAGTGAGTCCAGAGAGTGCACTGGCACCACTGGGGATGCACTGCAGTGAGTCCAGAGAGTGCACTGGCACAACAGGGGATGCAGTGCAGTGACTCCAGAGAGTGCACTGGCACCACTGGGGATGCACTGCAGTGAGTCCAGAGAGTGCACTGGCACAACTGGGGATGCACTGCAGTGAGTCCAGAGAGTGCACTGTCAGCACTGGGGATGCAGTGCAGTGAGTCCAGAGAGTGCACTGGCACCACTGGGGATGCAGTGCAGTGAGTCCAGAGAGTGCACTGGCACCAACTGGAGCTGCACTGTAGTGAGTCCAGAGAGTGCACTGGCACCACTGGGGATGCAGTGCAGTGAGTCCAGATAGTGCACTGGCACCACTGGGGATGCAGTGCAGTGAGTGCAGAGAGTGCACTGGCACCACTGGGGATGCACTGCAGTGACTCGAAAGAGTGCACTGGCACCACTGCGGATGCACTGCAGTGAGTCCGGAGAGTGCCCTGGCACCAATGGGGATGCAGTGCAGTGACTCCAGAGAGTGCACTGGCACCACTGGGGATGCAGTGCAGTGAGTCCAGAGAGTGCACTGGCACCACTGGGGATGCACTGCAGTGAGTCCAGAGAGTGCACTGGCACCACCGGGGATTCACTGCAGTGAGTCCAGAGACTGCACTGGCACCCATGGGGATGCAGTGCAGTGACTCCAGAGAGTGCACTAGCACCTCAGGGGCTGCACTGCAGAGAGTCCAGAGAGTGCACTGGCACCACTGGGGATGCAGTGCAGTGAGTCTAGAGAGTGCACTGGCAACACAGGGGATGCACTGCAGTGAGTCCAGAGAGTGCACTGGCACCACTGGGGATGCAGTGCAGTGAGTCCAGAGAGTGCACTGGCACCACTGGGGATGCACCCCGGTGAGTCCAGAGAGTGCACTGGCACTACTGGGGATGCAGTGCAGTGAGTCCAGAGAGTGCACTGGCACCACTGGGGATGCACTGTAGTGAGTCCAGAGACTGCACAGGCACCACTGGGGATGCAGTGCAGTGACTCGAGAGAGTGCACTGGCACCACTGGGGATGCAGTGCAGTGAGTCCAGAGAGTGCACTGGCACCACTGGTGATGCACTGCAGTGAGTCCAGAGAGTGCACTGGCACCACTGGGGATACACTGCAGTGAGTCCAGAGAGTGCACTGGCACCACTGGGGATGCAGTGCAGTTGACTCCAGAGAGTGCACTGGCACCTTGGGGATGCAGTGTAGTGAGTGCAGAGAGTGCACTGGCACCAGTGGGGGTGCACTGCAGTGAGTCCAGAGAGTGCACTGGCACCACTGGGGTTGCAGTGCAGTGAGTCCAGAGAGTGCACTGGCACCACTGGGAATGCAGTGCAGTGACTCAGAGAGTGCACTGGCACCACTGGTGATGGACTGCAGTGAGTCCAGAGAGTGCACTGGCACCACTGGGGATGCAGTGCAGTGAGTCCAGAGAGTGCACTGGCACCACTGGGGATGCACTGCAGTGAGTCCAGAGAGTGCACTGGCACCACTGGGGATGCACTGCAGTCAGTCCAGAGAGTGTACTGGCACCAGTGGGGATGGAGTGCAGTGAGTCCAGAGAGCGCACTGGCACCACTGGGGATGCAGTGCAGTGAGTCCAGAGTGTGCACTGGCACCACTGGGGATGCAGTGCAGTGAGTCCAGAGAGTGTACTGGCATCACTGGGGATGCAGTGCAGTGAGTCCAGAGACTGCACAGGCACCACTGGGTATGCAGTGCAGTGACGCCAGAGAGTGTACTGGCACCCCTGGGGATGCAGTGCAGTGAGTCCAGAGAGTGCACTGGCACCACTGGGGATGCACTGCAGTGAGTCCAGAAAGTGCACTGGCTCCACTGGTGATGCAGTGCCGTGAGTCCAGAGAGTGCACTGGCAGCACTGGTGATGCAGTGCAGTGAGTCCAGAGAGTGCACTGGCACCACTGGGGATGCAGTGCAGGGAGTGCAGAGAGTGCAATGGCACCACAGGGGATGCAGTGCAGTGAGTCCGGAGAGTGCACTGGCACCACTGGGGATGCAGTGCAGTGAGTCCAGAGAGTACATTGTCACCACTGGGAATGCAGCGCAGTGACTACAGAGAGTGCACTGGCACCACTGGGGATGCAGTGCAGTGAGTCCAGAGAGTGCATTGTCACCACTGGGAATGCAGCGCAGTGACTACAGAGAGTGCACTGGCACTACTGGAGATGCACTGCAGTGAGTCCAGAGACTGCACTGGCACCACTGGGGATGCACTGCAGTGAGTCCAGAGAGTGCACTGGCACCACTGGGGATGCACTGCAGTGAGGCCAGAGACTGCACAGGCACGACTGGGGATGCAGTGCAGTGAGTCCAGAGAGTGCACTGGCAACACTGGGGATGCACCCCGGTGAGTCCAGAGAGTGCACTGGCACCACTGGGGATGCAGTGCAGTGAGTCCAGAGAGTGCACTGGCACCACTGGCGATGCACTGCAGTGAGTCCAGAGACTGCACAGGCACCACTGGTGATGCACTGCAGTGAGTCCAGAGAGTGCACTGGCACCACTGGGGATGCAGTGCAGTGAGTCCAGAGAGTGCACTGGCACCACTGGGGATGCACTGCAGTGAGTCCAGAGAGTGCACTGGCACCACTGGGGATGCACTGCAGTGAGTCCAGAGAGTGCACTGGCACCACTGGGGATGCAGTGCAGTGAGTGCAGAGAGTGCACTGGCACCAGTGGGGATGCACTACAGTGAATCCAGAGAGTGCACTGGCACCACTGGGGATGCAGTGCAGTGAGTCCAGAGAGTGCACTGGCACCAGTGGGGGTGCGCTGCAGTGAGTCCAGAGAGTGCACTGGCACCACTGGGGTTGCAGTGCAGTGAGTCCACAGAGTGCACTGGCACCACTGGGGATGCACTGCAGTGAGTCCAGAGAGTGCACTGGCACCACTGGGAATGCAGTGCAGTGAGTCCAGAGACTGCATTGGCACCACTGGGGATGCACTGCAGTGACTCGAAAGAGTGCACTGGCACCACTGGGGATGCACTGCAGTGAGTCCAGAGACTGCAGACGCACGACTGGGGATGCAGTGCAGTGAGTCCAGAGAGTGCACTGGCACCACTGGGGATGCACTGCAGTGAGTCCAGAGAGTGCACTTGCACCACCGGGGTTTCACTGCAGTGAGTCCAGAGAGTGCACTGGCACCACTGGGGATGCAGTGCAGTGAGTCCAGAGAGTGCACTGGCACCACTGGGGATGCAGTGCAGTGAGTCCAGAGAGTGCACTGGCACCACTGGGGATGCAGTGCAGTGAGTCCAGAGAGTGCACTGGCACCAGTGGGGGTGCACTGCAGTGAGTGCAGAGAGTGCACTGGAACCAGTGGGGATGCAGTGAAGTGAGTCCAGAGAGTGCACTGGCACCACGGTTCATGCAGTGCAGTGAGTCCAGAGAGTGCACTGGCACCACTGGGGATGCAGTGCAGTGAGTCCAGAGAGTGCATTGGCACCACTGGGGATGCACTGCAGTGAGTCCAGAGAGTGCACTGGCACCACTGGGGATGCAGTGCAGTTGAGTCCAGAGAGTGCACTGGCACCACTGGGGATGCAGTGCACTGAGTCCAGAGAGTGCACTGGCACCAGTGGGGGTGCACTGCAGTGAGTCCAGAGATTTCACTGGCACCACTGGGGCTGCACTGCAGTGAGCCCAGAGAGTGCACTGGCACCACTGAGGATGCAGTGCAGTGAGTCCAGAGAGTGCACTGGCACCACTGGGGATGCACTGCAGTGAGTCCAGAGAGTGCACTGGCACCACTGGGGATGGAGTGCAGTGAGTTCAGAGACTGCACTGGCACCACTGGGGATGCAGTGCAGTGAGTGCAGAGAGTGCACTGGCACCACCGGGGATGGACTGCAGTGAGTCCAGAGAGTGCACTGGCACCACTGGGAATGCACTGCAGTGAGTACAGAGAGTGCACTGGCACCTAAGGGGCTGCACTGCAGTGAGTCCAGAGAGTGCACTGGCACCACTGGGGCTGCACTGCAGTGAGTCCAGAGAGTGCACTGGCACCACTGGGGATGCACTGCAGTGAGTCCAGAGAGTGCACGGGCACCACTGGGGATGCAGTGCAGTGACTCAGAGAGTGCACTGGCACCACTGGTGATGGACTGCAGTGAGTCCAGAGGGTGCACTGGCACCACTGGGGATGGAGTGCAGTGAGTCCAGAGAGTGCACTGGCACCACTGGGGATGCAGTGCAGTGAGTCCAGAGTGTGCACTGGCACCACTGGGGATGCAGTCCAGTGAGTCCAGAGAGTGCACTGGCACCACTGGGGATGCAGTGCAGTGAGTCCAGAGACTGCACAGGCACCACTGGGGATGCAGTGCAGTGACGCCAGAGAGTGTACTGGCACCCCTGGGGATGCAGTGCAGTGAGTCCAGAGAGTGCACTGGCACCACTGGGGATGCACTGCAGTGAGTCCAGAAAGTGCACTGGCTCCACTGGTGATGCAGTGCGGTGAGTCCAGAGAGTGCACTGGCACCACTGGGGATGCAGTGCAGTGAGTCCAGAGAGTGCACTGGCACCACTGGGGATGCAGTGCAGGGAGTGCAGAGAGTGCAATGGCACCACAGGGGATGCAGTGCAGTGAGTCCGGAGAGTGCACTGGCACCACTGGGGATGCAGTGCAGTGAGTCCAGAGAGTGCATTGTCACCACTGGGAATGCAGCGCAGTGACTACAGAGAGTGCACTGGCACCACTGGGGATGCAGTGCAGTGAGTCCAGAGAGTGCATTGTCACCACTGGGAATGCAGCGCAGTGACTACAGAGAGTGCACTGGCAGCACTGGAGATGCACTGCAGTGAGTCCAGAGACTGCACTGGCACCACTGGGGATGCACTGCAGTGAGTCCAGAGAGTGCACTGGCACCACTGGGGATGCACTGCAGTGAGTCCAGAGACTGCACAGGCACGACTGGGGATGCAGTGCAGTGAGTCCAGAGAGTGCACTGGCAACACCGGGGATGCACCCCGGTGAGTCCAGAGAGTGCACTGGCACCACTGGGGATGCACCCCGGTGAGTCCAGAGAGTGCACTGGCAGCACTGGGGATGCAGTGCAGTGAGTCCAGAGAGTGCACTGGCACCACTGGCGATGCACTGCAGTGAGTCCAGAGACTGCACAGGCACCACTGGTGATGCACTGCAGTGAGTCCAGAGAGTGCACTGGCACCACTGGGGATGCAGTGCAGTGAGTCCAGAGAGTGCACTGGCACCACTGGGGATGCACTGCAGTGAGTCCAGAGAGTGCACTGGCACCACTGTGGATGCAGTGCAGTGAGTGCAGAGAGTGCACTGGAACCACTGGGGATGCACTACAGTGAATCCAGAGAGTGCACTGGCACCACTGGGGATGCAGTGCAGTGAGTCCAGAGAGTGCACTGGCACCAGTGGTGGTGCGCTGCAGTGAGTCCAGAGAGTGCACTGGCACCACTGGGTTTGCAGTGCAGTGACTCCACAGAGTGCACTGGCACCACTGGGGATGCACTGCAGTGAGTCCAGAGAGTGCACTGGCACCACTGGGAATGCAGTGCAGTGAGTCCAGAGACTGCATTGGCACCACTGGGGATGCACTGCAGTGACTCGAAAGAGTACACTGGCACCACTGGGGATGCACTGCAGTGAGTCCAGAGACTGCACACGCACGACTGGGGATGCAGTGCTGTGATTCCAGAGAGTGCACTGGCACCACTGGGGATGCACTGCAGTGAGTCCAGAGAGTGCACTTGCACCACCGGGGTTTCACTGCAGTGAGTCCAGAGAGTGCACTGGCACCACTGGGGATGCAGTGCAGTGACTCCAGAGAGTGCACTGGCACCACTGGGGATGAAGTGCAGTGAGTCAAGAGAGTGCACTGGCACCACTGGGGATGCAGTGCAGTGAGTCCAGAGAGTGCACTGGCACCAGTGGGGGTGCACTGCAGTGAGTCCAGAGAGTGCACTGGCACCATTGGGGTTGCAGTGCAGTGAGTGCAGAGAGTGCACTGGCACCACTGGGGATGCAGTGCAGTGAGTCCAGAGAGTGCACTGGCACCACTGGGGATGCAGTGCAGTGAGTCCAGAGAGTGCACTGGCACCACGGTTCATGCAGTGCAGTGAGTCCAGAGAGTGCATTGGCACCACTGGGGATGCACTGCAGTGAGTCCAGAGAGTGCACTGGCACCACTGGGGATGCAGTGCAGTTGAGTCCAGAGAGTGCACTGGCACCACTGGGGATGCAGTGCACTGAGTCCAGAGAGTGCACTGGCACCAGTGGGGGTGCACTGCAGTGAGTCCAGAGATTTCACTGGCACCACTGGGGCTGCACTGCAGTGAGTCCAGAGAGTGCACTGGCACCACTGAGGATGCAGTGCAGTGAGTCCAGAGAGTGCACTGGCACCACTGGGGATGCACTGCAGTGAGTCCAGAGAGTGCACTGGCACCACTGGGAATGCACTGCAGTGACTCAGAGAGTGCACTGGCACCACTGGGGATGCACTGCAGTGAGTCCAGAAAGTGCACTGGCTCCACTGGTGATGCAGTGCCGTGAGTCCAGAGAGTGCACTGGCACCACTGGGGATGCAGTGCAGTGAGTCCAGAGAGTGCACTGGCACCACTGGCGATGCAGTGCAGGGAGTGCAGAGAGTGCAATGGCACCACAGGGGATGCAGTGCAGTGAGTCCGGAGAGTGCACTGGCACCACTGGGGATGCAGTGCAGTGAGTCCAGAGAGTGCATTGTCACCACTGGGAATGCAGTGCAGTGACTACAGAGAGTGCACTGGCACCACTGGGGATGCAGTGCAGTGACTCCAGAGAGTGCACTGGCACCACTGGGAATGCAGCGCAGTGACTACAGAGAGTGCACTGGCACTACTGGAGATGCACTGCAGTGAGTCCAGAGACTGCACTGGCACCACTGGGGATGCACTGCAGTGAGTCCAGAGAGTGCACTGGCACCACTGGGGATGCACTGCAGTGAGTCCAGAGACTGCACAGGCACGACTGGGGATGCAGTGCAGTGAGTCCAGAGAGTGCACTGGCAACACTGGGGATGCACCCCGGTGAGTCCAGAGAGTGCACTGGCACCACTGGGGATGCACCCCGGTGAGTCCAGAGAGTGCACTGGCAGCACTGGGGATGCAGTGCAGTGAGTCCAGAGAGTGCACTGGCACCACTGGCGATGCACTGCAGTGAGTCCAGAGACTGCACAGGACCACTGGTGATGCACTGCAGTGAGTCCAGAGAGTGCACTGGCACCACTGGGGATGCAGTGCAGTGAGTGCAGAGAGTGCACTGGCACCACTGGGGATGCAGTGCAGTGAGTCCAGAGAGTGCACTGGCACCACTGGGGATGCAGTGCAGTGAGTCCAGAGAGTGCACTGGCACCACTGGGGATGCAGTGCAGTGAGTGCAGAGAGTGCACTGGAACCACTGGGGATGCACTACAGTGAATCCAGAGAGTGCACTGGCACCACTGGGGATGCAGTGCAGTGATTCCAGAGAGTGCACTGTCACCAGTGGGGGTGCAGTGCAGTGAGTCCAGAGAGTGCACTGGCACCACTGGGGTTGCAGTGCAGTGAGTCCAGAGAGTGCACTGGCACCACTGGGGATGCACTGCAGTGAGTCCAGAGAGTGCACTGGCACCACTGGGAATGCAGTGCAGTGAGTCCAGAGACTGCATTGGCACCACTGGGGATGCACTGCATTGACTCGAAAGAGTGCACTGGCACCACTGGGGATGCACTGCAAGGAGTCCAGAGACTGCACACGCACGACTGGGGATGCAGTGCAGTGAGTCCAGAGAGTGCACTGGCACCACTGGGGATGCACTGCAGTGAGTCCAGAGAGTGCACTTGCACCACCGGGGTTTCACTGCAGTGAGTCCAGAGAGTGCACTGGCACCACTGGGGATGCAGTGCAGTGACTCCAGAGAGTGCACTGGCACCACTGGGGATGCACTGCAGTGAGTCCAGAGAGTGCACTGGCACCACTGGGGATGCAGTGCAGTGAGTCCAGAGAGTGCACTGGCACCAGTGGGGGTGCACTGCAGTGAGTCCAGAGAGTGCACTGGCACCATTGGGGTTGCAGTGCAGTGAGTCCAGAGAGTGCACTGGCACCACTGGGGATGCAGTGCAGTGAGTGCAGAGAGTGCACT
This sequence comes from Anser anser, assembly GCF_964211835.1. NCBI lineage: Eukaryota > Metazoa > Chordata > Aves > Anseriformes > Anatidae > Anser > Anser anser. Next base: position 489,152 of record NC_139752.1, read on the forward strand.
GGAACCACTGGTGATGCAGTGCAGTGAGTCCAGAGAGTGCACTGGCACCACGGTTCATGCAGTGCAGTGAGTCCAGAGAGTGCACTGGCACCACTGGGGATGCAGTGCAGTGAGTCCAGAGAGTGCATTGGCACCACTGGGGATGCACTGCAGTGAGTCCAGAGAGTGCACTGGCACCACTGGGGATGCAGTGCATTTGAGTCCAGAGAGTGCACTGGCACCACTGGGGATGCAGTGCACTGAGTCCAGAGAGTGCACTGGCACCAGTGGGGGTGCACTGCAGTGAGTCCAGAGATTTCACTGGCACCACTGGGGCTGCACTGCAGTGAGTCCAGAGAGTGCACTGGCACCAGTGGGGGTGCAGTGCAGTGAGTCCAGAGAGTGCACTGGCACCACTGGGGATGCACTGCAGTGAGTCCAGAGACTGCACACGCACGACTGGGGATGCAGTGCAGTGAGTCCAGAGAGTGCACTGGCACCACTGGGGATGCACTGCAGTGAGTCCAGAGAGTGCACTTGCACCACCAGGGTTTCACTGCAGTGAGTCCAGAGAGTGCACTGGCACCACTGGGGATGCAGTGCAGTGAGTCCAGAGAGTGCACTGGCACCACTGGGGATGCAGTGCAGTGAGTCCAGAGAGTGCACTTGCACCACCAGGGTTTCACTGCAGTGAGTCCAGAGAGTGCACTGGCACCACTGGGGATGCAGTGCAGTGAGTCCAGAGAGTGCACTGGCACCACTGGGGATGCAGTGCAGTGAGTCCAGAGAGTGCACTGGCACCAGTGGGGGTGCACTGCAGTGAGTCCAGAGAGTGCACTGGCACCATTGGGGTTGCAGTGCAGTGAGTCCAGAGAGTGCACTGGCACCACTGGGGATGCAGTGCAGTGAGTCCAGAGAGTGCACTGTCACCACTGGGGATGCAGTGCAGTGAGTCCAGAGAGTGCAGTGGCACCACTGGGGATGCAGTGCAGTGAGTGCAGAGAGTGCACTGGAACCAGTGGGGATGCAGTGCAGTGAGTCCAGAGAGTGCACTGGCACCACGGTTCATGCAGTGCAGTGAGTCCAGAGAGTGCACTGGCACCACTGGGGATGCAGTGCAGTGAGTCCAGAGAGTGCATTGGCACCACTGGGGATGCACTGCAGTGAGTCCAGAGAGTTCACTGGCACCACTGGGGATGCAGTGCAGTTGAGTCCAGATAGTGCACTGGCACCACTGGGGATGCAGTGCACTGAGTCCAGAGAGTGCACTGGCACCAGTGGGGGTGCACTGCAGTGAGTCCAGAGATTCCACTGGCGCTACTGGGGCTGCACTGCAGTGAGTCCAGAGAGTGCACTGGCACCACTGAGGATGCAGTGCAGTGAGTTCAGAGAGTGCACTGGCACCACTGGGGATGCACTGCAGTGAGTCCAGAGAGTGCACTGGCACCACTGGGAATGCAGTGCAGTGACTCAGAGAGTGCACTGGCACCACTGGGGATGCCCTGCAATGAGTCCAGATAGTGCACTGGCACCACTGGGGATGCAGTGCAGTGAGTGCAGAGAGTGTACTGGCACCACTGGGGATGGAGTGCAGTGAGTTCAGAGACTGCACTGGCACCACTGGGGATGCAGTGCAGTGAGTGCAGAGAGTGCACTGGCACCACCGGGGATTCACGGCAAGGAGTCCAGAGAGTGCACTGGCACCTAAGGGGCTGCACTGCAGTGAGTCCAGAGAGTGCAGTGGCACCATTGGGGATGCAGTGCACTGAGTCCAGAGAGTTCACTGGCACCACTGGGGATGCAGTGCACTGAGTCCAGAGAGTGCACTGTCAGCACTGGTGATGCACTGCAGTGACTCTAGAGAGTGCAGTGGCACCACTGTTCATTCAGTGATGTGAGTCCAGAGAGTGCACTGGCACCACTGGGGATGTACCTCGGTGAGTCCAGAGAGTGCTCTGGGAACACTGGGGATGCAGTGCAGTGAGTGCAGAGAGTGCACTGGCACCACTGGGGATGCACTGCAGTGAGTCCAGAGAGTGCACTGGCACCACTGGGGATGCACTGCAGTGAGTCCAGAGAGTGCACTGGCACAACAGGGGATGCAGTGCAGTGAGTCCAGAGAGTGCACTGGCACCACTGGGGATGCACTGCAGTGAGTCCAGAGAGTGCACTGGCACCACTGGGGATGCAATGCAGTGAGTCCAGAGAGTGCACTGGCACCACTGGGGATGCACTGCAGTGAGTCCAGAGTGTGCTCTGGGAACACTGGGGATGCAGTGCAGTGAGTGCAGAGAGTGCACTGGCACCACTGGGGATGCACTGCAGTGACTCGAAAGAGTGCACTGGCACCACTGCGGATGCACTGCAGTGAGTCCGGAGAGTGCCCTGGCACCACTGGGGATGCAGTGCACTGAGCCCAGAGAGTGCACTGGCACCACTGGGGATGCAGTGCAGTGAGTCCAGAGAGTGCACTGGCACCACTGGGGATGGAATCCAGTGAGTCCGGAGAGTGCCCTGGCACCAATGGTGATGCAGTGCAGTGAGTCCAGAGAGTGCAGTGGCGTCACTGGGGATGCAGTGCAGTGAGTCCAGAGAGTGCACTGGCACCACTGGGGATGCAGTGCAGTGAGTCCAGAGAGTGCACTGGCACCACTGGGGATGCAGTGCTGTGACTCCAGAGAGTGCACTGGCACCACTGGGGATGCAGTGCAGTGAGTCCAGAGAGTGCACTGGCACCCCTGGGGATGCAGTGCACTGAGCCCAGAGAGTGCACTGGCACCACTGGTGATGCAGTGCAGTGAGTGCAGAGAGTGCACTGGCACCACTGGCGATGCATTGCAGTGAGTCCAGAGAGTGCACTGGCACCACTGGGGATGCAGTGCACTGAGTCCAGAGAGTGCTCTGGCACCACTGGGGATGCAGTTCAGTGAGTCCAGAGAGTGTACTGGCACCACTGGGGATGGAGTGCAGTGAGTTCAGAGACTGCACTGGCACCACTGGGGATGCAGTGCAGTGAGTGCAGAGAGTGCACTGGCACCACCGGGGATTCACGGCAAGGAGTCCAGAGAGTGCACTGGCACCTAAGGGGCTGCACTGCAGTGAGTCCAGAGAGTGCAGTGGCACCATTGGGGATGCAGTGCACTGAGTCCAGAGAGTTCACTGGCACCACTGGGGATGCAGTGCACTGAGTCCAGAGAGTGCACTGTCAGCACTGGAGATGCACTGCAGTGACTCTAGAGAGTGCAGTGGCACCACTGTTCATTCAGTGATGTGAGTCCAGAGAGTGCACTGGCACCACTGGGGATGTACCTCGGTGAGTCCAGAGAGTGCTCTGGGAACACTGGGGATGCAGTGCAGTGAGTGCAGAGAGTGCACTGGCACCACTGGGGATGCACTGCAGTGAGTCCAGAGAGTGCACTGGCACCACTGGGGATGCACTGCAGTGAGTCCAGAGAGTGCACTGGCACAACAGGGGATGCAGTGCAGTGACTCCAGAGAGTGCACTGGCACCACTGGGGATGCACTGCAGTGAGTCCAGAGAGTGCACTGGCACCACTGGGGATGCAATGCAGTGAGTCCAGAGAGTGCACTGGCACCACTGGGGATGCACTGCAGTGAGTCCAGAGTGTGCTCTGGGAACACTGGGGATGCAGTGCAGTGAGTGCAGAGAGTGCACTGGCACCACTGGGGATGCACTGCAGTGACTCGAAAGAGTGCACTGGCACCACTGCGGATGCACTGCAGTGAGTCCGGAGAGTGCCCTGGCACCACTGGGGATGCAGTGCACTGAGCCCAGAGAGTGCACTGGCACCACTGGGGATGCAGTGCAGTGAGTGCAGAGAGTGCACTGGCACCACTGGGGATGGAATGCAGTGAGTCCGGAGAGTGCCCTGGCACCAATGGTGATGCAGTGCAGTGAGTCCAGAGAGTGCAGTGGCGTCACTGGGGATGCAGTGCAGTGAGTCCAGAGAGTGCACTGGCACCACTGGGGATGCAGTGCAGTGAGTCCAGAGAGTGCACTGGCACCACTGGGGATGCAGTGCTGTGACTCCAGAGAGTGCACTGGCACCACTGGGGATGCAGTGCAGTGAGTCCAGAGAGTGCACTGGCACCCCTGGGGATGCAGTGCACTGAGCCCAGAGAGTGCACTGGCACCACTGGTGATGCAGTGCAGTGAGTGCAGAGAGTGCACTGGCACCACTGGCGATGCATTGCAGTGAGTCCAGAGAGTGCACTGGCACCACTGGGGATGCAGTGCACTGAGTCCAGAGAGTGCTCTGGCACCACTGGGGATGCAGTTCAGTGAGTCCAGAGAGTGCACTGGCACCACTGGGGATACACTGCAGTGACTCCAGAGAGTGCACTGGCACCAACGGGGATCCAGTGCAGTGAGTCCAGAGAGTGCACTGGCACCACTGGGGATGCAGTGCAGTGAGTCCAGAGAGTGCACTGGCACCAACTGGAGCTGCACTGTAGTGAGTCCTGAGATTGCACTGGCACCACTGGGGATGCAGTGCAGTGAGTGCAGAGAGTGAACTGGCACCACTGGGGATGCACTGCAGTGAGTCCAGAGAGTGCACTGGCACCACTGGGGATGCACTGCAGTGAGTCCAGAGAATGTACTGGCACTAATTGGGATGCAGTTCAGTGAGTCCAGAGAGTGCACTGGCACCACTGGGGATGCACTGCAGTGAGTCCAGAGAGTGCACTGGCACCACTGGTGATGCACTGCAGTGAGTGCAGAGAGTGCACTGGCACCACTGGGGATGCACTGCAGTGAGTCCAGAGAGTGCACTGGCACCACTGGGGATGCAGTGCAGTGAGTCCAGAGACTGCACTGGCACCAATGGGGATGCAGTGCAGTGAGTCCAGAGAGTGCACTGGCACCACTGGGGATAAACTGCATTGAGTCTAGACAGTGCACTGGCACCACTGGGGATGCACTGCAGTGAGTCCAGAGAGTTCTCTGGCACCACTGGGGGTGCAGTTTAGTGAGTCCAGAGAGTGCACCGGCTCCAATGGGGATACACTGCAGTGAGTTCAGAGAGTGCACTGGCACCACTGGGGATGCAGTGCAGTGAGTCCAGAGAGTGCACTGGCACCACTGGGGATGCACTGCAGTGAGTCCAGAGAGTGCTCTGGCACCACAGAGCTGCACTGCAGTGAGTCACGAGATTGCACTGGCACCACTTTTCATGCAGTGCAGTGAGTCCAGAGAGTGCACTGGCACCAATGGTGATGCAGTGCAGTGACTCCAGAGAGTGCACTGGCACCACTGGGGACGCAGCGCAGTGACTACAGAGAGTGCAATGGCACCACTGGTGATGCAGTGCAGTGAGTCCATAGAGCCACTGGCACCACTGGGGATGCACTGCAGTGAGTCCAGATAGTGCACTGGCACCACCTGGGATGCACTGAAGAGAGTCCAGAGAGTTCAGTGGCACCATTGGGGATGCAGTGCACTGAGTCCAGAGAGTGCACTGGCACTAATGGGGATGCAGTGCACTGAGTCCAGAGAGTGCACTGGCACCACAGGGGATGCAGTGCAGTGAGTCCAGAGACTACACTGGCACCACTGGGGATGCAGTGCAGTGAGTCCAGAGAGTGCACTGGCACCACTGGTGATGCACTGCAGTCAGTCCAGAGAGTGTACTGGCACCAGTGGGGATGGAGTGCAGTGAGTCCAGAGAGTGCACTGGCACCACTGGGGATGCAGTGCAGTGAGTCCAGAGTGTGCACTGGCACCACTGGGGATGCAGTGCAGTGAGTCCAGAGAGTGCACTGGCACCACTGGGGATGCAGTGCACTGAGTCCAGAGAGTGCACTGGCACCAGTGGGGGTGCACTGCAGTGAGTCCAGAGATTTCACTGGCGCTACTGGGGCTGCACTGCAGTGAGTCCAGAGAGTGCACTGGCACCACTGGGGATGCAGTGCAGTTGAGTCCAGATAGTGCACTGGCACCACTGGGGATGCAGTGCACTGAGTCCAGAGAGTGCACTGGCACCAGTGGGGGTGCACTGCAGTGAGTCCAGAGATTTCACTGGCGCTACTGGGGCTGCACTGCAGTGAGTCCAGAGAGTGCACTGGCACCACTGAGGATGCAGTGCAGTGAGTTCAGAGAGTGCACTGGCACCACTGGGGATGCACTGCAGTGAGTCCAGAGAGTGCACTGGCACCACTGGGAATGCAGTGCAGTGACTCAGAGAGTGCACTGGCACCACTGGGGATGCCCTGCAATGAGTCCAGATAGTGCACTGGCACCACTGGGGATGCAGTGCAGTGAGTGCAGAGAGTGTACTGGCACCACTGGGGATGGAGTGCAGTGAGTTCAGAGACTGCACTGGCACCACTGGGGATGCAGTGCAGTGAGTGCAGAGAGTGCACTGGCACCACCGGGGATTCACGGCAAGGAGTCCAGAGAGTGCAGTGGCACCATTGGGGATGCAGTGCACTGAGTCCAGAGAGTGCAGTGGCACCATTGGGGATGCAGTGCACTGAGTCCAGAGAGTGCACTGTCAGCACTGGAGATGCAGTGCAGTGACTCTAGAGAGTGCAGTGGCACCACTGTTCATTCAGTGATGTGAGTCCAGAGAGTGCACTGGCACCACTGGGGATGTACCTCGGTGAGTCCAGAGAGTGCTCTGGGAACACTGGTGATGCACTGCAGTGAGTCCAGAGAGTGCACTGGCACAACAGGGGATGCAGTGCAGTGACTCCAGAGAGTGCACTGGCACCACTGGGGATGCACTGCAGTGAGTCCAGAGAGTGCACTGGCACCACTGGGGATGCAATGCAGTGAGTCCAGAGAGTGCACTGGCACCACTGGGGATGCACTGCAGTGAGTCCAGAGTGTGCTCTGGGAACACTGGGGATGCAGTGCAGTGAGTGCAGAGAGTGCACTGGCACCACTGGGGATGCACTGCAGTGACTCGAAAGAGTGCACTGGCACCACTGCGGATGCACTGCAGTGAGTCCGGAGAGTGCCCTGGCACCACTGGGGATGCAGTGCACTGAGCCCAGAGAGTGCACTGGCACCACTGGGGATGCAGTGCAGTGAGTGCAGAGAGTGCACTGGCACCACTGGGGATGGAATGCAGTGAGTCCGGAGAGTGCCCTGGCACCAATGGTGATGCAGTGCAGTGAGTCCAGAGAGTGCAGTGGCGTCACTGGGGATGCAGTGCAGTGAGTCCAGAGAGTGCACTGGCACCACTGGGGATGCAATGCAGTGAGTCCAGAGAGTGCACTGGCACCACTGGGGATGCAGTGCAGTGACTCCAGAGAGTGCACTGGCACCACTTGGGATGCACTGCAGTGATTCCAGAGAGTGCACTGGCACCACTGGGGATGCAGTGCTGTGACTCCAGAGAGTGCACTGGCACCACTGGGGATGCAGTGCAGTGAGTCCAGAGAGTGCACTGGCACCACTGGGGATGCAGTGCACTGAGCCCAGAGAGTGCACTGGCACCACTGGTGATGCAGTGCAGTGAGTGCAGAGAGTGCACTGGCACCACTGGCGATGCATTGCAGTGAGTCCAGAGAGTGCACTGGCACCACTGGGGATGCAGTGCACTGAGTCCAGAGAGTGCTCTGGCACCACTGGGGATGCAGTTCAGTGAGTCCAGAGAGTGCACTGGCACCACTGGGGATACACTGCAGTGACTCCAGAGAGTGCACTGGCACCACTGGGGATCCAGTGCAGTGAGTCCAGAGAGTGCACTGGCACCACTGGGGATGCAGTGCAGTGAGTCCAGAGAGTGCACTGGCACCAACTGGAGCTGCACTGTAGTGAGTCCTGAGATTGCACTGGCACCACTGGGGATGCAGTGCAGTGAGTGCAGAGAGTGCACTGGCACCACTGGGGATGCACTGCAGTGAGTCCAGAGAGTGCACTGGCACCACTGGGGATGCACTGCAGTGAGTCCAGAGAATGTACTGGCACTAATTGGGATGCAGTTCAGTGAGTCCAGAGAGTGCACTGGCACCACTGGGGATGCACTGCAGTGAGTCCAGAGAGTGCACTGGCACCACTGGTGATGCACTGCAGTGAGTGCAGAGAGTGCACTGGCACCACTGGGGATGCACTGCAGTGAGTCCAGAGAGTGCACTGGCACCACTGGGGATGCAGTGCAGTGAGTCCAGAGACTGCACTGGCACCAATGGGGATGCAGTGCAGTGAGTCCAGAGAGTGCACTGGCACCACTGGGGATAAACTGCATTGAGTCTAGACAGTGCACTGGCACCACTGGGGATGCACTGCAGTGAGTCCAGAGAGTTCTCTGGCACCACTGGGGGTGCAGTTTAGTGAGTCCAGAGAGTGCACCGGCTCCGATGGGGATACACTGCAGTGAGTTCAGAGAGTGCACTGGCACCACTGGGGATGCAGTGCAGTGAGTCCAGAGAGTGCACTGGCACCACTGGGGATGCACTGCAGTGAGTCCAGAGAGTGCTCTGGCACCACAGATCTGCAATGCAGTGAGTCATGAGATTGCACTGGCACCACTTTTCATGCAGTGCAGTGAGTCCAGAGAGTGCACTGGCACCAATGGTGATGCAGTGCAGTGAGTCCAGAGAGTGCACTGGCACCACTGGGGACGCAGCGCAGTGACTACAGAGAGTGCAATGGCACCACTGGTGATGCAGTGCAGTGAGTCCATAGAGCCACTGGCACCACTGGGGATGCACTGCAGTGAGTCCAGATAGTGCACTGGCACCACAGGGGATGCAGTGCAGTGAGTCCAGAGAGTGCACTGGCACCACAGGGGATGCAGTGCAGTGAGTCCAGAGACTACACTGGCACCACTGGGGATGCAGTGCAGTGAGTCCAGAGAGTGCACTGGCACCACTCTGGATGCACTGCAGTGAGTCCAGAGAGTGCACTGGCACCACTGGGGATGCAGTGCAGTGAGTCCAGAGAGTGCACTGGCACCACTGGGGATGCACTGCAGTGAGTCCAGAGAGCCACTGGCACCACTACGTATGCACTGCAGTGAGTCCAGAGAGTGCACTGGCACCATTGGGGATGCACTGCAGTGAGTCCAAAGAGTGCACTGGCACCACAGGGGATGCAGTGCAGTGAGTCCAGAGAGTGCACTGGCACTTCTGGGGATGCAGTGCAGTGAGTGCAGAGAGTGCACTAGCACAACAGGGGATGCAGTGCAGTGACTCCAGAGAGTGCACTGGCACCACTGGGGATGCACTGCAGTGAGTCCAGAGAGTGCACTGGCACCACTGGTGATGCAGTGCAGTTAGTCCAGAGAGTGCAGTGGCACCACTGGGGATGCAGTGCAGTGAGTCCAGAGAGTGCACTGGCACCACTGGTGATGCAGTGCAGTAAGTCCAGAGAGTACACTGGCACCACTGGGGATGCACTGCAGTGAGTCCAGAGAATGCACTGGCACTAATGGGGATGCAGTGCAGTGACTCGAAAGAGTGCACTGGCACCACTGCGGATACACTGCAATGAGTCCGGAGAGTGCCCTGGCACCAATGGTGATGCAGTGCAGTGAGTCCAGAGAGTGCACTGGCACCACTGGGGATGCAGTGCAGTGAGTGCAGAGAGTGCACTGGCACCACTGGGGATGCAGTGCAGTGAGTGCAGAGAGTGCACTGGCACCACTGGGGATGCACTGCAGTGAGTCCAGAGAGTGTACTGGCACCACAGGGGATGCACTGCAGTGAGTCCAGAGAGTGCACTGGCACCACTGTTCATTCAGTGATGTGAGTCCAGAGAGTGCACTGGTACCACTGGGGATGCAGTGCAGTGAGTCCAGAGAGTGCACTGGCACCACTGGGAATGCAGTGCTGAGAGTCCAGAGAGTGCCCTTGCACCACTGGGGATAAACTGCAGTGAGTCCAGACAGTGCACTGGCACCACTGGGGATGCACTGCAGTGAGTCCAGAGGGTTCTCTGGCACCACTGGGGATGCAGTTTAGTAAGTCCAGAGAGTACACCGGCTCCAATGGGGATACACTGCAGTGAGTCCAGAGAGTGCGCTGGCACCACTGGGGATGCACTGCAGTGAGTCCAGAGAGTGCACTGGCACCACTGGGGATGCAGTGCTGTGAGTCCAGAGAGTGCTCTGGCACCACTGAGCTGCACTGCAGTGAGTCCAGAGAGTGCACTGGCACCACTGGGGATGCACTGCTGTGAGTCCAGAGACTAAACTGGCACCCTGGGGATGCAGTGCAGTGAGTCCAGAGAGTGCACTGGCACCACTGTTGATGCAGTGCAGTGACTCCAGAGAGTGCACTGGCACCACTGGGGATGCAGTCCAGTGAGTCCAGAGAGTGCACTGGCACCACAGGGGATGCAGTGCAGTGAGCTCAGAGAGTGCACTGGCACCACTGGGGATGCCGTGCAGTGAGTCCAGAGAGTGCACTGGCACCTCTGGGGATGCACTGCAGTGAGTCCAGAGAGTGCAGTGGCACCATTGGGGATGCAGTACACTGAGTCCAGAGAGTTCACTGGCACCACTGGGGATGCAGTGCACTGAGTCCAGAGAGTGCACTGTCAGCACTGGGGATGCACTGCAGTGAGTCCAGAGAGTGCACTGGCACCACTGTTCATTCAGTGATGTGAGTCCAGAGAGTGCACTGGCACCACTGGGGATGCACCTCGGTGAGTCCAGAGAGTGCTCTGGGAACACTGGGGATGCAGTGCAGTGAGTGCAGAGAGTGCACTGGCACCACTGGGGATGCAGTGCAGTGAGTCCAGAGAGTGCACTGGCACCACTGGGGATGCACTGCAGTGAGTCCAGAGAGTGCACTGGCACAACAGGGGATGCAGTGCAGTGACTCCAGAGAGTGCACTGGCACCACTGGGGATGCACTGCAGTGAGTCCAGAGAGTGCACTGGCACCACTGGGGATGCACTGCAGTGAGTCCAGAGAGTGCACTGTCAGCACTGGGGATGCAGTGCAGTGAGTCCAGAGAGTGCACTGGCACCACTGGGGATGCAGTGCAGTGAGTCCAGAGAGTGCACTGGCACCAACTGGAGCTGCACTGTAGTGAGTCCAGAGAGTGCACTGGCACCACTGGGGATGCAGTGCAGTGAGTCCAGAGAGTGCACTGGCACCACTGGGGATGCACCCCGGTGAGTCCAGAGAGTGCACTGGCACCACTGGGGATGCAGTGCAGTGACTCGAAAGAGTGCACTGGCACCACTGCGGATGCACTGCAGTGAGTCCGGAGAGTACCCTGGCACCAATGGGGATGCAGTGCAGTGACTCCAGAGAGTGCACTGGCACCACTGGGGATGCAGTGCATGAGTCCAGAGAGTGCACTGGCACCACTGGGGATGCACTGCAGTGAGTCCAGAGAGTGCACTGGCACCACCGGGGATTCACTGCAGTGAGTCCAGAGAGTGCACTGGCAACACTGGGGATGCAGTGCAGTGACTCCAGAGAGTGCACTAGCACCTCAGGGGCTGCACTGCAGAGAGTCCAGAGAGTGCACTGGCACCACTGGGGATGCACTGCAGTGAGTCTAGAGAGTGCACTGGCAACACAGGGGATGCAGTGCAGTGAGTCCAGAGAGTGCACTGGCACCACTGGGGATGCACTGCAGTGAGTCCAGAGAGTGCACTGGCACCACTGGGGATGCACCCCGGTGAGTCCAGAGAGTGCACTGGCACTACTGGGGATGCAGTGCAGTGAGTCCAGAGAGTGCACTGGCACCACTGGGGATGCACTGTAGTGAGTCCAGAGACTGCACAGGCACCACTGGGGATGCAGTGCAGTGACTCGAGAGAGTACACTGGCAGCACTGGGGATGCAGTGCAGTGAGTCCAGAGAGTGCACTGGCACCACTGGTGATGCACTGCAGTGAGTCCAGAGAGTGCACTGGCACCACTGGGGATACACTGCAGTGAGTCCAGAGAGTGCACTGGCACCACTGGGGATGCACTGCAGTGAGTCCAGAGAGTGCACTGGCACCACTGGGGATGCAGTGCAGTGAGTCCAGAGAGTGCACAGGCACCAGTAGGGATGCACTGCAGTGAGTCCAGAGAGTGCACTGGCACCACTGGGGGTGCACTGCAGTGAGTCCAGAGATTTCACTGGCACCACTGGGGTTGAAGTGCAGTGAGTCCAGAGAATGCACTGGCACCACTGGGGATGCAGTGCAGTGAGTCCAGAGAGTGCACTGGCACCACTGGGAATGCAGTGCAGTGACTCAGAGAGTGCACTGGCACCACTGGGGATGCACTGCAATGAGTCCAGATAGTGCACTGGCACCACCGGTGATGCACTGCAGTGACTCCAGAGAGTGCACTGGCACCACTGGGGATGCAGTGCAGTGAGTCCAGAGAGTGCACTGGCACCAACTGGAGCTGCACTGCAGTGAGTCCTGAGATTGCACTGGCACCACTGGGGATGCACTGCAGTGAGTCCAGAGACTGCACTGGCACCACTGGGGATGCAGTGCAGTGAGTCCAGAGAGTGCACTGGCACCACTGTTCATGCAGTGCAGTGAGTCCAGAGAGTGCACTGGCACCACTGGGGATGCAGTGCATGAGTTCAGAGAGTACACTGGCACTAATTGGGATGCAGTGCAGTGAGTCCAGAGAGTGGACTGGCACCAGTGGGGATGGAGTGCAGTGAGTCCAGAGAGTGCACTGGCACCACTGGGGATGCAGTGCAGTGAGTCCAGAGAGTGCACTGGCACCACTGGGGATGCACTGCAGTGACTCGAAAGAGTGCACTGGTACCACTGTTGATGCAGTGCAGTGACTCCAGAGAGTGCACTGTCACCACTGGGGATGCACTGCAGTGATTCCAGAGAGTGCACTGGCACCACTGGGAATGCAGTGCAGTGAGTCCAGAGAGTGCACTGGCACCACTGGTGATGCAGTGCAGTGAGTCCAGAGAGTGCACTGGCACCACTGGGGATGCAGTGCACTGAGCCCAGAGAGTGCACTGGCACCACTGGTGATGCAGTGCAGTGAGTGCAGAGAGTGCACTGGCACCACTGGCGATGCAGTGCAGTGAGTCCAGAGAGTGCACTGGCACCACTGGGGATGCACTGCAGTGAGTCCAGAGAGTGCTCTGGCACCACTGGGGATGCAGTTCAGTGAGTGCAGGGAGTGCACTGGCACCACTGGGGATGCAGTGCAGTGAGTCCAGAGAGTGCACTGGCACCACTGGGGATGCAGTGCAGTGAGTCCAGAGAGTGCACTGGCACCAACTGGAGCTGCACTGCAGTGAGTCCTGAGATTGCACTGGCACCACTGGGGATGCACTGCAGTGAGTCCAGAGACTACACTGGCACCACTGTTCATGCAGTGCAGTGAGTCCAGAGAGTGCACTGGCACCACTGGGGATGCAGTGCATGAGTGCAGAGAGTGCACTGGCACCACTGGGTATGCAGTGCAGTGAGTCCAGAGAGTGGACTGGCACCAGTGGGGATGGAGTGCAGTGAGTCCAGAGAGTGCACTGGCACCACTGGGGATGCACTGCAGTGAGTCCAGAGAGTGCACTGGCACCACTGGGGATGCACTGCAGTGACTCGAAAGAGTGCACTGGCACCACTGGGGATGCAGTGCAGTGACTCCAGAGTGTGCACTGGCACCACTGGGGATGCACTGCAGTGAGTCCAGAGAGTGCACTGGCACCACTGGGGATGCAGTGCAGTGAGTCCACAGAGTGCCCTGGCACCACAGGGGATACACTGCAGTGAGTCCAGAGAGTGCACTGGCACCACTGGGGGTGCAGTGCAGTGAGTCCAGAGAGTGCACTGGCACCATAGGGGAGGCAGTGCAGTGAGTCCAGAGAGTGCACTGGCACCACTGGGAATGCAGCGCAGTGACTACAGAGAGTGCACTGGCACCACTGGGGATGCAGTGCAGTGAGTCCAGAGAGTGCACAGGCACCAGTAGGGATGCACTGCAGTGAGTCCAGAGAGTGCACTGGCACCACTGGAGATGCACTGCAGTGAGTGCAGAGACTGCACTGGCACCACTGGGAATGCACTGCAGTGAGTCCAGAGAGTGTACTGGCACCACTGGGAATGCACTGCAGTGAGTCCAGAGAGTGCACTGGCACCACTGGGGATGCAGTGCAGTGAGTCGAGAGGGTGCACTGGCACCACTGGGGATTCACTGCAGTGAGTCCAGAGAGTGCACTGGCAACAGTGGCGATGCACTGCAGTAAGTGCAGAGAGTGCACTGGCACCACTGGGGATGCAGTTCAGTGAGTCCAGAGAGTGCACTGGCACCACTGGGGATGCACCCCGGTGAGTCCAGAGAGTGTACTGGCACCACTGGGGATGCAGTGCAGTGAGTCCAGAGAGTGCACTGGCACCACTGGGGGTGCACTGCAGTGAGTCCAGAGATTTCACTGGCACCACTGGGGTTGAAGTGCAGTGAGTCCAGAGAATGCACTGGCACCACTGGGGATGCAGTGCAGTGAGTCCAGAGAGTGCACTGGCACCACTGGGAATGCAGTGCAGTGACTCAGAGAGTGCACTGGCACCACTGGGGATGCACTGCAATGAGTCCAGATAGTGCACTGGCACCACCGGTGATGCACTGCAGTGACTCCAGAGAGTGCACTGGCACCACTGGGGATGCAGTGCAGTGAGTCCAGAGAGTGCACTGGCACCAACTGGAGCTGCACTGCAGTGAGTCCTGAGATTGCACTGGCACCACTGGGGATGCACTGCAGTGAGTCCAGAGACTGCACTGGCACCACTGGGGATGCAGTGCAGTGAGTCCAGAGAGTGCACTGGCACCACTGTTCATGCAGTGCAGTGAGTCCAGAGAGTGCACTGGCACCACTGGGGATGCAGTGCATGAGTTCAGAGAGTACACTGGCACTAATTGGGATGCAGTGCAGTGAGTCCAGAGAGTGGACTGGCACCAGTGGGGATGGAGTGCAGTGAGTCCAGAGAGTGCACTGGCACCACTGGGGATGCAGTGCAGTGAGTCCAGAGAGTGCACTGGCACCACTGGGGATGCACTGCAGTGACTCGAAAGAGTGCACTGGTACCACTGTTGATGCAGTGCAGTGACTCCAGAGAGTGCACTGTCACCACTGGGGATGCACTGCAGTGATTCCAGAGAGTGCACTGGCACCACTGGGAATGCAGTGCAGTGAGTCCAGAGAGTGCACTGGCACCACTGGTGATGCAGTGCAGTGAGTCCAGAGAGTGCACTGGCACCACTGGGGATGCAGTGCACTGAGCCCAGAGAGTGCACTGGCACCACTGGTGATGCAGTGCAGTGAGTGCAGAGAGTGCACTGGCACCACTGGCGATGCAGTGCAGTGAGTCCAGAGAGTGCACTGGCACCACTGGGGATGCACTGCAGTGAGTCCAGAGAGTGCTCTGGCACCACTGGGGATGCAGTTCAGTGAGTGCAGGGAGTGCACTGGCACCACTGGGGATGCAGTGCAGTGAGTCCAGAGAGTGCACTGGCACCACTGGGGATGCAGTGCAGTGAGTCCAGAGAGTGCACTGGCACCAACTGGAGCTGCACTGCAGTGAGTCCTGAGATTGCACTGGCACCACTGGGGATGCACTGCAGTGAGTCCAGAGACTACACTGGCACCACTGTTCATGCAGTGCAGTGAGTCCAGAGAGTGCACTGGCACCACTGGGGATGCAGTGCATGAGTGCAGAGAGTGCACTGGCACCACTGGGTATGCAGTGCAGTGAGTCCAGAGAGTGGACTGGCACCAGTGGGGATGGAGTGCAGTGAGTCCAGAGAGTGCACTGGCACCACTGGGGATGCACTGCAGTGAGTCCAGAGAGTGCACTGGCACCACTGGGGATGCACTGCAGTGACTCGAAAGAGTGCACTGGCACCACTGGGGATGCAGTGCAGTGACTCCAGAGTGTGCACTGGCACCACTGGGGATGCACTGCAGTGAGTCCAGAGAGTGCACTGGCACCACTGGGGATGCAGTGCAGTGAGTCCACAGAGTGCCCTGGCACCACAGGGGATACACTGCAGTGAGTCCAGAGAGTGCACTGGCACCACTGGGGGTGCAGTGCAGTGAGTCCAGAGAGTGCACTGGCACCATAGGGGAGGCAGTGCAGTGAGTCCAGAGAGTGCACTGGCACCACTGGGAATGCAGCGCAGTGACTACAGAGAGTGCACTGGCACCACTGGGGATGCAGTGCAGTGAGTCCAGAGAGTGCACAGGCACCAGTAGGGATGCACTGCAGTGAGTCCAGAGAGTGCACTGGCACCACTGGAGATGCACTGCAGTGAGTGCAGAGACTGCACTGGCACCACTGGGAATGCACTGCAGTGAGTCCAGAGAGTGTACTGGCACCACTGGGAATGCACTGCAGTGAGTCCAGAGAGTGCACTGGCACCACTGGGGATGCAGTGCAGTGAGTCGAGAGGGTGCACTGGCACCACTGGGGATTCACTGCAGTGAGTCCAGAGAGTGCACTGGCAACAGTGGCGATGCACTGCAGTAAGTGCAGAGAGTGCACTGGCACCACTGGGGATGCAGTTCAGTGAGTCCAGAGAGTGCACTGGCACCACTGGGGATGCACCCCGGTGAGTCCAGAGAGTGTACTGGCACCACTGGGGATGCAGTGCAGTGAGTCCAGAGAGTGCACTGGCACCATTGGGGATGCACTGCAGTGAGTCCAGAGACTGCACAGGCTCCACTGGGGATGCAGTGTAGTGACTCCAGAGAGTGCACTGGCACCACTGGGGATGCAGTGCAGTGAGTGCAGAGAGTGCACTGGCACCACTGGGGATGCAGTGCAGTGAGTCCAGAGAGTGCACTGGCACCACTGGGGATGCACTGCAGTGAGTCCAGAGAGTGCACTGGCACCACTGGGGATGCAGTGCAGTGAGTGCAGAGAGTGCACTGGAACCACTGGGGATGCACTACAGTGAATCCAGAGAGTGCACTGGCACCACTGGGGATGCAGTGCAGTGAGTCCAGAGAGTGCACTGGCATTACTGGGGATGCAGTGCAGTGAGTCCAGAGAGTGCACTGGCACCACTGGGGATGCAGTGCAGTGAGTCCAGAGAGTGCACTGGCACCACTGGGGATGCAGTGCAGTGAGTCCAGAGAGTGCACTGGCACCAGTGGGGGTGCACTGCAGTGAGTCCAGAGAGTGCACTGGCACCACTGGGGTTGCAGTGCAGTGAGTCCAGAGAGTGCACTGGCACCACTGGGGATGCACTGCAGTGAGTCCAGAGAGTGCACTGGCACCACTGTTCATGCAGTGCAGTGAGTCCAGAGAGTGCACTGGCACCACTGGGGATGCACTGCAGTGAGTCCAGAGAGTGCACTGGCACCACTGGGGATGCACTGCAGTGAGTCCAGAGACTGCACAGGCACGACTGGGGATGCAGTTCAGTGAGTCCAGAGAGTGCACTGGCACCACAGGGGATGCACTGCAGTGAGTCCAGAGAGTGCACTGGCACCACTGGGGATGCAGTGCAGTGAGTCCAGAGAGTGCACTGGCAACACTGGGGATGCACTGCAGTACGTGCAGAGAGTGCACTGCCACCACTGGGAATGCAGTGCAGTGAGTCCAGAAAGTGCACGGGCACCACTGGGGATGCACCCCGGTGAGTCCAGAGAGTGTACTGGCACCACTGGGGATGCACCCCAGTGAGTCCAGAGAGTGCACTGGCAGCACTGGGGATGCAGTGCAGTGAGTCCAGAGAGTGCACTGGCACCACTGGGGATGCACTGCAGTGAGTCCAGAGAGTGCACTGGCACCACTGGGGATGCAGTGCAGTGACTCCAGAGAGTGCACTGGCACCACTGGGGATGCAGTGCAGTGAGTGCAGAGAGTGCATTGGCACCACTGGGGATGCACTACAGTGAGTCCAGAGAGTGCACTGGCACCACTGTTGATGCAGTGCAGTTGAGTCCAGAGAGTGCACTGGCACCACTGGGGATGCAGTGCAGTGAGTCCAGAGAGTGCACTGGCACCAACTGGTGCTGCACTGCTGTGAGTCCTGAGATTGCACTGGCTCCACTGGGGTTGCAGTGCAGTGAGTCCAGAGACTACACTGGCACCACTGGGGATGC
Organism: Anser anser; assembly: GCF_964211835.1. Taxonomy (NCBI): domain Eukaryota; kingdom Metazoa; phylum Chordata; class Aves; order Anseriformes; family Anatidae; genus Anser; species Anser anser. The sequence continues at coordinate 507,139 of NC_139752.1, forward strand.
ACTGCAGTGAGTCCAGAGACTTCACAGGCACCACTGGGGATGCAGTACAGTGAGTCCAGAGAGTGCACTGGCACCACTGGGGATGTAGTGCAGTGAGTCCAGAGAGTGCACTGGCACCACCGGGGATTCACTGCAAGGAGTCCAGAGAGTGCACTGGCACCACTGGGGATGCAGTGCAGTGAGTCCAGAGAGTGCACTGGCACCACTGGGGATGCACTGCAGTGAGTCCAGAGAGTGCACTGGCACCACTGGGGATGCACTGCAGTGGGTCCAGAGAGTGCACTGGCACCACTGGGGATGCAGTGCAGTGAGTCCAGAGAGTGCACTGGCACCACTGGTGATGCACTGCAGTGAGTCCAGAGAGTGCACTGGCACTAATGGGGATGCAGTGCACTGAGTCCACAGAGTGCACTGGCACCACTGGTGATGCACTGCAGTGAGTCCAGAGAGTTCACTGGCACCACTGGGGATGCAGTGCAGTGAGTCCAGAGAGTGTACTGGCACCAACTGGTGCTGCACTGCTGTGAGTCCTGAGATTGCACTGGCACCACTGGGGTTGCAGTGCAGTGAGTCCAGAGACTACACTGGCACCACTGGGGATGCACTGCAGTGAGTCCAGAGACTTCACAGGCACCACTGGGGATGCAGTTCAGTGAGTCCAGAGAGTGAACTGGCACCACAGGGAATTCACTGCAAGGAGTGCAGAGAGTGCACTGGCACCACTGGGAATGGACTGCAGTGAGTACAGAGAGTGCACTGGCACCTAAGGGGCTGCACTGCAGTGAGTCCAGAGAGTGCACTGGCACCACTGGGGCTGCACTGCAGTGAGTCCAGAGAGTGCACTGGCACCACTGGGGATACACTGCAGTGAGTCCAGAGAGTGCACTGGCTCCACTGGGGATGCAGCACAGTGAGTCCAGAGAGTGCACTGTCACCACTGGGGATGCAGCGCAGTGACTACAGAGAGTGCACTGGCACCACTGGGGATGCACTGCAGTGAGTCCAGAGAGTGCACTGGCACCACTGGGGATGCAGTTCAGTGAGTCCACAGACTGCACTGGCACCACTGGTGATGCAGTGCAGTGAGTCCAGAGAGTGCACTGGCACCACTGGGGATGCAGTGCATTGAGTCCAGAGATTGCACTGGCACCACTGGGGATGCAGTGCAGTGAGTCCAGAGAGTGCACTGGCACCACTGGGGATGCACTGCAGTGAGTCCAGAGAGTGCACTGGCTCCACTGGTGATGCAGTGCAGTGAGTCCAGAGAGTGCACTGGCACCACTGGGGATGCAGTGCAGTGAGTCCATAGAGTGCACTGGCACCACTGGGGATGCAGTGCAGTGAGTCCAGAGAGTGCACTGGCACCACTGGGGATGCAGTGCAGTGAGTGCAGAGAGTGCACTGGCACCACTGGGGATGCACTGCAGTGAGTCCAGAGAGTGCACTGGCACCACTGGGGATGCACTGCAGTGAGTCCAGAGAATGCACTGGCACTAATGGGGATGCAGTTCAGTGAGTCCAGAGAGTGCACTGGCACCACTGGGGATGCAGTGCAGTGAGTCCAGAGAGTGCACTGGCACCACTGGTGATGCACTGCAGTGAGTGCAGAGAGTGCACTGGCACCACTGGGGATGCAGTTTAGTGAGTCCAGAGAGTGCACTGGCTCCAATGGGGATACACTGCAGTGAGTTCAGAGAGTGCACTGGCACCACTGGGGATGCAGTGCAGTGAGTCCAGAGAGTGCACTGGCACCACTGGGGATGCACTGCAGTGAGTCCAGAGAGTGCTCTGGCACCACAGATCTGCACTGCAGTGAGTCCAGAGTTTGCACTGGCACCACATTTCATGCAGTGCAGTGAGTCCAGAGACTACACTGGCACCACTGGGGATGCAGTGCAGTGAGTCCAGAGAGTGCACTGGCACCAATGGTGATGCAGTGCAGTGACTCCAGAGAGTGCACTGGCATCACTGTGGACGCAGCGCAGTGACTACAGAGAGTGCACTGGCACCACTGGTGATGCAGTGCAGTGAGTCCAGAGAGCCACTGGCACCACTGGGGATGCACTGCAGTGAGTCCAGATAGTGCACTGGCACCACCTGGGATGCACTATATTGAGTCCAGAGAGTGCAGTGGCACCATTGGGGATGCAGTGCACTGAGTCCAGAGAGTGCACTGGCACTAATGGGGATGCAGTGCACTGAGTCCAAAGATTGCACTGGCACCACAGGGGATGCAGTGCAGTGAGTTCAGAGACTACACTGGCACCACTGGGGATGCAGTGCAGTGAGTCCAGAGAGTGCACTGGCACCACTGTTGATGCAGTGCAGTGAGTCCAGAGAGTGCACTGGCACCACTGGGGATGCAGTGCAGTGAGTCCAGAGAGTGCACTGTCACCACTGGGGATGCACTGCAGTGAGTCCAGAGAGCCACTGGCACCACTGGGGATGCCGTGCAGTGAGTCCAGAGAGTGCACTGGCGCCAGTGGTGATGCACTGCAGTGAGTCCAAAGAGTGCACTGGCACCACTGGGGATGCACTGCAGTGAGTCCAGAGAGTGCACTGTCAGCACTGGGGATGCACTGCAGTGAGTCCAGAGAGTGCACTTTCTGCACTGGGGATGCACTGCAGTGAGTCCAGAGAGTGCACTGGCACCACTGTTGATGCAGTGCAGTGAGTCCAGAGAGTGCACTGGCACCTAAGGGGATGCACTGCAATGAGTCCAGAGAATGCACTGGCACTAATGGGGATGCAGTGCAGTGACTCGAAAGAGTGCACTGGCACCACAGCGGATGCACTGCAGTGAGTCCGGAGAGTGCCCTGGCACCAATGGTGACGCAGTGCAGTCAGTCCAGAGAGTGCAGTGGCACCACTGGGGATGCACTGCAGTGAGTCCAGAGAGTGCACTGGCACCACTGGGGATGCAATGCAGTGAGTCCAGAGAGTGCACTGGCACCACTGGGGATGCAGTGCAGTGAGTCCAGAGAGTGCACTGGCACCACTGGGGATGCACTGCAGTGAGTCCAGAGTGTGCTCTGGGAACACAGGGGATGCAGAGCAGTGAGTGCAGAGAGTGCACTGGCACCACTGGGGATGCACTGCAGTGACTCGAAAGAGTGCACTGGCACCACTGCGGATGCACTGCAGTGAGTCCGGAGAGTGCCCTGGCACCAATGGTGATGCAGTGCAGTGAGTCCAGAGAGTGCAGTGGCGTCACTGGGGATGCAGTGCAGTGAGTCCAGAGAGTGCACTGGCACCACTGGGGATGCAATGCAGTGAGTCCAGAGAGTGCACTGGCACCACTGGGGATGCAGTGCAGTGACTCCAGAGAGTGCACTGGCACCACTGGGGATGCAGTGCAGTGAGTCCAGAGAGTGCACTGGCACCACTGGGGATGCACTGCAGTGAGTCCAGAGAGTGCACTGGCACCACTGGGGATGCAGTGCTGTGACTCCAGAGAGTGCACTGGCACCACTGGGGATGCAGTGCACTGAGCCCAGAGAGTGCACTGGCACCACTGGTCATGCAGTGCAGTGAGTGCAGAGAGTGCACTGGCACCACTGGGGATGCAGTGCAGTGAGTCCAGAGAGTGCTCTGTCACCACTGGGGATGCAGTTCAGTGAGTCCAGAGAGTGCACTGGCACCACTGGGGATACACTGCAGTGACTCCAGAGAGTGCACTGGCACCACTGGGGTGCAGTGCAGTGAGTCCAGAGAGTGCACTGGCACCAACGGGAGCTGCACTGTAGTGAGTCCTGAGATTGCACTGGCACCACTGGGGATGCACTGCAGTGAGTCCATAGACTACACTGGCACCACTGGGGATGCAGTGCAGTGAGTCCAGAGAGTGCACTGGCACCACTGTTCATGCAGTGCAGTGAGTCCAGAGAGTGCACTGGCACCACTGGGGATGCAGTGCATGAGTGCAGAGAGTGCACTGGCACCACTGGGGATGCAGTGCAGTGAGTCCAGAGAGTGCACTGGCACCACTGGGGATGCACTGCAGTGACTCGAAAGAGTGCACTGGCACCACTGTTGATGCAGTGCAGTGAGTCCAGAGAGTGCACCGGCACCACTGGGGATGCACTGCAGTGAGTCCAGAGAGTGCTCTGGCACCACAGAGCTGCACTGCAGTGAGTCCAGAGATTGCACTGGCACCACTTTTCATGCAGTGCAGTGAGTCCAGAGACTACACTGGCACCACTGGGGATGCAGTGCAGTGAGTCCAGAGAGTGCACTGGCACCAATGGTGATGCAGCGCAGTGACTCCAGAGAGTGCACTGGCACCACTGGTGATGCACTGCAGTGAGTCCAGAGAGTGTACTGGCACCACAGGGGATGCAGTGCAGTGAGTCCAGAGAGTGCACTGGCACCTTGGGGATGCAGTGCAGTGAGTCCACAGAGTGCACTGGCACCACTGTTGATGCAGTGCAGTGAGTCCAGAGAGTGCACTGGCACCACTGGGGATGCAGTGCAGTGAGTCCAGAGAGTGCACGGTCACCACTGGGGATGCACTGCAGTGAGTCCAGAGAGCCACTGGCACCACTGGGGATGCACTGCAGTGAGTCCAGAGAGTGCACTGGCACCACTGGGGATGCAGTGCATGAGTGCAGAGAGTGCACTGGCACCACCTGTGATGCACTGCAGTGAGTCCAGATAGTGCACTGGCACCACTGGGGATGCACTGCAGTGAGTCCAGAGAGTGCACTGGCACCACTGGTGATGCAGTGCAGTTAGTCCAGAGAGTGCAGTGGCACCACTGGGGATGCAGTGCAGTGAGTCCAGAGAGTGCACTGGCACCACTGGTGATGCAGTGCAGTGAGTCCAGAGAGTACACTGGCACCACTGGGGATGCACTGCAGTGAGTCCAGAGAATGCACTGGCACTAATGGGGATGCAGTGCAGTGACTCGAAAGAGTGCACTGGCACCACTGCGGATGAAGTGCAGTGAGTCCAGAGAGTGCACTGGCACCACTGGGGATGCACTGCAGTGAGTCCAGAGAGTGCACTGGCACCACTGGGGATGCAGTGCAGTGAGTGCAGAGAGTGCACTGGCACCACTGGGGATGCAGTGCAGTGAGTCCAGAGAGTGCACTGGCACCACTGGGGATGCAGTGCAGTGAGTCCAGAGAGTGCACTGGCACCACTGGTGATGCACTGCAGTGAGTCCAGAGAGTGTACTGGCACCACAGGGGATGCACTGCAGTGAGTCCAGAGAGTGCACTGGCACCACTGTTCATTCAGTGATGTGAGTCCAGAGAGTGCACTGGTACCACTGGGGATGCAGTGCAGTGAGTCCAGAGAGTGCACTGGCACCACTGGGGATGCAGTGCTGTGAGTCCAGAGAGTGCCCTTGCACCACTGGGGATAAACTGCAGTGATTCCAGACAGTGCACTGGCACCACTGGGGATGCACTGCAGTGAGTCCAGAGGGTTCTCTGGCACCACTGGGGATGCAGTTTAGTGAGTCCAGAGAGTGCACCGGCTCCAATGGGGATACAGTGCAGTGAGTCCAGAGAGTGCGCTGGCACCACTGGGGATGCACTGCAGTGAGTCCAGAGAGTGCACTGGCACCACTGGGAATGCAGTGCTGTGAGTCCAGAGAGTGCTCTGGCACCACTGAGCTGCACTGCAGTGAGTCCAGAGAGTGCACTGGCACCACTGTGGATGCAGTGCAGTGAGTCCAGAGAGTGCACTGGCACCACTGGGGATGCAGTGCAGTGAGCTCAGAGAGTGCACTGGCACCACTGGGGATGCCGTGCAGTGAGTCCAGAGAGTGCACTGGCACCACTGGGGATGCACTGCAGTGAGTCCAGAGAGTGCAGTGGCACCATTGGGGTGCAGTGCACTGAGTCCAGAGAGTTCACTGGCACCACTGGGGATGCAGTGCAGTGAGTCCAGAGAGTGCACTGGCACCACTGGGGATGCAGTGCAGTGAGTCCAGATAGTGCACTGGCACTTCTGGGGATGCAGTGCAGTGAGTGCAGAGAGTGCACTAGCACAACAGGGGATGCAGTGCAGTGACTCCAGAGAGTGCACTGGCACCACTGGGGATGCACTGCAGTGAGTCCAGAGAGTGCACTGGCACCACTGGTGATGCAGTGCTGTTAGTCCAGAGAGTGCAGTGGCACCACTGGGGATGCAGTGCAGTGAGTCCAGAGAGTGCACTGGCACCACTGGTGATGCAGTGCAGTGAGTCCAGAGAGTACACTGGCACCACTGGGGATGCACTGCAGTGAGTCCAGAGAATGCACTGGCACTAATGGGGATGCAGTGCAGTGACTCGAAAGAGTGCACTGGCACCACTGCGGATGCAGTGCAGTGAGTCCGGAGAGTGCCCTGGCACCACTGGGGATGCAGTGCAGTGAGTCCAGAGAGTGCACTGGCACCACTGGGGATGCAGTGCAGTGAGTGCAGAGAGTGCACTGGCACCACTGGGGATGCAGTGCAGTGAGTCCAGAGAGTGCACTGGCACCACTGGGGATGCAGTGCAGTGAGTCCAGAGAGTGCACTGGCACCACTGGTGATGCACTGCAGTGAGTCCAGAGAGTGTACTGGCACCACAGGGGATGCACTGCAGTGAGTCCAGAGAGTGCACTGGCACCACTGTTCATTCAGTGATGTGAGTCCAGAGAGTGCACTGGTACCACTGGGGATGCAGTGCAGTGAGTCCAGAGAGTGCACTGGCACCACTGGGGATGCAGTGCTGTGAGTCCAGAGAGTGCCCTTGCACCACTGGGGATAAACTGCAGTGATTCCAGACAGTGCACTGGCACCACTGGGGATGCACTGCAGTGAGTCCAGAGGGTTCTCTGGCACCACTGGGGATGCAGTTTAGTGAGTCCAGAGAGTGCACCGGCTCCAATGGGGATACAGTGCAGTGAGTCCAGAGAGTGCGCTGGCACCACAGGGGATGCACTGCAGTGAGTCCAGAGAGTGCACTGGCACCACTGGGGATGCAGTGCTGTGAGTCCAGAGAGTGCTCTGGCACCACTGAGCTGCACTGCAGTGAGTCCAGAGACTGCACTGGCACCACTGGGGATGCAGTGCAGTGAGTCCAGAGAGTGCACTGGCACCACTGGGGATGCAGTGCAGTGAGCTCAGAGAGTGCACTGGCACCACTGGGGATGCCGTGCAGTGAGTCCAGAGAGTGCACTGGCACCACTGGGGATGCACTGCAGTGAGTCCAGAGAGTGCAGTGGCACCATTGGGGTGCAGTGCACTGAGTCCAGAGAGTTCACTGGCACCACTGGGGATGCAGTGCAGTGAGACCAGAGAGTGCACTGTCAGCACTGGAGATGCACCGCAGTGACTCTAGAGAGTGCAGTGGCACCACTGTTCATTCAGTGATGTGAGTCCAGAGAGTGCACTGGCAACACTGGGGATGCACCTCGGTGAGTCCAGAGAGTGCTCTGGGAACACTGGGGATGCAGTGCAGTGAGTGCAGAGAGTGCACTGGCACCACTGGGGATGCACTGCAGTGAGTCCAGAGAGTGCACTGGCACCACTGGGGATGCACTGCAGTGAGTCCAGAGAGTGCACTGGCACAACAGGGGATGCAGTGCAGTGACTCCAGAGAGTGCACTGGCACCACTGGGGATGCACTGCAGTGAGTCCAGAGAGTGCACTGGCACCACTGGGGATGCACTGCAATGAGTCCAGAGAATGCACTGGCACTAATGGGGATGCAGTGCAGTGACTCGAAAGAGTGCACTGGCACCACTGCGGATGCACTGCAGTGAGTCCGGAGAGTGCCCTGGCACCAATGGTGATGCAGTGCAGTCAGTCCAGAGAGTGCACTGGCACCACTGGGGATGCAATGCAGTGAGTCCAGAGAGTGCACTGGTACCACTGGGGATGCAATGCAGTGAGTCCAGAGAGTGCACTGGCACCACTGGGGATGCACTGCAGTGAGTCCAGAGTGTGCTCTGGGAACACTGGGGATGCAGTGCAGTGAGTGCAGAGAGTGCACTGGCACCACTGGGGATGCACTGCAGTGACTCGAAAGAGTGCACTGGCACCACTGCGGATGCACTGCAGTGAGTCCAGAGAGTGCCCTGGCACCAATGGTGATGCAGTGCAGTGAGTCCAGAGAGTGCAGTGGCGTCACTGGGGATGCAGTGCAGTGAGTCCAGAGAGTGCACTGGCACCACTGGGGATGCAATGCAGTGAGTCCAGAGAGTGCACTGGCACCACTGGGGATGCAGTGCAGTGAGTCCAGAGAGTGCACTGGCACCACTTGGGATGCACTGCAGTGATTCCAGAGAGTGCACTGGCACCACTGGGGATGCAGTGCAGTGAGTCCAGAGAGTGCACTGGCACCACTGGGGATGCAGTGCTGTGACTCCAGAGAGTGCACTGGCACCACTGGGGATGCAGTGCAGTGAGTCCAGAGAGTGCACTGGCACCACTGGGGATGCAGTGCACTGAGCCCAGAGAGTGCACTGGCAGCACTGGTGATGCAGTGCAGTGAGTGCAGAGAGTGCACTGGCACCACTGGCGATGCACTGCAGTGAGTCCAGAGAGTGCACTGGCACCACTGGGGATGCAGTGCACTGAGTCCAGAGAGTGCTCTGGCACCACTGGGGATGCAGTTCAGTGAGTCCAGAGAGTGCACTGGCACCACTGGGGATACACTGCAGTGACTCCAGAGAGTGCACTGGCACCACTGGGGATGCAGGGCAGTGAGTCCAGAGAGTGCACTGGCACCACTGGGGATGCACTGCAGTGAGTCCAGAGAGTGAACTGGCACCACTGGGGATGCACTGCAGTGAGTCCAGAGAGTGCACTGGCACCACTGGGGATGCACTGCAGTGAGTCCAGAGAATGCACTGGCACTAATGGGGATGCAGTTCAGTGAGTCCAGAGAGTGCACTGGCACCACTGGGGATGCACTGCAGTGAGTCCAGAGAGTGCACTGGCACCACTGGTGATGCACTGCAGTGAGTGCAGAGAGTGCACTGGCACCACTGGGGATGCACTGCAGTGAGTCCAGAGAATGCACTGGCACCACTGGGGATGCAGTGCAGTGAGTCCAGAGACTGCACTGGCACCAATGGGGATGCAGTGCAGTGAGTCCAGAGAGTGCACTGGTACGACTGGGAATAAACTGCATTGAGTCTAGACAGTGCCCTGGCACCACTGGGGATGCACTGCAGTGAGTCCAGAGAGTTCTCTGGCACCACTGGGGATGCAGTTTAGTGAGTCCAGAGAGTGCACCGGCTCCAATGGGGATACACTGCATTGAGTTCAGAGAGTGCACTGGCACCACTGGGGATGCAGTGCAGTGAGTCCAGAGAGTGCACTGGCACCACTGGGGATGCACTGCAGTGAGTCCAGAGAGTGCTCTGGCACCACAGAGCTGCACTGCAGTGAGTCACGAGATTGCACTGGCACCACTTTTCATGCAGTGCAGTGAGTCCAGAGAGTGCACTGGCACCAATGGTGATGCAGTGCAGTGACTCCAGAGAGTGCACTGGCACCACTGGGGACGCAGCGCAGTGACTACAGATAGTGCAATGGCACCACTGGTGATGCAGTACAGTGAGTCCATAGAGCCACTGGCACCACTGGGGATGCACTGCAGAGAGTCCAGATAGTGCACTGGCACCACCTGGGATGCACTGCAGTGAGTCCAGAGAGTGCAGTGGCACCATTGGGGATGCAGTGCACTGAGTCCAGAGAGTGCACTGGCACTAATGGGGATGCAGTGCACTGAGTCCAAAGAGTGCACTGGCACCACAGGGGATGCAGTGCAGTGAGTCCAGAGACTACACTGGCACCACTGGGGATGCAGTGCAGTGAGTCCAGAGAGTGCACTGGCACCACTGTTGATGCAGTGCAGTGAGTCCAGAGAGTGCACTGGCACCACTGGGGATGCAGTGCAGTGAGTCCAGAGAGTGCACTGTCACCACTGGGGATGCACTGCAGTGAGTCCAGAGAGCCACTGGCACCACTACGGATGCACTGCAGTGAGTCCAGAGAGTGCACTGGCACCATTGGGGATGCACTGCAGTGAGTCCAAAGAGTGCACTGGCACCACAGGGGATGCAGTGCAGTGAGTCCAGAGAGTGCACTGGCACTTTTGGGGATGCAGTGCAGTGAGTGCAGAGAGTGCACTAGCACAACAGGGGATGCAGTGCAGTGAGTCCAGAGAGTGCACTGGCACCACTGGGCATGCACTGCAGTGAGTCCAGAGAGTGCACTGGCACCACTGGTGATGCAGTGCAGTTAGTCCAGAGAGTGCAGTGGCACCACTGGGGATGCAGTGCAGTGAGTCCAGAGAGTGCACTGGCACCACTGGTGATGCAGTGCAGTGAGTCCAGAGAGTACACTGGCACCACTGGGGATGCACTGCAGTGAGTCCAGAGAATGCACTGGCACTAATGGGGATGCAGTGCAGTGAGTCCAGAGAGTTCACTGGCACCACTGCGGATGCACTGCAATGAGTCCGGAGAGTGCCCTGGCACCAATGGTGATGCAGTGCAGTGAGTCCAGAGAGTGCACTGGCACCACTGGGGATGCAGTGCAGTGAGTCCAGAGAGCCACTGGCACCACTACGGATGCACTGCAGTGAGTCCAGAGAGTTCTCTGGCACCACTGGGGATGCAGTTTAGTGAGTCCAGAGAGTACACCGGCTCCAATGGGGATACACTGCAGTGAGTCCAGAGAGTGCGCTGGCACCACTGGGGATGCACTGCAGTGAGTCCAGAGAGTGCACTGGCACCACTGGGGATGCAGTGCTATGAGTCCAGAGAGTGCTCTGGCACCACTGAGCTGCACTGCAGTGAGTCCAGAGAGTGCACTGGCACCACTGGGGATGCACTGCTGTGAGTCCAGAGACTAAACTGGCACCCTGGGGATGCAGTATAGTGAGTCCAGAGAGTGCACTGGCACCACTGTTGATGCAGTGCAGTGACTCCAGAGAGTGCACTGGCACCACTGGTGATGCAGTGCAGTGAGTCCAGAGAGTGCACTGGCACCACTGGGGATGCAGTGCAGTGAGCTCAGAGAGTGCACTGGCACCACTGGGGATGCCGTGCAGTGAGTCCAGAGAGTGCACTGGCACCACTGGGGATGCACTGCAGTGAGTCCAGAGAGTGCACTGGCACCACTGGGGATGCACCTCGGTGAGTCCAGAGAGTGCTCTGGGAACACTGGGGATGCAGTGCAGTGAGTGCAGAGAGTGCACTGGCACCACTGGGGATGCACTGCAGTGAGTCCAGAGAGTGCACTGGCACCACTGGGGATGCAGTGCAGTGTGTCCAGAGAGTGCACTGGCACCACTGGGGATGCAGTGCAGTGAGTCCAGAGAGTGCACTGGCACCACTGGGGATGCAGTGCAGTGAGTCCAGAGAGTGCACTGGCACCAGTGGGGGTGCACTGCAGTGAGTCCAGAGAGTGCACTGGCACCATTGGGGTTGCAGTGCAGTGAGTCCAGAGAGTGCACTGGCACCACTGGGGATGCACTGCAGTGAGTCCAGAGAGTGCACTGGCACCACTGGGGATGCAGTGCAGTGAGTCCAGAGAGTGCAGTGGCACCACTGGGGATGCAGTGCAGTGAGTGCAGAGAGTGCACTGGAACCAGTGGGGATGCAGTGCAGTGAGTCCAGAGAGTGCACTGGCACCACGGTTCATGCAGTGCAGTGAGTCCAGAGAGTGCACTGGCACCACTGGGGATGCAGTGCAGTGAGTACAGAGAGTGCACTGGCACCACTGGGGATGCAGTGCACTGAGTCCAGAGAGTGCACTGGCACCAGTGGGGGTGCACTGCAGTGAGTCCAGAGATTTCACTGGCGCTACTGGGGCTGCACTGCAGTGAGTCCAGAGAGTGCACTGGCACCACTGAGGATGCAGTGCAGTGAGTTCAGAGAGTGCACTGGCACCACTGGGGATGCACTGCAGTGAGTCCAGAGAGTGCACTGGCACCACTGGGAATGCAGTGCAGTGACTCAGAGAGTGCACTGGCACCACTGGGGATGCGCTGCAATGAGTCCAGATTGTGCACTGGCACCACTGGGGATGCAGTGCAGTGAGTGCAGAGAGTGTACTGGCACCACTGGGGATGGAGTGCAGTGAGTTCAGAGACTGCACTGGCACCACTGGGGATGCAGTGCAGTGAGTGCAGAGAGTGCACTGGCACCACCGGGGATTCACGGCAAGGAGTCCAGAGAGTGCACTGGCACCTAAGGGGCTGCACTGCAGTGAGTCCAGAGAGTGCAGTGGCACCATTGGGGATGCAGTGCACTGAGTCCAGAGAGTTCACTGGCACCACTGGGGATGCAGTGCACTGAGTCCAGAGAGTGCACTGTCAGCACTGGAGATGCAGTGCAGTGACTCTAGAGAGTGCAGTGGCACCACTGTTCATTCAGTGATGTGAGTCCAGAGAGTGCACTGGCACCACTGGGGATGTACCTCGGTGAGTCCAGAGAGTGCTCTGGGAACACTGGGGATGCAGTGCAGTGAGTGCAGAGAGTGCACTGGCACCACTGGGGATGCACTGCAGTGAGTCCAGAGAGTGCACTGGCACCACTGGGGATGCACTGCAGTGAGTCCAGAGAGTGCACTGGCACAACAGGGGATGCAGTGCAGTGACTCCAGAGAGTGCACTGGCACCACTGGGGATGCACTGCAGTGAGTCCAGAGAGTGCACTGGCACCACTGGGGATGCAATGCAGTGAGTCCAGAGAGTGCACTGGCACCACTGGGGATGCACTGCAGTGAGTCCAGAGTGTGCTCTGGGAACACTGGGGATGCAGTGCAGTGAGTGCAGAGAGTGCACTGGCACCACTGGGGATGCACTGCAGTGACTCGAAAGAGTGCACTGGCACCACTGCGGATGCACTGCAGTGAGTCCGGAGAGTGCCCTGGCACCACTGGGGATGCAGTGCACTGAGCCCAGAGAGTGCACTGGCACCACTGGGGATGCAGTGCAGTGAGTGCAGAGAGTGCACTGGCACCACTGGGGATGGAATGCAGTGAGTCCGGAGAGTGCCCTGGCACCAATGGTGATGCAGTGCAGTGAGTCCAGAGAGTGCAGTGGCGTCACTGGGGATGCAGTGCAGTGAGTCCAGAGAGTGCACTGGCACCACTGGGGATGCAATGCAGTGAGTCCAGAGAGTGCACTGGCACCACTGGGGATGCAGTGCAGTGACTCCAGAGAGTGCACTGGCACCACTTGGGATGCACTGCAGTGATTCCAGAGAGTGCACTGGCACCACTGGGGATGCAGTGCAGTGAGTCCAGAGAGTGCACTGGCACCACTGGGGATGCAGTGCAGTGAGTCCAGAGAGTGCACTGGCACCACTGAGGATGCAGTGCTGTGACTCCAGAGAGTGCACTGGCACCACTGGGGATGCAGTGCAGTGAGTCCAGAGAGTGCACTGGCACCACTGGGGATGCAGTGCACTGAGCCCAGAGAGTGCACTGGCACCACTGGTGATGCAGTGCAGTGAGTGCAGAGAGTGCACTGGCACCACTGGCGATGCATTGCAGTGAGTCCAGAGAGTGCACTGGCACCACTGGGGATGCAGTGCACTGAGTCCAGAGAGTGCTCTGGCACCACTGGGGATGCAGTTCAGTGAGTCCAGAGAGTGCACTGGCACCACTGGGGATACACTGCAGTGACTCCAGAGAGTGCACTGGCACCACTGGGGATGCAGTGCAGTGAGTCCAGAGAGTGCACTGGCACCACTGGGGATGCAGTGCAGTGAGTCCAGAGAGTGCACTGGCACCAACTGGAGCTGCACTGTAGTGAGTCCTGAGATTGCACTGGCACCACTGGGGATGCAGTGCAGTGAGTGCAGAGAGTGAACTGGCACCACTGGGGATGCACTGCAGTGAGTCCAGAGAGTGCACTGGCACCACTGGGGATGCACTGCAGTGAGTCCAGAGAATGTACTGGCACTAATTGGGATGCAGTTCAGTGAGTCCAGAGAGTGCACTGGCACCACTGGGGATGCACTGCAGTGAGTCCAGAGAGTGCACTGGCACCACTGGTGATGCACTGCAGTGAGTGCAGAGAGTGCACTGGCACCACTGGGGATGCACTGCAGTGAGTCCAGAGAGTGCACTGGCACCACTGGGGATGCAGTGCAGTGAGTCCAGAGACTGCACTGGCACCAATGGGGATGCAGTGCAGTGAGTCCAGAGAGTGCACTGGCACCACTGGGGATAAACGGCATTGAGTCTAGACAGTGCACTGGCACCACTGGGGATGCACTGCAGTGAGTCCAGAGAGTTCTCTGGCACCACTGGGGGTGCAGTTTAGTGAGTCCAGAGAGTGCACCGGCTCCAATGGGGATACACTGCAGTGAGTTCAGAGAGTGCACTGGCACCACTGGGGATGCAGTGCAGTGAGTCCAGAGAGTGCACTGGCACCACTGGGGACGCAGCGCAGTGAGTACAGAGAGTGCAATGGCACCACTGCTGATGCAGTGCAGTGAGTCCATAGAGCCACTGGCACCACTGGGGATGCACTGCAGTGAGTCCAGATAGTGCACTGGCACCACCTGGGATGCACTGCAGTGAGTCCAGAGAGTTCAGTGGCACCATTGGGGATGCAGTGCAGTGAGTCCAGAGAGTGCACTGGCACTAATGGGGATGCAGTGCACTGAGTCCAGAGAGTGCACTGGCACCACTGGGGATGCAGTGCAGTGAGTCCAGAGAGTGCACTGTCACCACTGGGGATGCACTGCAGTGAGTCCAGAGAGCCACTGGCACCACTACGGATGCACTGCAGTGAGTCCAGAGAGTGCACTGGCACCATTGGGGATGCACTGCAGTGAGTCCAAAGAGTGCACTGGCACCACAGGGGATGCAGTGCAGTGAGTCCAGAGAGTGCACTGGCACTTCTGGGGATGCAGTGCAGTAAGTCCAGAGAGTACACTGGCACCACTGGGGATGCACTGCAGTGAGTCCAGAGAATGCACTGGCACTAATGGGGATGCAGTGCAGTGACTCGAAAGAGTGCACTGGCACCACTGCGGATGCACTGCAATGAGTCCGGAGAGTGCCCTGGCACCAATGGTGATGCAGTGCAGTGAGTCCAGAGAGTGCACTGGCACCACTGGGGATGCAGTGCAGTGAGTGCAGAGAGTGCACTGGCACCACTGGGGATGCAGTGCAGTGAGTCCAGAGAGTGCACTGGCACCACTGGGGATGCACTGCAGTGAGTCCAGAGAGTGTACTGTCACCACAGGGGATGCACTGCAGTGAGTCCAGAGAGTGCACTGGCACCACTGTTCATTCAGTGATGTGAGTCCAGAGAGTGCACTGGTACCACTGGGGATGCAGTGCAGTGAGTCCAGAGAGTGCACTGGCACCACTGGGAATGCAGTGCTGTGAGTCCAGAGAGTGCCCTTGCACCACTGGGGATAAACTGCAGTGAGTCCAGACAGTGCACTGGCACCACTGGGGATGCACTGCAGTGAGTCCAGAGGGTTCTCTGGCACCACTGGGGATGCAGTTTAGTGAGTCCAGAGAGTACACCGGCTCCACTGGGGATGCACTGCAGTGAGTCCAGAGAGTGCACTGGCACCACTGGGGATGCACTGCAGTGAGTCCAGAGAGTGCACTGGCACAACAGGGGATGCAGTGCAGTGACTCCAGAGAGTGCACTGGCACCACTGGGGATGCACTGCAGTGAGTCCAGAGAGTGCACTGTCAGCACTGGGGATGCAGTGCAGTGAGTCCAGAGAGTGCACTGTCAGCACTGGGGATGCAGTGCAGTGAGTCCAGAGAGTGCACTGGCACCACTGGGGATGCAGTGCAGTGAGTCCAGAGAGTGCACTGGCACCAACTGGAGCTGCACTGTAGTGAGTCCAGAGAGTGCACTGGCACCACTGGGGATGCAGTGCAGTGAGTCCAGAGAGTGCACTGGCACCACTGGGGATGCAGTGCAGTGAGTGCAGAGAGTGCACTGGCACCACTGGGGATGCAGTGCAGTGACTCGAAAGAGTGCACTGGCACGACTGCGGATGCACTGCAGTGAGTCCGGAGAGTGCCCTGGCACCAATGGGGATGCAGTGCAGTGACTCCAGAGAGTGCACTGGCACCACTGGGGATGCAGTGCATGAGTCCAGAGAGTGCACTGGCACCACTGGGGTTGCACTGCAGTGAGTCCAGAGAGTGCACTGGCACCACAGGGGATGCACTGCAGTGAGTCCAGAGAGTGCACTGGCACCACTGTTCATTCAGTGATGTGAGTCCAGAGAGTGCACTGGTACCACTGGGGATGCAGTGCAGTGAGTCCAGAGAGTGCACTGGCACCACTGGGAATGCAGTGCTGTGAGTCCAGAGAGTGCCCTTGCACCACTGGGGATAAACTGCAGTGAGTCCAGACAGTGCACTGGCACCACTGGGGATGCACTGCAGTGAGTCCAGAGGGTTCTCTGGCACCACTGGGGATGCAGTTTAGTGAGTCCAGAGAGTACACCGGCTCCAATGGGGATACACTGCAGTGAGTCCAGAGAGTGCGCTGGCACCACTGTGGATGCAGTGCAGTGAGTCCAGAGAGTGCACTGGCACCACTGGGGATGCAGTGCTGTGAGTCCAGAGAGTGCTCTGGCACCACTGAGCTGCACTGCAGTGAGTCCAGAGAGTGCACTGGCACCACTGGGGATGCACTGCTGTGAGTCCAGAGACTAAACTGGCACCCTGGGGATGCAGTGCAGTGAGTCCAGAGAGTGCACTGGCACCACTGTTGATGCAGTGCAGTGACTCCAGAGAGTGCACTGGCACCACTGCGGATGCACTGCAATGAGTCCAGAGAGTGCCCTGGCACCAATGGTGATGCAGTGCAGTGAGTCCAGAGAGTGCACTGGCACCACTGGGGATGCAGTGCAGTGAGCGCAGAGAGTGCACTGGCACCACTGGGGATGCAGTGCAGTGAGTCCAGAGAGTGCACTGGCACCACTGGGGATGCACTGCAGTGAGTCCAGAGAGTGTACTGGCACCACAGGGGATGCACTGCAGTGAGTCCAGAGAGTGCACTGGCACCACTGTTCATTCAGTGATGTGAGTCCAGAGAGTGCACTGGTACCACTGGGGATGCAGTGCAGTGAGTCCAGAGAGTGCACTGGCACCACTGGGAATGCAGTGCTGTGAGTCCAGAGAGTGCCCTTGCACCACTGGGGATAAACTGCAGTGAGTCCAGACAGTGCACTGGCACCACTGGGGATGCACTGCAGTGAGTCCAGAGGGTTCTCTGGCACCACTGGGGATGCAGTTTAGTGAGTCCAGAGAGTACACCGGCTCCAATGGGGATACACTGCAGTGAGTCCAGAGAGTGCGCTGGCACCACTGGGGATGCACTGCAGTGAGTCCAGAGAGTGCACTGGCACCACTGGTGATGCAGTGCTGTGAGTCCAGAGAGTGCTCTGGCACCACTGAGCTGCACTGCAGTGAGTCCAGAGAGTGCACTGGCACCACTGGGGATGCACTGCTGTGAGTCCAGAGACTAAACTGGCACCCTGGGGATGCAGTGCAGTGAGTCCAGAGAGTGCACTGGCACCACTGTTGATGCAGTGCAGTGACTCCAGAGAGTGCACTGGCACCACTGGGGATGCAGTCCAGTGAGTCCAGAGAGTGCACTGGCACCACTGGGGATACAGTGCAGTGAGCTCAGAGAGTGCACTGGCACCACTGGGGATGCCGTGCAGTGAGTGCAGAGAGTGCACTGGCACCACTGGGGATGCACTGCAGTGAGTCCAGAGAGTGCAGTGGCACCATTGGGGATGCAGTACACTGAGTCCAGAGAGTTCACTGGCACCACTGGGGATGCAGTGCACTGAGTCCAGAGAGTGCACTGTCAGCACTGGGGATGCACTGCAGTGAGTCCACAGAGTGCACTGGCACCACTGTTCATTCACTGATGTGAGTCCAGAGAGTGCACTGGCACCACTGGGGATGCACCTCGGTGAGTCCAGAGAGTGCTCTGGGAACACTGGGGATGCAGTGCAGTGAGTGCAGAGAGTGCACTGGCACCACTGGGGATGCACTGCAGTGAGTCCAGAGAGTGCACTGGCACCACTGGGGATGCACTGCAGTGAGTCCAGAGAGTGCACTGGCACAACAGGGGATGCAGTGCAGTGACTCCAGAGAGTGCACTGGCACCACTGGGGATGCACTGCAGTGAGTCCAGAGAGTGCACTGTCAGCACTGGGGATGCAGTGCAGTGAGTCCAGAGAGTGCACTGTCAGCACTGGGGATGCAGTGCAGTGAGTCCAGAGAGTGCACTGGCACCACTGGGGATGCAGTGCAGTGAGTCCAGAGAGTGCACTGGCACCAACTGGAGCTGCACTGTAGTGAGTCCAGAGAGTGCACTGGCACCACTGGGGATGCAGTGCAGTGAGTCCAGAGAGTGCACTGGCACCACTGGGGATGCAGTGCAGTGAGTGCAGAGAGTGCACTGGCACCACTGGGGATGCAGTGCAGTGACTCGAAAGAGTGCACTGGCACCACTGCGGATGCACTGCAGTGAGTCCGGAGAGTGCCCTGGCACCAATGGGGATGCAGTGCAGTGACTCCAGAGAGTGCACTGGCACCACTGGGGATGCAGTGCATGAGTCCAGAGAGTGCACTGGCACCACTGGGGTTGCACTGCAGTGAGTCCAGAGAGTGCACTGGCACCACCGGGGATTCACTGCAGTGAGTCCAGAGACTGCACTGGCACCACTGGGGATGCAGTGCCGTGACTCCAGAGAGTGCACTAGCACCTCAGGGGCTGCACTGCAGAGAGTCCAGAGAGTGCACTGGCACCACTGGGGATGCAGTGCAGTGAGTCTAGAGAGTGCACTGGCAACACAGGGGATGCACTGCAGTGAGTCCAGAGAGTGCACTGGCACCACTGGGGATGCACTGCAGTGAATCCAGAGAGTGCACTGGCACCACTGGGGATGCAGTGCAGTGAGTCCATACAGTGCACTGGCACTACTGGGGATGCAGTGCAGTGAGTCCAGAGAGTGCACTGGCACCACTGGGGTTGCACTGCAGTGAGTCCAGAGAGTGCACTGGCACCACCGGGGATTCACTGCAGTGAGTCCAGAGACTGCACTGGCACCACTGGGGATGCAGTGCCGTGACTCCAGAGAGTGCACTAGCACCTCAGGGGCTGCACTGCAGAGAGTCCAGAGAGTGCACTGGCACCACTGGGGATGCAGTGCAGTGAGTCTAGAGAGTGCACTGGCAACACAGGGGATGCACTGCAGTGAGTCCAGAGAGTGCACTGGCACCACTGGGGATGCACTGCAGTGAGTCCACAGAGTGCACTGGCACCACTGTTCATTCACTGATGTGAGTCCAGAGAGTGCACTGGCACCACTGGGGATGCACCTCGGTGAGTCCAGAGAGTGCTCTGGGAACACTGGGGATGCAGTGCAGTGAGTGCAGAGAGTGCACTGGCACCACTGGTGATGCACTGCAGTGAGTCCAGAGAGTGCACTGGCACCACTGGGGATACACTGCAGTGAGTCCAGAGAGTGCACTGGCACCACTGGGGATGCAGTGCAGTTGAGTCCAGAGAGTGCACTGGCACTTTGGGGATGCAGTGTAGTGAGTGCAGAGAGTGCACTGGCACCAGTGGGGGTGCACTGCAGTGAGTCCAGAGAGTGCACTGGCACCACTGGGGTTGCAGTGCAGTGAGTCCAGAGAGTGCACTGGCACCACTGGGAATGCAGTGCAGTGACTCAGAGAGTGCACTGGCACCACTGGTAATGCACTGCAGTGAGACCAGAGAGTGCACTGGCACCACTGGGGATGCAGTGCAGTGAGTCCAGAGAGTGCACTGGCACCACTGGGGATGCACTGCAGTCAGTCCAGAGAGTGTACTGGCACCAGTGGGGATGGAGTGCAGTGAGTCCAGAGAGTGCACTGGCACCACTGGGGATGCAGTGCAGTGAGTCCAGAGTGTGCACTGGCACCACTGGGGATGCAGTGCAGTGAGTCCAGAGAGTGCACTGGCATCACTGGGGATGCAGTGCAGTGAGTCCAGAGACTGCACAGGCACCACTGGGTATGCAGTGCAGTGACGCCAGAGAGTGTACTGGCACCCCTGGGGATGCAGTGCAGTGAGTCCAGAGAGTGCACTGGCACCACTGGGGATGCACTGCAGTGAGTCCAGAAAGTGCACTGGCAGCACTGGGGATGCAGTGCAGTGAGTCCAGAGAGTGCACTGGCACCACTGGGGATGCAGTGCAGGGAGTGCAGAGAGTGCAATGGCACCACAGGGGATGCAGTGCAGTGAGTCCGGAGAGTGCACTGGCACCACTGGGGATGCAGTGCAGTGAGTCCAGAGAGTACATTGTCACCACTGGGAATGCAGCGCAGTGACTACAGAGAGTGCACTGGCACCACTGGGGATGCAGTGCAGTGAGTCCAGAGAGTGCATTGTCACCACTGGGAATGCAGCGCAGTGACTACAGAGAGTGCACTGGCACTACTGGAGATGCACTGCAGTGAGTCCAGAGAGTGCACTGGCACCACTGTTGATGCAGTGCAGTGACTCCAGAGAGTGCACTGGCACCACTGGGGATGCAGTCCAGTGAGTCCAGAGAGTGCACTGGCACCACTGGGGATACAGTGCAGTGAGTCCAGAGAGTGCACTGGCAACACTGGGGGTGCACCCCGGTGAGTCCAGAGAGTGCACTGGCACCACTGGGGATGCACCCCGGTGAGTCCAGAGAGTGCACTGGCACCACTGGGGATGCAGTGCAGTGAGTCCAGAGAGTGCACTGGCACCACTGGCGATGCACTGCAGTGAGTCCAGAGACTGCACAGGCACCACTGGTGATGCACTGCAGTGAGTCCAGAGAGTGCACTGGCACCACTGGGGATGCAGTGCAGTGAGTGCAGAGAGTGCACTGGCACCACTGGGGATGCAGTGCAGTGAGTCCAGAGAGTGCACTGTCACCACTGGGGATGCACTGCAGTGAGTAAAGAGAGTGCACTGGCACCACTGGGGATGCAGTGCAGTGAGTGCAGAGAGTGCACTGGCACCACTGGGGATGCAGTGCAGTGAATCCAGAGAGTGCACTGGCACCACTGGGGATGCAGTGCAGTGAGTCCAGAGAGTGCACTGGCACCAGTGGGGGTGCGCTGCAGTGAGTCCAGAGAGTGCACTGGCACCACTGGGGTTGCAGTGCAGTGAGTCCACAGAGTGCACTGGCACCACTGGGGATGCACTGCAGTGAGTCCAGGGAGTGCAGTGGCACCATTGGGGATGCAGTGCACTGAGTCCAGAGAGTTCACTGGCACCACTGGAGATGCAGTGCACTGAGTCCAGAGAGTGCACTGTCAGCACTGGGGATGCACCTCGGTGAGTCCAGAGAGTGCTCTGGGAACACTGGGGATGCAGTGCAGTGAGTGCAGAGAGTGCACTAGCACCACTGGGGATGCACTGCAGTGAGTCCAGAGAGTGCACTGGAACCACTGGGGATGCACTGCAGTGAGTCCAGAGAGTGCACTGGCACAACAGGGGATGCAGTGCAGTGACTCCAGAGAGTGCACTGGCACCACTGGGGATGCACTGCAGTGAGTTCAGAGAGTGCACTGGCACCACTGGGGATGCACTGCAGTGAGTCCAGAGAGTGCACTGTCAGCACTGGGGATGCAGTGCAGTGAGTCCAGAGAGTGCACTGGCACCACTGGGGATGCAGTGCAGTTAGTCCAGAGAGTGCACTGGCACCAACTGGAGCTGCACTGTAGTGAGTCCAGAGAGTGCACTGGCACCACTGGGGATGCAGTGCAGTGAGTCCAGAGAGTGCACTGGCACCACTGGGGATGCAGTGCAGTGAGTGCAGAGAGTGCACTGGCACCACTGGGGATGCACTGCAGTGACTCGAAAGAGTGCACTGGCACCACTGCGGATGCACTGCAGTGAGTCCGGAGAGTGCCCTGGCACCAATGGGGATGCAGTGCAGTGACTCCAGAGAGTGCACTGGCACCACTGGGGATGCAGTGCAGTGAGTCCAGAGAGTGCACTGGCACCACTGGGGATGCACTGCAGTGAGTCCAGAGAGTGCACTGGCACCACCGGGGATTCACTGCAGTGAGTCCAGAGAGTGCACTGGCACCACTGGGGATGCAGTGCAGTGACTCCAGAGAGTGCACTAGCACCTCAGGGGCTGCACTGCAGAGAGTCCAGAGAGTGCACTGGCACCACTGGGGATGCAGTGCAGTGAGTCCAGAGAGTGCACTGGCACCACTGGGGATGCAGTGCAGTGAGTCCAGAGAGTGCACTGGCACCACTGGGGATGCACTGCAGTCAGTCCAGAGAGTGTACTGGCACCAGTGGGGATGGAGTGCAGTGAGTCCAGAGAGTGCACTGGCACCACTGGGGATGCAGTGCAGTGAGTCCAGAGTGTGCACTGGCACCACTGGGGATGCAGTGCAGTGAGTCCAGAGAGTGCACTGGCATCACTGGGGATGCAGTGCAGTGAGTCCAGAGAGTGCACTGGCAGCACTGGGGATGCAGTGCAGTGAGTCCAGAGAGTGCACTGGCACCACTGGGGATGCAGTGCAGTGAGTCCAGAGAGTGCACTGGCACCACTGGTGATGCACTGCAGTGAGTGCAGAGAGTGCACTGGCACCACTGGGGATGCACTGCAGTGAGTCCAGAGAGTGCACTGGCACCACTGGGGATGCAGTGCAGTGAGTCCAGAGACTGCACTGGCACCAATGGGGATGCAGTCCAGTGAGTCCAGAGAGTGCACTGGCACCACTGGGGATAAACTGCTTTGAGTCTAGACAGTGCACTGGCACCACTGGGGATGCACTGCAGTGAGTCCAGAGAGTTCTCTGGCACCACTGGGGGTGCAGTTTAGTGAGTCCAGAGAGTGCACCGGCTCCAATGGGGATACACTGCAGTGAGTTCAGAGAGTGCACTGGCACCACTGGGGATGCAGTGCAGTGAGTCCAGAGAGTGCACTGGCACCACTGGGTACGCAGCGCAGTGACTACAGAGAGTGCAATGGCACCACTGGGGATGCAGTGCAGTGAGTCCATAGAGCCACTGGCACCACTGGGGATGCACTGCAGTGAGTCCAGATAGTGCACTGGCACCACCTGGGATGCACTGCAGTGAGTCCAGAGAGTTCAGTGGCACCATTGGGGATGCAGTGCACTGAGTCCAGAGAGTGCACTGGCACCACAGGGGATGCAGTGCAGTGAGGCCAGAGACTACACTGGCACCACTGGGGATGCAGTGCAGTGAGTCCAGAGAGTGCACTGGCACCACTGTTGATGCAGTGCAGTGAGTCCAGAGAGTGCACTGGCACCAGTGGGGGTGCGCTGCAGTGAGTCCAGAGAGTGCACTGGCACCACTGGGGTTGCAGTGCAGTGAATCCAGAGAGTGCACTGGCACCACTGGGGATGCAGTGCAGTGAGTCCAGAGAGTGCACTGGCACCAGTGGGGGTGCGCTGCAGTGAGTCCAGAGAGTGCACTGGCACCACTGGGGTTGCAGTGCAGTGAGTCCACAGAGTGCACTGGCACCACTGGGGATGCACTGCAGTGAGTCCAGGGAGTGCAGTGGCACCATTGGGGATGCAGTGCACTGAGTCCAGAGAGTTCACTGGCACCACTGGAGATGCAGTGCACTGAGTCCAGAGAGTGCACTGTCAGCACTGGGGATGCACCTCGGTGAGTCCAGAGAGTGCTCTGGGAACACTGGGGATGCAGTGCAGTGAGTGCAGAGAGTGCACTAGCACCACTGGGGATGCACTGCAGTGAGTCCAGAGAGTGCACTGGCACCACTGGGGATGCACTGCAGTGAGTCCAGAGAGTGCACTGGCACAACAGGGGATGCAGTGCAGTGACTCCAGAGAGTGCACTGGCACCACTGGGGATGCACTGCAGTGAGTTCAGAGAGTGCACTGGCACCACTGGGGATGCACTGCAGTGAGTCCAGAGAGTGCACTGTCAGCACTGGGGATGCAGTGCAGTGAGTCCAGAGAGTGCACTGGCACCACTGGGGATGCAGTGCAGTGAGTCCAGAGAGTGCACTGGCACCAACTGGAGCTGCACTGTAGTGAGTCCAGAGAGTGCACTGGCACCACTGGGGATGCAGTGCAGTGAGTCCAGAGAGTGCACTGGCACCACTGGGGATGCAGTGCAGTGAGTGCAGAGAGTGCACTGGCACCACTGGGGATGCACTGCAGTGACTCGAAAGAGTGCACTGGCACCACTGCGGATGCACTGCAGTGAGTCCGGAGAGTGCCCTGGCACCAATGGGGATGCAGTGCAGTGACTCCAGAGAGTGCACTGGCACCACTGGGGATGCAGTGCAGTGAGTCCAGAGAGTGCACTGGCACCACTGGGGATGCACTGCAGTGAGTCCAGAGAGTGCACTGGCACCACCGGGGATTCACTGCAGTGAGTCCAGAGAGTGCACTGGCACCACTGGGGATGCAGTGCAGTGACTCCAGAGAGTGCACTAGCACCTCAGGGGCTGCACTGCAGAGAGTCCAGAGAGTGCACTGGCACCACTGGGGATGCAGTGCAGTGAGTCCAGAGAGTGCACTGGCACCACTGGGGATGCAGTGCAGTGAGTCCAGAGAGTGCACTGGCACCACTGGGGATGCACTGCAGTCAGTCCAGAGAGTGTACTGGCACCAGTGGGGATGGAGTGCAGTGAGTCCAGAGAGTGCACTGGCACCACTGGGGATGCAGTGCAGTGAGTCCAGAGTGTGCACTGGCACCACTGGGGATGCAGTGCAGTGAGTCCAGAGAGTGCACTGGCATCACTGGGGATGCAGTGCAGTGAGTCCAGAGAGTGCACTGGCAGCACTGGGGATGCAGTGCAGTGAGTCCAGAGAGTGCACTGGCACCACTGGGGATGCACTGCAGTGAGTCCAGAGAGTGCACTGGCACCACTGGTGATGCACTGCAGTGAGTGCAGAGAGTGCACTGGCACCACTGGGGATGCACTGCAATGAGTCCAGAGAGTGCACTGGCACCACTGGGGATGCAGTGCAGTGAGTCCAGAGAGTTCACTGGCACCAATGGGGATGCAGTCCAGTGAGTCCAGAGAGTGCACTGGCACCACTGGGGATAAACTGCATTGAGTCTAGACAGTGCACTGGCACCACTGGGGATGCACTGCAGTGAGTCCAGAGAGTTCTCTGGCACCACTGGGGGTGCAGTTTAGTGAGTCCAGAGAGTGCACCAGCTCCAATGGGGATACACTGCAGTGAGTTCAGAGAGTGCACTGGCACCACTGGGGATGCAGTGCAGTGAGTCCAGAGAGTGCACTGGCACCACTGGGTACGCAGCGCAGTGACTACAGAGAGTGCAATGGCACCACTGGTGATGCAGTGCAGTGAGTCCATAGAGCCACTGGCACCACTGGGGATGCAGTGCAGTGAGTCCAGATAGTGCACTGGCACCACCTGGGATGCACTGCAGTGAGTCCAGAGAGTTCAGTGGCACCATTGGGGATGCAGTGCACTGAGTCCAGAGAGTGCACTGGCACCACAGGGGATGCAGTGCAGTGAGGCCAGAGACTACACTGGCACCACTGGGGATGCAGTGCAGTGAGTCCAGAGAGTGCACTGGCACCACTGTTGATGCAGTGCAGTGAGTCCAGAGAGTGCACTGGCACCACTGGGGATGCAGTGCAGTGAGTCCAGAGAGTGCACTGTCACCACTGGGGATGCACTGCAGTGAGTCCAGAGAGCCACTGGCACCACTACGGATGCACTGCAGTGAGTCCAGAGAGTGCACTGGCACCATTCCGGATGCACTGCAGTGAGTCCAAAGAGTGCACTGGCACCACAGGGGATGCAGTGCAGTGAGTCCAGAGAGTGCACTGGCACTTCTGGGGATGCAGTGCAGTGAGTGCAGAGAGTGCACTAGCACAACAGGGGATGCAGTGCAGTGACTCCAGAGAGTGCACTGGCACCACTGGGGATGCACTGCAGTGAGTCCACAGAGTGCACTGGCACCACTGGTGATGCAGTGCAGTTAGTCCAGAGAGTGCAGTGGCACCACTGGGGATGCAGTGCAGTGAGTCCAGAGAGTGCACTGGCACCACTGGTGATGCAGTGCAGTAAGTCCAGAGAGTACACTGGCACCACTGGGGATGCACTGCAGTGAGTCCAGAGAATGCACTGGCACTAATGGGGATGCAGTGCAGTGACTCGAAAGAGTGCACTGGCACCACTGCGGATGCACTGCAATGAGTCCGGAGAGTGCCCTGGCACCAATGGTGATGCAGTGCAGTGAGTCCAGAGAGTGCACTGGCACCACTGGGGATGCAGTGCAGTGAGTGCAGAGAGTGCACTGGCACCACTGGGGATGCAGTGCAGTGAGTCCAGAGAGTGCACTGGCACCACTGGGGATGCACTGCAGTGAGTCCAGAGAGTGTACTGGCACCACAGGGGATGCACTGCAGTGAGTCCAGAGAGTGCACTGGCACCACTGTTCATTCAGTGATGTGAGTCCAGATAGTGCACTGGTACCACGGGGGATGCAGTGCAGTGAGTCCAGAGAGTGCACTGGCACCACTGGGAATGCAGTGCTGTGAGTCCAGAGAGTGCCCTTGCACCACTGGGGATAAACTGCAGTGAGTCCAGACAGTGCACTGGCACCACTGGGGATGCACTGCAGTGAGTCCAGAGGGTTCTCTGGCACCACTGGGGATGCAGTTTAGTGAGTCCAGAGAGTACACCGGCTCCAATGGGGATACACTGCAGTGAGTCCAGAGAGTGCGCTGGCACCACTGGGGATGCACTGCAGTGAGTCCAGAGAGTGCACTGGCACCACTGGGGATGCAGTGCTGTGAGTCCAGAGAGTGCTCTGGCACCACTGAGCTGCACTGCAGTGAGTCCAGAGAGTGCACTGGCACCACTGGGGATGCACTGCTGTGAGTCCAGAGACTAAACTGGCACCCTGGGGATGCAGTGCAGTGAGTCCAGAGAGTGCACTGGCACCACTGTTGATGCAGTGCAGTGACTCCAGAGAGTGCACTGGCACCACTGGGGATGCAGTCCAGTGAGTCCAGAGAGTGCACTGGCACCACTGGGGATACAGTGCAGTGAGCTCAGAGAGTGCACTGGCACCACTGGGGATGCCGTGCAGTGAGTGCAGAGAGTGCACTGGCACCACTGGGGATGCACTGCAGTGAGTCCAGAGAGTGCAGTGGCACCATTGGGGATGCAGTACACTGAGTCCAGAGAGTTCACTGGCACCACTGGGGATGCAGTGCACTGAGTCCAGAGAGTGCACTGTCAGCACTGGGGATGCACTGCAGTGAGTCCACAGAGTGCACTGGCACCACTGTTCATTCACTGATGTGAGTCCAGAGAGTGCACTGGCACCACTGGGGATGCACCTCGGTGAGTCCAGAGAGTGCTCTGGGAACACTGGGGATGCAGTGCAGTGAGTGCAGAGAGTGCACTGGCACCACTGGGGATGCACTGCAGTGAGTCCAGAGAGTGCACTGGCACCACTGGGGATGCACTGCAGTGAGTCCAGAGAGTGCACTGGCACAACAGGGGATGCAGTGCAGTGACTCCAGAGAGTGCACTGGCACCACTGGGGATGCACTGCAGTGAGTCCAGAGAGTGCACTGTCAGCACTGGGGATGCAGTGCAGTGAGTCCAGAGAGTGCACTGTCAGCACTGGGGATGCAGTGCAGTGAGTCCAGAGAGTGCACTGGCACCACTGGGGATGCAGTGCAGTGAGTCCAGAGAGTGCACTGGCACCAACTGGAGCTGCACTGTAGTGAGTCCAGAGAGTGCACTGGCACCACTGGGGATGCAGTGCAGTGAGTCCAGAGAGTGCACTGGCACCACTGGGGATGCAGTGCAGTGAGTGCAGAGAGTGCACTGGCACCACTGGGGATGCAGTGCAGTGACTCGAAAGAGTGCACTGGCACCACTGCGGATGCACTGCAGTGAGTCCGGAGAGTGCCCTGGAACCAATGGGGATGCAGTGCAGTGACTCCAGAGAGTGCACTGGCACCACTGGGGATGCAGTGCATGAGTCCAGAGAGTGCACTGGCACCACTGGGGTTGCACTGCAGTGAGTCCAGAGAGTGCACTGGCACCACCGGGGATTCACTGCAGTGAGTCCAGAGACTGCACTGGCACCACTGGGGATGCAGTGCCGTGACTCCAGAGAGTGCACTAGCACCTCAGGGGCTGCACTGCAGAGAGTCCAGAGAGTGCACTGGCACCACTGGGGATGCAGTGCAGTGAGTCTAGAGAGTGCACTGGCAACACAGGGGATGCACTGCAGTGAGTCCAGAGAGTGCACTGGCACCACTGGGGATGCACTGCAGTGAATCCAGAGAGTGCACTGGCACCACTGGGGATGCACCCCGGTGAGTCCAGAGAGTGCACTGGCACTACTGGGGATGCAGTGCAGTGAGTCCAGAGAGTGCACTGGCACCACTGGGGATGCACTGTAGTGAGTCCAGAGACTGCACAGGCACCACTGGGGATGCAGTGCAGTGACTCGAGAGAGTGCACTGGCACCACTGGGGATGCAGTGCAGTGAGTGCAGAGAGTGCACTGGCACCACTGGGGATGCACTGCAGTGAGTCCAGAGAGTGCACTGGCACCACTGAGGATACACTGCAGTGAGTCCAGAGAGTGCACTGGCACCACTGGGGATGCAGTGCAGTTGAGTCCAGAGAGTGCACTGGCACCTTGGGGATGCAGTGTAGTGAGTGCAGAGAGTGCACTGGCACCAGTGGGAGTGCACTGCAGTGAGTCCAGAGAGTGCACTGGCACCACTGGGGTTGCAGTGCAGTGAGTCCAGAGAGTGCACTGGCACCACTGGGAATGCAGTGCAGTGACTCAGAGAGTGCACTGGCACCACTGGTAATGCACTGCAGTGAGACCAGAGAGTGCACTGGCACCACTGGGGATGCAGTGCAGTGAGTCCAGAGAGTGCACTGGCACCACTGGGGATGCACTGCAGTCAGTCCAGAGAGTGTACTGGCACCAGTGGGGATGGAGTGCAGTGAGTCCAGAGAGTGCACTGGCACCACTGGGGATGCAGTGCAGTGAGTCCAGAGTGTGCACTGGCACCACTGGGGATGCAGTGCAGTGAGTCCAGAGAGTGCACTGGCATCACTGGGGATGCAGTGCAGTGAGTCCAGAGACTGCACAGGCACCACTGGGTATGCAGTGCAGTGACGCCAGAGAGTGTACTGGCACCCCTGGGGATGCAGTGCAGTGAGTCCAGAGAGTGCACTGGCACCACTGGGGATGCACTGCAGTGAGTCCAGAAAGTGCACTGGCAGCACTGGGGATGCAGTGCAGTGAGTCCAGAGAGTGCACTGGCACCACTGGGGATGCAGTGCAGGGAGTGCAGAGAGTGCAATGGCACCACAGGGGATGCAGTGCAGTGAGTCCGGAGAGTGCACTGGCACCACTGGGGATGCAGTGCAGTGAGTCCAGAGAGTACATTGTCACCACTGGGAATGCAGCGCAGTGACTACAGAGAGTGCACTGGCACCACTGGGGATGCAGTGCAGTGAGTCCAGAGAGTGCATTGTCACCACTGGGAATGCAGCGCAGTGACTACAGAGAGTGCACTGGCACTACTGGAGATGCACTGCAGTGAGTCCAGAGACTGCACTGGCACCACTGGGGATGCACTGCAGTGAGTCCAGAGAGTGCACTGGCACCACTGGGGATTCACTGCAGTGAGGCCAGAGACTGCACAGGCACGACTGGGGATGCAGTGCAGTGAGTCCAGAGAGTGCACTGGCAACACTGGGGATGCACCCCGGTGAGTCCAGAGAGTGCACTGGCACCACTGGGGATGCACCCCGGTGAGTCCAGAGAGTGCACTGGCACCACTGGGGATGCAGTGCAGTGAGTCCAGAGAGTGCACTGGCACCACTGGCGATGCACTGCAGTGAGTCCAGAGACTGCACAGGCACCACTGGTGATGCACTGCAGTGAGTCCAGAGAGTGCACTGGCACCACTGGGGATGCAGTGCAGTGAGTGCAGAGAGTGCACTGGCACCACTGGGGATGCAGTGCAGTGAGTCCAGAGAGTGCACTGGCACCACTGGGGATGCACTGCAGTGAGTAAAGAGAGTGCACTGGCACCACTGGGGATGCAGTGCAGTGAGTGCAGAGAGTGCACTGGCACCACTGGGGATGCAGTGCAGTGAATCCAGAGAGTGCACTGGCACCACTGGGGATGCAGTGCAGTGAGTCCAGAGAGTGCACTGGCACCACTGGGGTTGCAGTGCAGTGAGTCCACAGAGTGCACTGGCACCACTGGGGATGCACTGCAGTGAGTCCAGGGAGTGCAGTGGCACCATTGGGGATGCAGTGCACTGAGTCCAGAGAGTTCACTGGCACCACTGGAGATGGAGTGCACTGAGTCCAGAGAGTGCACTGTCAGCACTGGGGATGCACTGCAGTGAGTCCACAGAGTGCACTGGCACCACTGTTCATTCAGTGATGTGAGTCCAGAGAGTGCACTGGCACCACTGGGGATGCACCTCGGTGAGTCCAGAGAGTGCTCTGGGAACACTGGGGATGCAGTGCAGTGAGTGCAGAGAGTGCACTAGCACCACTGGGGATGCACTGCAGTGAGTCCAGAGAGTGCACTGGCACCACTGGGGATGCACTGCAGTGAGTCCAGAGAGTGCACTGGCACAACAGGGGATGCAGTGCAGTGACTCCAGAGAGTGCACTGGCACCACTGGGGATGCACTGCAGTGAGTCCAGAGAGTGCACTGGCACCACTGGGGATGCACTGCAGTGAGTCCAGAGAGTGCACTGTCAGCACTGGGGATGCAGTGCAGTGAGTCCAGAGAGTGCACTGGCACCACTGGGGATGCAGTGCAGTGAGTCCAGAGAGTGCACTGGCACCAACTGCAGCTGCACTGTAGTGAGTCCAGAGAGTGCACTGGCACCACTGGGGATGCAGTGCAGTGAGTCCAGAGAGTGCACTGGCACCACTGGGGATGCAGTGCAGTGAGTGCAGAGAGTGCACTGGCACCACTGCGGATGCACTGCAGTGAGTCCGGAGAGTGTCCTGGCACCAATGGTGATGCAGTGCAGTGACTCCAGAGAGTGCACTGGCACCACTGGGGATGCAGTGCAGTGAGTCCAGAGAGTGCACTGGCACCACTGGGGATGCACTGCAGTGAGTCCAGAGAGTGCACTGGCACCACCGGGGATTCACTGCAGTGAGTCCAGAGAGTGCACTGGCACCACTGGGGATGCACTGCAGTGACTCCAGAGAGTGCACTAGCACCTCAGGGGCTGCACTGCAGAGAGTCCAGAGAGTGCACTGGCACCACTGGGGATGCAGTGCAGTGAGTCCAGAGAGTGCACTGGCACCACTGGGGATGCAGTGCAGTGAGTCCAGAGAGTGCACTGGCACCACTGGGGATGCACTGCAGTCAGTCCAGAGAGTGTACTGGCACCAGTGGCGATGGAGTGCAGTGAGTCCAGAGAGTGCACTGGCACCACTGGGGATGCAGTGCAGTGAGTCCAGAGTGTGCACTGGCACCACTGGGGATGCAGTGCAGTGAGTCCAGAGAGTGCACTGGCATCACTGGGGATGCAGTGCAGTGAGTCCAGAGACTGCACAGGCACCACTGGGTATGCAGTGCAGTGACGCCAGAGAGTGTACTGGCACCCCTGGGGATGCAGTGCAGTGAGTCCAGAGAGTGCACTGGCACCACTGGGGATGCACTGCAGTGAGTCCAGAAAGTGCACTGGCTCCACTGGTGATGCAGTGCCGTGAGTCCAGAGAGTGCACTGGCAGCACTGGGGATGCAGTGCAGTGAGTCCAGAGAGTGCACTGGCACCACTGGGGATGCAGTGCAGGGAGTGCAGAGAGTGCAATGGCACCACAGGGGATGCAGTGCAGTGAGTCCGGAGAGTGCACTGGCACCACTGGGGATGCAGTGCAGTGAGTCCAGAGAGTACATTGTCACCACTGGGAATGCAGCGCAGTGACTACAGAGAGTGCACTGGCACCACTGGGGATGCAGTGCAGTGAGTCCAGAGACTGCACTGGCACCACTGGGGATGCACTGCAGTGAGTCCAGAGAGTGCACTGGCACCACTGGGGATGCACTGCAGTGAGGCCAGAGACTGCACAGGCACGACTGGGGATGCAGTGCAGTGAGTCCAGAGAGTGCACTGGCAACACTGGGGATGCACCCCGGTGAGTCCAGAGAGTGCACTGGCACCACTGGGGATGCACCCCGGTGAGTCCAGAGAGTGCACTGGCACCACTGGGGATGCAGTGCAGTGAGTCCAGAGAGTGCACTGGCACCACTGGCGATGCACTGCAGTGAGTCCAGAGACTGCACAGGCACCACTGGTGATGCACTGCAGTGAGTCCAGAGAGTGCACTGGCACCACTGGGGATGCAGTGCAGTGAGTGCAGAGAGTGCACTGGCACCACTGGGGATGCAGTGCAGTGAGTCCAGAGAGTGCACTGGCACCACTGGGGATGCACTGCAGTGAGTCCAGAGAGTGCACTGGCACCACTGGGGATGCAGTGCAGTGAGTGCAGAGAGTGCACTGGAACCACTGGGGATGCACTACAGTGAATCCAGAGAGTGCACTGGCACCACTGGGGATGCAGTGCAGTGAGTCCAGAGAGTGCACTGGCACCAGTGTGCAGTGCAGTGAGTCCACAGAGTGCACTGGCACCACTGGGGATGCACTGCAGTGAGTCCAGAGAGTGCACTGGCACCACTGGGAATGCAGTGCAGTGAGTCCAGAGACTGCATTGGCACCACTGGGGATGCACTGCAGTGACTCGAAAGAGTGCACTGGCACCACTGGGGATGCACTGCAGTGAGTCCAGAGACTGCATACGCACGACTGGGGATGCAGTGCAGTGAGTCCAGAGAGTGCACTGGCACCACTGGGGATGCACTGCAGTGAGTCCAGAGAGTGCACTTGCACCACCGGGGTTTCACTGCAGTGAGTCCAGAGAGTGCACTGGCACCACTGGGGATGCAGTGCAGTGAGTCCAGAGAGTGCACTGGCACCACTGGGGATGCAGTGCAGTGAGTCCAGAGAGTGCACTGGCACCACTGGGGATGCAGTGCAGTGAGTCCAGAGAGTGCACTGGCACCAGTGGGGGTGCACTGCAGTGAGTCCAGAGAGTGCACTGGCACCATTGGGGTTGCAGTGCAGTGAGTCCAGAGAGTGCACTGGCACCACTGGGGATGCACTGCAGTGAGTCCAGAGAGTGCACTGGCACCACTGGGGATGCAGTGCAGTGAGTCCAGAGAGTGCAGTGGAACCACTGGGGATGCAGTGCAGTGAGTCCAGAGAGTGCACTGGCATCACTGGGGATGCAGTGCAGTGAGTCCAGAGACTGCACAGGCACCACTGGGTATGCAGTGCAGTGACGCCAGAGAGTGTACTGGCACCCCTGGGGATGCAGTGCAGTGAGTCCAGAGAGTGCACTGGCACCACTGGGGATGCACTGCAGTGAGTCCAGAAAGTGCACTGGCTCCACTGGTGATGCAGTGCCGTGAGTCCAGAGAGTGCACTGGCAGCACTGGGGTTGCAGTGCAGTGAGTCCAGAGAGTGCACTGGCACCACTGGGGATGCAGTGCAGGGAGTGCAGAGAGTGCAATGGCACCACAGGGGATGCAGTGCAGTGAGTCCGGAGAGTGCACTGGCACCACTGGGGATGCAGTGCAGTGAGTCCAGAGAGTGCACTGGCACCACTGGCGATGCACTGCAGTGAGTCCAGAGACTGCACAGGCACCACTGGTGATGCACTGCAGTGAGTCCAGAGAGTGCACTGGCACCACTGGGGATGCAGTGCAGTGAGTGCAGAGAGTGCACTGGCACCACTGGGGATGCAGTGCAGTGAGTCCAGAGAGTGCACTGGCACCACTGGGGATGCACTGCAGTGAGTCCAGAGAGTGCACTGGCACCACTGGGGATGCAGTGCAGTGAGTGCAGAGAGTGCACTGGAACCACTGGGGATGCACTACAGTGAATCCAGAGAGTGCACTGGCACCACTGGGGATGCAGTGCAGTGAGTCCAGAGAGTGCACTGGCACCAGTGTGCAGTGCAGTGAGTCCACAGAGTGCACTGGCACCACTGGGGATGCACTGCAGTGAGTCCAGAGAGTGCACTGGCACCACTGGGAATGCAGTGCAGTGAGTCCAGAGACTGCATTGGCACCACTGGGGATGCACTGCAGTGACTCGAAAGAGTGCACTGGCACCACTGGGGATGCACTGCAGTGAGTCCAGAGACTGCATACGCACGACTGGGGATGCAGTGCAGTGAGTCCAGAGAGTGCACTGGCACCACTGGGGATGCACTGCAGTGAGTCCAGAGAGTGCACTTGCACCACCGGGGTTTCACTGCAGTGAGTCCAGAGAGTGCACTGGCACCACTGGGGATGCAGTGCAGTGAGTCCAGAGAGTGCACTGGCACCACTGGGGATGCAGTGCAGTGAGTCCAGAGAGTGCACTGGCACCACTGGGGATGCAGTGCAGTGAGTCCAGAGAGTGCACTGGCACCAGTGGGGGTGCACTGCAGTGAGTCCAGAGAGTGCACTGGCACCATTGGGGTTGCAGTGCAGTGAGTCCAGAGAGTGCACTGGCACCACTGGGGATGCACTGCAGTGAGTCCAGAGAGTGCACTGGCACCACTGGGGATGCAGTGCAGTGAGTCCAGAGAGTGCAGTGGAACCACTGGGGATGCAGTGCAGTGAGTCCAGAGAGTGCACTGGCATCACTGGGGATGCAGTGCAGTGAGTCCAGAGACTGCACAGGCACCACTGGGTATGCAGTGCAGTGACGCCAGAGAGTGTACTGGCACCCCTGGGGATGCAGTGCAGTGAGTCCAGAGAGTGCACTGGCACCACTGGGGATGCACTGCAGTGAGTCCAGAAAGTGCACTGGCTCCACTGGTGATGCAGTGCCGTGAGTCCAGAGAGTGCACTGGCAGCACTGGGGTTGCAGTGCAGTGAGTCCAGAGAGTGCACTGGCACCACTGGGGATGCAGTGCAGGGAGTGCAGAGAGTGCAATGGCACCACAGGGGATGCAGTGCAGTGAGTCCGGAGAGTGCACTGGCACCACTGGGGATGCAGTGCAGTGAGTCCAGAGAGTACATTGTCACCACTGGGAATGCAGCGCAGTGACTACAGAGAGTGCACTGGCACCACTGGGGATGCAGTGCAGTGAGTCCAGAGACTGCACTGGCACCACTGGGGATGCACTGCAGTGAGTCCAGAGAGTGCACTGGCACCACTGGGGATGCACTGCAGTGAGGCCAGAGACTGCACAGGCACGACTGGGGATGCAGTGCAGTGAGTCCAGAGAGTGCACTGGCAACACTGGGGATGCACCCCGGTGAGTCCAGAGAGTGCACTGGCACCACTGGGGATGCACCCCGGTGAGTCCAGAGAGTGCACTGGCACCACTGGGGATGCAGTGCAGTGAGTCCAGAGAGTGCACTGGCACCACTGGCGATGCACTGCAGTGAGTCCAGAGACTGCACAGGCACCACTGGTGATGCACTGCAGTGAGTCCAGAGAGTGCACTGGCACCACTGGGGATGCAGTGCAGTGAGTGCAGAGAGTGCACTGGCACCACTGGGGATGCAGTGCAGTGAGTCCAGAGAGTGCACTGGCACCACTGGGGATGCACTGCAGTGAGTCCAGAGAGTGCACTGGCACCACTGGGGATGCAGTGCAGTGAGTGCAGAGAGTGCACTGGAACCACTGGGGATGCACTACAGTGAATCCAGAGAGTGCACTGGCACCACTGGGGATGCAGTGCAGTGAGTCCAGAGAGTGCACTGGCACCAGTGTGCAGTGCAGTGAGTCCACAGAGTGCACTGGCACCACTGGGGATGCACTGCAGTGAGTCCAGAGAGTGCACTGGCACCACTGGGAATGCAGTGCAGTGAGTCCAGAGAATGCATTGGCACCACTGGGGATGCACTGCAGTGACTCGAAAGAGTGCACTGGCACCACTGGGGATGCACTGCAGTGAGTCCAGAGACTGCATACGCACGACTGGGGATGCAGTGCAGTGAGTCCAGAGAGTGCACTGGCACCACTGGGGATGCACTGCAGTGAGTCCAGAGAGTGCACTTGCACCACCGGGGTTTCACTGCAGTGAGTCCAGAGAGTGCACTGGCACCACTGGGGATGCAGTGCAGTGAGTCCAGAGAGTGCACTGGCACCACTGGGGATGCAGTGCAGTGAGTCCAGAGAGTGCACTGGCACCACTGGGGATGCAGTGCAGTGAGTCCAGAGAGTGCACTGGCACCAGTGGGGGTGCACTGCAGTGAGTCCAGAGAGTGCACTGGCACCATTGGGGTTGCAGTGCAGTGAGTCCAGAGAGTGCACTGGCACCACTGGGGATGCACTGCAGTGAGTCCAGAGAGTGCACTGGCACCACTGGGGATGCAGTGCAGTGAGTCCAGAGAGTGCAGTGGCACCACTGGGGATGCAGTTCAGTGAGTGCAGAGAGTGCACTGGAACCAGTGGGGATGCAGTGAAGTGAGTCCAGAGAGTGCACTGGCACCACGGTTCATGCAGTGCAGTGAGTCCAGAGAGTGCACTGGCACCACTGGGGATGCACTGCAGTGAGTCCAGAGAGTGCATTGGCACCACTGGGGATGCACTGCAGTGAGTCCAGAGAGTGCACTGGCACCACTGGGGATGCAGTGCAGTTGAGTCCAGAGAGTGCACTGCCACCACTGGGGATGCAGTGCACTGAGTCCAGAGAGTGCACTGGCACCAGTGGGGGTGCACTGCAGTGAGTCCAGAGATTTCACTGGCACCACTGGGGCTGCACTGCAGTGAGCCCAGAGAGTGCACTGGCACCACTGAGGATGCAGTGCAGTGAGTCCAGAGAGTGCACTGGCACCACTGGGGATGCACTGCAGTGAGTCCAGAGAGTGCACTGGCACCACTGGGGATGGAGTGCAGTGAGTTCAGAGAGTGCACTGGCACCACTGGGGATGCAGTGCAGTGAGTGCAGAGAGTGCACTGGCACCACCGGGGATGGACTGCAGTGAGTCCAGAGAGTGCACTGGCACCACTGGGAATGCACTGCAGTGAGTACAGAGAGTGCACTGGCACCTAAGGGGCTGCACTGCAGTGAGTCCAGAGAGTGCACTGGCACCACTGGGGCTGCACTGCAGTGAGTCCAGAGAGTGCACTGGCACCACTGGGGATGCACTGCAGTGAGTCCAGAGAGTGCACGGGCACCACTGGGGATGCAGTGCAGTGACTCAGAGAGTGCACTGGCACCACTGGTGATGGACTGCAGTGAGTCCAGAGAGTGCACTGGCACCACTGGGGATGGAGTGCAGTGAGTCCAGAGAGTGCACTGGCACCACTGGGGATGCAGTGCAGTGAGTCCAGAGTGTGCACTGGCACCACTGGGGATGCAGTGCAGTGAGTCCAGAGAGTGCACTGGCACCACTGGGGATGCAGTGCAGTGAGTCCAGAGACTGCACAGGCACCACTGGGGATGCAGTGCAGTGACGCCAGAGAGTGTACTGGCACCCCTGGGGATGCAGTGCAGTGAGTCCAGAGAGTGCACTGGCACCACTGGGGATGCACTGCAGTGAGTCCAGAAAGTGCACTGGCTCCACTGGTGATGCAGTGCGGTGAGTCCAGAGAGTGCACTGGCACCACTGGGGATGCAGTGCAGTGAGTCCAGAGAATGCATTGGCACCACTGGGGATGCACTGCAGTGACTCGAAAGAGTGCACTGGCACCACTGCGGATGCACTGCAGTGAGTCCAGAGACTGCATACGCACGACTGGGGATGCAGTGCAGTGAGTCCAGAGAGTGCACTGGCACCACTGGGGATGCACTGCAGTGAGTCCAGAGAGTGCACTTGCACCACCGGGGTTTCACTGCAGTGAGTCCAGAGAGTGCACTGGCACCACTGGGGATGCAGTGCAGTGAGTCCAGAGAGTGCACTGGCACCACTGGGGATGCACTGCAGTGAGTCCAGAGAGTGCACTGGCACCACTGGGGATGCAGTGCAGTGAGTCCAGAGAGTGCACTGGCACCAGTGGGGGTGCACTGCAGTGAGTCCAGAGAGTGCACTGGCACCATTGGGGTTGCAGTGCAGTGAGTCCAGAGAGTGCACTGGCACCACTGGGGATGCACTGCAGTGAGTCCAGAGAGTGCACTGGCACCACTGGGGATGCAGTGCAGTGAGTCCAGAGAGTGCAGTGGCACCACTGGGGATGCAGTTCAGTGAGTGCAGAGAGTGCACTGGAACCAGTGGGGATGCAGTGAAGTGAGTCCAGAGAGTGCACTGGCACCACGGTTCATGCAGTGCAGTGAGTCCAGAGAGTGCACTGGCACCACTGGGGATGCACTGCAGTGAGTCCAGAGAGTGCATTGGCACCACTGGGGATGCACTGCAGTGAGTCCAGAGAGTGCACTGGCACCACTGGGGATGCAGTGCAGTTGAGTCCAGAGAGTGCACTGCCACCACTGGGGATGCAGTGCACTGAGTCCAGAGAGTGCACTGGCACCAGTGGGGGTGCACTGCAGTGAGTCCAGAGATTTCACTGGCACCACTGGGGCTGCACTGCAGTGAGCCCAGAGAGTGCACTGGCACCACTGAGGATGCAGTGCAGTGAGTCCAGAGAGTGCACTGGCACCACTGGGGATGCACTGCAGTGAGTCCAGAGAGTGCACTGGCACCACTGGGGATGGAGTGCAGTGAGTTCAGAGAGTGCACTGGCACCACTGGGGATGCAGTGCAGTGAGTGCAGAGAGTGCACTGGCACCACCGGGGATGGACTGCAGTGAGTCCAGAGAGTGCACTGGCACCACTGGGAATGCACTGCAGTGAGTACAGAGAGTGCACTGGCACCTAAGGGGCTGCACTGCAGTGAGTCCAGAGAGTGCACTGGCACCACTGGGGCTGCACTGCAGTGAGTCCAGAGAGTGCACTGGCACCACTGGGGATGCACTGCAGTGAGTCCAGAGAGTGCACGGGCACCACTGGGGATGCAGTGCAGTGACTCAGAGAGTGCACTGGCACCACTGGTGATGGACTGCAGTGAGTCCAGAGAGTGCACTGGCACCACTGGGGATGGAGTGCAGTGAGTCCAGAGAGTGCACTGGCACCACTGGGGATGCAGTGCAGTGAGTCCAGAGTGTGCACTGGCACCACTGGGGATGCAGTGCAGTGAGTCCAGAGAGTGCACTGGCACCACTGGGGATGCAGTGCAGTGAGTCCAGAGACTGCACAGGCACCACTGGGGATGCAGTGCAGTGACGCCAGAGAGTGTACTGGCACCCCTGGGGATGCAGTGCAGTGAGTCCAGAGAGTGCACTGGCACCACTGGGGATGCACTGCAGTGAGTCCAGAAAGTGCACTGGCTCCACTGGTGATGCAGTGCGGTGAGTCCAGAGAGTGCACTGGCACCACTGGGGATGCAGTGCAGTGAGTCCAGAGAGTGCACTGGCACCACTGGGGATGCAGTGCAGGGAGTGCAGAGAGTGCAATGGCACCACAGGGGATGCAGTGCAGTGAGTCCGGAGAGTGCACTGGCACCACTGGGGATGCAGTGCAGTGAGTCCAGAGAGTACATTGTCACCACTGGGAATGCAGCGCAGTGACTACAGAGAGTGCACTGGCACCACTGGGGATGCAGTGCAGTGAGTCCAGAGAGTGCATTGTCACCACTGGGAATGCAGCGCAGTGACTACAGAGAGTGCACTGGCACTACTGGAGATGCACTGCAGTGAGTCCAGAGACTGCACTGGCACCACTGGGGATGCACTGCAGTGAGTGCAGAGAGTGCACTGGCACCACTGGGGATGCACTGCAGTGAGGCCAGAGACTTCACAGGCACGACTGGGGATGCA
This sequence comes from Anser anser, assembly GCF_964211835.1. Classification (NCBI taxonomy): domain Eukaryota; kingdom Metazoa; phylum Chordata; class Aves; order Anseriformes; family Anatidae; genus Anser; species Anser anser. The sequence goes on from NC_139752.1 coordinate 546,962, forward strand.
GTGCAGTGAGTCCAGAGAGTGCACTGGCAACACTGGGGATGCACCCCGGTGAGTCCAGAGAGTGCACTGGCACCACTGGGGATGCACCCCGGTGAGTCCAGAGAGTGCACTGGCACCACTGGGGATGCAGTGCAGTGAGTCCAGAGAGTGCACTGGCACCACTGGCGATGCACTGCAGTGAGTCCAGAGACTGCACAGGCACCACTGGTGATGCACTGCAGTGAGTCCAGAGAGTGCACTGGCACCACTGGGGATGCAGTGCAGTGAGTGCAGAGAGTGCACTGGCACCACTGGGGATGCAGTGCAGTGAGTCCAGAGAGTGCACTGGCACCACTGGGGATGCACTGCAGTGAGTAAAGAGAGTGCACTGGCACCACTGGGGATGCAGTGCAGTGAGTGCAGAGAGTGCACTGGCACCACTGGGGATGCAGTGCAGTGAATCCAGAGAGTGCACTGGCACCACTGGGGATGCAGTGCAGTGAGTCCAGAGAGTGCACTGGCACCAGTGGGGGTGCGCTGCAGTGAGTCCAGAGAGTGCACTGGCACCACTGGGGTTGCAGTGCAGTGAGTCCACAGAGTGCACTGGCACCACTGGGGATGCACTGCAGTGAGTCCAGGGAGTGCAGTGGCACCATTGGGGATGCAGTGCACTGAGTCCAGAGAGTTCACTGGCACCACTGGAGATGGAGTGCACTGAGTCCAGAGAGTGCACTGTCAGCACTGGGGATGCACTGCAGTGAGTCCACAGAGTGCACTGGCACCACTGTTCATTCAGTGATGTGAGTCCAGAGAGTGCACTGGCACCACTGTGGATGCACCTCGGTGAGTCCAGAGAGTGCTCTGGGAACACTGGGGATGCAGTGCAGTGAGTGCAGAGAGTGCACTAGCACCACTGGGGATGCACTGCAGTGAGTCCAGAGAGTGCACTGGCACCACTGGGGATGCACTGCAGTGAGTCCAGAGAGTGCACTGGCACAACAGGGGATGCAGTGCAGTGACTCCAGAGAGTGCACTGGCACCACTGGGGATGCACTGCAGTGAGTCCAGAGAGTGCACTGGCACCACTGGGGATGCACTGCAGTGAGTCCAGAGACTGCACTGGCACCACTGGGGATGCACTGCAGTGAGTCCAGAGAGTGCACTGGCACCACTGGGGATGCAGTGCAGTGAGTCCAGAGAGTGCACTGGCACCAACTGCAGCTGCACTGTAGTGAGTCCAGAGAGTGCACTGGCACCACTGGGGATGCAGTGCAGTGAGTCCAGAGAGTGCACTGGCACCACTGGGGATGCAGTGCAGTGAGTGCAGAGAGTGCACTGGCACCACTGGGGATGCACTGCAGTGACTCGAAAGAGTGCACTGGCACCACTGCGGATGCACTGCAGTGAGTCCGGAGAGTGCCCTGGCACCAATGGTGATGCAGTGCAGTGACTCCAGAGAGTGCACTGGCACCACTGGGGATGCAGTGCAGTGAGTCCAGAGAGTGCACTGGCACCACTGGGGATGCACTGCAGTGAGTCCAGAGAGTGCACTGGCACCACCGGGGATTCACTGCACTGAGTCCAGAGAGTGCACTGGCACCACTGGGGATGCAGTGCAGTGACTCCAGAGAGTGCACTAGCACCTCAGGGGCTGCACTGCAGAGAGTCCAGAGAGTGCACTGGCACCACTGGGGATGCAGTGCCGTGAGTCCAGAGAGTGCACTGGCACCACTGGGGATGCAGTGCAGTGAGTCCAGAGAGTGCACTGGCACCACTGGGGATGCACTGCAGTCAGTCCAGAGAGTGTACTGGCACCAGTGGGGATGGAGTGCAATGAGTCCAGAGAGTGCACTGGCACCACTGGGGATGCAGTGCAGTGAGTCCAGAGTGTGCACTGGCACCACTGGGGATGCAGTGCAGTGAGTCCAGAGAGTGCACTGGCATCACTGGGGATGCAGTGCAGTGAGTCCAGAGACTGCACAGGCACCACTGGGTATGCAGTGCAGTGACGCCAGAGAGTGTACTGGCACCCCTGGGGATGCAGTGCAGTGAGTCCAGAGAGTGCACTGGCACCACTGGGGATGCACTGCAGTGAGTCCAGAAAGTGCACTGGCTCCACTGGTGATGCAGTGCCGTGAGTCCAGAGAGTGCACTGGCAGCACTGGGGATGCAGTGCAGTGAGTCCAGAGAGTGCACTGGCACCACTGGGGATGCAGTGCAGGGAGTGCAGAGAGTGCAATGGCACCACAGGGGATGCAGTGCAGTGAGTCCGGAGAGTGCACTGGCACCACTGGGGATGCAGTGCAGTGAGTCCAGAGAGTACATTGTCACCACTGGGAATGCAGCGCAGTGACTACAGAGAGTGCACTGGCACCACTGGGGATGCAGTGCAGTGAGTCCAGAGACTGCACTGGCACCACTGGGGATGCACTGCAGTGAGTCCAGAGAGTGCACTGGCACCACTGGGGATGCACTGCAGTGAGGCCAGAGACTGCACAGGCACGACTGGGGATGCAGTGCAGTGAGTCCAGAGAGTGCACTGGCAACACTGGGGATGCACCCCGGTGAGTCCAGAGAGTGCACTGGCACCACTGGGGATGCACCCCGGTGAGTCCAGAGAGTGCACTGGCACCACTGGGTATGCAGTGCAGTGAGTCCAGAGAGTGCACTGGCACCACTGGCGATGCACTGCAGTGAGTCCAGAGACTGCACAGGCACCACTGGTGATGCACTGCAGTGAGTCCAGAGAGTGCACTGGCACCACTGGGGATGCAGTGCAGTGAGTGCAGAGAGTGCACTGGAACCACTGGGGATGCACTACAGTGAATCCAGAGAGTGCACTGGCACCACTGGGGATGCAGTGCAGTGAGTCCAGAGAGTGCACTGGCACCAGTGTGCAGTGCAGTGAGTCCAGAGTGTGCACTGGCACCACTGGGGATGCACTGCAGTGAGTCCAGAGAGTGCACTGGCACTACTGGGAATGCAGTGCAGTGAGTCCAGAGACTGCATTGGCACCACTGGGGATGCACTGCAGTGACTCGAAAGAGTGCACTGGCACCACTGGGGATGCACTGCAGTGAGTCCAGAGACTGCATACGCACGACTGGGGATGCAGTGCAGTGAGTCCAGAGAGTGCACTGGCACCACTGGGGATGCACTGCAGTGAGTCCAGAGAGTGCACTTGCACCACCGGGGTTTCACTGCAGTGAGTCCAGAGAGTGCACTGGCACCACTGGGGATGCAGTGCAGTGAGTCCAGAGAGTGCACTGGCACCACTGGGGATGCAGTGCAGTGAGTCCAGAGAGTGCACTGGCACCACTGGGGATGCAGTGCAGGGAGTGCAGAGAGTGCAATGGCACCACAGGGGATGCAGTGCAGTGAGTCCGGAGAGTGCACTGGCACCACTGGGGATGCAGTGCAGTGAGTCCAGAGAGTACATTGTCACCACTGGGAATGCAGCGCAGTGACTACAGAGAGTGCACTGGCACCACTGGGGATGCAGTGCAGTGAGTCCAGAGAGTGCATTGTCACCACTGGGAATGCAGCGCAGTGACTACAGAGAGTGCACTGGCACTACTGGAGATGCACTGCAGTGAGTCCAGAGACTGCACTGGCACCACTGGGGATGCACTGCAGTGAGTGCAGAGAGTGCACTGGCACCACTGGGGATGCACTGCAGTGAGGCCAGAGACTGCACAGGCACGACTGGGGATGCAGTGCAGTGAGTCCAGAGAGTGCACTGGCAACACTGGGGATGCACCCCGGTGAGTCCAGAGAGTGCACTGGCACCACTGGGGATGCACCCCGGTGAGTCCAGAGAGTGCACTGGCACCACTGGGGATGCAGTGCAGTGAGTCCAGAGAGTGCACTGGCACCACTGGCGATGCACTGCAGTGAGTCCAGAGACTGCACAGGCACCACTGGTGATGCACTGCAGTGAGTCCAGAGAGTGCACTGGCACCACTGGGGATGCAGTGCAGTGAGTGCAGAGAGTGCACTGGCACCACTGGGGATGCAGTGCAGTGAGTCCAGAGAGTGCACTGGCACCACTGGGGATGCACTGCAGTGAGTAAAGAGAGTGCACTGGCACCACTGGGGATGCAGTGCAGTGAGTGCAGAGAGTGCACTGGCACCACTGGGGATGCAGTGCAGTGAATCCAGAGAGTGCACTGGCACCACTGGGGATGCAGTGCAGTGAGTCCAGAGAGTGCACTGGCACCACTGGGGATGCACTGCAGTGAGTCCAGGGAGTGCAGTGGCACCATTGGGGATGCAGTGCACTGAGTCCAGAGAGTTCACTGGCACCACTGGAGATGGAGTGCACTGAGTCCAGAGAGTGCACTGTCAGCACTGGGGATGCACTGCAGTGAGTCCACAGAGTGCACTGGCACCACTGTTCATTCAGTGATGTGAGTCCAGAGAGTGCACTGGCACCACTGGGGATGCACCTCGGTGAGTCCAGAGAGTGCTCTGGGAACACTGGGGATGCAGTGCAGTGAGTGCAGAGAGTGCACTAGCACCACTGGGGATGCACTGCAGTGAGTCCAGAGAGTGCACTGGCACCACTGGGGATGCACTGCAGTGAGTCCAGAGAGTGCACTGGCACAACAGGGGATGCAGTGCAGTGACTCCAGAGAGTGCACTGGCACCACTGGGGATGCACTGCAGTGAGTCCAGAGAGTGCACTGGCACCACTGGGGATGCACTGCAGTGAGTCCAGAGAGTGCACTGTCAGCACTGGGGATGCAGTGCAGTGAGTCCAGAGAGTGCACTGGCACCACTGGGGATGCAGTGCAGTGAGTCCAGAGAGTGCACTGGCACCAACTGCAGCTGCACTGTAGTGAGTCCAGAGAGTGCACTGGCACCACTGGGGATGCAGTGCAGTGAGTCCAGAGAGTGCACTGGCACCACTGGGGATGCAGTGCAGTGAGTGCAGAGAGTGCACTGGCACCACTGGGGATGCACTGCAGTGACTCGAAAGAGTGCACTGGCACCACTGCGGATGCACTGCAGTGAGTCCGGAGAGTGCCCTGGCACCAATGGTGATGCAGTGCAGTGACTCCAGAGAGTGCACTGGCACCACTGGGGATGCAGTGCAGTGAGTCCAGAGAGTGCACTGGCACCACTGGGGATGCACTGCAGTGAGTCCAGAGAGTGCACTGGCACCACCGGGGATTCACTGCAGTGAGTCCAGAGAGTGCACTGGCACCACTGGGGATGCAGTGCAGTGACTCCAGAGAGTGCACTAGCACCTCAGGGGCTGCACTGCAGAGAGTCCAGAGAGTGCACTGGCACAACTGGGGATGCAGTGCAGTGAGTCCAGAGAGTGCACTGGCACCACTGGGGATGCAGTGCAGTGAGTCCAGAGAGTGCACTGGCACCACTGGGGATGCACTGCAGTCAGTCCAGAGAGTGTACTGGCACCAGTGGGGATGGAGTGCAGTGAGTCCAGAGAGTGCACTGGCACCACTGGGGATGCAGTGCAGTGAGTCAAGAGTGTGCACTGGCACCACTGGGGATGCAGTGCAGTGAGTCCAGAGAGTGCACTGGCATCACTGGGGATGCAGTGCAGTGAGTCCAGAGACTGCACAGGCACCACTGGGTATGCAGTGCAGTGACGCCAGACAGTGTACTGGCACCCCTGGGGATGCAGTGCAGTGAGTCCAGAGAGTGCACTGGCACCACTGGGGATGCACTGCAGTGAGTCCAGAAAGTGCACTGGCTCCACTGGTGATGCAGTGCCGTGAGTCCAGAGAGTGCACTGGCACCACTGGGGATGCAGTGCAGTGAGTCCAGAGAGTGCACTGGCACCAGTGTGCAGTGCAGTGAGTCCAGAGTGTGCACTGGCACCACTGGGGATGCACTGCAGTGAGTCCAGAGAGTGCACTGGCACCACTGGGAATGCAGTGCAGTGAGTCCAGAGACTGCATTGGCACCACTGGGGATGCACTGCAGTGACTCGAAAGAGTGCACTGGCACCACTGGGGATGCACTGCAGTGAGTCCAGAGACTGCATACGCACGACTGGGGATGCAGTGCAGTGAGTCCAGAGAGTGCACTGGCACCACTGGGGATGCACTGCAGTGAGTCCAGAGAGTGCACTTGCACCACCGGGGTTTCACTGCAGTGAGTCCAGAGAGTGCACTGGCACCACTGGGGATGCAGTGCAGTGAGTCCAGAGAGTGCACTGGCACCACTGGGGATGCAGTGCAGTGAGTCCAGAGAGTGCACTGGCACCACTGGGGATGCAGTGCAGGGAGTGCAGAGAGTGCAATGGCACCACAGGGGATGCAGTGCAGTGAGTCCGGAGAGTGCACTGGCACCACTGGGGATGCAGTGCAGTGAGTCCAGAGAGTACATTGTCACCACTGGGAATGCAGCGCAGTGACTACAGAGAGTGCACTGGCACCACTGGGGATGCACCTCGGTGAGTCCAGAGAGTGCTCTGGGAACACTGGGGATGCAGTGCAGTGAGTGCAGAGAGTGCACTAGCACCACTGGGGATGCACTGCAGTGAGTCCAGAGAGTGCACTGGCACCACTGGGGATGCACTGCAGTGAGTCCAGAGAGTGCACTGGCACAACAGGGGATGCAGTGCAGTGACTCCAGAGAGTGCACTGGCACCACTGGGGATGCACTGCAGTGAGTCCAGAGAGTGCACTGGCACCACTGGGGATGCACTGCAGTGAGTCCAGAGAGTGCACTGTCAGCACTGGGGATGCAGTGCAGTGAGTCCAGAGAGTGCACTGGCACCACTGGGGATGCAGTGCAGTGAGTCCAGAGAGTGCACTGGCACCAACTGCAGCTGCACTGTAGTGAGTCCAGAGAGTGCACTGGCACCACTGGGGATGCAGTGCAGTGAGTCCAGAGAGTGCACTGGCACCACTGGGGATGCAGTGCAGTGAGTGCAGAGAGTGCACTGGCACCACTGGGGATGCACTGCAGTGACTCGAAAGAGTGCACTGGCACCACTGCGGATGCACTGCAGTGAGTCCGGAGAGTGCCCTGGCACCAATGGTGATGCAGTGCAGTGACTCCAGAGAGTGCACTGGCACCACTGGGGATGCAGTGCAGTGAGTCCAGAGAGTGCACTGGCACCACTGGGGATGCACTGCAGTGAGTCCAGAGAGTGCACTGGCACCACCGGGGATTCACTGCAGTGAGTCCAGAGAGTGCACTGGCACCACTGGGGATGCAGTGCAGTGACTCCAGAGAGTGCACTAGCACCTCAGGGGCTGCACTGCAGAGAGTCCAGAGAGTGCACTGGCACAACTGGGGATGCAGTGCAGTGAGTCCAGAGAGTGCACTGGCACCACTGGGGATGCAGTGCAGTGAGTCCAGAGAGTGCACTGGCACCACTGGGGATGCACTGCAGTCAGTCCAGAGAGTGTACTGGCACCAGTGGGGATGGAGTGCAGTGAGTCCAGAGAGTGCACTGGCACCACTGGGGATGCAGTGCAGTGAGTCAAGAGTGTGCACTGGCACCACTGGGGATGCAGTGCAGTGAGTCCAGAGAGTGCACTGGCATCACTGGGGATGCAGTGCAGTGAGTCCAGAGACTGCACAGGCACCACTGGGTATGCAGTGCAGTGACGCCAGACAGTGTACTGGCACCCCTGGGGATGCAGTGCAGTGAGTCCAGAGAGTGCACTGGCACCACTGGGGATGCACTGCAGTGAGTCCAGAAAGTGCACTGGCTCCACTGGTGATGCAGTGCCGTGAGTCCAGAGAGTGCACTGGCACCACTGGGGATGCAGTGCAGTGAGTCCAGAGAGTGCACTGGCACCAGTGTGCAGTGCAGTGAGTCCAGAGTGTGCACTGGCACCACTGGGGATGCACTGCAGTGAGTCCAGAGAGTGCACTGGCACCACTGGGAATGCAGTGCAGTGAGTCCAGAGACTGCATTGGCACCACTGGGGATGCACTGCAGTGACTCGAAAGAGTGCACTGGCACCACTGGGGATGCACTGCAGTGAGTCCAGAGACTGCATACGCACGACTGGGGATGCAGTGCAGTGAGTCCAGAGAGTGCACTGGCACCACTGGGGATGCACTGCAGTGAGTCCAGAGAGTGCACTTGCACCACCGGGGTTTCACTGCAGTGAGTCCAGAGAGTGCACTGGCACCACTGGGGATGCAGTGCAGTGAGTCCAGAGAGTGCACTGGCACCACTGGGGATGCAGTGCAGTGAGTCCAGAGAGTGCACTGGCACCACTGGGGATGCAGTGCAGGGAGTGCAGAGAGTGCAATGGCACCACAGGGGATGCAGTGCAGTGAGTCCGGAGAGTGCACTGGCACCACTGGGGATGCAGTGCAGTGAGTCCAGAGAGTACATTGTCACCACTGGGAATGCAGCGCAGTGACTACAGAGAGTGCACTGGCACCACTGGGGATGCAGTGCAGTGAGTCCAGAGAGTGCATTGTCACCACTGGGAATGCAGCGCAGTGACTACAGAGAGTGCACTGGCACTACTGGAGATGCACTGCAGTGAGTCCAGAGACTGCACTGGCACCACTGGGGATGCACTGCAGTGAGTCCGGAGAGTGCACTGGCACCACTGGGGATGCACTGCAGTGAGGCCAGAGACTGCACAGGCACGACTGGGGATGCAGTGCAGTGAGTCCAGAGAGTGCACTGGCAACACTGGGGATGCACCCCGGTGAGTCCAGAGAGTGCACTGGCACCACTGGGGATGCACCCCGGTGAGTCCAGAGAGTGCACTGGCACCACTGGGGATGCAGTGCAGTGAGTCCAGAGAGTGCACTGGCACCACTGGCGATGCACTGCAGTGAGTCCAGAGACTGCACAGGCACCACTGGTGATGCACTGCAGTGAGTCCAGAGAGTGCACTGGCACCACTGGGGATGCAGTGCAGTGAGTGCAGAGAGTGCACTGGCACCACTGGGGATGCAGTGCAGTGAGTCCAGAGAGTGCACTGGCACCACTGGGGATGCACTGCAGTGAGTAAAGAGAGTGCACTGGCACCACTGGGGATGCAGTGCAGTGAGTGCAGAGAGTGCACTGGCACCACTGGGGATGCAGTGCAGTGAATCCAGAGAGTGCACTGGCACCACTGGGGATGCAGTGCAGTGAGTCCAGAGAGTGCACTGGCACCACTGGGGATGCACTGCAGTGAGTCCAGGGAGTGCAGTGGCACCATTGGGGATGCAGTGCACTGAGTCCAGAGAGTTCACTGGCACCACTGGAGATGGAGTGCACTGAGTCCAGAGAGTGCACTGTCAGCACTGGGGATGCACTGCAGTGAGTCCACAGAGTGCACTGGCACCACTGTTCATTCAGTGATGTGAGTCCAGAGAGTGCACTGGCACCACTGGGGATGCACCTCGGTGAGTCCAGAGAGTGCTCTGGGAACACTGGGGATGCAGTGCAGTGAGTGCAGAGAGTGCACTAGCACCACTGGGGATGCACTGCAGTGAGTCCAGAGAGTGCACTGGCACCACTGGGGATGCACTGCAGTGAGTCCAGAGAGTGCACTGGCACAACAGGGGATGCAGTGCAGTGACTCCAGAGAGTGCACTGGCACCACTGGGGATGCACTGCAGTGAGTCCAGAGAGTGCACTGGCACCACTGGGGATGCACTGCAGTGAGTCCAGAGAGTGCACTGTCAGCACTGGGGATGCAGTGCAGTGAGTCCAGAGAGTGCACTGGCACCACTGGGGATGCAGTGCAGTGAGTCCAGAGAGTGCACTGGCACCAACTGCAGCTGCACTGTAGTGAGTCCAGAGAGTGCACTGGCACCACTGGGGATGCAGTGCAGTGAGTCCAGAGAGTGCACTGGCACCACTGGGGATGCAGTGCAGTGAGTGCAGAGAGTGCACTGGCACCACTGGGGATGCACTGCAGTGACTCGAAAGAGTGCACTGGCACCACTGCGGATGCACTGCAGTGAGTCCGGAGAGTGCCCTGGCACCAATGGTGATGCAGTGCAGTGACTCCAGAGAGTGCACTGGCACCACTGGGGATGCAGTGCAGTGAGTCCAGAGAGTGCACTGGCACCACTGGGGATGCACTGCAGTGAGTCCAGAGAGTGCACTGGCACCACCGGGGATTCACTGCAGTGAGTCCAGAGAGTGCACTGGCACCACTGGGGATGCAGTGCAGTGACTCCAGAGAGTGCACTAGCACCTCAGGGGCTGCACTGCAGAGAGTCCAGAGAGTGCACTGGCACAACTGGGGATGCAGTGCAGTGAGTCCAGAGAGTGCACTGGCACCACTGGGGATGCAGTGCAGTGAGTCCAGAGAGTGCACTGGCACCACTGGGGATGCACTGCAGTCAGTCCAGAGAGTGTACTGGCACCAGTGGGGATGGAGTGCAGTGAGTCCAGAGAGTGCACTGGCACCACTGGGGATGCAGTGCAGTGAGTCAAGAGTGTGCACTGGCACCACTGGGGATGCAGTGCAGTGAGTCCAGAGAGTGCACTGGCATCACTGGGGATGCAGTGCAGTGAGTCCAGAGACTGCACAGGCACCACTGGGTATGCAGTGCAGTGACGCCAGACAGTGTACTGGCACCCCTGGGGATGCAGTGCAGTGAGTCCAGAGAGTGCACTGGCACCACTGGGGATGCACTGCAGTGAGTCCAGAAAGTGCACTGGCTCCACTGGTGATGCAGTGCCGTGAGTCCAGAGAGTGCACTGGCACCACTGGGGATGCAGTGCAGTGAGTCCAGAGAGTGCACTGGCACCACTGGGGATGCAGTGCAGGGAGTGCAGAGAGTGCAATGGCACCACAGGGGATGCAGTGCAGTGAGTCCGGAGAGTGCACTGGCACCACTGGGGATGCAGTGCAGTGAGTCCAGAGAGTACATTGTCACCACTGGGAATGCAGCGCAGTGACTACAGAGAGTGCACTGGCACCACTGGGGATGCAGTGCAGTGAGTCCAGAGACTGCACTGGCACCACTGGGGATGCACTGCAGTGAGTCCAGAGAGTGCACTGGCACCACTGGGGATGCACTGCAGTGAGGCCAGAGACTGCACAGGCACGACTGGGGATGCAGTGCAGTGAGTCCAGAGAGTGCACTGGCAACACTGGGGATGCACCCTGGTGAGTCCAGAGAGTGCACTGGCACCACTGGGGATGCACCCCGGTGAGTCCAGAGAGTGCACTGGCACCACTGGGGATGCAGTGCAGTGAGTCCAGAGAGTGCAGTGGCACCACTGGCGATGCACTGCAGTGAGTCCAGAGACTGCACAGGCACCACTGGTGATGCACTGCAGTGAGTCCAGAGAGTGCACTGGCACCACTGGGGATGCAGTGCAGTGAGTGCAGAGAGTGCACTGGCACCACTGGGGATGCAGTGCAGTGAGTCCAGAGAGTGCACTGGCACCACTGGGGATGCACTGCAGTGAGTCCAGAGAGTGCACTGGCACCACTGGGGATGCAGTGCAGTGAGTGCAGAGAGTGCACTGGAACCACTGGGGATGCACTACAGTGAATCCAGAGAGTGCACTGGCACCACTGGGGATGCAGTCCAGTGAGTCCAGAGAGTGCACTGGCACCAGTGTGCAGTGCAGTGAGTCCACAGAGTGCACTGGCACCACTGGGGATGCACTGCAGTGAGTCCAGAGAGTGCACTGGCACCACTGGGAATGCAGTGCAGTGAGTCCAGAGACTGCATTGGCACCACTGGGGATGCACTGCAGTGACTCGAAAGAGTGCACTGGCACCACTGGGGATGCACTGCAGTGAGTCCAGAGACTGCATACGCACGACTGGGGATGCAGTGCAGTGAGTCCAGAGAGTGCACTGGCACCACTGGGGATGCACTGCAGTGAGTCCAGAGAGTGCACTTGCACCACCGGGGTTTCACTGCAGTGAGTCCAGAGAGTGCACTGGCACCACTGGGGATGCAGTGCAGTGAGTCCAGAGAGTGCACTGGCACCACTGGGGATGCAGTGCAGTGAGTCCAGAGAGTGCACTGGCACCACTGGGGATGCAGTGCAGTGAGTCCAGAGAGTGCACTGGCACCAGTGGGGGTGCACTGCAGTGAGTCCAGAGAGTGCACTGGCACCATTGGGGTTGCAGTGCAGTGAGTCCAGAGAGTGCACTGGCACCACTGGGGATGCACTGCAGTGAGTCCAGAGAGTGCACTGGCACCACTGGGGATGCAGTGCAGTGAGTCCAGAGAGTGCAGTGGCACCACTGGGGATGCAGTGCAGTGAGTCCAGAGAGTGCACTGGCATCACTGGGGATGCAGTGCAGTGAGTCCAGAGACTGCACAGGCACCACTGGGTATGCAGTGCAGTGACGCCAGAGAGTGTACTGGCACCCCTGGGGATGCAGTGCAGTGAGTCCAGAGAGTGCACTGGCACCACTGGGGATGCACTGCAGTGAGTCCAGAAAGTGCACTGGCTCCACTGGTGATGCAGTGCCGTGAGTCCAGAGAGTGCACTGGCAGCACTGGGGATGCAGTGCAGTGAGTCCAGAGAGTGCACTGGCACCACTGGGGATGCAGTGCAGGGAGTGCAGAGAGTGCAATGGCACCACAGGGGATGCAGTGCAGTGAGTCCGGAGAGTGCACTGGCACCACTGGGGATGCAGTGCAGTGAGTCTAGAGAGTACATTGTCACCACTGGGAATGCAGCGCAGTGACTACAGAGAGTTCACTGGCACCACTGGGGATGCAGTGCAGTGAGTCCAGAGACTGCACTGGCACCACTGGGGATGCACTGCAGTGAGTCCAGAGAGTGCACTGGCACCACTGGGGATGCACTGCAGTGAGTACAGAGAGTGCACTGGCACCTAGAGGGGCTGCACTGCAGTGAGTCCAGAGAGTGCACTGGCACCACTGGGGCTGCACTGCAGTGAGTCCAGAGAGTGCACTGGCACCACTGGGGATGCACTGCAGTGAGTCCAGAGAGTGCACGGGCACCACTGGGGATGCAGTGCAGTGACTCAGAGAGTGCACTGGCAGCACTGGGGATGCAGTGCAGTGAGTCCAGAGAGTGCACTGGCACCACTGGGGATGGAGTGCAGTGAGTCCAGAGAGTGCACTGGCACCACTGGGGATGCAGTGCAGTGAGTCCAGAGTGTGCACTGGCACCACTGGGGATGCAGTGCAGTGAGTCCAGAGAGTGCACTGGCACCACTGGGGATGCAGTGCAGTGAGTCCAGAGACTGCACAGGCACCACTGGGGATGCAGTGCAGTGACGCCAGAGAGTGTACTGGCACCCCTGGGGATGCAGTGCAGTGAGTCCAGAGAGTGCACTGGCACCACTGGGGATGGAATGCAGTGAGTCCAGAAAGTGCACTGGCTCCACTGGTGATGCAGTGCGGTGAGTCCAGAGAGTGCACTGGCACCACTGGGGATGCAGTGCAGTGAGTCCAGAGAGTGCACTGGCACCACTGGGGATGCAGTGCAGGGAGTGCAGAGAGTGCAATGGCACCACAGGGGATGCAGTGCAGTGAGTCCGGAGAGTGCACTGGCACCACTGCGGATGCAGTGCAGTGAGTCCAGAGAGTGCATTGTCACCACTGGGAATGCAGCGCAGTGACTACAGAGAGTGCACTGGCACCACTGGGGATGCAGTGCAGTGAGTCCAGAGAGTGCATTGTCACCACTGGGAATGCAGCGCAGTGACTACAGAGAGTGCACTGGCAGCACTGGAGATGCACTGCAGTGAGTCCAGAGACTGCACTGGCACCACTGGGGATGCACTGCAGTGAGTCCAGAGAGTGCACTGGCACCACTGGGGATGCACTGCAGTGAGTCCAGAGACTGCACAGGCACGACTGGGGATGCAGTGCAGTGAGTCCAGAGAGTGCACTGGCAACACTGGGGATGCACCCCGGTGAGTCCAAAGAGTGCACTGGCACCACTGGGGATGCACCCCGGTGAGTCCAGAGAGTGCACTGGCAGCACTGGGGATGCAGTGCAGTGAGTCCAGAGAGTGCACTGGCACCACTGGCGATGCACTGCAGTGAGTCCAAAGACTGCACAGGCACCACTGGTGATGCACTGCAGTGAGTCCAGAGAGTGCACTGGCACCACTGGGGATGCAGTGCAGTGAGTCCAGAGAGTGCACTGGCACCACTGGGGATGCACTGCAGTGAGTCCAGAGAGTGCACTGGCACCACTGGGGATGCAGTGCAGTGAGTGCAGAGAGTGCACTGGAACCACTGGGGATGCACTACAGTGAATCCAGAGAGTGCACTGGCACCACTGGGGATGCAGTGCAGTGAGTCCAGAGAGTGCACTGGCACCAGTGGTGGTGCGCTGCAGTGAGTCCAGAGAGTGCACTGGCACCACTGGGGTTGCAGTGCAGTGACTCCACAGAGTGCACTGGCACCACTGGGGATGCACTGCAGTGAGTCCAGAGAGTGCACTGGCGCCACTGGGAATGCAGTGCAGTGAGTCCAGAGACTGCATTGGCACCACTGGGGATGCACTGCAGTGACTCGAAAGAGTACACTGGCACCACTGTGGATGCAGTGCAGTGAGTCCAGAGAGTGCACTGGCACCACTGGGGATGCAGTGCAGTGAGTCCAGAGAGTGCACTGGCACCACTGGGGATGCACTGCAGTCAGTCCAGAGAGTGTACTGGCACCAGTGGGGATGGAGTGCAGTGAGTCCAGAGAGTGCACTGGCACCACTGGGGATGCAGTGCAGTGAGTCCAGAGTGTGCACTGGCACCACTGGGGATGCAGTGCAGTGAGTCCAGAGAGTGCACTGGCATCACTGGGGATGCAGTGCAGTGAGTCCAGAGACTGCACAGGCACCACTGGGTATGCAGTGCAGTGACGCCAGAGAGTGTACTGGCACCCCTGGGGATGCAGTGCAGTGAGTCCAGAGAGTGCACTGGCACCACTGGGGATGCACTGCAGTGAGTCCAGAAAGTGCACTGGCTACACTGGTGATGCAGTGCCGTGAGTCCAGAGAGTGCACTGGCAGCACTGGGGATGCAGTGCAGTGAGTCCAGAGAGTGCACTGGCACCACTGGGGATGCAGTGCAGGGAGTGCAGAGAGTGCAATGGCACCACAGGGGATGCAGTGCAGTGAGTCCGGAGAGTGCACTGGCACCACTGGGGATGCAGTGCAGTGAGTCCAGAGAGTACATTGTCACCACTGGGAATGCAGCGCAGTGACTACAGAGAGTGCACTGGCACCACTGGGGATGCAGTGCAGTGAGTCCAGAGACTGCACTGGCACCACTGGGGATGCACTGCAGTGAGTCCAGAGAGTGCACTGGCACCACTGGGGATGCACTGCAGTGAGGCCAGAGACTGCACAGGCACGACTGGGGATGCAGTGCAGTGAGTCCAGAGAGTGCACTGGCAACACTGGGGATGCACCCCGGTGAGTCCAGAGAGTGCACTGGCACCACTGGGGATGCACCCCGGTGAGTCCAGAGAGTGCACTGGCACCACTGGGGATGCAGTGCAGTGAGTCCAGAGAGTGCACTGGCACCACTGGCGATGCACTGCAGTGAGTCCAGAGACTGCACAGGCACCACTGGTGATGCACTGCAGTGAGTCCAGAGAGTGCACTGGCACCACTGGGGATGCAGTGCAGTGAGTGCAGAGAGTGCACTGGAACCACTGGGGATGCACTACAGTGAATCCAGAGAGTGCACTGGCACCACTGGGGATGCAGTGCAGTGAGTCCAGAGAGTGCACTGGCACCAGTGTACAGTGCAGTGAGTCCACAGAGTGCACTGGCACCACTGGGGATGCACTGCAGTGAGTCCAGAGAGTGCACTGGCACCACTGGGAATGCAGTGCAGTGAGTCCAGAGACTGCATTGGCACCACTGGGGATGCACTGCAGTGACTCGAAAGAGTGCACTGGCACCACTGGGGATGCACTGCAGTGAGTCCAGAGACTGCATACGCACGACTGGGGATGCAGTGCAGTGAGTCCAGAGAGTGCACTGGCACCACTGGCGATGCACTGCAGTGAGTCCAGAGACTGCACTTGCACCACCGGGGTTTCACTGCAGTGAGTCCAGAGAGTGCACTGGCACCACTGGGGATGCAGTGCAGTGAGTCCAGAGAGTGCACTGGCACCACTGGGGATGCAGTGCAGTGAGTCCAGAGAGTGCACTGGCACTACTGGAGATGCACTGCAGTGAGTCCAGAGACTGCACTGGCACCACTGGGGATGCACTGCAGTGAGTGCAGAGAGTGCACTGGCACCACTGGGGATGCACTGCAGTGAGGCCAGAGACTGCACAGGCACGACTGGGGATGCAGTGCAGTGAGTCCAGAGAGTGCACTGGCAACACTGGGGATGCACCCCGGTGAGTCCAGAGAGTGCACTGGCACCACTGGGGATGCACCCCGGTGAGTCCAGAGAGTGCACTGGCACCACTGGGGATGCACTGCAGTGAGGCCAGAGAGTGCACTGGCACCACTGGCGATGCACTGCAGTGAGTCCAGAGACTGCACAGGCACCACTGGTGATGCACTGCAGTGAGTCCAGAGAGTGCACTGGCACCACTGGGGATGCAGTGCAGTGAGTGCAGAGAGTGCACTGGCACCACTGGGGATGCAGTGCAGTGAGTCCAGAGAGTGCACTGGCACCACTGGGGATGCACTGCAGTGAGTAAAGAGAGTGCACTGGCACCACTGGGGATGCAGTGCAGTGAGTGCAGAGAGTGCACTGGCACCACTGGGGATGCAGTGCAGTGAATCCAGAGAGTGCACTGGCACCACTGGGGATGCAGTGCAGTGAGTGCAGAGAGTGCACTGGCACCAGTGGGGGTGCGCTGCAGTGAGTCCAGAGAGTGCACTGGCACCACTGGGGTTGCAGTGCAGTGAGTCCACAGAGTGCACTGGCACCACTGGGGATGCACTGCAGTGAGTCCAGGGAGTGCAGTGGCACCATTGGGGATGCAGTGCACTGAGTCCAGAGAGTTCACTGGCACCACTGGAGATGGAGTGCACTGAGTCCAGAGAGTGCACTGTCAGCACTGGGGATGCACTGCAGTGAGTCCACAGAGTGCACTGGCACCACTGTTCATTCAGTGATGTGAGTCCAGAGAGTGCACTGGCACCACTGGGGATGCACCTCGGTGAGTCCAGAGAGTGCTCTGGGAACACTGGGGATGCAGTGCAGTGAGTGCAAAGAGTGCACTAGCACCACTGGGGATGCACTTCAGTGAGTCCAGAGAGTGCACTGGCACCACTGGGGATGCAGTGCAGTGAGTCCAGAGAGTGCACTGGCACAACAGGGGATGCAGTGCAGTGACTCCAGAGAGTGCACTGGCACCACTGGGGATGCACTGCAGTGAGTCCAGAGAGTGCACTGGCACCACTGGGGATGCACTGCAGTGAGTCCAGAGAGTGCACTGTCAGCACTGGGGATGCAGTGCAGTGAGTCCAGAGAGTGCACTGGCACCACTGGGGATGCAGTGCAGTGAGTCCAGAGAGTGCACTGGCACCAACTGCAGCTGCACTGTAGTGAGTCCAGAGAGTGCACTGGCACCACTGGGGATGCAGTGCAGTGAGTCCAGAGAGTGCACTGGCACCACTGGGGATGCAGTGCAGTGAGTGCAGAGAGTGCACTGGCACCACTGGGGATGCACTGCAGTGACTCGAAAGAGTGCACTGGCACCACTGCGGATGCACTGCAGTGAGTCCGGAGAGTGCCCTGGCACCAATGGTGATGCAGTGCAGTGACTCCAGAGAGTGCACTGGCACCACTGGGGATGCAGTGCAGTGAGTCCAGAGAGTGCACTGGCACCACTGGGGATGCACTGCAGTGAGTCCAGAGAGTGCACTGGCACCACCGGGGATTCACTGCAGTGAGTCCAGAGAGTGCACTGGCACCACTGGGGATGCAGTGCAGTGACTCCAGAGAGTGCACTAGCACCTCAGGGGCTGCACTGCAGAGAGTCCAGAGAGTGCACTGGCACCACTGGGGATGCAGTGCAGTGAGTCCAGAGAGTGCATTGGCACCACTGGGGATGCACTTCAGTCAGTCCAGAGAGTGTACTGGCACCAGTGGGGATGGAGTGCAGTGAGTCCAGAGAGTGCACTGGCACCACTGGGGATGCACTGCAGTGAGTCCAGAGTGTGCACTGGCACCACTGGGGATGCAGTGCAGTGAGTCCAGAGAGTGCACTGGCATCACTGGGGATGCAGTGCAGTGAGTCCAGAGACTGCACAGGCACCACTGGGTATGCAGTGCAGTGACGCCAGAGAGTGTACTGGCACCCCTGGGGATGCAGTGCAGTGAGTCCAGAGAGTGCACTGGCACCACTGGGGATGCACTGCAGTGAGTCCAGAAAGTGCACTGGCTCCACTGGTGATGCAGTGCCGTGAGTCCAGAGAGTGCACTGGCAGCACTGGGGATGCAGTGCAGTGAGTCCAGAGAGTGCACTGGCACCACTGGGGATGCAGTGCAGGGAGTGCAGAGAGTGCAATGGCACCACAGGGGATGCAGTGCAGTGAGTCCGGAGAGTGCACTGGCACCACTGGGGATGCAGTGCAGTGAGTCCAGAGAGTACATTGTCACCACTGGGAATGCAGCGCAGTGACTACAGAGAGTGCACTGGCACCACTGGGGATGCAGTGCAGTGAGTCCAGAGACTGCACTGGCACCACTGGGGATGCACTGCAGTGAGTCCAGAGAGTGCACTGGCACCACTGGGGATGCACTGCAGTGAGTCCAGAGAGTGCACTGTCAGCACTGGGGATGCAGTGCAGTGAGTCCAGAGAGTGCACTGGCACCACTGGGGATGCAGTGCAGTGAGTCCAGAGAGTGCACTGGCACCAACTGCAGCTGCACTGTAGTGAGTCCAGAGAGTGCACTGGCACCACTGGGGATGCAGTGCAGTGAGTCCAGAGAGTGCACTGGCACCACTGGGGATGCAGTGCAGTGAGTGCAGAGAGTGCACTGGCACCACTGGGGATGCACTGCAGTGACTCGAAAGAGTGCACTGGCACCACTGCGGATGCACTGCAGTGAGTCCGGAGAGTGCCCTGGCACCAATGGTGATGCAGTGCAGTGACTCCAGAGAGTGCACTGGCACCACTGGGGATGCAGTGCAGTGAGTCCAGAGAGTGCACTGGCACCACTGGGGATGCACTGCAGTGAGTCCAGAGAGTGCACTGGCACCACCGGGGATTCACTGCAGTGAGTCCAGAGAGTGCACTGGCACCACTGGGGATGCAGTGCAGTGACTCCAGAGAGTGCACTAGCACCTCAGGGGCTGCACTGCAGAGAGTCCAGAGAGTGCACTGGCACCACTGGGGATGCAGTGCAGTGAGTCCAGAGAGTGCATTGGCACCACTGGGGATGCACTTCAGTCAGTCCAGAGAGTGTACTGGCACCAGTGGGGATGGAGTGCAGTGAGTCCAGAGAGTGCACTGGCACCACTGGGGATGCACTGCAGTGAGTCCAGAGTGTGCACTGGCACCACTGGGGATGCAGTGCAGTGAGTCCAGAGAGTGCACTGGCATCACTGGGGATGCAGTGCAGTGAGTCCAGAGACTGCACAGGCACCACTGGGTATGCAGTGCAGTGACGCCAGAGAGTGTACTGGCACCCCTGGGGATGCAGTGCAGTGAGTCCAGAGAGTGCACTGGCACCACTGGGGATGCACTGCAGTGAGTCCAGAAAGTGCACTGGCTCCACTGGTGATGCAGTGCCGTGAGTCCAGAGAGTGCACTGGCAGCACTGGGGATGCAGTGCAGTGAGTCCAGAGAGTGCACTGGCACCACTGGGGATGCAGTGCAGGGAGTGCAGAGAGTGCAATGGCACCACAGGGGATGCAGTGCAGTGAGTCCGGAGAGTGCACTGGCACCACTGGGGATGCAGTGCAGTGAGTCCAGAGAGTACATTGTCACCACTGGGAATGCAGCGCAGTGACTACAGAGAGTGCACTGGCACCACTGGGGATGCAGTGCAGTGAGTCCAGAGACTGCACTGGCACCACTGGGGATGCACTGCAGTGAGTCCAGAGAGTGCACTGGCACCACTGGGGATGCACTGCAGTGAGGCCAGAGACTGCACAGGCACGACTGGGGATGCAGTGCAGTGAGTCCAGAGAGTGCACTGGCAACACTGGGGATGCACCCCGGTGAGTCCAGAGAGTGCACTGGCACCACTGGGGATGCACCCCGGTGAGTCCAGAGAGTGCACTGGCACCACTGGGGATGCAGTGCAGTGAGTCCAGAGAGTGCACTGGCACCACTGGCGATGCACTGCAGTGAGTCCAGAGACTGCACAGGCACCACTGGTGATGCACTGCAGTGAGTCCAGAGAGTGCACTGGCACCACTGGGGATGCAGTGCAGTGAGTGCAGAGAGTGCACTGGCACCACTGGGGATGCAGTGCAGTGAGTCCAGAGAGTGCACTGGCACCACTGGGGATGCACTGCAGTGAGTCCAGAGAGTGCACTGGCACCACTGGGGATGCAGTGCAGTGAGTGCAGAGAGTGCACTGGAACCACTGGGGATGCACTACAGTGAATCCAGAGAGTGCACTGGCACCACTGGGGATGCAGTGCAGTGAGTCCAGAGAGTGCACTGGCACCAGTGTGCAGTGCAGTGAGTCCAGAGAGTGCACTGGCACCACTGGGGATGCACTGCAGTGAGTCCAGAGAGTGCACTGGCACCACTGGGAATGCAGTGCAGTGAGTCCAGAGACTGCATTGGAACCACTGGGGATGCACTGCAGTGACTCGAAAGAGTGCACTGGCACCACTGGGGATGCACTGCAGTGAGTCCAGAGACTGCATACGCACGACTGGGGATGCAGTGCAGTGAGTCCAGAGAGTGCACTGGCACCACTGGGGATGCACTGCAGTGAGTCCAGAGAGTGCACTTGCACCACCGGGGTTTCACTGCAGTGAGTCCAGAGAGTGCACTGGCACCACTGGGGATGCAGTGCAGTGAGTCCAGAGAGTGCACTGGCACCACTGGGGATGCAGTGCAGTGAGTCCAGAGAGTGCACTGGCACCACTGGGGATGCAGTGCAGTGAGTCCAGAGAGTGCACTGGCACCAGTGGGGGTGCACTGCAGTGAGTCCAGAGAGTGCACTGGCACCATTGGGGTTGCAGTGCAGTGAGTCCAGAGAGTGCACTGGCACCACTGGGGATGCACTGCAGTGAGTCCAGAGAGTGCACTGGCACCACTGGGGATGCAGTGCAGTGAGTCCAGAGAGTGCAGTGGCACCACTGGGGATGCAGTGCAGTGAGTCCAGAGAGTGCACTGGCATCACTGGGGATGCAGTGCAGTGAGTCCAGAGACTGCACAGGCACCACTGGGTATGCAGTGCAGTGACGCCAGAGAGTGTACTGGCACCCCTGGGGATGCAGTGCAGTGAGTCCAGAGAGTGCACTGGCACCACTGGGGATGCACTGCAGTGAGTCCAGAAAGTGCACTGGCTCCACTGGTGATGCAGTGCCGTGAGTCCAGAGAGTGCACTGGCAGCACTGGGGATGCAGTGCAGTGAGTCCAGAGAGTGCACTGGCACCACTGGGGATGCAGTGCAGGGAGTGCAGAGAGTGCAATGGCACCACAGGGGATGCAGTGCAGTGAGTCCGGAGAGTGCACTGGCACCACTGGGGATGCAGTGCAGTGAGTCCAGAGAGTACATTGTCACCACTGGGAATGCAGCGCAGTGACTACAGAGAGTGCACTGGCACCACTGGGGATGCAGTGCAGTGAGTCCAGAGACTGCACTGGCACCACTGGGGATGCACTGCAGTGAGTCCAGAGAGTGCACTGGCACCACTGGGGATGCACTGCAGTGAGGCCAGAGACTGCACAGGCACGACTGGGGATGCAGTGCAGTGAGTCCAGAGAGTGCACTGGCAACACTGGGGATGCACCCCGGTGAGTCCAGAGAGTGCACTGGCACCACTGGGGATGCACCCCGGTGACTCCAGAGAGTGCACTGGCACCACTGGGGATGCAGTGCAGTGAGTCCAGAGAGTGCACTGGCACCACTGGCGATGCACTGCAGTGAGTCCAGAGACTGCACAGGCACCACTGGTGATGCACTGCAGTGAGTCCAGAGAGTGCACTGGCACCACTGGGGATGCAGTGCAGTGAGTGCAGAGAGTGCACTGGCACCACTGGGGATGCAGTGCAGTGAGTCCAGAGAGTGCACTGGCACCACTGGGGATGCACTGCAGTGAGTCCAGAGAGTGCACTGGCACCACTGGGGATGCAGTGCAGTGAGTCCAGAGAGTGCACTGGAACCACTGGGGATGCACTACAGTGAATCCAGAGAGTGCACTGGCACCACTGGGGATGCAGTGCAGTGAGTCCAGAGAGTGCACTGGCACCAGTGTGCAGTGCAGTGAGTCCACAGAGTGCACTGGCACCACTGGGGATGCACTGCAGTGAGTCCAGAGAGTGCACTGGCACCACTGGGAATGCAGTGCAGTGAGTCCAGAGACTGCATTGGCACCACTGGGGATGCACTGCAGTGACTCGAAAGAGTGCACTGGCACCACTGGGGATGCACTGCAGTGAGTCCAGAGACTGCATACGCACGACTGGGGATGCAGTGCAGTGAGTCCAGAGAGTGCACTGGCACCACTGGGGATGCACTGCAGTGAGTCCAGAGAGTGCACTTGCACCACCGGGGTTTCACTGCAGTGAGTCCAGAGAGTGCACTGGCACCACTGGGGATGCAGTGCAGTGAGTCCAGAGAGTGCACTGGCACCACTGGGGATGCAGTGCAGTGAGTCCAGAGAGTGCACTGGCACCACTGGGGATGCAGTGCAGTGAGTCCAGAGAGTGCACTGGCACCAGTGGGGGTGCACTGCAGTGAGTCCAGAGAGTGCACTGGCACCATTGGGGTTGCAGTGCAGTGAGTCCAGAGAGTGCACTGGCACCACTGGGGATGCACTGCAGTGAGTCCAGAGAGTGCACTGGCACCACTGGGGATGCAGTGCAGTGAGTCCAGAGAGTGCAGTGGCACCACTGGGGATGCAGTGCAGTGAGTGCAGAGAGTGCACTGGAACCAGTGGGGATGCAGTGAAGTGAGTCCAGAGAGTGCACTGGCACCACGGTTCATGCAGTGCAGTGAGTCCAGAGAGTGCACTGGCACCACTGGGGATGCACTGCAGTGAGTCCAGAGAGTGCATTGGCACCACTGGGGATGCACTGCAGTGAGTCCAGAGAGTGCACTGGCACCACTGGGGATGCAGTGCAGTTGAGTCCAGAGAGTGCACTGGCACCACTGGGGATGCAGTGCACTGAGTCCAGAGAGTGCACTGGCACCAGTGGGGGTGCACTGCAGTGAGTCCAGAGATTTCACTGGCACCACTGGGGCTGCACTGCAGTGAGCCCAGAGAGTGCACTGGCACCACTGAGGATGCAGTGCAGTGAGTCCAGAGAGTGCACTGGCACCACTGGGGATGCACTGCAGTGAGTCCAGAGAGTGCACTGGCACCACTGGGGATGGAGTGCAGTGAGTTCAGAGAGTGCACTGGCACCACTGGGGATGCAGTGCAGTGAGTGCAGAGAGTGCACTGGCACCACCGGGGATGGACTGCAGTGAGTCCAGAGAGTGCACTGGCACCACTGGGAATGCACTGCAGTGAGTACAGAGAGTGCACTGGCACCTAGAGGGGCTGCACTGCAGTGAGTCCAGAGAGTGCACTGGCACCACTGGGGCTGCACTGCAGTGAGTCCAGAGAGTGCACTGGCACCACTGGGGATGCACTGCAGTGAGTCCAGAGAGTGCACGGGCACCACTGGGGATGCAGTGCAGTGACTCAGAGAGTGCACTGGCACCACTGGTGATGGACTGCAGTGAGTCCAGAGAGTGCACTGGCACCACTGGGGATGGAGTGCAGTGAGTCCAGAGAGTGCACTGGCACCACTGGGGATGCAGTGCAGTGAGTCCAGAGTGTGCACTGGCACCACTGGGGATGCAGTGCAGTGAGTCCAGAGAGTGCACTGGCACCACTGGGGATGCAGTGCAGTGAGTCCAGAGACTGCACAGGCACCACTGGGGATGCAGTGCAGTGACGCCAGAGAGTGTACTGGCACCCCTGGGGATGCAGTGCAGTGAGTCCAGAGAGTGCACTGGCACCACTGGGGATGCACTGCAGTGAGTCCAGAAAGTGCACTGGCTCCACTGGTGATGCAGTGCGGTGAGTCCAGAGAGTGCACTGGCACCACTGGGGATGCAGTGCAGTGAGTCCGGAGAGTGCACTGGCACCACTGGGGATGCAGTGCAGGGAGTGCAGAGAGTGCAATGGCACCACAGGGGATGCAGTGCAGTGAGTCCGGAGAGTGCACTGGCACCACTGGGGATGCAGTGCAGTGAGTCCAGAGAGTGCATTGTCACCACTGGGAATGCAGCGCAGTGACTACAGAGAGTGCACTGGCACCACCGGGGATGCAGTGCAGTGAGTCCAGAGAGTGCATTGTCACCACTGGGAATGCAGCGCAGTGACTACAGAGAGTGCACTGGCAGCACTGGAGATGCACTGCAGTGAGTCCAGAGACTGCACTGGCACCACTGGGGATGCACTGCAGTGAGTCCAGAGAGTGCACTGGCACCACTGGGGATGCTCTGCAGTGAGTCCAGAGACTGCACAGGCACGACTGGGGATGCAGTGCAGTGAGTCCAGAGAGTGCACTGGCAACACTGGGGATGCACCCCGGTGAGTCCAAAGAGTGCACTGGCACCACTGGGGATGCACCCCGGTGAGTCCAGAGAGTGCACTGGCACCACTGGGGATGCAGTGCAGTGAGTCCAGAGAGTGCACTGGCACCACTGGCGATGCACTGCAGTGAGTCCAAAGACTGCACAGGCACCACTGGTGATGCACTGCAGTGAGTCCAGAGAGTGCACTGGCACCACTGGGGATGCAGTGCAGAGAGTCCAGAGAGTGCACTGGCACCACTGGGGATGCACTGCAGTGAGTCCAGAGAGTGCACTGGCACCACTGGGGATGCAGTGCAGTGAGTGCAGAGAGTGCACTGGCACCACTGGGGATGCACTACAGTGAATCCAGAGAGTGCACTGGCACCACTGGGGATGCAGTGCAGTGAGTCCAGAGAGTGCACTGGCACCAGTGGTGGTGCGCTGCAGTGAGTCCAGAGAGTGCACTGGCACCACTGCGGTTGCAGTGCAGTGACTCCACAGAGTGCACTGGCACCACTGGGGATGCACTGCAGTGAGTCCAGAGAGTGCACTGGCACCACTGGGAATGCAGTGCAGTGAGTCCAGAGACTGCATTGGCACCACTGGGGATGCACTGCAGTGACTCGAACGAGTACACTGGCACCACTGGGGATGCACTGCAGTGAGTCCAGAGACTGCACACGCACGACTGGGGATGCAGTGCAGTGAGTCCAGAGAGTGCACTGGCACCACTGGGGATGCAGTGCAGTGAGTCCAGAGAGTGCACTGGCACCAGTGGGGGTGCACTGCAGTGAGTCCAGAGAGTGCACTGGCACCATTGGGGTTGCAGTGCAGTGAGTGCAGAGAGTGCACTGGCACCACTGGGGATGCAGTGCAGTGAGTGCAGAGAGTGCACTGGAACCAGTGGGGATGCAGTGCAGTGAGTCCAGAGAGTGCACTGGCACCACGGTTCATGCAGTGCAGTGAGTCCAGAGAGTGCATTGGCACCACTGGGGATGCACTGCAGTGAGTCCAGAGAGTGCACTGGCACCACTGGGGATGCAGTGCAGTTGAGTCCAGAGAGTGCACTGGCACCACTGGGGATGCAGTGCACTGAGTCCAGAGAGTGCACTGGCACCAGTGGGGGTGCACTGCAGTGAGTCCAGAGATTTCACTGGCACCACTGGGGCTGCACTGCAGTGAGTCCAGAGAGTGCACTGGCACCACTGAGGATGCAGTGCAGTGAGTCCAGAGAGTGCACTGGCACCACTGGGGATGCACTGCAGTGAGTCCAGAGAGTGCACTGGCACCACTGGGAATGCAGTGCAGTGACTCAGAGAGTGCACTGGCACCACTGGGGATGCACTGCAGTGAGTCCAGAAAGTGCACTGGCTGCACTGGTGATGCAGTTCCGTGAGTCCAGAGAGTGCACTGGCACCACTGGGGATGCAGTGCAGTGAGTCCAGACAGTGCACTGGCACCACTGGGGATGCAGTGCAGGGAGTGCAGAGAGTGCAATGGCACCACAGGGGATGCAGTGCAGTGAGTCCGGAGAGTGCACTGGCACCACTGGGGATGCAGTGCAGTGAGTCCAGAGAGTGCATTGTCACCACTGGGAATGCAGCGCAGTGACTACAGAGAGTGCACTGGCACCACTGGGGATGCAGTGCAGTGACTCCAGAGAGTGCACTGGCAACACTGGGAATGCAGCGCAGTGACTACAGAGAGTGCTCTGGCACTACTGGAGATGCACTGCAGTGAGTCCAGAGACTGCACTGGCACCACTGGGGATGCACTGCAGTGAGTCCAGAGAGTGCACTGGCACCACTGGGGATGCACTGCAGTGAGTCCAGAGACTGCACAGGCACGACTGGGGATGCAGTGCAGTGAGTCCAGAGAGTGCACTGGCAACACTGGGGATGCACCCCGGTGAGTCCAGAGAGTGCACTGGCACCACTGGGGATGCACCCCGGTGAGTCCAGAGAGTGCACTGGCAGCACTGGGGATGCAGTGCAGTGAGTCCAGAGAGTGCACTGGCACCACTGGCGATGCACTGCAGTGAGTCCAGAGACTGCACAGGCACCACTGGTGATGCACTGCAGTGAGTCCAGAGAGTGCACTGGCACCACTGGGGATGCAGTGCAGTGAGTGCAGAGAGTGCACTGGCACCACTGGGGATGCAGTGCAGTGAGTCCAGAGAGTGCACTGGCACCACTGGGGATGCAGTGCAGTGAGTCCAGAGAGTGCACTGGCACCACTGGGGATGCAGTGCAGTGAGTGCAGAGAGTGCACTGGAACCACTGGGGATGCACTACAGTGAATCCAGAGAGTGCACTGGCACCACTGGGGATGCAGTGCAGTGATTCCAGAGAGTGCACTGTCACCAGTGGGGGTGCAGTGCAGTGAGTCCAGAGAGTGCACTGGCACCACTGGGGTTGCAGTGCAGTGAGTCCACAGAGTGCACTGGCACCACTGGGGATGCACTGCAGTGAGTCCAGAGAGTGCACTGGCACCACTGGGAATGCAGTGCAGTGAGTCCAGAGACTGCATTGGCACCACTGGGGATGCACTGCAGTGACTCGAAAGAGTGCACTGGCACCACTGGGGATGCACTGCAAGGAGTCCAGAGACTGCACACGCACGACTGGGGATGCAGTGCAGTGAGTCCAGAGAGTGCACTGGCACCACTGGGGATGCACTGCAGTGAGTCCAGAGAGTGCACTTGCACCACCGGGGTTTCACTGCAGTGAGTCCAGAGAGTGCACTGGCACCACTGGGGATGCAGTGCAGTGACTCCAGAGAGTGCACTGGCACCACTGGGGATGCACTGCAGTGAGTCCAGAGAGTGCACTGGCACCACTGGGGATGCAGTGCAGTGAGTCAAGAGAGTGCACTGGCACCAGTGGGGGTGCACTGCAGTGAGTCCAGAGAGTGCACTGGCACCATTGGGGTTGCAGTGCAGTGAGTCCAGAGAGTGCACTGGCACCACTGGGGATGCAGTGCAGTGAGTGCAGAGAGTGCACTGGAACCACTGGTGATGCAGTGCAGTGAGTCCAGAGAGTGCACTGGCACCACGGTTCATGCAGTGCAGTGAGTCCAGAGAGTGCACTGGCACCACTGGGGATGCAGTGCAGTGAGTCCAGAGAGTGCATTGGCACCACTGGGGATGCACTGCAGTGAGTCCAGAGAGTGCACTGGCACCACTGGGGATGCAGTGCAGTTGAGTCCAGAGAGTGCACTGGCACCACTGGGGATGCAGTGCACTGAGTCCAGAGAGTGCACTGGCACCAGTGGGGGTGCACTGCAGTGAGTCCACAGATTTCACTGGCACCACTGGGGCTGCACTGCAGTGAGTCCAGAGAGTGCACTGGCACCAGTGGGGGTGCAGTGCAGTGAGTCCAGAGAGTGCACTGGCACCACTGGGGATGCACTGCAGTGAGTCCAGAGACTGCACACGCACGACTGGGGATGCAGTGCAGTGAGTCCAGAGAGTGCACTGGCACCACTGGGGATGCAGTGCAGTGAGTCCAGAGAGTGCACTGGCACCACTGGGGATGCAGTGCAGTGAGTCCAGAGAGTGCACTGGCACCAGTGGGGGTGCACTGCAGTGAGTCCAGAGAGTGCACTGGCACCACTGGGGTTGCAGTGCAGTGAGTCCAGAGAGTGCACTGGCACCACTGGGGATGCAGTGCAGTGAGTCCAGAGAGTGCACTGTCACCACTGGGGATGCAGTGCAGTGAGTCCAGAGAGTGCAGTGGCACCACTGGGGATGCAGTGCAGTGAGTGCAGAGAGTGCACTGGAACCAGTGGGGATGCAGTGCAGTGAGTCCAGAGAGTGCACTGGCACCACGGTTCATGCAGTGCAGTGAGTCCAGAGAGTGCACTGGCACCACTGGGGATGCAGTGCAGTGAGTCCAGAGAGTGCATTGGCACCACTGGGGATGCACTGCAGTGAGTCCAGAGAGTGCACTGGCACCTCTGGGGATGCAGTGCAGTTGAGTCCAGATAGTGCACTGGCACCACTGGGGATGCAGTGCACTGAGTCCAGAGAGTGCACTGGCACCAGTGGGGGTGCACTGCAGTGAGTCCAGAGATTTCACTGGCGCTACTGGGGCTGCACTGCAGTGAGTCCAGAGAGTGCACTGGCACCACTGAGGATGCAGTGCAGTGAGTTCAGAGAGTGCACTGGCACCACTGGGGATGCACTGCAGTGAGTCCAGAGAGTGCACTGGCACCACTGGGAATGCAGTGCAGTGACTCAGAGAGTGCACTGGCACCACTGGGGATGCCCTGCAATGAGTCCAGATAGTGCACTGGCACCACTGGGGATGCAGTGCAGTGAGTGCAGAGAGTGTACTGGCACCACTGGGGATGGAGTGCAGTGAGTTCAGAGACTGCACTGGCACCACTGGGGATGCAGTGCAGTGAGTGCAGAGAGTGCACTGGCACCACTGGGGATTCACGGCAAGGAGTCCAGAGAGTGCACTGGCACCTAAGGGGCTGCACTGCAGTGAGTCCAGAGAGTGCAGTGGCACCATTGGGGATGCAGTGCACTGAGTCCAGAGAGTTCACTGGCACCACTGGGGATGCAGTGCACTGAGTCCAGAGAGTGCACTGTCAGCACTGGAGATGCACTGCAGTGACTCTAGAGAGTGCAGTGGCACCACTGTTCATTCAGTGATGTGAGTCCAGAGAGTGCACTGGCACCACTGGGGATGTACCTCGGTGAGTCCAGAGAGTGCACTGGCGCAACAGGGGATGCAGTGCAGTGAGTCCAGAGAGTGCACTGGCACCACTGGGGATGCACTGCAGTGAGTCCAGAGAGTGCACTGGCACCACTGGGGATGCAATGCAGTGAGTCCAGAGAGTGCACTGGCACCACTGGGGATGCACTGTAGTGAGTCCAGAGTGTGCTCTGGGAACACTGGGGATGCAGTGCAGTGAGTGCAGAGAGTGCACTGGCACCACTCGGGATGCACTGCAGTGACTCGAAAGAGTGCACTGGCACCACTGCGGATGCACTGCAGTGAGTCCGGAGAGTGCCCTGGCACCACTGGGGATGCAGTGCACTGAGCCCAGAGAGTGCACTGGCACCACTGGGGATGCAGTGCAGTGAGTGCAGAGAGTGCACTGGCACCACTGGGGATGGAATGCAGTGAGTCCGGAGAGTGCCTTGGCACCAATGGTGATGCAGTGCAGTGAGTCCAGAGAGTGCAGTGGCGTCACTGGGGATGCAGTGCAGTGAGTCCAGAGAGTGCACTGGCACCACTGGGGATGCAATGCAGTGAGTCCAGAGAGTGCACTGGCACCACTGGGGATGCAGTGCAGTGACTCCAGAGAGTGCACTGGCACCACTTGGGATGCACTGCAGTGATTCCAGAGAGTGCACTGGCACCACTGGGGATGCAGTGCAGTGACTCGAAAGAGTGCACTGGCACCACTGGGGATGCAGTGCAGTGAGTCCAGAGAGTGCACTGGCACCACTGGGGATGCAGTGCTGTGACTCCAGAGAGTGCACTGGCACCACTGGGGATGCACTGCAGTGAGTCCAGAGAGTGCACTGGCACCACTGGGGATGCAGTGCACTGAGCCCAGAGAGTGCACTGGCACCACTGGTGATGCAGTGCAGTGAGTGCAGAGAGTGCACTGGCACCACTGGCGATGCATTGCAGTGAGTCCAGAGAGTGCACTGGCACCACTGGGGATGCAGTGCACTGAGTCCAGAGAGTGCTCTGGCACCACTGGGGATGCAGTTCAGTGAGTCCAGAGAGTGCACTGGCACCAACTGGAGCTGCACTGTAGTGAGTCCTGAGATTGCACTGGCACCACTGGGGATGCAGTGCAGTGAGTGCAGAGAGTGCATTGGCACCACTGGGGATGCACTGCAGTGAGTCCAGAGAGTGCACTGGCACCACTGGGGATGCACTGCAGTGAGTCCAGAGAATGTACTGGCACTAATTGGGATGCAGTTCAGTGAGTCCAGAGAGTGCACTGGCACCACTGGGGATGCACTGCAGTGAGTCCAGAGAGTGCACTGGCAACACTGGTGATGCACTGCAGTGAGTGCAGAGAGTGCACTGGCACCACTGGGGATGCACTGCAGTGAGTCCAGAGAGTGCACTGGCACCACTGGGGATGCAGTGCAGTGAGTCCAGAGACTGCACTGGCACCAATGGGGATGCAGTGCAGTGAGTCCAGAGAGTGCACTGGCACCACTGGGGATAAACTGCATTGAGTCTAGACAGTGCACTGGCACCACTGGGGATGCACTGCAGTGAGTCCAGAGAGTTCTCTGGCACCACTGGGGGTGCAGTTTAGTGAGTCCAGAGAGTGCACCGGCTCCAATGGGGATACACTGCAGTGAGTTCAGAGAGTGCACTGGCACCACTGGGGATGCAGTGCAGTGAGTCCAGAGAGTGCACTGGCACCACTGGGGATGCACTGCAGTGAGTCCAGAGAGTGCTCTGGCACCACAGAGCTGCACTGCAGTGAGTCACGAGATTGCACTGGCACCACTTTTCATGCAGTGCAGTGAGTCCAGAGAGTGCACTGGCACCAATGGTGATGCAGTGCAGTGACTCCAGAGAGTGCACTGGCACCACTGGGGACGCAGCGCAGTGTCTACAGAGAGTGCAATGGCACCACTGGTGATGCAGTGCAGTGAGTCCATAGAGCCACTGGCACCACTGGGGATGCACTGCAGTGAGTCCAGATAGTGCACTGGCACCACCTGGGATGCACTGAAGTGAGTCCAGAGAGTTCAGTGGCACCATTGGGGATGCAGTGCACTGAGTCCAGAGAGTGCACTGGCACTAATGGGGATGCAGTGCACTGAGTCCAGAGAGTGCACTGGCACCACAGGGGATGCAGTGCAGTGAGTCCAGAGACTACACTGGCACCACTGGGGATGCAGTGCAGTGAGTCCAGAGAGTGCACTGGCACCACTGGTGATGCACTGCAGTGAGTCCAGAGAGTGCACTGGCACCACTGGGGATGCACTGCAGTGAGTCCAGAGAGCCACTGGCACCACTACGTATGCACTGCAGTGAGTCCAGAGAGTGCACTGGCACCATTGGGGATGCACTGCAGTGAGTCCAAAGAGTGCACTGGCACCACAGGGGATGCAGTGCAGTGAGTCCAGAGAGTGCACTGGCACTTCTGGGGATGCAGTGCAGTGAGTGCAGAGAGTGCACTAGCACAACAGGGGATGCAGTGCAGTGACTCCAGAGAGTGCACTGGCAACACTGGGGATGCAGTGCAGTGAGTCCAGAGAGTGCACTGGCACCACTGGTGATGCAGTGCAGTTAGTCCAGAGAGTGCAGTGGCACCACTGGGGATGCAGTGCAGTGAGTCCAGAGAGTGCACTGGCACCACTGGTGATGCAGTGCAGTAAGTCCAGAGAGTACACTGGCACCACTGGGGATGCACTGCAGTGAGTCCAGAGAATGCACTGGCACTAATGGGGATGCAGTGCAGTGACTCGAAAGAGTGCACTGGCACCACTGCGGATACACTGCAATGAGTCCGGAGAGTGCCCTGGCACCAATGGTGATGCAGTGCAGTGAGTCCAGAGAGTGCACTGGCACCACTGGGGATGCAGTGCAGTGAGTGCAGAGAGTGCACTGGCACCACTGGGGATGCAGTGCAGTGAGTCCAGAGAGTGCACTGGCACCACTGGGGATGCACTGCAGTGAGTCCAGAGAGTGTACTGGCACCACAGGGGATGCACTGCAGTGAGTCCAGAGAGTGCACTGGCACCACTGTTCATTCAGTGATGTGAGTCCAGAGAGTGCACTGGTACCACTGGGGATGCAGTGCAGTGAGTCCAGAGAGTGCACTGGCACCACTGGGAATGCAGTGCTGTGAGTCCAGAGAGTGCCCTTGCACCACTGGGGATAAACTGCAGTGAGTCCAGACAGTGCACTGGCACCACTGGGGATGCACTGCAGTGAGTCCAGAGGGTTCTCTGGCACCACTGGGGATGCAGTTTAGTGAGTCCAGAGAGTACACCGGCTCCAATGGGGATACACTGCAGTGAGTCCAGAGAGTGCGCTGGCACCACTGGGGATGCACTGCAGTGAGTCCAGAGAGTGCACTGGCACCACTGGGGATGCAGTGCTGTGAGTCCAGAGAGTGCTCTGGCACCACTGAGCTGCACTGCAGTGAGTCCAGAGAGTGCACTGGCACCACTGGGGATGCACTGCTGTGAGTCCAGAGACTAAACTGGCACCCTGGGGATGCAGTGCAGTGAGTCCAGAGAGTGCACTGGCACCACTGTTGATGCAGTGCAGTGACTCCAGAGAGTGCACTGGCACCACTGGGGATGCAGTCCAGTGAGTCCAGAGAGTGCACTGGCACCACTGGGGATGCAGTGCAGTGAGCTCAGAGAGTGCACTGGCACCACTGGGGATGCCGTGCAGTGAGTCCAGAGAGTGCACTGGCACCTCTGGGGATGCACTGCAGTGAGTCCAGAGAGTGCAGTGGCACCATTGGGGATGCAGTGCACTGAGTCCAGAGAGTTCACTGGCACCACTGGGGATGCAGTGCACTGAGTCCAGAGAGTGCACTGTCAGCACTGGGGATGCACTGCAGTGAGTCCACAGAGTGCACTGGCACCACTGTTCATTCAGTGATGTGAGTCCAGAGAGTGCACTGGCACCACTGGGGATGCACCTCGGTGAGTCCAGAGAGTGCTCTGGGAACACTGGGAATGCAGTGCAGTGAGTGCAGAGAGTGCACTGGCACCACTGGGGATGCACTGCAGTGAGTCCAGAGAGTGCACTGGCACCACTGGTGATGCACTGCAGTGAGTCCAGAGAGTGCACTGGCACAACAGGGGATGCAGTGCAGTGACTCCAGAGAGTGCACTGGCACCACTGGGGATGCACTGCAGTGAGTCCAGAGAGTGCACTGGCACCACTGGGGATGCACTGCAGTGAGTCCAGAGAGTGCACTGTCAGCACTGGGGATGCAGTGCAGTGAGTCTAGAGAGTGCACTGGCACCACTGGGGATGCAGTGCAGTGAGTCCAGAGAGTGCACTGGCACCAACTGGAGCTGCACTGTAGTGAGTCCAGAGAGTGCACTGGCACCACTGGGGATGCAGTGCAGTGAGTCCAGAGAGTGCACTGGCACCACTGGGGATGCACCCCGGTGAGTCCAGAGAGTGCACTGGCACCACTGGGGATGCAGTGCAGTGACTCGAAAGAGTGCACTGGCACCACTGCGGATGCACTGCAGTGAGTCCGGAGAGTACCCTGGCACCAATGGTGATGCAGTGCAGTGACTCCAGAGAGTGCACTGGCACCACTGGGGATGCAGTGCATGAGTCCAGAGAGTGCACTGGCACCACTGGGGATGCACTGCAGTGAGTCCAGAGAGTGCACTGGCACCACCGGGGATTCACTGCAGTGAGTCCAGAGACTGCACTGGCACCACTGGGGATGCAGTGCAGTGACTCCAGAGAGTGCACTAGCACCTCAGGGGCTGCACTGCAGAGAGTCCAGAGTGTGCACTGGCACCACTGGGGATGCACTGCAGTGAGTCTAGAGAGTGCACTGGCAACACAGGGGATGCACTGCAGTGAGTCCAGAGAGTGCACTGGCACCACTGGGGATGCACTGCAGTGAGTCCAGAGAGTGCACTGGCACCACTGGGGATGCACCCCGGTGAGTCCAGAGAGTGCACTGGCACTACTGGGGATGCAGTGCAGTGAGTCCAGAGAGTGCACTGGCACCACTGGGGATGCACTGTAGTGAGTCCAGAGACTGCACAGGCACCACTGGGGATGCAGTGCAGTGACTCGAGAGAGTGCACTGGCACCACTGGGGATGCAGTGCAGTGAGTCCAGAGAGTGCACTGGCACCACTGGTGATGCACTGCAGTGAGTCCAGAGAGTGCACTGGCACCACTGGGGATACACTGCAGTGAGTCCAGAGAGTGCACTGGCACCACTGGGGATGCAGTGCAGTTGAGTCCAGAGAGTGCACTGGCACCTTGGGGATGCAGTGTAGTGAGTGCAGAGAGTGCACTGGCACCAGTGGGGGTGCACTGCAGTGAGTCCAGAGAGTGCACTGGAACCACTGGGGTTGCAGTGCAGTGAGTCCAGAGAGTGCACTGGCACCACTGGGAATGCAGTGCAGTGACTCAGAGAGTGCACTGGCACCACTGGTAATGCACTGCAGTGAGACCAGAGAGTGCACTGGCACCACTGGGGATGCAGTGCAGTGAGTCCAGAGAGTGCACTGGCACCACTGGGGATGCACTGCAGTCAGTCCAGAGAGTGTACTGGCACCAGTGGGGATGGAGTGCAGTGAGTCCAGAGAGTGCACTGGCACCACTGGGGATGCACTGCAGTGAGTCCAGAAAGTGCACTGGCAGCACTGGGGATGCAGTGCAGTGAGTCCAAAGAGTGCACTGGCACCACTGGGGATGCAGTGCAGGGAGTGCAGAGAGTGCAATGGCACCACAGGGGATGCAGTGCAGTGAGTCCGGAGAGTGCACTGGCACCACTGGGGATGCAGTGCAGTGAGTCCAGAGAGTGCATTGTCACCACTGGGAATGCAGCGCAGTGACTACAGAGAGTGCACTGGCACTACTGGAGATGCACTGCAGTGAGTCCAGAGACTGCACTGGCACCACTGGGGATGCACTGCAGTGAGTGCAGAGAGTGCACTGGCACCACTGGGGATGCACTGCAGTGAGGCCAGAGACTGCACAGGCACGACTGGGGATGCAGTGCAGTGAGTCCAGAGAGTGCACTGGCAACACTGGGGATGCACCCCGGTGAGTCCAGAGAGTGCACTGGCACCACTGGGGATGCACCCCGGTGAGTCCAGAGAGTGCACTGGCACCACTGGGGATGCAGTGCAGTGAGTCCAGAGAGTGCACTGGCACCACTGGCGATGCACTGCAGTGAGTCCAGAGACTGCACAGGCACCACTGGTGATGCACTGCAGTGAGTCCAGAGAGTGCACTGGCACCACTGGGGATGCAGTGCAGTGAGTGCAGAGAGTGCACTGGCACCACTGGGGATGCAGTGCAGTGAGTCCAGAGAGTGCACTGGCACCACTGGGGATGCACTGCAGTGAGTAAAGAGAGTGCACTGGCACCACTGGGGATGCAGTGCAGTGAGTGCAGAGAGTGCACTGGCACCACTGGGGATGCAGTGCAGTGAATCCAGAGAGTGCACCGGCACCACTGGGGTTGCAGTGCAGTGAGTCCACAGAGTGCACCGGCACCACTGGGGATGCAGTGCAGTGAGTAAAGAGAGTGCACTGGCACCACTGGGGATGCACTGCAGTGAGTAAAGAGAGTGCACTGGCACCACTGGGGATGCAGTGCAGTGAGTGCAGAGAGTGCACTGGCACCACTGGGGATGCAGTGCAGTGAGTCCAGAGAGTGCACTGGCACCACTGGGGTTGCAGTGCAGTGAGTCCACAGAGTGCACCGGCACCACTGGGGATGCACTGCAGTGAGTCCAGGGAGTGCAGTGGCACCATTGGGGATGCAGTGCACTGAGTCCAGAGAGTGCACTGTCAGCACTGGGGAAGCACTGCAGTGAGTCCACACAGTGCACTGGCACCACTGTTCATTCAGTGATGTGAGTCCAGAGAGTGCACTGGCACCACTGGGGATGCACCTCGGTGAGTCCAGAGAGTGCTCTGGGAACACTGGGGATGCAGTGCAGTGAGTGCAGAGAGTGCACTAGCACCACTGGGGATGCACTGCAGTGAGTCCAGAGAGTGCACTGGCACCACTGGGGATGCACTGCAGTGAGTCCAGAGAGTGCACTGGCACAACAGGGGATGCAGTGCAGTGACTCCAGAGAGTGCACTGGCACCACTGGGGATGCACTGCAGTGAGTCCAGAGAGTGCACTGGCACCACTGGGGATGCACTGCAGTGAGTCCAGAGAGTGCACTGTCAGCACTGGGGATGCACTGCAGTGAGTCCAGAGAGTGCACTGGCACCACTGGGGATGCAGTGCAGTGAGTCCAGAGAGTGCACTGGCACCACTGGGGATGCACTGTAGTGAGTCCAGAGAGTGCACTGGCACCACTGGGGATGCAGTGCAGTGAGTCCAGAGAGTGCACTGGCACCACTGGGGATGCAGTGCAGTGAGTGCAGAGAGTGCACTGGCACCACTGGGGATGCACTGCAGTGACTCGAAAGAGTGCACTGGCACCACTGCGGATGCACTGCAGTGAGTCCGGAGAGTGCCCTGGCACCAATGGGGATGCAGTGCAGTGACTCCAGAGAGTGCACTGGCACCACTGGGGATGCAGTGCAGTGAGTCCAGAGAGTGCACTGGCACCACTGGGGATGCACTGCCGTCAGTCCAGAGAGTGCACTGGCACCACCGGGGATTCACTGCAGTGAGTCCAGAGACTGCACTGGCACCACTGGGGATGCAGTGCAGTGACTCCAGAGAGTGCACTAGCACCTCAGGGGCTGCACTGCAGAGAGTCCAGAGAGTGCACTGGCACCACTGGGGATGCACCCCGGTGAGTCCAGAGAGTGCACTGGCACTACTGGTGATGCAGTGCAGTGAGTCCAGAGAGTGCACTGGCACCACTGGGGATGCACTGTAGTGAGTCCAGAGACTGCACAGGCACCACTGGGGATGCAGTGCAGTGAGTCCAGAGAGTGCACTGGCACCACTGGGGATGCACCCCGGTGAGTCCAGAGAGTGCACTGGCACCACTGGTGATGCACTGCAGTGAGTCCAGAGAGTGCACTGGCACCACTGGGGATACACTGCAGTGAGTCCAGAGAGTGCACTGGCACCACTGGGGATGCAGTGCAGTTGACTCCAGAGAGTGCACTGGCACCTTGGGGATGCAGTGTAGTGAGTGCAGAGAGTGCACTGGCACCAGTGGGGGTGCACTGCAGTGAGTCCAGAGAGTGCACTGGCACCACTGGGGTTGCAGTGCAGTGAGTCCAGAGAGTGCACTGGCACCACTGGGAATGCAGTGCAGTGACTCAGAGAGTGCACTGGCACCACTGGTGATGGACTGCAGTGAGTCCAGAGAGTGCACTGGCACCACTGGGGATGCAGTGCAGTGAGTCCAGAGAGTGCACTGGCACCACTGGGGATGCACTGCAGTGAGGCCAGAGACTGCACAGGCACCACTGGGTATGCAGTGCAGTGACACCAGAGAGTGTACTGGCACCCCTGGGGATGCAGTGCAGTGAGTCCAGAGAGTGCACTGGCACCACTGGGGATGCAGTGCCGTGAGTCCAGAGTGTGCACTGGCACCACTGGGGATGCAGTGCAGTGAGTCCAGAGAGTGCACTGGCACCACTGGGGATGCAGTGCAGTGAGTCCAGAGACTGCACAGGCACCACTGGGTATGCAGTGCAGTGACACCAGAGAGTGTACTGGCACCCCTGGGGATGCAGTGCAGTGAGTCCAGAGAGTGCACTGGCACCACTGGGGATGCAGTGCCGTGAGTCCAGAGAGTGCACTGGCAGCACTGGGGATGCAGTGCAGTGAGTCCAGAGAGTGCACTGGCTCCACTGGTGATGCAGTGCCGTGAGTCCAGAGAGTGCACTGGCAGCACTGGGGATGCAGTGCAGTGAGTCCAGAGAGTGCACTGGCACCACTGGGGATGCAGTGCCGTGAGTCCAGAGAGTGCACTGGCACCACTGGGGATGCAGTGCAGTGAGTCCAGAGACTGCACAGGCACCACTGGGTATGCAGTGCAGTGACACCAGAGAGTGTACTGGCACCCCTGGGGATGCAGTGCAGTGAGTCCAGAAAGTGCACTGGCTCCACTGGTGATGCAGTGCCGTGAGTCCAGAGAGTGCACTGGCAGCACTGGGGATGCAGTGCAGTGAGTCCAGAGAGTGCACTGGCACCACTGGGGATGCAGTGCAGGGAGTGCAGAGAGTGCAATGGCACCACAGGGGATGCAGTGCAGTGAGTCCGGAGAGTGCACTGGCACCACTGGGGATGCAGTGCAGTGAGTCCAGAGAGTACATTGTCACCACTGGGAATGCAGCGCAGTGACTACAGAGAGTGCACTGGCACCACTGGGGATGCAGTGCAGTGAGTCCAGAGAGTGCATTGTCACCACTGGGAATGCAGCGCAGTGACTACAGAGAGTGCACTGGCACTACTGGAGATGCACTGCAGTGAGGCCAGAGACTGCACAGGCACGACTAGGGATGCAGTGCAGTGAGTCCACAGAGTGCACTGGCAACACTGGGGATGCACCCCGGTGAGTCCAGAGAGTGCACTGGCACCACTGGGGATGCACCCCGGTGAGTCCAGAGAGTGCACTGGCACCACTGGGGATGCAGTGCAGTGAGTCCAGAGAGTGCACTGGCACCACTGGCGATGCACTGCAGTGAGTCCAGAGACTGCACAGGCACCACTGGTGATGCACTGCAGTGAGTCCAGAGAGTGCACTGGCACCACTGGGGATGCAGTGCAGTGAGTCCAGAGAGTGCACTGGCACCACTGGGGATGCACTGCAGTGAGTCCAGAGAGTGCACTGGCACCACTGGGGATGCAGTGCAGTGAGTGCAGAGAGTGCACTGGAACCACTGGGGATGCACTACAGTGAATCCAGAGAGTGCACTGGCACCACTGAGGATGCAGTGCAGTGAGTCCAGAGAGTGCACTGGCACCAGTGGGGGTGCGCTGCAGTGAGTCCAGAGAGTGCACTGGCACCACTGGGGTTGCAGTGCAGTGAGTCCACAGAGTGCACTGGCACCACTGGGGATGCACTGCAGTGAGTCCAGAGAGTGCACTGGCACCACTGGGAATGCAGTGCAGTGAGTCCAGAGACTGCATTGGCACCACTGGGGATGCACTGCAGTGACTCGAAAGAGTGCACTGGCACCACTGGGGATGCACTGCAGTGAGTCCAGAGACTGCACACGCACGACTGGGGATGCAGTGCAGTGAGTCCAGAGAGTGCACTGGCACCACTGGGGATGCACTGCAGTGAGTCCAGAGAGTGCACTTGCACCACCGGGGTTTCACTGCAGTGAGTCCAGAGAGTGCACTGGCACCACTGGGGATGCAGTGCAGTGAGTCCAGAGAGTGCACTGGCACCACTGGGGATGCAGTGCAGTGAGTCCAGAGAGTGCACTGGCACCAGTGGGGGTGCACTGCAGTGAGTCCAGAGAGTGCACTGGCACCATTGGGGTTGCAGTGCAGTGAGTCCAGAGAGTGCACTGGCACCACTGGGGATGCAGTGCAGTGAGTGCAGAGAGTGCACTGGAACCAGTGGGGATGCAGTGAAGTGAGTCCAGAGAGTGCACTGGCACCACGGTTCATGCAGTGCAGTGAGTCCAGAGAGTGCACTGGCACCACTGGGGATGCAGTGCAGTGAGTCCAGAGAGTGCATTGGCACCACTGGGGATGCAGTGCAGTGAGTCCAGAGAGTGCACTGGCACCACTGGGGATGCAGTGCAGTTGAGTCCAGAGAGTGCACTGGCACCACTGGGGATGCAGTGCACTGAGTCCAGAGAGTGCACTGGCACCAGTGGGGGTGCACTGCAGTGAGTCCAGAGATTTCACTGGCACCACTGGGGCTGCACTGCAGTGAGTCCAGAGAGTGCACTGGCACCACTGAGGATGCAGTGCAGTGAGTCCAGAGAGTGCACTGGCACCACTGGGGATGCACTGCAGTGAGTCCAGAGAGTGCACTGGCACCACTGGGGATGGAGTGCAGTGAGTTCAGAGACTGCACTGGCACCACTGGGGATGCAGTGCAGTGAGTGCAGAGAGTGCACTGGCACCACCGGGGATGGACTGCAGTGAGTCCAGAGAGTGCACTGGCACCACTGGGAATGCACTGCAGTGAGTACAGAGAGTGCACTGGCACCTAAGGGGCTGCACTGCAGTGAGTCCAGAGAGTGCACTGGCACCACTGGGGATGCACTGCAGTGAGTCCAGAGAGTGCACTGGCACCACTGGGGATGCACTGCAGTGAGTCCAGAGAGTGCACGGGCACCACTGGGGATGCAGTGCAGTGACTCAGAGAGTGCACTGGCACCACTGGTGATGGACTGCAGTGAGTCCAGAGAGTGCACTGGCACCACTGGGGATGGAGTGCAGTGAGTCCAGAGAGTGCACTGGCACCACTGGGGATGCAGTGCAGTGAGTCCAGAGAGTGCACTGGCATCACTGGGGATGCAATGCAGTGAGTCCAGAGACTGCACAGGCACCACTGGGGATGCAGTGCAGTGACGCCAGAGAGTGTACTGGCACCCCTGGGGATGCAGTGCAGTGAGTCCAGAGAGTGCACTGGCACCACTGGGGATGCACTGCAGTGAGTCCAGAAAGTGCACTGGCTCCACTGGTGATGCAGTGCCGTGAGTCCAGAGAGTGCACTGGCACCACTGGGGATGCAGTGCAGTGAGTCCAGAGAGTGCACTGGCACCACTGGTGATGCACTGCAGTGAGTGCAGAGAGTGCACTGGCACCACTGGGGATGCACTGCAGTGAGTCCAGAGAGTGCACTGGCACCACTGGGGATGCAGTGCAGTGAGTCCAGAGACTGCACTGGCACCAATGGGGATGCACTGCAGTGAGTCCAGAGAGTGCACTGGCACCACTGGGTATAAACTGCATTGAGTCTAGACAGTGCACTGGCACCACTGGGGATGCACTGCAGTGAGTCCAGAGAGTTCTCTGGCACCACTGGGGGTGCAGTTTAGTGAGTCCAGAGAGTGCACCGGCTCCAATGGGGATACACTGCAGTGAGTTCAGAGAGTGCACTGGCACCACTGGGGATGCAGTGCAGTTGAGTCCAGAGAGTGCACTGGCACCACTGGGGATGCAGTGCACTGAGTCCAGAGAGTGCACTGGCACCAGTGGGGGTGCACTGCAGTGAGTCCAGAGATTTCACTGGCACCACTGGGGCTGCACTGCAGTGAGTCCAGAGAGTGCACTGGCACCACTGAGGATGCAGTGCAGTGAGTCCAGAGAGTGCACTGGCACCACTGGGGATGCACTGCAGTGAGTCCAGAGAGTGCACTGGCACCACTGGGGATGGAGTGCAGTGAGTTCAGAGACTGCACTGGCACCACTGGGGATGCAGTGCAGTGAGTGCAGAGAGTGCACTGGCACCACCGGGGATGGACTGCAGTGAGTCCAGAGAGTGCACTGGCACCACTGGGAATGCACTGCAGTGAGTACAGAGAGTGCACTGGCACCTAAGGGGCTGCACTGCAGTGAGTCCAGAGAGTGCACTGGCACCACTGGGGATGCACTGCAGTGAGTCCAGAGAGTGCACTGGCACCACTGGGGATGCACTGCAGTGAGTCCAGAGAGTGCACGGGCACCACTGGGGATGCAGTGCAGTGACTCAGAGAGTGCACTGGCACCACTGGTGATGGACTGCAGTGAGTCCAGAGAGTGCACTGGCACCACTGGGGATGGAGTGCAGTGAGTCCAGAGAGTGCACTGGCACCACTGGGGATGCAGTGCAGTGAGTCCAGAGAGTGCACTGGCATCACTGGGGATGCAATGCAGTGAGTCCAGAGACTGCACAGGCACCACTGGGGATGCAGTGCAGTGACGCCAGAGAGTGTACTGGCACCCCTGGGGATGCAGTGCAGTGAGTCCAGAGAGTGCACTGGCACCACTGGGGATGCAGTGCCGTGAGTCCAGAGAGTGCACTGGCAGCACTGGGGATGCAGTGCAGTGAGTCCAGAGAGTGCACTGGCTCCACTGGTGATGCAGTGCCGTGAGTCCAGAGAGTGCACTGGCAGCACTGGGGATGCAGTGCAGTGAGTCCAGAGAGTGCACTGGCACCACTGGGGATGCAGTGCCGTGAGTC
This sequence comes from Anser anser, assembly GCF_964211835.1. Lineage (NCBI taxonomy): Eukaryota > Metazoa > Chordata > Aves > Anseriformes > Anatidae > Anser > Anser anser. Next base: position 589,303 of record NC_139752.1, read on the forward strand.
CAGAGAGTGCACTGGCACCACTGGGGATGCAGTGCAGTGAGTCCAGAGACTGCACAGGCACCACTGGGTATGCAGTGCAGTGACACCAGAGAGTGTACTGGCACCCCTGGGGATGCAGTGCAGTGAGTCCAGAAAGTGCACTGGCTCCACTGGTGATGCAGTGCCGTGAGTCCAGAGAGTGCACTGGCAGCACTGGGGATGCAGTGCAGTGAGTCCAGAGAGTGCACTGGCACCACTGGGGATGCAGTGCAGGGAGTGCAGAGAGTGCAATGGCACCACAGGGGATGCAGTGCAGTGAGTCCGGAGAGTGCACTGGCACCACTGGGGATGCAGTGCAGTGAGTCCAGAGAGTACATTGTCACCACTGGGAATGCAGCGCAGTGACTACAGAGAGTGCACTGGCACCACTGGGGATGCAGTGCAGTGAGTCCAGAGAGTGCATTGTCACCACTGGGAATGCAGCGCAGTGACTACAGAGAGTGCACTGGCACTACTGGAGATGCACTGCAGTGAGGCCAGAGACTGCACAGGCACGACTAGGGATGCAGTGCAGTGAGTCCACAGAGTGCACTGGCAACACTGGGGATGCACCCCGGTGAGTCCAGAGAGTGCACTGGCACCACTGGGGATGCACCCCGGTGAGTCCAGAGAGTGCACTGGCACCACTGGGGATGCAGTGCAGTGAGTCCAGAGAGTGCACTGGCACCACTGGCGATGCACTGCAGTGAGTCCAGAGACTGCACAGGCACCACTGGTGATGCACTGCAGTGAGTCCAGAGAGTGCACTGGCACCACTGGGGATGCAGTGCAGTGAGTCCAGAGAGTGCACTGGCACCACTGGGGATGCACTGCAGTGAGTCCAGAGAGTGCACTGGCACCACTGGGGATGCAGTGCAGTGAGTGCAGAGAGTGCACTGGAACCACTGGGGATGCACTACAGTGAATCCAGAGAGTGCACTGGCACCACTGAGGATGCAGTGCAGTGAGTCCAGAGAGTGCACTGGCACCAGTGGGGGTGCGCTGCAGTGAGTCCAGAGAGTGCACTGGCACCACTGGGGTTGCAGTGCAGTGAGTCCACAGAGTGCACTGGCACCACTGGGGATGCACTGCAGTGAGTCCAGAGAGTGCACTGGCACCACTGGGAATGCAGTGCAGTGAGTCCAGAGACTGCATTGGCACCACTGGGGATGCACTGCAGTGACTCGAAAGAGTGCACTGGCACCACTGGGGATGCACTGCAGTGAGTCCAGAGACTGCACACGCACGACTGGGGATGCAGTGCAGTGAGTCCAGAGAGTGCACTGGCACCACTGGGGATGCACTGCAGTGAGTCCAGAGAGTGCACTTGCACCACCGGGGTTTCACTGCAGTGAGTCCAGAGAGTGCACTGGCACCACTGGGGATGCAGTGCAGTGAGTCCAGAGAGTGCACTGGCACCACTGGGGATGCAGTGCAGTGAGTCCAGAGAGTGCACTGGCACCAGTGGGGGTGCACTGCAGTGAGTCCAGAGAGTGCACTGGCACCATTGGGGTTGCAGTGCAGTGAGTCCAGAGAGTGCACTGGCACCACTGGGGATGCAGTGCAGTGAGTGCAGAGAGTGCACTGGAACCAGTGGGGATGCAGTGAAGTGAGTCCAGAGAGTGCACTGGCACCACGGTTCATGCAGTGCAGTGAGTCCAGAGAGTGCACTGGCACCACTGGGGATGCAGTGCAGTGAGTCCAGAGAGTGCATTGGCACCACTGGGGATGCAGTGCAGTGAGTCCAGAGAGTGCACTGGCACCACTGGGGATGCAGTGCAGTTGAGTCCAGAGAGTGCACTGGCACCACTGGGGATGCAGTGCACTGAGTCCAGAGAGTGCACTGGCACCAGTGGGGGTGCACTGCAGTGAGTCCAGAGATTTCACTGGCACCACTGGGGCTGCACTGCAGTGAGTCCAGAGAGTGCACTGGCACCACTGAGGATGCAGTGCAGTGAGTCCAGAGAGTGCACTGGCACCACTGGGGATGCACTGCAGTGAGTCCAGAGAGTGCACTGGCACCACTGGGGATGGAGTGCAGTGAGTTCAGAGACTGCACTGGCACCACTGGGGATGCAGTGCAGTGAGTGCAGAGAGTGCACTGGCACCACCGGGGATGGACTGCAGTGAGTCCAGAGAGTGCACTGGCACCACTGGGAATGCACTGCAGTGAGTACAGAGAGTGCACTGGCACCTAAGGGGCTGCACTGCAGTGAGTCCAGAGAGTGCACTGGCACCACTGGGGATGCACTGCAGTGAGTCCAGAGAGTGCACTGGCACCACTGGGGATGCACTGCAGTGAGTCCAGAGAGTGCACGGGCACCACTGGGGATGCAGTGCAGTGACTCAGAGAGTGCACTGGCACCACTGGTGATGGACTGCAGTGAGTCCAGAGAGTGCACTGGCACCACTGGGGATGGAGTGCAGTGAGTCCAGAGAGTGCACTGGCACCACTGGGGATGCAGTGCAGTGAGTCCAGAGAGTGCACTGGCATCACTGGGGATGCAATGCAGTGAGTCCAGAGACTGCACAGGCACCACTGGGGATGCAGTGCAGTGACGCCAGAGAGTGTACTGGCACCCCTGGGGATGCAGTGCAGTGAGTCCAGAGAGTGCACTGGCACCACTGGGGATGCACTGCAGTGAGTCCAGAAAGTGCACTGGCTCCACTGGTGATGCAGTGCCGTGAGTCCAGAGAGTGCACTGGCACCACTGGGGATGCAGTGCAGTGAGTCCAGAGAGTGCACTGGCACCACTGGTGATGCACTGCAGTGAGTGCAGAGAGTGCACTGGCACCACTGGGGATGCACTGCAGTGAGTCCAGAGAGTGCACTGGCACCACTGGGGATGCAGTGCAGTGAGTCCAGAGACTGCACTGGCACCAATGGGGATGCACTGCAGTGAGTCCAGAGAGTGCACTGGCACCACTGGGTATAAACTGCATTGAGTCTAGACAGTGCACTGGCACCACTGGGGATGCACTGCAGTGAGTCCAGAGAGTTCTCTGGCACCACTGGGGGTGCAGTTTAGTGAGTCCAGAGAGTGCACCGGCTCCAATGGGGATACACTGCAGTGAGTTCAGAGAGTGCACTGGCACCACTGGGGATGCAGTGCAGTTGAGTCCAGAGAGTGCACTGGCACCACTGGGGATGCAGTGCACTGAGTCCAGAGAGTGCACTGGCACCAGTGGGGGTGCACTGCAGTGAGTCCAGAGATTTCACTGGCACCACTGGGGCTGCACTGCAGTGAGTCCAGAGAGTGCACTGGCACCACTGAGGATGCAGTGCAGTGAGTCCAGAGAGTGCACTGGCACCACTGGGGATGCACTGCAGTGAGTCCAGAGAGTGCACTGGCACCACTGGGGATGGAGTGCAGTGAGTTCAGAGACTGCACTGGCACCACTGGGGATGCAGTGCAGTGAGTGCAGAGAGTGCACTGGCACCACCGGGGATGGACTGCAGTGAGTCCAGAGAGTGCACTGGCACCACTGGGAATGCACTGCAGTGAGTACAGAGAGTGCACTGGCACCTAAGGGGCTGCACTGCAGTGAGTCCAGAGAGTGCACTGGCACCACTGGGGATGCACTGCAGTGAGTCCAGAGAGTGCACTGGCACCACTGGGGATGCACTGCAGTGAGTCCAGAGAGTGCACGGGCACCACTGGGGATGCAGTGCAGTGACTCAGAGAGTGCACTGGCACCACTGGTGATGGACTGCAGTGAGTCCAGAGAGTGCACTGGCACCACTGGGGATGGAGTGCAGTGAGTCCAGAGAGTGCACTGGCACCACTGGGGATGCAGTGCAGTGAGTCCAGAGAGTGCACTGGCATCACTGGGGATGCAATGCAGTGAGTCCAGAGACTGCACAGGCACCACTGGGGATGCAGTGCAGTGACGCCAGAGAGTGTACTGGCACCCCTGGGGATGCAGTGCAGTGAGTCCAGAGAGTGCACTGGCACCACTGGGGATGCACTGCAGTGAGTCCAGAAAGTGCACTGGCTCCACTGGTGATGCAGTGCCGTGAGTCCAGAGAGTGCACTGGCACCACTGGGGATGCAGTGCAGTGAGTCCAGAGAGTGCACTGGCACCACTGGTGATGCACTGCAGTGAGTGCAGAGAGTGCACTGGCACCACTGGGGATGCACTGCAGTGAGTCCAGAGAGTGCACTGGCACCACTGGGGATGCAGTGCAGTGAGTCCAGAGACTGCACTGGCACCAATGGGGATGCAGTGCAGTGAGTCCAGAGAGTGCACTGGCACCACTGGGTATAAACTGCATTGAGTCTAGACAGTGCACTGGCACCACTGGGGATGCACTGCAGTGAGTCCAGAGAGTTCTCTGGCACCACTGGGGGTGCAGTTTAGTGAGTCCAGAGAGTGCACCGGCTCCAATGGGGATACACTGCAGTGAGTTCAGAGAGTGCACTGGCACCACTGGGGATGCAGTGCAGTGAGTCCAGAGAGTGCACTGGCACCACTGGGGATGCACTGCAGTGAGTCCAGAGAGTGCTCTGGCACCACAGAGCTGCACTGCAGTGAGTCACGAGATTGCACTGGCACCACTTTTCATGCAGTGCAGTGAGTCCAGAGAGTGCACTGGCACCAATGGTGATGCAGTGCAGTGACTCCAGAGAGTGCACTGGCACCACTGGGGACGCAGCGCAGTGACTACAGAGAGTGCAATGGCACCACTGGTGATGCAGTGCAGTGAGTCCATAGAGCCACTGGCACCACTGGGGATGCACTGCAGTGAGTCCAGATAGTGCACTGGCACCACCTGGGATGCACTGAAGTGAGTCCAGAGAGTTCAGTGGCACCATTGGGGATGCAGTGCACTGAGTCCAGAGAGTGCACTGGCACTAATGGGGATGCAGTGCACTGAGTCCAGAGAGTGCACTGGCACCACAGGGGATGCAGTGCAGTGAGTCCAGAGACTACACTGGCACCACTGGGGATGCAGTGCAGTGAGTCCAGAGAGTGCACTGGCACCACTGGTGATGCACTGCAGTGAGTCCAGAGAGTGCACTGGCACCACTGGGGATGCAGTGCAGTGAGTCCAGAGAGTGCACTGGCACCACTGGGGATGCACTGCAGTGAGTCCAGAGAGCCACTGGCACCACTACGTATGCACTGCAGTGAGTCCAGAGAGTGCACTGGCACCATTGGGGATGCACTGCAGTGAGTCCAAAGAGTGCACTGGCACCACAGGGGATGCAGTGCAGTGAGTCCAGAGAGTGCACTGGCACTTCTGGGGATGCAGTGCAGTGAGTGCAGAGAGTGCACTAGCACAACAGGGGATGCAGTGCAGTGACTCCAGAGAGTGCACTGGCACCACTGGGGATGCACTGCAGTGAGTCCAGAGAGTGCACTGGCACCACTGGTGATGCAGTGCAGTTAGTCCAGAGAGTGCAGTGGCACCACTGGTGATGCAGTGCAGTGAGTCCAGAGAGTGCACTGGCACCACTGGTGATGCAGTGCAGTAAGTCCAGAGAGTACACTGGCACCACTGGGGATGCACTGCAGTGAGTCCAGAGAATGCACTGGCACTAATGGGGATGCAGTGCAGTGACTCGAAAGAGTGCACTGGCACCACTGCGGATACACTGCAATGAGTCCGGAGAGTGCCCTGGCACCAATGGTGATGCAGTGCAGTGAGTCCAGAGAGTGCACTGGCACCACTGGGGATGCAGTGCAGTGAGTGCAGAGAGTGCACTGGCACTACTGGGGATGCAGTGCAGTGAGTCCAGAGAGTGCACTGGCACCACTGGGGATGCACTGCAGTGAGTCCAGAGAGTGTACTGGCACCACAGGGGATGCACTGCAGTGAGTCCAGAGAGTGCACTGGCACCACTGTTCATTCAGTGATGTGAGTCCAGAGAGTGCACTGGTACCACTGGGGATGCAGTGCAGTGAGTCCAGAGAGTGCACTGGCACCACTGGGAATGCAGTGCTGTGAGTCCAGAGAGTGCCCTTGCACCACTGGGGATAAACTGCAGTGAGTCCAGACAGTGCACTGGCACCACTGGGGATGCACTGCAGTGAGTCCAGAGGGTTCTCTGGCACCACTGGGGATGCAGTTTAGTGAGTCCAGAGAGTACACCGGCTCCAATGGGGATACACTGCAGTGAGTCCAGAGAGTGCGCTGGCACCACTGGGGATGCACTGCAGTGAGTCCAGAGAGTGCACTGGCACCACTGGGGATGCAGTGCTGTGAGTCCAGAGAGTGCTCTGGCACCACTGGGGATGCACTGCAGTGAGTCCAGAGAGTGCACTGGCACCACTGGGGATGCACTGCTGTGAGTCCAGAGACTAAACTGGCACCCTGGGGATGCAGTGCAGTGAGTCCAGAGAGTGCACTGGCACCACTGTTGATGCAGTGCAGTGACTCCAGAGAGTGCACTGGCACCACTGGGGATGCAGTCCAGTGAGTCCAGAGAGTGCACTGGCACTAATGGGGATGCAGTGCACTGAGTCCAGAGAGTGCACTGGCACCACAGGGGATGCAGTGCAGTGAGTCCAGAGACTACACTGGCACCACTGGGGATGCAGTGCAGTGAGTCCAGAGAGTGCACTGGCACCACTGGTGATGCACTGCAGTGAGTCCAGAGAGTGCACTGGCACCACTGGGGATGCAGTGCAGTGAGTCCAGAGAGTGCACTGGCACCACTGGGGATGCACTGCAGTGAGTCCAGAGAGCCACTGGCACCACTACGTATGCACTGCAGTGAGTCCAGAGAGTGCACTGGCACCATTGGGGATGCACTGCAGTGAGTCCAGAGAGTGCACTGGCACCACAGGGGATGCAGTGCAGTGAGTCCAGAGAGTGCACTGGCACTTCTGGGGATGCAGTGCAGTGAGTGCAGAGAGTGCACTAGCACAACAGGGGATGCAGTGCAGTGACTCCAGAGAGTGCACTGGCACCACTGGGGATGCACTGCAGTGAGTCCAGAGAGTGCACTGGCACCACTGGTGATGCAGTGCAGTTAGTCCAGAGAGTGCAGTGGCACCACTGGTGATGCAGTGCAGTGAGTCCAGAGAGTGCACTGGCACCACTGGGGATGCAGTGCAGTAAGTCCAGAGAGTACACTGGCACCACTGGGGATGCACTGCAGTGAGTCCAGAGAATGCACTGGCACTAATGGGGATGCAGTGCAGTGACTCGAAAGAGTGCACTGGCACCACTGCGGATACACTGCAATGAGTCCGGAGAGTGCCCTGGCACCACTGGTGATGCAGTGCAGTGAGTCCAGAGAGTGCACTGGCACCACTGGGGATGCAGTGCAGTGAGTGCAGAGAGTGCACTGGCACTACTGGGGATGCAGTGCAGTGAGTCCAGAGAGTGCACTGGCACCACTGGGGATGCACTGCAGTGAGTCCAGAGAGTGTACTGGCACCACAGGGGATGCAGTGCAGTGAGTCCAGAGAGTGCACTGGCACCACTGTTCATTCAGTGATGTGAGTCCAGAGAGTGCACTGGTACCACTGGGGATGCAGTGCAGTGAGTCCAGAGAGTGCACTGGCACCACTGGGAATGCAGTGCTGTGAGTCCAGAGAGTGCCCTTGCACCACTGGGGATAAACTGCAGTGAGTCCAGACAGTGCACTGGCACCACTGGGGATGCACTGCAGTGAGTCCAGAGGGTTCTCTGGCACCACTGGGGATGCAGTTTAGTGAGTCCAGAGAGTACACCGGCTCCAATGGGGATACACTGCAGTGAGTCCAGAGAGTGCGCTGGCACCACTGGGGATGCACTGCAGTGAGTCCAGAGAGTGCACTGGCACCACTGGGGATGCAGTGCTGTGAGTCCAGAGAGTGCTCTGGCACCACTGGGGATGCACTGCAGTGAGTCCAGAGAGTGCACTGGCACCACTGGGGATGCACTGCTGTGAGTCCAGAGACTAAACTGGCACCCTGGGGATGCAGTGCAGTGAGTCCAGAGAGTGCACTGGCACCACTGTTGATGCAGTGCAGTGACTCCAGAGAGTGCACTGGCACCACTGGGGATGCAGTCCAGTGAGTCCAGAGAGTGCACTGGCACCACTGGGGATGCAGTGCAGTGAGCTCAGAGAGTGCACTGGCACCACTGGGGATGCCGTGCAGTGAGTCCAGAGAGTGCACTGGCACCTCTGGGGATGCACTGCAGTGAGTCCAGAGAGTGCAGTGGCACCATTGGGGATGCAGTGCACTGAGTCCAGAGAGTTCACTGGCACCACTGGGGATGCAGTGCACTGAGTCCAGAGAGTGCACTGTCAGCACTGGGGATGCACTGCAGTGAGTCCACAGAGTGCACTGGCACCACTGTTCATTCAGTGATGTGAGTCCAGGGAGTGCACTGGCACCACTGGGGATGCACCTCGGTGAGTCCAGAGAGTGCTCTGGGAACACTGGGGATGCAGTGCAGTGAGTGCAGAGAGTGCACTGGCACCACTGGGGATGCACTGCAGTGAGTCCAGAGAGTGCACTGGCACCACTGGGGATGCACTGCAGTGAGTCCAGAGAGTGCACTGGCACAACAGGGGATGCAGTGCAGTGACTCCAGAGAGTGCACTGGCACCACTGGGGATGCACTGCAGTGAGTCCAGAGAGTGCACTGGCACCACTGGGGATGCACTGCAGTGAGTCCAGAGAGTGCACTGTCAGCACTGGGGATGCAGTGCAGTGAGTCCAGAGAGTGCACTGGCACCACTGGGGATGCAGTGCAGTGAGTCCAGAGAGTGCACTGGCACCAACTGGAGCTGCACTGTAGTGAGTCCAGAGAGTGCACTGGCACCACTGGGGATGCAGTGCAGTGAGTCCAGAGAGTGCACTGGCACCACTGGGGATGCAGTGCAGTGAGTCCAGAGAGTGCACTGGCACCACTGGGGATGCACTGCAGTGACTCGAAAGAGTGCACTGGCACCACTGCGGATGCACTGCAGTGAGTCCGGAGAGTACCCTGGCACCAATGGGGATGCAGTGCAGTGACTCCAGAGAGTGCACTGGCACCACTGGGGATGCAGTGCATGAGTCCAGAGAGTGCACTGGCACCACTGGGGATGCACTGCAGTGAGTCCAGAGAGTGCACTGGCACCACCGGGGATTCACTGCAGTGAGTCCAGAGACTGCACTGGCACCACTGGGGATGCAGTGCAGTGACTCCAGAGAGTGCACTAGCACCTCAGGGGCTGCACTGCAGAGAGTCCAGAGAGTGCACTGGCACCACTGGGGATGCACTGCAGTGAGTCTAGAGAGTGCACTGGCAACACAGGGGATGCACTGCAGTGAGTCCAGAGAGTGCACTGGCACCACTGGGGATGCACTGCAGTGAGTCCAGAGAGTGCACTGGCACCACTGGGGATGCACCCCGGTGAGTCCAGAGAGTGCACTGGCACTACTGGGGATGCAGTGCAGTGAGTCCAGAGAGTGCACTGGCACCACTGGGGATGCACTGTAGTGAGTCCAGAGACTGCACAGGCACCACTGGGGATGCAGTGCAGTGACTCGAGAGAGTGCACTGGCACCACTGGGGATGCAGTGCAGTGAGTCCAGAGAGTGCACTGGCACCACTGGTGATGCACTGCAGTGAGTCCAGAGAGTGCACTGGCACCACTGGGGATACACTGCAGTGAGTCCAGAGAGTGCACTGGCACCACTGGGGATGCAGTGCAGTTGAGTCCAGAGAGTGCACTGGCACCTTGGGGATGCAGTGTAGTGAGTGCAGAGAGTGCACTGGCACCAGTGGGGGTGCACTGCAGTGAGTCCAGAGAGTGCACTGGCACCACTGGGGTTTCACTGCAGTGAGTCCAGAGAGTGCACTGGCACCACTGGGAATGCAGTGCAGTGACTCAGAGAGTGCACTGGCACCACTGGTAATGCACTGCAGTGAGACCAGAGAGTGCACTGGCACCACTGGGGATGCAGTGCAGTGAGTCCAGAGAGTGCACTGGCACCACTGGGGATGCACTGCAGTCAGTCCAGAGAGTGTACTGGCACCAGTGGGGATGGAGTGCAGTGAGTCCAGAGAGTGCACTGGCACCACTGGGGATGCAGTGCAGTGAGTCCAGAGTGTGCACTGGCACCACTGGGGATGCAGTGCAGTGAGTCCAGAGAGTGCACTGGCATCACTGGGGATGCAGTGCAGTGAGTCCAGAGACTGCACAGGCACCACTGGGTATGCAGTGCAGTGACGCCAGAGAGTGTACTGGCACCCCTGGGGATGCAGTGCAGTGAGTCCAGAGAGTGCACTGGCACCACTGGGGATGCACTGCAGTGAGTCCAGAAAGTGCACTGGCAGCACTGGGGATGCAGTGCAGTGAGTCCAGAGAGTGCACTGGCACCACTGGGGATGCAGTTCAGGGAGTGCAGAGAGTGCAATGGCACCACAGGGGATGCAGTGCAGTGAGTCCGGAGAGTGCACTGGCACCACAGGGGATGCAGTGCAGTGAGTCCAGAGAGTACATTGTCACCACTGGGAATGCAGCGCAGTGACTACAGAGAGTGCACTGGCACCACTGGGGATGCAGTGCAGTGAGTCCAGAGAGTGCATTGTCACCACTGGGAATGCAGCGCAGTGACTACAGAGAGTGCACTGGCACTACTGGAGATGCACTGCAGTGAGTCCAGAGACTGCACTGGCACCACTGGGGATGCACTGCAGTGAGTCCAGAGAGTGCACTGGCACCACTGGGGATGCACTGCAGTGAG